>NC_143143.1:37995000-38702500 GCF_059928025.1 Delphinapterus leucas
CTGCCCACCCGAGGACCCCACCCTATCTGCTGGCCAGGCTGGGCCCCTGACCAACCCTGCCCCCCACCCCCCACCCTCTCTGCTCCCTCCTGCACATACTTCAGGAGTGGGGTCTGCTCTGCATAGGCTAAACTGGGGCGGGGGACACCAGCTGCAGTGTAGCATCATGCTGAGACCGAGCCTCACCCTCCCACACCACCACGTGGGACGCTGCTGTTCCAGAATATTCGTGCCACTGAAGAATCACGGCACCACTTCCTAGAGCATTCAGGCTAACTCTGGGACAGCCTAAGAAGCTTTTATTTTTAATTACAGTGGAAATGTTACCAAAAAAGAATGCAAAAATAATGAGACTCAGTGATGTGTGTGGGCCCCAGAGGCGGAACTTTCACCAAGTTGTCCTGACCTGGGGACTTCCCTGCTGGTCCAGTGGTTAACAATCAGTCTTGCAGTGCAGGGGACGCTGATTCGATCCCTGGTTAGGAAACTAAGATTCCCACATGCCGTGGGGCAACTAAGCCCATGCGCCACAACTGGAGAGTAGCCTGCGCACCACAACGAAAGATCCCGCGTGCCACAAGAACCGACGCAGCCAAAAACATAATTTAAAAAAAAAAAAAAAGTTGTCCTGACCTGGAGGCTCTGATTCAGGAGGAAGTGAGGACAGAGGGCCCCCCAGCTGCAGGGGGAAGGGCCCAGGCCAAGGCAAGGAGGGAGGAGGGGTGTGGCGAGCCCCATCTCAGCATCAGGTGGAAGGTTGACCGCAAGGGACAAGCAGGACCCAGGAGACAAGACATTCTCAGACAACCATCTTCTCTCACCAGGCTGATAAATCTATGCACACGAAACTTCGAGACACATGCAACCAGGGGACAGCCTCGGGGACAGTAGCTGGCACCCCTCCGGCTCAACAGATGGGGGTCACTCTGCTCCCACGCCGGGGCCTGACGGGCTGGTGGCTGGAGAGCTCTGACAGCGCACTGGGTCGCGCCCACCTGGTCATGAGTTTTCCAGGGAGCACATTCTGACTCCTGAGGCCCAGGGTTGGGACCCCCTAGGTCACGACCCCCCAGGAATTCCTACAGCTGAGCTTGCTCTGTTTCTCATCACCTGTGGGCCTATCAGAACAGAGCAGCCACTGCCCAGCAACAGAATCGGGGACGTGGGCTCAGAGAGGCTCAGAGAGGGCCTCAGAACCACACAGATAGCCCCGGCACCGTCTCTCGCTGGCCACTGTCCTGGGCTCCTTCCTGCCCACGCCCAGGGGCCTTGACCCTCCAGAGAAAGCCCAGTCTCGGCCCTGGCTGGAAGGTGCCCCGTGGTCAGCAGCTGCTCCGTGGTCACCCCAGGGAGTGGTCCACACCACTCCCCCCAAGGCCATGGGCTGAGGGTGGACAGCAGCATGCCTAGCCTGGCTCATGTCAGGCCAAGTGTCCCAGCAATTCCCATAAGTTCTTGAACTCTAGAATGTTCTGCTGACATCCCAGTAGAGCACTCAGGGACTTTAGCACCTTCTTCCCCACAAAATGGCTTAGTCTCTGCTTACCTGAATATTCAATTTGTTTAATTACTGTGACCACATAAACACTGACCCCTCTGGCCAAGAGTATTCCAGAAGCACATTTTCCTCTTACTCCACGTCTTGTTTTTCCTGGCATGAGTGACTGCTTGCTGGTGTCCTGGGCTTGACCCCTATGCACCCACCACCCTCCCACCCCCAAGCCCTCGGACAGAGCTGCGAAACCTTCTCCAATGACCCACCAGTCCTGGGGCCCTGGCTTCCATCACCGCCAACCTGTGGCCAACCCATCACATGGGGTGAAGGTGAAATGAAGCTGCTGAAGACAAAGACCCACAGAGCCACCTCCTCCGGGACATGTGACCTCCTTACTGACCCCCGGGACTGAGACCAGGCAGCCCAACGCGGCGGCTCCAGCCCCACTGGGTCCGAACACCCACGGACCCAGCGGGAAGCTCTCAAGCACACGTGGCACACGTGTGAAAACCAGTCACACGGCAGACCTCAAACTCCAGGCACAGCACAGAGATCCCATTCTCTGACTATCACACACATGATTAGGTTCAAATTATCGACAAGATCTTAAAATACATTTAGAAATTGTTTAAAATAATTGATGAGTCAAAGAAAAAAATCACACTGGTTTGTTAAAACTAAGAGAAAAAAGCCTACACCTAGAGTTTCCCAAAGGTTAACCGAGGAAGCTGTGGTCGGACAAGCCAGCCCCCACCCCCCACCCGCGTCCTGGGCGTGCCTGCGGTGGCCCTGGTGACCTTCCCGAAGGCCTGGCTTGGGTGCCTGCTGTGGGGTGGTGAGCACACCATACCAGGAAGCACCAAGGCACACTGGAGGTGGAGAAGCAAAAATTTGCATGAAGCCACCAAAAAATTTTGTGCAAGGGATGAAGTTTTAAACAACTTTCTGTTTTAACCGCACACCTAACCTCCAAAAAATCACTGAAGGACTACAACCCACTGGTTACACAGATCCAGACACAGGCACGAAGCCTCCGCCTGCAGACTCTCAGCCTGGAGCCCAGGGTTCACCTCACCCACCCCACCCCCAGTACGACCTCTGGGTGGTACTACCCAGCTCACCACACTGGCCTTGGGACTGCCCCCCACCTGGACCAGCCTCACGCCAGCTGGCCCCCAGAGAGGGCTGCCAGCCCGGAGCTGGCCCGTGAGGTCCTCCAGCCTGGCCCACCCACCACACTGAGGGCAGCTACACGGCCTCGGCATGTACCGCGCACACATGGGGTCCCCAGGCTGCGCAGGGCCTCAGATGGCGTGCATGCAGACTGACTGGGAGAAAGAGCCAGCGGGGACTTGGGGTTTAGGAAACCTTGCCCACGTGACACTGCTAGGCAATAACTTTGGGGCGGGGACAGACAAGACAGGTGACACTACCAACAACTGCTGATAAGACCCAAGGGCATCCCTTGACCCAGCCCCATCAGGTAACTGATGGTCCCGCCCAGGTCTGCACGTCCTCCTTTTCCTCTGCCAAGAGCAGGAGGAGGGAACGAGCCTGCGACTGGGACCTCCCACCACCCTCACCCCAGCACGTGGCCACAGATGGGGAATGAGAAGGAAAGCTCTATTCAGAGCTTCGGGATTTTATTTAAAAGGACAGCATATGGGCAACCGGTGAGAGTGTGAAACGTTCACTCTGGCAGTTCTGTATGAAACTAAGCTCACAGCCAGCACGCGACCAGCCATCCCATCCCTGGCCACAGGCCCCAAAGCCATGACAACACTGTCCACACAAAGACTTGGACCTCAGCGTCACTAGAAGGTTCATTCATTGCGGGCCCAAACTGGAGACATATTACTGTCCATCACCTGGGGGGCGGACAAACTGCATAGGCATGCAGGCGAGCATAGCTCCACACGGGAAGAGTGCCCTGACACGCGGCAGCACGGGTGAGTCGCAAGCATCACACGTGGGCGAGCACAACACGGGAGTGTGGCCAATGGTTTATTTATGTGACGTCCACGAGAGGCAAGGCTAATCCATGCTGACAGAACCAGCCAAGGAGATGCTGGCAGAAGGGAGGGGATCACTGGAAGGCCGGCAGGGAGCTGTCTCCGGGGACAGTAAGGCTCTGGGTAGGGGTCTGCATCCCAGCAGGAGAACATCAACATTCACAGAAGGGCACACAAGATTTGTGCATTCACAAAAGGTAAACTTTGACTCAAAATAAGACTGCAAACAAATACTGAACTCTAATGAATCAGTAATGACTGATACACAGGACAAGGTGTTTGGGGGAGTGTACGGCAGTATACCTGTCTAAAGTGCATCCCATTTAAAAAAAAAAAGATGGATTTTCGGACAGATGTATGGGTGGATATATGATATATAATGACACAAACGCAGGAAGATGTTCCCTGCAGATTGTGGATGGCAAACACACGTGTGGGTGTTCATTGTGTAAGTCTTGCAATGTTTTTGTATGTTTGGAAGTTTTCATCAAAAAAAACAGTTCTGGGGACTTCCCTGGTGGCTCAGCAGATAAGACTCCATGCTCCCAATGCAGGGGGCCTGGGTTCGATCCCTGGTCAGGGAACTAGATCCCACATGCATGCCACAACTAAGGAGCCCCCGAGCCGCAACTAAGGAGCCCATGTGCTGCAACTAAGAAGCCGGCAAGTCACAACTAAAGGAGCCCTGGAGCTGCAACTAAGGAGCCGGGCTGCTGCAACTAAGACCCGGTGCAACCAAATAAATAAATATTAAAAAAAAAAAAATTCTGGGGAAAGGGGCAGTAGACTTCTAACATTACAAATAAGTAGCTGAGTCAGTGAATTCTGGAGGACAGTGCGTGAGGAGCAAAGAACGAGGTGGGAGAGAGGGCCTTCTGAAACCTGGGATGTTTCAGGGGCTCTAAGGAGGAGAAGGCTCAGCAAAGGGAGCCTGAGGAGTGAGGGTCACTAATCGGGGGGCGGGGGGCTGAGGGAGGGGGCTGAGGAAGGGGTGAGGCAACAGAAGCCCACGGTGGGGTGACTGACCTCCATTTCTGATCGCTGTGATCCCTCGGTAGAAGTCTTCGAAACTAATCACGCCGAGCCCACTGGGATCCAAGTACCTCGTTAAGTCCTTCACCTGCAATGGCCAAGTGAGAATGTTATCGGAGCCTTCACACTTTGGGTGGTGGGGGGGTCGTGCATGTGACATCTCACCACATTCAGAGAAGCAGGCGGCTTGCAAGGGGCAGTGCTGCAAGTAAGGGCCATTAGGTCCTCTGACTGGAGTGCCAGCAACAGCTCCAGCCAGGGCACAGGTGGCATCTGGGAAGATGCTGCCAACAGTGCCCAGAACCATGAACCATGAACCACAGAATAAGACCCTGCTCTCAGGCCAAAAGCCATGCTTCTTGAGTGTGCTGAAGTTTTAGGCATTACTGCAGTCAGGATCCAGGCGCTATGCACAGCACAGACCCACCCATCCCGACAGGCACCCCAGCCGTGCAGAGGCCTTAGTAAAACTGACTCCAGCAAGTAGACCCTGGACATCAGAAATAATAAAGAGTAAGTGGGATAATACACACATGATGTTCCAGAGAATGAAACTCTCCAAAAAGAAGATAAGTTTCTGTTTGTAAGTATAAACTGGATTTCATCAAAATTTAATACTTTTGCTCTTTAAAAGACACCCTTAGACAACACTGTAGATCAACTATACTCCAATAAAAATTAATTTAAAAAAAAGACACCATTAGTATAACTAAAAGACACAGACTGGGAGAAAATATTTGCAAATCATATATCTCATAAAGGACTTGCATCCAGAATGTATAAAGAAATCTTAAAATTCAACAAGAAGACATACACAATTCGTTTTAATGGGCAAAAGATTTAAACAGACATTTCATCAAACAACATAAATAAATAGCTGATAAGCACATGAAAAGATGGTCAAGATCCTGAGTCCTTAGGGAAATGCAAACTGAAACCATAAACGGCTGTAATGAAGACAACTGACAACAGCAAGTGTTGCCGAGGAAGTGGAGGCACAGGAACCTCCAACGCTGCCAGGAAGGGTGGGAAATGGTCTGGGAAATCTGGAAAACCAGGGCCAACCACACAACACAGAAACTCTACTCTTAGGGATCTTCGCAAGAGAAAGGAAAACGTGGGTCCAAACAAAGACGTGTATGCAAATGTTTACAGCAAGCAGCATTATTCAAAACAGCCAAAGAGCAGCAGCAATCCAGATGTCCACCAGCTGAGGAACGGATAAACACGATGTGGTCCCTCCATACAAAGGACTACTCTTCAGCCACGAAAAGGAATGAAATACTGACACACATACAACATGAAAGAGCCTCAAAGACATTCTGCTAGATAAAAAGCTGGGCACAAGAGACTACAAATTATATCTTTTCACTTACAGAAAATTTTCAGAAAAGACAAACCTACAGAGCTCAGTGGTTTCCTGGGATTCTGGGGTAGAAGCAAGGGTTGACTGCAAACAGCACAAGGGATCTTTCTGGATCCCTTTACAACATCTAGAGATGTAAAACTAGGCTGAGGTGAAGGGTATGACTGTATAAATTTGCTAAAATTCACAAACTGTACACTTTAAATGGATGAATTTTTTGGTATATATGTTATACTTCAACAAAACTCTCAAGAAACAAATGAATAGAAAGGTAAAAAGGATTCAAGGGAAACTGACAAATACTGAAGTAAGGCAAAGAAGATCTAATATATGGATATTAGAAGTCCCTCAGAAGAAAAATCAAAGCAAAGAACAAATATTAAAACTATACTTAAGGGACTTCCCTGGTGATCCAGTGGTTAAGAATCTGCCTTCCAATGCAGGGGACACAGGTTCAATCCCTGGTCGAGGAACTAAGATCCCACATGCCTCAGGGCAAGTAAGCCTGCGTGCCACAACTGCGGAGCCCACACACCACAACTACTGAGGCTGCGCGCTCTGGAGCCCATGCACCACAACTGGAGAAGCTCTCATGCTGCAATGAAGGTCCCACATGCTGCAACAAAGATCCTGCATGCTGCAACTAAGACCCGACACAGCCAAATAAATTAATTAATTAGCCAAAGCAATCTTAAGAGAAAAAAACAGAGCTGGAGGAATCAGACTCCCTGACTGCAGACTATACTACAAAGTTACAGTAATCAAGACAATATGGTACTGGCACAAAAACAGAAATATAGATCAATGGAACAGGATAGAAAGCCCAGAGATAAACCCACACACCTATGGTCAACTAATCTGTGACAAAGGAGGCAAGGATATACAATGGAGAAAAGACAGTCACTTCAATAAGTGGTGCTGGGAAAACTGGACAGCTGCATGTAAAAGAATGAAATTAGAACATTCCCTAACACCATACACAAAAATAAACTCAAAACGGATTAAAGACTTAAATGTAAGACCAGACACTATAAAACTCTTAGAGGAAAACATAGGAAGAACACTCTTTGACATAAATCACAGCAAGATCTTTTTTGACCCACCTCCTAGAGTAATGGAAATAAAAACAAAAATAAACAAATGGGACCTAATGAAACTTAAAAGCTTTTGCACAGCAAAGGAAACTACAAACAAGACGAAAGACAACCCTCAGAATGGGAGAAAATATTTGCAAATGAAGCAACAGACAAAGGATTAATCTCCAAAATATATAAACAGCTCATGCAGCTCAATATTGGAAAACAAACAATCCAATCAAAAAATGGGCCAAAGATCTAAATAGACATTTCTCCAAAGAAGACATACAGATGGGCAAGAGGCACATGAAAAGCTGCTCAACATCACTAATTATTAGAGAAATGCAAATCAAAACTACAATGAGGTATCACCTCACATGGGTTAGAATGGGCATCATCAGAAAATCTGCAAACAACAAATGCTGGAGAGGGTGTGGAGAAAAGGGAACCCTCCTACACTGTTGGTGGGAATGTAAATTGATACAGCCACTATGGAGAACAGTATGGAGGTTCCTTAAAAAACTAAAAATAGAATTACCCGAGGACCCAGCAATCCCACTACTGGGCATATACCCAGAGAAAATCATAATTCAAAAAGACACATGCACCCCAATGTTCATGGCAGCACTATTTACAATAGCCAGGTCATGGAAGCAACATAATGCCCATCGACAGACAAATGGATAAAGAAGATGTGGTAAATATAAACAATGGAATATTACTCAGCCATAAAAAGGAACGAAATTGGGTCATTTGTAGAGACGTGGGTGGACCTAGAGACTATCATACAGAGTGAAGTAAGTCAGAAAGAGAAAAACAAATCTCGTATATTAATGCATATATGTGGAATCTAGAAAAATGGTACAGATAAACTGGTTTGCAAGGCAGAAACAGAGACACAGATGTAGAGAACAAACGTATGGCCACCAAGGGTGGGGGTGTGGGATGAATTGGGAGGTTGGGATTGACATATATACACTAATATGTATAAAATAGATAGGTAATAGAACCTGCTGTATAAAAAGTAAATAAATAAAATTGAAAACTATACTTAAAAATTCCCTAGAATAAAAAAAAGTTTTTAACTACATATTTGTTTTCTTCCTTATTTTTTTCCTTGAGACTTTATCTTATTATTTTTTTAATTGAAGTACAGTTGACTTACCATGTTTCAGGGGTCAACTACCTATTGAGAGAATATATCACATCCCTAAGAATATCAACTCCCATCCCCAAAAGACCCCATACAAGACTTATTCTGGTGAATTTCTTAGACTTTAAAGGAAAAGAAAAAAATCCTTTGAATATGCAAAAATCAAGTGATTTATAGAAGAAAATTAAATGATCATTAACATTTCTGGCAGCAACACCAAGTAACAAGGGATATTCGAATTCCACCAGGCCATGTGTTGTTGAGGACTGGGATCCCCAACACGACTGAGAAAGGAGAAAAAGATATAAGACTGAAGATGCCAGGCAAATACCCTATAATCCTGATTTTGAATTTTAAGTACCACCATGAAGCATCACTCATGATGTACTAAAAACAAAACAATCACTTTCTATTCTGTCCACTTAGCAGTCAGCACCCCTCGCACCCAGGTGAAGGTATTTACATTCCAATTCCCATTAGAGGGAACCAGGACCCTTGGAGAAGTGCTAGGGAAAGTGCAGGCTGAGCCTGGACTATCTTGTCATCCCTGAGAGCAAAGATGCTGTGAAAGACTTTGTCAGGTCAACATCAAAGAACTCAGGAGCCAACCTGAAAGTGAGCTGACCTGAGCACTGACTGGACACACCAAACTCGCCTCAACCCACAATGGAGTGACTGCAGTAAAAGTCACTGATCATCACTGGAGACACTAGGGAACCCACTTACTACTGTGAAAACTAACCCATAAAGGGAAAGAATCAAGTGGTGGGCCTGCCTTCCCTACACAGGCATAATGGGGCCACAGTATATGAACGAGGGCAATAGCTCTGTACAGAGCATCCCAGCTACTAAGCGCAGCAGCGATGGGACCAGAACAGCAGGTCCTGCCCGTGATCCTTGGTGAGGTAACAACACGTCACACATCACACAATACGATGTTCAGTGCCCCCAAGGGCACAGAAGACACACCCAGACACCACGTGTCTCCTGATGGAACCGCGAGACACTGCCTGAATCCACCCGGAATCCAACTGCCAATTTACAGGAAATACAATGATCAACATGTGTTAACAATACTGAGGAATATAATCAACAAAACCCAGTCCGTGAGACCCTTGACAGAGACAGACAAGGGACCTGCTGTCTTTAAGGGAAAAAACGATGGAGAGGAACCTTTATTAAGAGACTCAGGGGCTTCCCTGGTAGCGCAGTGTTTGAGAGTCCGCCTACCGATGCGGGTTCGTGCCCCGGTCCGGGAAGATCCCACATGCCGCGGAGCGGCTGGGCCCGTGAGCCATGGCCGCTGAACCTGCGCGTCCGGAGCCTGTGCTCCACAACGGGAGAGGCCAAAACAGTGAGAGGCCCGCGTACCACAAAAAAAAAAAAAAAAAAGAGACTCAGGAGAGGGACGTCCCTGGTGGTGCAGTGGCTAAGAATCCACCTACCAACGCAGGGGACACCGGTTCGAGCCCTGGTCCAGGAAGACTCCACATCCCACGGAGCAACTAAACCTGTGCGCCAAAACTAGAGCCTGTGCTCTAGAGCCCGCGAGCCACAACTACTGAAGGTCCCAAGCCTCGAGCCTGTACTCCTCAACAAGAGAAGCCACCACGAGGAGAAGCCCGCGCACTGCAACGAAGAGTAGCCCCCTCTCGCCGCAACTAGAGAAAGCCCACGCACAGCAACGAAGACCCAAAGCAGCCAAAAATAAATAAATTAAATTAATTAATAAAAAAAAGAGAGACTCAGGAGACACACATCAACCTACTACCATGCAGGGACTTTCTGGGTCTGGACTCAATTTTTTTTTTTTTTTTTTTTTTTTGCGGTACGCGGGCCTCTCACAGCTGTGGCCTCTCCTGTTGCAGAGCACAGGCTCCGGACGTGCAGGCTCAGCGGTCATGGCTCACGGGCGCAGCCGCTCCGCAGCATGTGGGATCTTCCCGGACCGGGGCACGAACCCGTGTCCCCTGCATCGGCAGGCAGACTCTCAACCACTGCGCCACCAGGGAAGCCCTGGACTCAAATTTTTTAAAGCTTTTAATCGTATTTATAAGATAACTAGAAGCTTGAATACTGATTGATGCAGGATACTGAACACTGATTATTTGATGATATTGAGGAACGGTGGTTAATTTTTATAGGTGTGACAATGATATTTTGGTAATTTTTCCAAGTGCATTGCTTTTTTTTTTTTCTTGGCCACGTCATGTGGCATGTGGGACCTTAGTTCCCCGACCGGGGATCGAACCCGTACCCCCTGCATTGGAAACATGGAGTCTTAACCACTGGACTGCCAGGGAAGTCCCAGCACATTGCTTTTTTCATATATACTTATTGAAATATTTAGAGGGTAAGGCATATATGTGGTTACATGTACGTACCCAGCTGGCATGGCTGAGAAGTGTCAGGGCAGGGGGGCGCACACCAGGGAGGCATCACACAATTCTCTCTAGTTTTCTATAGGCTTGAACTTTCCATAGTGAAAATAAGAGAGAAAAGGAGGAAAAGACCAAAGAAGAGCAAGACAGAAAGAGAGGAAAGATGGGGGGAGGAGAGGGAGCAAAGGAGGAGGCAGTCAGCCAGGGATAGGGCGGACCTTGGACCACAAAGGGCTGACGCATGGACAGGGCACACTCGGGGAGGGGTACAGGCAAACAGGGCGCTCAGCGGTGGAGAACCCACTCTGGCCAAGGCCCCCCACAAGCACTGCTCTGTGCTGGGCAGGCTGGTGGACGCTGCCACAGTTAGCCCTCTCCCCCATCTGTTGATGTGCGTGGACAGGGACCAGCTCAAGCCAACTGACCCACAGCTCAGGATTCTCTAGCCTTCCCCCATCCCAGGGCCCATGTGTTCCTGAGACACTGGGCTTGGAAGTCCACGCAGCAGCTGACTTCTTGAGACCATGGAGTCTGAATCCTCCCTCCTTATCTCACGAAGGCCTTCATTCCTAAAGCTCCTCGCTTGCTGGGGACCTGAAATCCACAGCGGCCAATATGTCCTTAAGATTCCTAAGGGGACTGCCCTGGTGGCCCAGGGGTTAAGAATCCACCTGCCAATGCAGGGGACACGGGTTCGAGCGCTAGTCTGGGAAGATCCCACATGCCGCGGAGCAACTAAGCCCGTGTGCCACAACTATTGAGCCCGTGCTCTAGAGCCCGCAAGCCACAACTACTGAGCCCGAGTGCCACAACTACTGAAGCCCACGCGCCTAGAGCCCGTGCTCTGCAACCAGAAAAGCCACCGCAATGAGAAGCCCGTGCACTGCGTGGAAGAGTAGCCCCCGCTCGCCACAACTAGAGAAAGCCCATGCGCAGCAACGAAGACCCAACACAGCCAAAATTAAAAAAAAAAAGAGTCCACTTTATTTTTCTTTATAATTTGGAGGATAAATCAATGTCCATGCAGCTGATGACTGGGGGATCGTTCTATTCTCTAAGCCCAAAGTACTCCATTCAGAGGCCTTCAGGAAAAACAACGAGCCTGGAAATTAAGAACCTGCCCTTTCTTGCAAAGAAGAGACAGAAAACCAAGCTCAGAGAAGTACACCCCATCCAAGCCAGCTAACACCCGTCGGGCAGACAGACACAGGAGACCACAGAAACACCCCAGGAGAGAACCCCACTCTGCAACCAGCTGCAGGCAGACGGGCCCAGCTTCCATGCGGTTATTCTAACAAGAGAAATTTACTGGCAAATCATATTGTTTCTGCTACAGACGTGCAGACATAATCTGCAGAAGCCAGAACAACTTCTCCAACCACAGCTAACTCCAGCCACAGAAGCCCCAGTCACAGAAATCATGGGAAAGCACAGCCCTTCACAAGGAGAGTGACCCTCCTTCCTGCACCTGCTGCTTACCACTGTCCTTGAAGTGTAACATTTTCAAAACAGCTTGTCTTTTATCAGAAGCACCTCAACCTAACTAACATTTACAGAACACTCCAGCCTATATAAGTAGAATCCCGACAAGTGTTCATGGAACATTTATCAAGACAATCTATATACTGGGCCATAGAACAAGCTTCAAAAGACTCAGGTCTCAAGTCAACATCATTAACCATTAGGGAATGTAAATCCCCACTGTAGTGAGGTGCATGTGTATCTGAGTGGCCAGAATGTAAGACTGGCCACACCACACACACCAAGTGTTTGGAGGATGAGCACTGGAATTCTCCTACACGCTGCTGCCAACTGGAAAATTCCACAACCACTTTGGGAAACTGTCTGGAAATTCCTAAGAAGGTTAGTCTTATTCCTACCACACAATCACACAAAAGAAGTCATTTCACTTCTAGGTGTTACTCAAGAGAAATGAAAGCAGACGTCCAAAACAAGGCTTGTAGACAAAGGATAACAGAAGCCTGATTTGTAATGGCCAAAAAAATGGAGACAACCCAAATGTCCATCCACACAAGAATGTATAAAATGTGGTATTCCATGGGGGGAAAAAATAAGCAGCAGCAGCCATGGTGACAAGAAGCAAAATGCTCTAGGGCCTCCTATAGCAATTCATAAACTTCACACCGACGTGCGGGTGGGCAGGCGGGGGCGGGAGAGAAGCTGATGGTAGCTCATCCCGAATGTCCACAACGAGGCCTGCAGCTCGCCCACCTAAAGGCATCTGACCTTCTTTCTAGGAGCATCTATAAAGCAGCTAAACTACGTGCCGTATATATACAACGGCTTTCCCTGCTGCTGAGAACTCCTCTCAGCTGTCCTGGGCTGCTCTGCCCAAGCACCTGGAGGGACCAGCCAGTGCCCGAGGCATCCAGAGGCCATCTGCCTCTGCACCTGGAGGGGTGATCCTAGATCACCTGTTACGATGAACTGATTAACCGCCCCTGGTTTAAGGGGGAGGGCTTAGAAAATTCTAAAATAAAAGCATCATGCTGGTCTTAGATGGACAAGGTCATTCCTCATGTATCATGTTCAGGAATCCACTTTTGTCTTTAGACACAGGTGTTGCAGTGTCGCCAGCCGTGTCCTTTGTGGATGGAAGGCGCCCACTCAGAGCCCAGCTGTACCCCGTGACTGGGAGGCTCTTCTTGCTGTGCTTTGGGACAGGGACACCAGAAGCTGCCGTCTCCCTACGTCTGTCATCGCTAGGAGTTTGGAGGCTTGCTGTTTGAAGATCTTGGTGTGGGAGGTGGGGGTCAGGGAGGCTGGGGTCTGGGGCAGGGGCACCTCCAGCCGCTTCAGGGAACGCAGCCGTTCCGACCACCTTATTTCTTTAACTGCTTTATGGACATACAATTCACCAATTTAAAGGGTACAATTCAGCGGTTTTTCGTATATTCACAGAGCCGTCTCCAAGTTACTTTAAAGACAATAAAATCTTAAAATGCACACGAGAATACTCGGGAAAATATTGTCAAGTGGAAACACTCAAGCTTTATGCAAACGTGCTGAAAACATGAAACAGAATTTACAGGAGTAACAGAGAACATGTCTGTTCAACTTATGCAACCCCGTTAATCAGGGTGAAGAGGAGGCACCGCTGGACGCAGAGGCCTCTCCACCCCTCCCTGCATCTCAACTCCCAGAAGGGGCACTGTGGGCCCCCCCAAGGGGCTACGAAAGGGTCCCCCTCATGGCTCTTCTCTGGATCAAGGACGATCGGGCCCTGCTCCCGGACATGTGAGGGCAGCGTGCAGTGTGCCCTCCAGCCTGTCACCTCTCTGCACATAACAGAAGTGGAGGCGTCATTCCTTACAGGACACCCCTGGACTCCTAGCCTAACCCAGGCCCCTTAGAATAAGTAAAGGAGGAAAAGAAGAAACCGCACAGTTATCCAGCACAGGTACGCACAGGTATGCAGCTCAGCATCCGCGGCGCTGCAGGCTGAAACAGGACAGACCACCCCCACTCCCGCCCGCCTGGCTCCATTCGGAAGCCCTTCTTTCTGCTCTTCAGCTTTGGATGGTTTTGGGGGTTCACTGCCTCTACGTCTAACTAATGTGCTCCTGGTGCTATTTCGTGGCTTGTCAAATTTACATGCTGCATTTTGGCCTCCTATGATGAAAAGCAAGAATTCAACACCACCCTCCCACCCCAGTTTAGCTAGTCCTTCTGCAGCGTTCACATCATGGAGTACAGAAATATTTTTCACTGGAGAGCACTGCCTTCCTTACATAATTTCTTCCTCTGCTTAGCAATTCCCTTGCTTTCCATGCCTCCACTGTCCACACACCTACTGCTCTATGCAACCTTCCCCAGACCCCCACCCCCCCGGCCCCACCCGACTCCTTGTGTTTCCTCATGCCGCTGCTCCTAGCCCGCGTTCCCACCTTCCATGCTGGGGACCCTGTCCTCCTTTCTTAGTGCCCCTCATCTCACAGAAGCCCCTGCAGCTTCGTGAGGAGGGGGTGCGTGGTGTGCATCCTGAGCATCCTTATCTGAGGCCAGCACTCTCCCCTTACCTGGGCAGGTGCCTGCACCCGGCTGTAGGGTGGAAACCTGTCCCAATGCAGTGGGAAGGCCATCCACCCCACTCCTGCACGTGCTGTGGCCTCTGATACCAACCCCATCATGCTTTGTGTGCGGCCTGTTTTAATCTCCCTTCTCTTTATTGGCAGGATTCGCCATATTTGTTGGGGGTACTTTTTCCTCACAGGAAGAGCCCTTTCAACTGGAGACGCAGTCCTCCTGAAGGTCCCTATGACGGTGTCTCTGGGCCCCTCCCCACAACTGTTGGTCTGGCAGTGCACCTCATTAATCACGCTCTCGTCCTTATATTTCATCTCCTAGTATCTCTGCCTTTTAAAGAACTTTCTGGGATGTATTCTTGACTTGATCTTCGTTTTTAATTTCTTATTAAAGAAATGCTTTTATTTCGTTTTTAATTTCTCAGGGTGTGTTCTAGTTCTCTGAATGTGATGTGTTCTTTAACCTGACAATATAAATCGTTTCATTTTCCAAGTTTTCTTCTGCTCTCTGCACTGACTCTGTTCCCTTCAAGTGCCTTCCACTTTTTCTTTTTTGTTTTTGGTCTCTGCCTTTCTTGCTGGAGGCTTCCCTAAAGTATCTGAGGTCCCTGACCATCCCTCTATACTTAAAAGTGGTCACTAAAAAGTTGACAAGCTGGGCTTGTCGACTGGGGACCTTACTGCAGGTGCCTTGGGCAGAGACCTGGCTCTGTGTCGTCAGCTGCTCCGGGACTGGACGCTGTGGGGACAGGGTCCTGAGAGGGCTTGTGAATATGATGGGATAGCCATGTGCGGCAAACATGAAGGCCAGTGCGTGTGTTAACTGTAGCAGATAGCTGGTCACAAAAAAGTAAGCTGTTGTGCTGTGAGGGCCACATGGCTGGACCTGAGGGTGGCCAGTAGGACCCAAGGGCTGTTGCCTGCCAACCACCAGCAAGAAAACAGGGATCCCAGCACTACAACCACAAGGAACTGAATGAGCGTGGTGGAGGACCCTGAGTCCCAGGTGGGAATGCAGCCTGGACAGACACCGGGCAGAGGGCACAGCCAGTGCAAAGGGCCGGAGGAGGCGAATCCGTGGCACACAGGGAGCCTCAAGGAGGCCAGTGGCTGGAGCAGAGGGAGCGAGGGGTTGGCAGCAGAAAGGTGGTCAGTGCCCTGGGAGAGCTCTGAGCACAGGAGTCACAGGATTTGCCTTAACACTACTATCTGGCTGCCTGTGAGCCAAGGCTGCAGGGTGGGGCAATGAGGCAGTGCTCCCACAAGCCAAGCAGAGCAACAGGCGAAGCCTGAGAAGTGGTGGGACTCTGGACGTATCCTGACGACAGAGCCAGCAGCGTTTCCCAATGGATCATAAGTCGGGTGAGAGAAAGACGTTTTGGCCCGAGTCGCTAGAAGGGTGGGACTGCTGTTTACTGAGATGGGGACACTGCAGGTGGCACTCAAAGCTTCAGCCATGAGTCTGAGACGTCCATCTGACATCCCAGCATGAGCCCAGCATCCAGGAGTGCGCCAGGCTGGAGAAGTGATGTTGGGGGTCATCAGCACAGAGGCCACATTTACAGTGTTAGCCTGGGAGTGAGTGAGACCGAGGGGGGAGGAGCAGCCCTGGGCCTCCGCCCTGGGTGAGGAACCAGCGAAGTGAGACTCAACAGCCAGTGGTGTTCAGTGCTGTGTGTGGCAGGGCAGGCCAGGCAAGTGACGCACAGTCACAAACCAGCGTAACCATGACAGCACAGGTGTCCAGAGCATCTGCGGCTTTCCTCACTCTGACCTAGAAATGGGGCTGCCTCGTTGAGCCTTCACTTTCCGAAGGCTTTTAATGCCTACTGCTACTTTACCTTCAGAAAGGCTATGATGGCACGCTTTCAAAAATCTTTTAGTTGTGATAAAATATACATAAAATTTACCATCTTAACCATTCTTAGGTGCGCAGCTCAGTGGCATTAAATACATTCACACTGCTGTGCACCATCACCCCCAGCATCTCCAGAACTTTCTCATCTTCCCAACTGAAACTGTCCCCACTAAGCACTAACACCCCACACCCTCCCTCCAGCCCCTGGCGACCTCTATCTACTTTCTGTCTCTGAACCTGATGTTCTAGAGACCTCGTAGAAGGGATCATACAGGATTTGTCCTTTTGTGTCTGGCTCATCTCACTGTGCAAAATGTCCTCCAGGTTTGTCCGTGTTGCAGTGTGTGTCAGAATGTCCTTCCTTTTTAAGGCTGAATGGCAGTCGCTGTATGCATACACCACGTTCTGTTTATCCATTTATCTGACCATGGACACTGGTGTTGCTTCCACTTTTTGCTGACTGTAAATAGTGCTGCTATGAACAAGGATGTGCATATATATAATGGTATAATTTTAAGAAGAAAAAATGTACATGCTGTGTGATTCTAACACAATGACATTTAGCAACCTGGGTAAATATTATCATATTACTTCTCAAGAGGGTCTACGTGTAAAACGCTAGTGGTTTTTTCCCATTTCCTAGTCTCCCTCCACAGCTACTGAAGCACTTTGAATTTTATGTCCTCTGTTTGAAACTGGTTGTTTTCCTTTCTTGGATCATGGACACTTTCCCCTACTGTATTAGCATCCTGTGGCTGCTATAACAAATTACCACAAACTTAGGAGCCTAAAACTACAGAAACCTATTCTCTTACAGTTCTGGAGGTCAAAGTCCAAAATGAGTCTTTAGGCTGAAATCAAGGAGTTGGCAGGACTGGTCCCTCCTGGAGGCTCCAGGGGAGAATCTGCCCCTTGGCCGTCTGGCTGCCAGCATTCACTGAGGCTGGACACCCCAAGCCCGACTTCCATCGCCACACAGCCAAGTCCTCTTCTCCTCCCACCTCACTGTTATAAGGACCCTTGTGGTTCCATTGAGGGCCCACCAGGATAACCCCATCTCAAGGCCCTCAATTTAATCACATCCACAAAGTCCCTTTTGCCATGTAAGGTAATGTTCACAGGCTCCAGGGAATAGGACCTGGATATCTTCCGGGGCCACTGTCAACCTACCACACCCAACTTACTTTTTTAAAATAACACTTTATTGAGATACAATTTCCACCCTTACTGTTTTAAGTCAATCCACTCCTCTTGGAAGAAATTCAGCTTGCCTGAATGTTGATTTTATTTTACTTTATTAACATTTATTTATTTATTTATTTATTGAAGTAGAGTTGATTTACAATGTTAATTACTGCTGTACAGCAAAGTGATTCAATTATACATATATATACATTCTTTTTTATATATATTCTTTTCCATTATGATTTATCATAGGATATTGGATATAGTTGTCTGTGCTATAAAGTGAGACCTTGTTTATCCATTCTTTATATAAAAGCTTACATCTGCTGACCCCAACCTCCCACTCCATCCCTCCCCCAACCTCCTCCCCCTTGGCAACCACCAGTCTGTTCTCTATGTCCGTGATTCTGCTTCTGTTTCACAGATAGGTTCATCTGCATCATATTTTGGATTCCACATCTAAGTGGTATCAGACAGTATTTGTCTTTCTCTTTCTGGCTTACTTCACTTAAGTATGATAATCTCTAGCTGCATCCATGTTGCTGTACTGAATGCTGATTTTAAATCTTTATTCTCACCCGTTTGGCAGGGGCCCACTGCCATGGTCCATTTTGCTCAATGCTATACCCCAGGGTGAGAATGGTGCCTGGCCCATGGCAGGTGCTCAGTAAACATTTACTCAGTGAAAGGAGGGCTCTGTCACAGGGACCAGCAGCTGGATGCAACAGTGGGGGGCTGGTCGAGACCCCCTTAATGCGGCCAGATCAAACCATGCCCCAGAAGAACATATGCGTCTCCCAGAGCAGGTGGCTGCCCAGAGTGGACTTTCATGTCCCCCTTTATGGGGACAGACCCCCACCTCCCCACTGGGGAACCAATGTCCTCTTGGACCCTGTGCTCTGCCTCAAGGAAAGGCCTCTCTCTCCTTGGTGGAGCAGGCAGCCCAGAGTCACCATGTAGGGACAGTGCCTAAGAAAGACACTGCCACAGAAGCCCAGGCTGCTACTGGTGGCCCCTGGGCCCAGGCTGGCATGGCATGAGTTGCCCCTGAAAACAAGCTCTTCACAGAGTGAATCACGCTGATTAGGATGGACTTTCTCATAAAAGTGCGGTACAACCCTCGCTTTGTTCCTAGGAAGGTCACACAAGCATAGGAAAGAGCTGGGGGCACACATTTCAGGGCCTTCCAGCGGCCACAGCTCCAGAACATGGCAAAGCCTCTGATTTGCACATACTCACTTTTCTAGATAAGAAGAGACACAGCGCCACAGGCCATGTGAAACAACAGATAAAACCCCTACTTTAAGGTACCCTTGGCCCTAAGGCTGCTCCAGACGGTTACAACCCAGGGCACTGGGTAAGCACAGCCCGGGACTCAAAACTCTTTCCCTTGTGCCTTCAGCTCCCTCCTGGGTGTATCTGAAGGCACAGATTTACAAGTGGCACAAGGACTTCATTATGTGATCATTCTGCTTAAACAAAGAGCTCTGAGATGGTCCTCTGCCCCCCGCAGGCTGCCCAGGTGAGCCAAGCCCCCCAGGTGAGCTGTACCAAGGGCGATGTTGGGAAGACAGCCTGCGAGCGTCACTCTTTAAGTCCCCGGAAGAAGACACCCTCTATAAGGAGAGCTGATGCTGCAAAGTCACCACCAGAAACAAGGCAAACCGCAAGTAGCGCCCCGCCCTCGAGTAGCGCCAGTGTTTTGCTTCACTTGGACAACCAACTTGTGACGTGGGCCAGAGAGGCCAAGGCAATCGGCAGGGGAAAGAAGAGATGACAAGACGCAAAAGAACATCCTCCCATGCAGGTCCCAGAAGACCCAGGAAGACCGACACCCCCACCCCAGAACCATCAGGACATACCTCCTCCACTCCCCACACGGCACTCAGCACAGTCTCTCCCCCACCCCACCCCAGCCTGCTCGCTGGGGTTTCAACCTGCACCTGGCCCAGGGTGGCACACGGCTGGGAACAAATGCGCGAGTGCCCAGAAGACAGGCTCTCTCCCGCAGCCCTTCGGGTCTTCTGGCAGAACTGTTTCCCCACAGGAAACCCAGTACAGGAGCCAACAGTTACCTGGTTCAGCCACCTGACTGGGGAAAACGCCCTTCAGATGTCACTCCCCAGCACCAGACCAGGTCAGAAACAGCCACACCCATGTAGTCTGTGGTTGGGTTTCAGTAGTTTTGTTTTGAGATTTGTTTAAACCTAAAAGTGACAGTTCCTAGATTGTGACAGTACCTAGGACAAATCTTGAGAGGACTGAAAAAAAAAAACTCCAGAAGCTCTAAAATGTGAAGCGTTAAACCTTGGAGCTAAATAAAGCTAACTGTAGAACGGGCCTAATGTCTACGATCATCACAATTTTTAAAAAATTATCAAGAGATCATGCAACAGTGGAGAAAACTTCTAAGTCAGCACAAAATGAAAATTCTTCAGGCCCTCATTCTGTCCACTATCAGCCTGTTTTCTCTGCCTTCATCTTCTGCACTTTGCTCTTTAAAAGCAGAATGCTAAACCAAAACAAAGACAGTAGTTATTCCTTAATGATATAGACTGATGGCATCCATCTGAAACATATAAGAAGGGATAACAGCACAAAAGAAAGGAACTCTACAGAAACTCATAACATTTTTATAGCTCCACAGGATTTTAGAGGCTGCTTGAGCTGACCCCCACATCACAGGTTAAGAAATGGAGGCCAGTCAGCACTCACTGTGACACAAAAGATACACACACAAAAATACTGTTCACTAACACTTTTAGAGAAACATCAGGTCAAACTCATAAGAAAAATGCAAGTTAAAACTACACTGATATACCATTGTCCCTGTATCAGACTGGCAATACTTTTCTAGAGGACAATTTGGTGTTAAAAACATTTAAAAAATCATTTAAGATCTACACGTTTCCCCAGCAATTACATTCTTCTTTTTTTTTTTCGGTACACAGGCCTCTCACTGCTGTGGCCTCTCCCGTTGCAGAGCACAGGCTCCGGATGCGCAGGCTCAGCGGCCATGGCTCACGGGCCCAGCCGCTCCGCGGCATGCGGGATCCTCCTGGACCGGGGCACAAACCGGCGCCCCCTGCATCGGCAGGCGGACTCTCAACCACTGCGCCACCAGGGAAGCCTCATTCTTAAGACTTTAACCTAAAGACATAATAAAGATTGTGCAGGAAGATTCAGCTAGGAAAAAGCTTATAAAAGCAGAAAAATGAAAACCTAAAATACCAAAGACAGAGGATTAACTGAATAAATTCTAGCACATTCATTCATATGATGGAAAAGTAGGCATTAAAATCATGTTGTAGGAGTAAATCTACCAACATTGAGAGATGATGACAATATACTGATTTAAAGTAAATTAAAACTGTAAGTTAACTGTGACTCTGGTTTTATTTATCTCTCTTATATAAATAATGATTTAAAGCCTAGAAGGTTGAAATGATTCACAGTGTCAGATGGGATTTTTGTTTTCTCCTTTGTTTGCATGTTTTTATGTAAATGTACATTACCTTGTTATTGCTTTAAAGGCAATACCAACCTGAGAACAGGTTCTTGATTCACATGTTACAAATGCTAAGATTCCTCCTATGAGAAAGTTCTTAGTGTAAAAGAGAAAGCTAAATGTTCCTCTAAATGTGGATTAAGCCCCACTAACCAGTACTTCTCGCAAAAGGCATCATAAGGCAGGCTCCTTGAAGGCAGTTTTTAAAAATAAAATCACCAAGAGGAAAATGTCTGGCGACTTTGTGGCTTTTCTCTCCTCACCAGCCAGAGTGAATTGAATCACGCTGATAAGGATGGACTTTCTCATAAAAGGGCTTTCTGTTTCCCACAGCAAAAAAGTCAGCCTTGTTTTTCCTGGATTTTAGTAGAGTAAACCAACCCACCCAAAGCTGGAATGAAACACAACCGTAAACAAGTGGAAAAAGGAGAAGGGTGGGTGGAGGAGGGGAGGAGAGGGAGGCACCTGCCCCCCGCAGCGTCGCTCCTGACTCTTGGGAGAACCACACTCGACAAGGGAGGCTGTCCTGAGGTCCCCTCTGTGGTCAAAGAGCCACCTGATAAGCAGCCAGCGGAGCCAGAGCTCCTGCCCAGAGGGTCACTCACAGGCGCTGCCCGTGAACCCCACGCACACACGGGAAGCACAGCTCTGTGCTTTCCCACAGCTCAGCACACAGGGCCACTCCGACAGCACAGAAAACAATTTATCTCCTCCCGACTCCCTTGGAGTGCTGCTCCCGGGAAAGCACCACCACCTGGACCGTGGACAGCTGAGCAGGAGAGCCAGCTCCTGCACACAGCCCTGTCCAGCCTCTGCTCCTCTGCAAACAGCAGCAGCCTTCACGAGAAGTACCCAAGGCTCCAGAAGGAAAGGAAAAAGAGCTTTAATTCAAAGTATGTGCGCCCCCGGCCCCCCATTCTCTCCCCAAGTACCCCTCACACTGACTGGGCCTGGGCAAGGCAGAGGGGCAGGAACCAGGAGGGAACCTCTATGGTGACCGCCACAAAGGAAGCCTGTGTCCAGGCCCAAGCGCTGACTTTCAAGCCTGACCAAAAAACATACTTGTTTACTGATGACTTAAAAAGGCCACAAAGGCCCCACTAACACACCCAGCTAGCGAGGCCCCAGTCACCCGTCACCACAGCGCTGGGACTTTCTTCCCAGGAGGCAGCGCCCCAAAGTGGAAAGTAATGGGACTTTGGGTCTGACAGCTCCAGGTTCAGATGCAGCCTCTCTCAGCAACTGTGTCTTCTCAGAGCGGCTCCTCAACGAGCTCCTGGTCTCACCCTCTACACACCTGCTCGGGCAGGACAAGGGTTTTCCCTCACAGCCAAGCTCTCCACCTCTGTTGCTGGTCCCACCCCAGAGAGTGGGACGGAAAGTGCCCACGGCACAGCAGGGCCCTCGGGTCACTGTGTGCAGCCAGGGTCCAGATGCACGGCTCTGGGGCAGAAGTCTCCCAGTGATGCAGCAGCACCTCCTGGGCACTCGTTAGGGATGCAGACTCTCAGGCCCCACCCGGGAACTGCTGAAAAGGGGACTTGCTGGTGAGACCTGGCACTGTGTTCTAACAAGCCATCCAGGCAATCCGATGCCACTGCAGGTTGAGAGCCTCTGAGCAGAGGGAGGAGCAGAGGCCTGGCCCCAGGAGGACTTCACGGGACCAGACAGGACGGGGCTGAAGGAGCCAAAGACCTTGTTTGTTAATATGTAACTCCAGGGGATTCCCTGGTGGCACAATGGTTAAGAATCTGCCTGCCAATGCAGGAGACACGTGTTCAAGCCCTGGTCCGGGAAGATCCCACATGCCGCAAAGCAACTAAGCCCATGCGCCACAACTACTGAGCCTCCGCTCTAGAGCCTTTGAGCCACGGCTACTGAAGCCCGCACACCTAGAGCCCATGCTCCGCAACAAGAGAAACCACCGCAATGAGAAGCCGGCGCACCGCAATGAAGAGTAGCCCCCGCTCGCCGCAACTAGAAAAAGCCCATGCACAGCAACGAAGACACAACGCAGCCAAAAATAAATAAATAAATATATATTTTTTTAATGTAACTCCAACCACCATCCCCAGACTCCCCGAGACACCCACAAGCGGGAATATTAACCCCACCTCCAAAAAACAGTGCCATGTATGGACCCTCCTATTTCATAGGTTGTGAATCTGAACCTGGATTCCTCCTTCCTTAAACACACACAATCAAAGGGCAGACTGTGTTATTACATCACAGGAAGAGGGCCCGGGGCCACGAGTGTGTATGGCTCAGGACAGGAGAGAGCAGGGCAGGACGAAGTGCTCCAGCCCATGCATGGCGCCACCAACTGGGCACGTCCCAGCTCGCAGGAGAGTTTGTGTACAAAATCTCTTTGTAGTAGAAACTACAGAGTATCAGACATAAGGGATTATTTTACTACCATCACAGGAAATTTCAAATCCATATTTAATTTTTGTGACTTGTCTATCTGTGGGTGTTTAAATAAATAAGCAGCATTTTCTCGGGGAGGGGGTGGATGTGGAGACAGGACACGCTCCACTGTCAACAGCAACTGGGAGAGATTTCATGTCCTAGGATGTACGCTTCTGGAACATTTTTTGCAGTAATGGAAAAATATGACTTCAGTCATCAGGAACATCAAAGGCTGAAGGAACACGGACCCAAGCTGATCTTCTCAGGTCTCAAGAGGCTGGATGAGGAAGAAGGTGGGCAGGCACGGACAGAGCTCGCCTCCCCAGCTGTGCCACCCAGACTCAGCACACAGCATCTTCAGAAGTGAGTCTGTCTTTCCTTAAGGGATAGAAGGGTCTCACTGTGTCTCTTGAGCAGCTTTGTGAGGAAGATGCATCTCCAACTTTCTGAGAAACCAGAGGCAGGACGCTGGGGCAACGCAAGGGGCTCTCTTCCAGCAAGAGGGCGTCCTTCAGGAAGTTAGAGTGCCAGCCAGGCCACGGAGCGCCCACCATCACCTGTCCTCAGGGGAGAGGGGAAGGAGGGGGAGAAAGGAGCCGCCTGGTCCACCTCTCCCTGCACTTCTGGCTTCCACAGAAACCAGTTTCATCCCCAACATGGTATCCCAAGTCTTTTGAGCCACTTAGTAAGTTTTTTCAATACAAAGAAAAGGAACACAGCAAGGTAAGGTCCAGAAATATTTTAAGCAGTTCCCAAGTTTTGAAACTATTTACAAGCTCACCACATGTAACATTAATAATACAACATAATAACACTTAACACATAACCAGGTAAATGTAACACGGTTTTGGAGCATGACTATACTTAGGAAGTGAAAAGGTTAACACTGAATATGCTACTCATACATACAGAATTGGAAACAGGAGATTCTTAGGAGGCAGAATAAATGTTTTTCACAAAACAGAAATTAATTAAAAATCAACCAAAGGAAAAAATAGGGTCTGATCTGTTGAAGGGTCCCAAATAATCAGACACAGCAAAAACAAACACACAGAAACCACAGACAAGAAACAAAGCCTCCCTTTAAAAGAAAAGTATTTACTCTTCCTACCCAATTTCAAACAGCCCCCAAACCATTAATTCCTAGAAGGCAAGAAATGTGTTCCTAATTTCTTTTGGCAACTCCCCCTAAAAGGCCAGCACTAGCTTCCTGCACACCTTTCAGGTAACCACACACCGCCCCAGGGCCCTTGAGCCACAAGCCATAAATATACATGCAGCTTTTTAAAGTTTCTCTAGGGCGTCCCAAAGGGAATTAAAATCTAAAGAACACGGCTCTGCACACAGTGAGCCCTCAATCACTCAGAGTACCCCCCACCCCGGGTCAGCACCACACCTGCCCTATTCATTGCTCACAAGCACCTGTGAACCAGGCACTGCCAGGACCCTCACTTGGACAGAGACCTGGAGCAGGTAAGTATCTTGCCAGGGCCCCCAGCCTTTGGCCCTCACACCCCCTTCCTCAGCCCCCTCTGCGTTCTCCATCCCCCGGGGACCTCAACATTCATGTTTTCCGGAGGCTTCACTGGTGACTCCAGCTGAACGCCATCGGCCACGGCTGGTCGCCCATGGCACTCCCCCCTTGTCCTTGCTGACAGACTCCCATCCTGTCCGGGTCTTCCTTCCTTCAGCCATGTGTGTCTGCAAATACCTGGGAGGCCCACCAGGCACGTTCATGGTGTGCAGGTGGGAATGGAGACAGAGATGACAAACAGCAGCATAAGTAAAACATGGACTTTGCTAGATGCTTTAAGTGCTAAGGGGAAAAGCAAAGTGGGGAAAGGGGAACAGAGAATGCTAGAGGCAAGGAATGGCCTGTTAGTGTGGGGGAGGCCCAGCAGGCAAGGCTGCCTGGAGCCAGGCCAGCAGAATGGTCCTGACTGGTCAACCAGTGGTTCTCACACACCTCACCCTGCAGAGTGAATGCTGTGTCCCTAACAAGCCTCTGGGCCCTGCTGCCAGTCCAGGGACCCTACTTGCAGGGACCAGACCGGGGAGTGCCTACAAGCAAACTGGCCAACAAAGCGGAGGGGGGTCAGTGGGCCTTGGGAAGACTGGGGGAGAGTTCCTCAGACAGAAACAGAGGGACCTGGCTGCTGCAGCCCAGACGGGCAGGATCTCAGGACACTGTCAAGGGTCACCCGCCGGAGGCTTGTCCCGTGTGAGGACGCACTTTCTTCATTATCGGAGCCTGGCTGTGTTACGTGCTGCTGAGTCCGTCTACATACTGACCTCTCAGGTTCTACGTCCAGCCCAGACTGGTCTCTAAGCTCCAGGCCAGAGAGCACTGGACATCCATGGAAATGCCCCCCAGACCCAGGCCTAGGCCCTCCATCCCATCCGCACCTATTTGGCCACAGGATGGGACAGTTACTGTCCTCCGGGGTCCCTTCTAGCCTCCCCCAGCTCCATCCCCTTGAGCACCACCTAATCCAAGCGGTCACCAGCCTTGGCCGAACCCTTCACCAGCCTCCTGTCGGGTCTCCCCGTCCACCCCTGTCCTCTCCAAACAAACCATCTTCTGGAAGAGTCAGTCTCATTTCCGACCCTTCTCTACTTAAACTCCTTGGCGCCTTCAACCCACCCTGGGACTAAAGACCAAATCCCCTGCTAGGCCTCGCCCAGTGCCTCCTCTGCCCCCGAGGCTCCTCGTCCCCCTCAAGCGCCCCCTTTCCTCCCACTCAGGCCTCTCCACAGGCTGTGCCTCCACCTGGAGCGCTCTTCCTCTCCACCCTTTGCTTCACTAATTCCGCTCAGCCTCAGTATGTAGGCTCAAGAGTTACCTCAAAAAAAAAAAAAAAAAAAGAAGACGAAGAAGAATAAACAAGAATAAACCGACTTCCCTGAGGGAAACATTCCCAACTAGGCTGGATTCCCTGTTACACAACCTCAAACACTCTGCTTCTCCTGCGCAGCACTTGTATCATCTTGCAGCTCCTGGGGACGACGTGTCCCACGTCCTGAGGAGGGCAAGAAGCGGGCCAGCCCTCCTCACCACCATGTCCCCATGTCCCCGCACCCACGGCACCGCCTGGATGGGTTAGGTGTTCACAGACGCCATTGCACATAGGTGCTGAGTGAACGAATGACAGGTGCCCGAGCCTGAAGCCACACCCGGGTCCCTCTGACTGTTTTGTGTCCTTGAACACATATAACATCCACCTTATAGATGGAAAAATAGGGGCCCAAACATGAAAGAACACTACATCCAGAGGCCACGTGCTACAGCACAAAGGACTCCTAGTGCCCTGGGCTTAGGTCCCTGGCACGTGGGTGCCGGCGCCCGGGGGTCACACTCCCAGCACCGTCCAGGGCTGAGCTCCTGCAAACCAGGAAGAGAAGGACCTGTGGGCGGGGAGCACTGCCTGCAGGTTCTCCAGGGACTGCATTTCAGAGCCAATAACAGGAAGCCCTCACTGAGCAGCTGAGGTATTTCCAGAAGCACAGCCAAGGGCTTTCTGCCTCCTCTCTTTAGTACCTACTTCGGCTCCCACAGAAAAGCTCTGAAATGCCAAAAAAGCCTGAGTAAACCTCTTGCATATATCTATGACCCCAAGCCCAAGGCAATGACCTCCATTTCCCCATCACAAAAATTAGCTCTTGCTTAGAACTTAGGTACATGAAAAGTGACCCGTGTGGCTGGGGGTACGGCAGCATTACTCCTAGTAGAGAAACACTGGAAAAAATAAATGCTTACCAGTCACAGCACAGCAACGTAATGGAATATTCTAAGGTTAAACAACCGAAGTTCATGTTTGTGGACTTTGTCAAAATATGAAAACTTTCACACACATGTGAAATACAGATGAGAAAGGCTAAGTCAAATCATCTGTTGACCCAGATTTCCTGCAGATAACATTTGGGGGAGAATGGAAAGGGGCAGCAGAGCCTGCATCTGGTCATGTCCCCCCAGCCAGGGGACACTGACAAGTCCTGCTCTGCCTGGGTCACAGGATGGCGGTGGAGCAGACAAAAAAGCCTGCAGGCAGATGCCTAAGCCTGTCCTGACAAATGCATGTCTGGGACGCTGAGGAGAGAGAAGGGCCAAAACGGAGCTAAATGAAGAACACGGGAGCTTCTCTCCACTCCCTCCCGAAGTCCAGGAAAACGCAGCTCCAGAGGCAAGGCCCCAAGGTTCCAGAAGATGCACAGGAACAGACAAGCAGGAAGTTGATTAGAGCAGAGAACACAGAGATGTAAGCGCACAGAGGGGATGCCGGACGATGCAGCACTGGGCGTCGTACCTGAAAAGAAAAGCCTGGTAGAGGGTCTAACAGGGAAGCCCCGGCAGGGAGGCCGACTTAGGAGATGCAACCACAGGTACTCCCAGAGGTGGGAGGTGAGCCCCACTGGAGCCCCAGGGTACAAGCAGAACAGTCAGACCCCGGAAGACAGGCTAGAAAGAAATACTGACAGGTATGCAGAAAACTGAGCAAAGGGAAACATTAATGTGATCACTAATTCCAGGAAAAGCAAAAGGCTATATTAGAAAGGAAGTGTAATCACCGCACACTAAACGGGTCAGCCATCAAAAATATCTGCAGTCAAAATAAGACAAACTCAGAATGCCTACTTAGCCAAGACTGGGATTAACCATGTTGAAAGAATGGAGGAGACGGAAGGGAAATATGTGGGTGTACCTTCCACAAGAAAAAGTCAATAGAAAGTACCTAAAATCGGAGGAAAACCCCAACAGAGGAAACAGCCAGGAGCCTGGGAGCGGGAGGTGGCAGTCAGGAGAGTGCAGCTACTTTCGTCATATGACGTGCGGTACACTATTTGACTTTTTAAACTATACACATGACAAAAAATCAAACAGAAACGTAAAACTAAAATAAGTAGGTACTTCCCTGGTGGTGCAATGTATAAAACTCCACACTCCCAATGCACGGGGGCCGGGTTCGATCCCTGGTTGGGGAACTAGATCCCACATGAATGCCACAACTAAGAGTTCGCATACCGCAACTAAGGAGCCCGCCGGCCGCAACTAAGGAGCCCACCCACAAAACCAAGTAAATAAATTAAGAAAAAAATAAAATAGGACTTCCCTGGTGGCACAGTGGTTGAGAATCCACCTGCCAATGCAGGGGACACGGGTTCGAGCCCTGGTCCGGGGAAGATCCCACATGCCACAGAGCAACTAAGCCCGTGAGCCACAACTACCGAGCCCGCATGCCACAACTACTGAAGCCCACACGCCTAGAGCCCGTGCTCCACAATGAGAAGCCATAAGAAGCCAGCGCACCGCAATGAAGAGTAGCCCCCGCTCGCCGCAATTAGAGAAAGCCTGCATGCAGCAATGAAGACCCAACACAGAAAGAAAGAAAGAAAGAAAGAAAGAAAGAAGGAAGGAAGGAAGGAAGGAAGGAAGGAAGGAAGGAAGGAAGGAAAGAAAGAAAGAAAGAAAGAAAGAAAAAAAGAAAGAAAGAAAGAAAGAAAGAAAGAAAGAATATAAAGTAATTACCAAACACACGTAGCAAGCTGAAGTGAGAGAGTAGCAGGGACACGGCAGGAAGAACGGGCCAAGGTGAATAGACTTCTCCGCCGGGGTCCTGGCTTCTTGTCTGTGCTTTTCTACCAGACAAAGCAGAGAGGGCAGAGGGCAGCCCAGAGGCCTCCTGAGGGGCTGGCAGAGTGGGCCCCAAGTAAACACTGGTGAAATTAATGTCCAGATAAATACAGCAGTGAGGAAAAGAGGCATGTTAAAATATGACGGGGGAGCATGGTCTTTAAAGAGATGCAAACATTTTCAGAACTCTCCGGGACAGTGGCTCTCCAAACATGACCTCAGGACCAGGGGCAGCAGCATCGCCAGGAACTGTGCCAAGGAAACAGGCCCCACTCAGACCAGATCAATTAGACACTCTGGGGCAGCCCAGCAGCCAGTGATTACGGGATCTACAGGTGATTCGGATGCGTGTAAACATGTGAGATCAGGCCACAACTCAGCCACTTCAGGAGTGTAAGACAGCTGTTCTCAACCAACCAGTGGTCCAGGGACCCCAGGGGACCCTAGTGTCTGAGGAAGGGGGGTCTGCAAAATCAACGCTAGTTCCATAACATCCTAAGACGTCCTTTGCCTTCTTTCATCTCACTTTCTCCCGAATGTACTGTGGAGTTTTCCAGAGGCTACATGACACAACAGATCGCTTGCAGAAGCAGATATTGAACAAACCAGCTCTCGTCAATCAAGCCAGACACTTAAGACACTTGCCAAAATGTAAAATAATGCCTCTCCTCTCACTATTTTAGAAAGCAGTTATTTTTCAAAAATATGCCATTAATGTTAACATGTGATAGGTTATTTTTTAATGAACTAATAAAAAGATACTTTAGGGACCTCCCTGGTGGTCCAGTGGTTAAGATTCCACGCTCCCAAAGCAGGGGGCACAGGTTCGATCCCTGGTCGGGGAAGTAAGATCCCACATGCCGCACCACACAGCAAAAAAAAAAAAAGATACTTTAAATGTTTTTAGTTTTACTTTCTAATACAGCAGAAACCAACAGAAATAACCCACATAAACAAAGGCTCTTTGGTACTTAACGACACTGAACAATGTACAGGAGTCTGAGACAAAAAGTTGATGAATCAGTGGTCTAAGGCATTGACAACCTACATACACAAGGAGTCTCCTGCCCATCACCCAAAGGTCACAATATACACTGTACCATCTTTTTTGTTGTTGTTGTTTTTGGCGGTACGCGGGCCTCTCACTGTTGTGGCCTCTCCCGTTGCGGAGCACAGGCTCCGGACACGCAGGCTCAGCGGCCATGGCTCACGGGCCCAGCCGCTCCGTGGCATGTGGGATCTTCCCCGACCGGGGCACGAACCCGTGTCCCCTGCATCAGCAGGCGGACTCTCAGCCACTGCGCCACCGAGGAAGCCCTATACTGTACCATCTTTAAAGGCTTTCTACATCACTAGCAGTGACGACAGGATCTTTGTGGCTTAAACCAACCCCACACAAGTCCATTCTGCTGCACTCTGTTGAAATCTAAAACCCACAGTGATCGAACCTCAGGATCGCAATGTGCAACACCCGCCATACACACTCAAGGTATGTGTATGTACACGCTCCAGAGCAGCACCCAGCCATTTTCATGACAAAACACAAAGCATAAAATACATGAAGTTGCCCTGAAACAAGAAGTTATTTTTAGCTCCCTAAGCATTTCTAAGGTCCTTTCACACATTTGTTCAAGTATGGGTTTATCCCATTTGAGTACTGTCACCAGTGAGAGGAAAGGGGCTCTCTCTAAATTCCCTTCTCAGTGAGACTCTAGGCTGAACAAGACAGTCACGCCCCTTGGGGGAGCAGAATCTCCTGATAAATAAGAATATGGTTTTATCACAAGCTATTCCTAGTTTAAGAGGAGTTTTAATTTCCCATTTCAACCCCTGTGTCAAAGAGAGGGGTCATTGCATACCTTGTGTACTCGATGAACCAACAATGCTAGACGGGGCACTGAGTCAATAAGAAGGAAAACCTGGGTGCATAGGTGTAACATTCCTTTCACTTGTTTGGGAATAAAGGAGTTTTTTGTTTCTTTTTGTTGGTTGTTTTTAAGATTGATAAAAGCCACACAACCTAACATTCCGTACAAGATGTAGTGTAGATTATATCAATGAACTTCCCATATTGTATTTTTCCTTTTTATTTTTAAATAAGTCAAGCTCACTGAAAAAGTTCGAGGAACACAAGAAACACCTACATCCCTCCCCTAGAGTCAGCAATGACTAACGTCTTTCCACATTCGCTATAAGTCTCTTTCCACACACGTGCTTTTTCTGTGGGACTGCTGAAAGTAAACCACAGACATCCTGATACCTCTCTAACCCTTCCAGCATGTATTGCCTAGGAACAAGACCCCCCTACATAATGACAACAGTATTATGACCCACAAGGAATTTAACACTGTTATTATCAAGTGTTCCATCTATACTCAAAATTTCTCAGCCATCCCAATAATGGCCTTTGTAGTTTTGTTTTGTTTTCTTTTAATCCAGCATCCAGTCAAGGGCCAGGCCTTAGTGGTCATGATTCTTTAGTCTTCTTCAATCTACGTGTCCGACCCTTTTTACGACACTGATGTTTTATTATATGTGGGTTTTTAAAAATATTTATTTATTTATTTAGGCTGCACCAGGTCATTATTTATTTATTTATTTATTTATGGCTGCACTGGTCTTTGTGCTATGTGCGAGCTTCTCATTGTGGTGGCTTCTCTTGTTGCGGAGCATGGGCTCTAGGTTCACGGGCTCTAGAGCACAGACTCAGTAGATGTGGCATATGGGCTTAGCTGCTCCGCGGCATGTGGGATCTTCCCAGACCAGGGCTTGAACCTGTGTCCCCTGCATTGGCAGGTGGATTCTTAACCACTGTGCCACCAGGGAAGCCCTGCACCAGGTCTTAGTTGCAGCATTCAGGATCTTTAGTTGTGGCATGTGGACTTCTTAGTGTGGCATGTATGTGGGATCTAGTTCCCCGACCAGGGATCAAACCTGGGGCCCCTGCATTGGGAGCGCAGAGTCTTATCCACTGGACCACCAGGTAAGTTCCACAACACTCATATTTGAGGAGTCCAAGCAGCTGTCCTGTAGATGCCCTACAGCATGTGTCTGATTTTTTTCTCATTACTTGACTCAGGTCAAACATTTTTGGCAAGAATGTTGTCCCCCCTCCCACTGCATCCCATGGAGGGGCATAGTCTGTCCACTACCGGGGAGTCTGAGTTTGATCACGTGCTCAAGGCGGAATCCACCAGACTTCTCCAACGTAAAGAGATCTTTTCCCTTTGTAATCAATCATCACTGGAAAGACACTTTAGACTGCGTGAGTATCCTGCCGTCCCTGCCACCAACAAAATGTTTAAACCACGTTTTTTGACAACCACTGATGATCCTTGCCTGAATCAATTATTACCTTGGTGGTTGCAAAATACTGATTGTCTAAATCTTTCCGACTTTCTACCTTAACTGGCATTTGTCTATAAGAAGCCCCATGCACCCCCTTTGGAGTATCACTATGAGTGATTTTTATTCTCTGTGCCATGGACTTTTTAAATTCAATGTATCCATGATCGTTATTCTTTTTTGTGCTCAAAATGCCCCAGATTTGCCCATTAGGAACCCATTCAAGCTGCTCTTTTTTTTTTGACATGTCCCCATCAATTTTTGAACACTTCCTTGCTTTCTGGTACAAGATAATCCAGGCTCGCATTGAATTTTCTCTGCCCAGAACCTGGAATACGTCATTTCTCCAAGGATCCCTGATCCCTTTAGTGGAAAATGGTATTTGGCAACCAAGATCTGGGGACTAGGTGTACTCAGTGCTACTGGGGTATCACTGCCCCTAGACTCTCTCAGAAAACAGGGTTAGGAATGTTTGTTAATCATGTATTCATACTCATACCTCCGATTTAAATCACCAGACAGCAGGGTCCTTCCTCACCTCTTCACATTTCATCTCCTTCCTCCCAGGGAACCCTGGTTCCCAACACCAGTACATGTGCTCATTTTATCCTAAAATATGGCCAAAGTCACTTCAGAACTACTACTCTGATCTATCAACAACAAACCTACTCTGTAGTATATTTCTCTGTAGTTCTTTTTTTCTTCTGAATATATCCCACTAAAGGAATACAGAGTACTGTGTGTGTGACTGGAATTACTCTTTCTTATGTGGTTATGTTATTAATTCAATATACTTCTAGGTTCACCTGTTTCTATTTGAATTCAATATTAGTCTTTTTTTCTATCATTGTTGTTTTACTTTTTGAATATGCAGAATATCTGCATGGTTCAAAAAGTCAAAATTATATAAAAAGGCATACTCGGATAAGTTTCACTCCCATCCAGATCCCTTACCCCTTGCCCTCACCTACTTGGATAAGTTATTTTAATTAGTTTCTATTCTATCCTTCCTATGTTTCTTTTTGCAAAGAGAAGCAAATATATATAGTTAAAAATTTTTTCTATTGAAGTATACTTGACTTACAATATACACATATTCTTACTTCCTCTTCTTTCTTATTTCACATTCTTTCTCCCTTCTTTTCTTTTCAGTCAGGCCCTGTCCTGGAGCCTCTGACTATGGAAACCTCGGACGGGTTGAGGATCAGACTAGAGGCTGAGAGGGTAGGTGAGGAGAAGAGCCTGCTCTGGGGGCCAGGAGGGTCCTTCTTCTTCCTGTCAGTTCCTCCTCCTCTGAACTGAAGACTGAAGTCCATTACTCAGTGTTCTGGACCTCAGATCTTTTTTTTTTTTTTCTCTTTTTCTTTTTTAAGTTGGGGTAAATTAACCATTTTTAAGTATACAGCTCTGTGGCATTAAGTACATTCACACTGTTGTACAACCATCACGATTATCCATCTCTGGCACTTCTTCATCTTCCTCAACTGAAACTCTACCTATCAAACACTAATCCCCCTCCCCCGGCACCCACCATTCTACTTTCTATCCCCATTGTTTACTCTAGCAGGCCTCATATAAGCACCCATTCTTTCCTACCACATAGTATGCATATTAATTTGTATCAATACTTTCTTTTTTCACTTAATACATCTTAGAAATAACTCTTACCAGTTCATAGAAATCTTCCTTTTTTATTTTTGCAGCTGTACAGTTCTCAGTTAAGTTGATGTACCTTGGTTCACTCATCCTGGGTGGACACCTAGGTTGTTTCCATTTTTATATCACAAATAATGCTGCAGTGAATAACCCTGTGCATCTGGTGTTTCGCACCTGGGGAGGTATATCCTCAGGGTAAATGACTGGAAGTGGGACTGTGAAGTTGAGGGTAAATGCACACACAGATAATGCCAAGCTCCCCTCCAAGAGGACTGTACCACCCTGCACTCCCACAGCAATACAAGAGCATGCCTGTTTCCCAAAACCTCACCAAGAGAATGTGTTCAAGCTTTTACATATATGCCAAGAGTGAGAAATGCTATCCCAGCGATTTTAATTTGCATTTCTTTTATCATAAGCGAAGCTGAGCATCTTTTCATATATTTAAGGGCCATTTGTGTATCTTCTGTGCAATGTCTTCATATCTCTTGTTCATTTTTCTGTCAGCTTTGGTCTCTTTTCCTTTTGACTTTTAAGAGTTTTTATATCATCTGTGATTCACATGTTTTTTTTTTTTGTTTTTTGTTTTTTTTTGATTCACATGTTTTTAAACAACCTTACTGAGAGCTCCTACTCCAGAACACTGGGGCCAAAGAGGTGCCCTGGGCTGCCTGTGCTTCCCGCTTCTCCCAGATGAAGACCTGTGCTCCTGTGCGGGCGTGGTCAGGAGCTCCAGGATGGACCTAACACAGAGCCAGCCATCAACTCTGGCAGAGCCAGGAGGCCAGCCATCCTCTGCTCAGATCTCTCCCGCAACTCACACCTTCGAACCATCCTCATCTGTTTGTCAAGTGAGAAAAATATTCTCACTGGGTGAAGTTTTTAAAGGTACGTTAGTAGGCTTTCAAAGGAAATGCTAATCTCTCTAATCAGTGTAAATTTTTATTTACTTTTATTGTGGCTCAAGCAATCTATGAGTAAAATTAAAATTACCATTTAAAAAAATGTTTTTTGGCTGTGTTGGGTCTTCGTTGCTGCACGCAGGCTTTCTCTAGTTGCGGGGAGTGGGGGCTTCTCTTGTTGCAGAGCACAGGCTTTAATCAAGCACGCAGGCTTCGGTAGTTGTGGCATTCGCGCTCTAGAGCGCAGGCTCAGTAGTTGTGGCGCACGGGCCTAGCTGCTCCGCGGCATGTGGGATCTTCCCGGACCAGGGATCGAACCCATGTCCCCTGCATTGGCAGGCAGACTCCTATCCACCGCACCACCAGGGAAGCCCAAAATTACCAATTAACTTGACAAATATATAAACAACAAGGTCCTACTGCATGGCACAGGGAACTATATTCAATATCCTGTGACAAACCATAATTGAAAAGAATATGAAAAGGAATATAAATATATATACAAAACTGAGTCACTTTGCTGTACAGAAGAAATTAACACATTGTTAATCGACTATACTTCAATAAAAAAATCTTAATTAAAAAATTAAAAATTAAAAAATTAAAATATATATGATTAATCAGTTCACTGGCAGGAAGCTTAATCTAAACAATAAGGTTTATAAAACATCCCTGGATTGCTAGTGACAGTAAAATGCTAAGCCACTGTTCTGTTTACTGACCCAGTGATTTATGGCAATAAAGGCCTTTACAGTCCTGAACAATGCCTCTGGTCCAAACACATAAACCACCTGCCAACAGACTCAGTCAACAGGTGCCACCACATCATTCATAACCGGAATTTTAGGCTTTAAGCTGGTTAAACTCACTTAAAGAAAAATCAGAGTGAAGTATGTGAAATAAAAAAGAACAATGGATCATTAAAGCCTCTGACATCCACACCATGGATGAGGTGAGGTTGGGTGAGGTCCCAACACCATGGAGCCCTAGCTCAGAACAGGGATATGAACAGGCAAGCTCACTTCTGACCACAGCAGGACTATTTACCTGTGGGTACAGAAGGCTATAAAACTTTTGTAAATGCTTTTAAAAATTATCCAACAAAAGAACAAGCAAAGTAGGTCATTTAACAAACTAGAATTACAGGAGTTATATATCCTTAAATCCTTCTGAAGACATGGGTCTTTAAATAATAGCTCGGACTTCAAGAAAATAGCTAAAAATACCTGGGATTTTAGAAATCCCAAATAATAGACATACAGACACTGTATGCAAAAGGACTTAATATGCATCGTGACAGTGCTTCAAGTAATTTACAGCTAATAATACTAAAATGTTATTGGCTCTCTGGTTTGTGTCATATTTAGAGCAGCCATCCAGGACACTCTGCCCACAATATGTCCCTGCTGAAAGGGGGCAGCACCCATTCCAGGCTTGCTGCTCTCAGCCCAAGGTTCAGCTTGCCCAGCAAGAGGTTTACAGACAAGGAGCCGGGACAGCTGATCCATCAGCACAGACAGGACACTGGCTCAACATTAGCTCTGGTTTTGAAACTTACGAAAAACACACCACCACAAGACTGTAACCAGAGTAATAACAACTTGCCAAAACAAGTATTAAATATTTAGACAGAAAAAACAAAATGTACCTACTGAAAAAATTTCTTTTTCTCCCTAACCATGATACTGAATCCATTTATACTAATCGACTAATCTCAAAAGCTTTTGAAACTTCCAATGCAATCAGTGCAATTCTTTTCACCAGGAAGTTCTTACTTACTTACATTAGATGCTGATGAAAGCTAAATGCCAACCTTCAAAAATTACAGGCATTTTCTCATACGCATTTCTCCAAATATCAATAAAAAGTAAAGGGCTTCCCTGGTGGCGCAGTGTTTGGGAGTCCGCCTGCCAATGCAGGGGACACGGGTTCGAGCCCTGGTCTGGGAAGATCCCACGTGCTGTGGAGCAACTGGGTCCGTGCGCCACAACTACCGAGTCTGTGCTCTCGAGCCCGTGAGACACAGCTACTGAGGCCCGCACGCCTAGAGCCCGTGCTCCGCATCAAGAGAAGCCACCGCAACGAGAGACCTGCGCGCCACAACGGGGAGTGGCCCCCGCTCGCCACAACTAGAGAAAGCCCACGCGCAGCAACGAAGACCCAACTTAGCCAAAAATAAATAAATAAATTTTTAAAATAAATTTTTAAAATTAAAATTCCATCTTCAATAAGCATCTGAACATGCTAATTCAACGCTCTATGCAGTTTTTAAGTTTACTAGAAAATCTGAGTTTCTTTAAATGTATTTTGTATATTGATCTAAAACCTTAACAGTCGAAGTAAACCATGTAAATATTTTGTCTTTCGGGTTTATTTACATTTTTTATTTCTAAAGATGACAATGAAATTTTTTACTAGATTCCTTTTTATACTGTTTGAAATTTATGGTATATGTACAGGCACTACTTTTCAAAATAATTAAAATGAGTAACATAATAGAAAATTTGGCCAATACTCCAAATAAAACCACCCCATTTCCACCACATGCACCCACACAACGAAAAATAATTTTTTAAAATACATTTATTTATTTTATTTATTTATTTTTGGCTGCACTGGGTCTTCGTTGCTGCGTGCGGGCTTTCTCTAGTTACGGCAAGCGGGGGCTACTCTTCGTTGTGGTGCACAGGCTTCTCATTGCAGCGGCCTCCCTTGTTGCAGAGTGTGAGCTCTAGGCACACAAGCTTCAGTAGTTGCAGCACATGGGCTTCAGCAGTTGTAGCACGCAGGCTCAGTAGTTGTGGCTCACGGGCCCTAGAGCACAGGCTCAGTAGTTGTGGCGCACGGGCCTAGTTGCTCCGCAGCATGTGGGATCTTCCCAGACCAGGGCTTGAACCCGTGTCCCCTGCACTGGCAGGCAGATTTGTAACCACTATGCCACCAGGGAAGCCCCGAAAAATAATTTTTAATACTTCCTTCAAGACTTTTATTTTCACATGGATAACTTTTACCCAGTTAAAATCGTGGTATACATACAATGAATTTATATACGACTATTCACTTATATCAGAAGTGATAATCTAGGCTACACTGGAGTCTTTGCAGTTATCATAAAAGTACTTTCAATGGCCACCTAAACAGTCTTCAGTGGGTGCCTAACCCTTTTGTCTGATATTTTGATTATAATTAATGTTTAGACCCTGTGCCCAGAATTTAAACAAAATAAGTGTTTGAAAAGGAAGCAACCCCTAACTTGGTGCCCTTTACAATGTGGTCTGTGTAGTCCACATGGAATTTAATTCTTCCTAAATGTTAGATCCTACACTGGAATAATCCCACATGACTCTGAATCTCCCTGAGGACAAGTAAGCCTTAGGCTTCCATTAAAGTACAGCTGGCCCTCCGTATCTGTGGGTTCCACATCCACGGATTCAACCAAGGATCAAAAACATTTTGGGGGCTGGGGCTGGGGGGACTTCCCTGGTGGTCCAGGGAAGTTAAATTAATGCCCCACACTTACACTGCAGGGGGTATGGGTTCAACCCCTGGTCGGGGACCTAAGATCCCACATGCTGTGCAGAGTGGCCAAAAAAATTGGAGGAAAGAAATTCCAGAAAGTTCCAAAAAGCAAAACTTGAACTTGCCACCTGCTGTCAACTATTTACCTAACATTCACACTGTATTTACAACTGTTTATGTAGCATTTACATTGTATTAAATATTATAAGTAAAACAGATGATTTAAAGCATATAGGAGAAAAAAATTATAAAACAAAACAAAACCAAAAATATCAACAGAACATTGTAAATCAACAATGTTTCAATAAAAAATATTATAGAACAAAAAATAATAAAGTATATGGGAGGATGTATATAGGTTATATGCAAATATCACACCATTATGTATAAACAACTAGAGCATCCATGGATTTTGGTATCCAAGGGGGTAAGTCCTGAAACCAATCCTACCCTCCATACAGAGGGACGAATGTATACATCTGAGATCTTCAATTTTAAAAAACAGGTGAAAAAGCAGGTTCAAAACAACAGACATGGAATTATACCATTTTTGGACAATGAAGCATTATTACATATATTTTAATTTACACATTAAATACTTAAATAGTTATCTCTGGATGGTGGATTATAGGTGATTCTTATTCTTATATTTTGCTTACTGGTGTTACTTACTTCCATTTTTTTAAACAATGAACATCTGGGACTTCCCTGGTGTTCCAGTGGCTAAGACTCCGTGCTCCCAATGCAGGGGGCCTGGGTTTGATCCCTGGGCAGGGAACTAGATCCCACATGCCGCAACTAACAGTTCGCATGCTGCAACTAAAGATTCTGCACACTGCAACTAAAAGAACCCACGAGCCGCAACGAAGGTCCCCCATGCCGCAACTAAGACCAGGAAGAGTCAAATAAATAAATAAATAAACATTTAAAAATAATAATAGAAAATAAACAATAAACATCTATAAAAATAATTTAGCTTCTACCCAATATGACCTCAATTGTGTACTTCTATACAGTTATGTGTGTGTGTATACAAAAAAGTCTGGAAGGAAATGCACAAAAATGCTAATGCTGTTTTTCTTGTGATAGTGGGATTATTGGTCATTTTTTGTTTTATATTTTATAACTCTGTATTTTCCAGTTTTTAAAAATAATAAGCATGCGTTACTTTTATACTATGAAAAAGACATTTTTTAAGACACTAACAAAATTGCCTGGGATCCAAGCACAGAAAGGAACGTCATCTGCCTTTTAGCAATTCCTCCGACACACAGACCCAGACACACACACACTACCAGCTCTCACGTGCACCTGCTCCCGCACGCACACTCATTCTCTCTCTCTCTCTCTCTCTCTCTCTCTCTCACACACACACACACACACACACACACACACACACACACGCAAACCCAAGACTAGGACAGAAACTGGAAAGGAAACTGAAGCAACTAAAAGGTGTGGCCAAATGTCCCCAGGGAATTCCAACTGCCCACCAGCAGAGGAATGGAAAGAAATGAAAAGCAGGGAGACCTTCTGTGCATTGACACCTCCTCCAGCAGCCTCCTTTTGCAAGTGCTGAGGAGGATGGACAGGGCCCACAAGGTTACTGAAGGGCATTCATGGCTCCAACGTGCAGGGCTCTCTGGAAAGGACCCGTGAATGTTAAAATGTAAATGCTTAAGTGAGTGCTATACTGTGAAAATAATCTTTACAATTATAATTAATTCCTTTGAAAAATAACACCAAAAGAAATGAATCCTTCTCACAATACTCTCACAGTTTATTTTACAATTTCTGCTTTATGATAAGTTGGTGATGACTACAAAGCATCAGTCCTCTCAGTACGAAGGGGTCACGTCAACGAGGAATCTTCATAGACAGTCAAGGCCTTAAAGATAACCTATTGCAACTTCAGAACTAGTGCCTGGGCACATCTGACTATAAATTCCTGGTCAAGAAAATACAACCAGAAAGCTCCGCTGTAGTCTTCTTTCCCCTTTCAATTCCTGCCAACACTGTGTTCTATTACACCACACCTGATCTATCACCAGATGAGGTAATGAGAGCCAAACACACCATGACATTGCTAAAGAAAGAGGGACACAAAAGCCATCTGTATTATGAATGGGAACTGCTTCTATTAAAAATTCAGATAATCCACTTAATAATTTAAAACACTTCCTTCATAAACAGATTACTTAAAAGATACTGAAAGTGCTACCTTTGAAAATTTGACAATAATCAAGATAATTGAGTTGCGATCATCAAGGACAGTAATGTGACCGGCCTAAGAGACTCATGAACTCAGTATTTTGAAATCTCAAGGTGGAAAGTATAGCAACTTACGGTCTTTATTGCTGTTATCCAGCTTATCCAAACTGTTCCTACAGTTAAAAAAAATCATAAATGTTTAAAAAAGAATTCTTATCTTTTAGAGATACATACTGAAATATTTATGGGTGAAATGATATGTCAGGTATGTGCTTCAAAAGTAATCTGGGGGTGGGGAGTAGGGAGTTCACAAATGAACCAAGACTTCGGGAAACTGTGCAATGGCTTGGGGGCAGGTAGAGTGTTTCACTAAACTATGCTCTCTACTCTTATGTATGTTCAATACTTTTCATTTTAAAAAATTAAAAATATTTATCATGAGGTAGAATTCTTCACTTTTCTCTAAATTATTTCACTATCAAGGAATATTTCTTCTCTTTGCTCCTCTATAATGTATTCTGACATTGGACTTGGAAAAGCAAGACTGAGTCATAATAAAGGCTAGCAAACCTTACACAGACACAAAAATTAACCTTTTGCTACACTGTTAATTATCTGCTCCAAAACAAGAGCTCTCCTCCACCATCCCAGGAAGCCTGTGCAAGTCCGGTACTTAGATCACATCCAACACTGCTTCTTCCTGAGAAGTCCGGGACAGCAGACGGAAGGGGCAATGTCACAAGAGATCTCCCTCACTTGCCCATCCCCACCAAATCCTGAGTCATCCTGGCCTTACCCCCAAACTTAAAATTCCACCAGGGGCTACCAGAACAAAGAATGTTGACTCATTTCTACTTTGTATTTAGAAAAAGCTCAGCCCCAAATAACAACCCCAATTTTTTACCACTGTGATCACTAAGAATGATACAACAAAAGGTGGTTCTCAAATGAAAATGGTTTTATTAAGTCAATAAGATGAAACTTTGTGGGCTTATTTAGGGGCACCAAACCTAGGAAGTTGAGAGCCACCTAAACATTATGAGCCCAGAAGACCTAGGTGTAGTCCCTGTTACTGCATTGACAATCTGTGAGGCCTTGGAAAGTAACTTAACCTTTTTGGGCCTCTAGTTTCTTACCTGTAAAGTGGGATGAATCCCTTCTGCCTCCTACCACCTCAGAGAAAGGTTGATGATCCAGTGAAAACATAAATGAGCCTCATATAAGCTATAAGGCACTCTATTAAGAGTCAGATTATGGTAAAGAAGAACAAATGTGCCACTTTCCTAACATTCTTGATTGGTGTAATGAGGAAGGGAATGTTTGCAGAGAAGACACATCACACTAATGAGAAACAACCAAGGATACCCAAGGTGCTCTCCAGCCGAGGGACAAGAAGGAAAAGCATAAAAAAAACTTAGACCAGGACTTCCCTGGTGGCGCAGTGGTTAAGAATCCACCTGCCAATTCAGGGGACACAGGTTCAATCCCTGGTCCGGGAAGATCCCACACACTGTGGAGCAACTAACCCTGTGCACCACAACTACTGAACCTGTGCTCTAGAGCCCACGAGCCACAACTGCTGAGCCCACGTGCCACAACTACTGAAACCCACGAGCCTAGAGTCCGTGCTCCCCAACAAGAGAAGCCACCGCAATGAGAAGCATGCACACCGCAACGAAGAGTAGCCCCCGCTCACCACAACCAGAGAAAGCCCGCGTGCAGCAACAAAGACCCAACACAGCCAAAAATAAATAAATAAAATATTTTAAAATTTATTTTAAAAATAAATACATAAAACTTAGGCCAGCAATCACAATCCATACTAACCATACAAGAAACTGTCAGTCACGTATCTCTCTATTCTGCCCATTACACTGAGATGGAAGACCTGTCCTGAGCAATGTCTTCAACCCAGAGCTAAACAGGAGCTCACACTGACCTAGACGCCAACATTCAGGATGCCCCACAGGGACATGCCCACGCTGAAAACTCAACAAGGAGCCCTGACTCAGGACGACCCAGTTCTTTACATGACAGCTCAATGGACACTGTGAACACTCAGGGAGCACACAGATCCTTTATAAAGGTTCTTAATGTTATGGCAGACACCCTAAATAGCAGGATGTCAATTTTACCTCTTGGCTTAAACATGCATATGTACCTGAACACCCACTTAACAAATACCCACATGTATGAAAAGTCAATAAAATACAGAAACTAGCAGATCAACCTTTTGTGATTTCCCACTACTAAGTAAAATATTTAAAAATGAACACCAGTAACCTATTTGATGTCTATTTGAGTTAACAGCAGAACATACACAGCCCTGCTGCTGTCTCCACATAAACTTTCATAAGTGCTGAGATGGAGGAAGGCCTGGATCTTGAGGCCCACCTTCTCCCAGAGCAGCCGCAGCCCTGGGAGCTGCACAGGACTCATTGCCCTGTGCATTCCCGTCACCTGTCCAGCACCTCACCTGTCCTACAAGAGTGGAGATGGCCCTGATGGAGTTCTGCTCGAGTCTGTATTCACCACTGTGCTCTTAGGCTCATTCCCCTCCCTCTGGGGTTCATCCCTTTCCCTTCCGCACAAAAGGTATGGAAATGACCGTTTTTCACGTTCACGGTTTCCCCAACAACGAATCTACCTAAAACATAAGCCAAACACACACAGTAAAGTAACTGCGCTCAAAATAGATTAACATGATCTTAAGCGTCCAAGTGCAGCCTGTCCTTTGCAGACCGAAGAAGTGAATTACTTCAGCCAAACCAGACCTGGGCCCTCAGTTGGGGGAACCGCTGGCACTTCTCCATCCAGGCGGCACTTTTATTCGGCAGCCTAGGGGCATGTCCCCACGCCAGGAGCATCTCTCAATTTAGGAGAGATAAGCTTGTGTGGCTTGGGATGGCAGGGAAAGAAACTGACTCCCGGGAATAGAACCTCTTTAAAGGGGGAAGAGGTGCTTCAGCGAAATTCAACCAGAGGTGAGAGCAGAAGAACTGAATCAAAAGAGAACGCGGGACCGGCACTCCGCGAACACCGCGCGGGGCCCGTCTGCCACGCTGCGAGTTACCTGTTCTGCCCCATAGACGGTGGCGAACTGGACGAAGTCTTCGATGCGGACGAAGCCGTCCCCATCCCCGTCCAGGGCATCGAATACGGCTCGGAGGCGGGGGCCGTCCTCCGGACACCCCGCGGGCTCGCTCGTTAGCGGGCAGGTCTGGCTAAAGTCCGAAGGCCGGTCCGGGTCCCCGGGGCCCAGCTCTAGGGCCGGCTCGCCCACCGCGGGGGACGCCAAGGAAGGAAAGAAGTCGACCTCGCCCCTCAGGTGATGGCTGCGGCTGAAGTCCTGAGCGCGGACAGACGCGCTGTGCGGGGGGCCGTCACCCTCCTGCTCCGTCATCCAGGAAAAGAGCGGGCCGAGTTCCGGCAGAGGCGGGTCGGGGTCGGAGTCCCGGCTCGAGCGCTGCGGCTGCCGCTCCCGCCCCGGAGCTCGCCCAGCATCCGCGCCGGCCGCGAGGTCCTGCGGGCCGAGCCCAGGGCGCGGGGCGGGGGCGGCGGGCGCTCCGGGCCCACCGGGCTCTGGGTCGGGGCCCGGGCCGCCCGCTGGGGAGGCCGGCCAGCTCGGGTCCATCTTCATGGGCGCGACCCCAGCCGCGGCGCGGGCCCGCGAGGCCAGTGGTGCGGCGGGCGGCGCGGGCGGCAGACAAAGGCGCTCAGGGCGCGGCGGCGGGCGCGGGCATCCCCGCGGCGGCGCGGGCGGGCGCGCGCGGGGCGCCCGGACTGCTCGGGCTGGCGCTCGGGCCCTGCTTCGCCCTCGCCCATCTTCGCGCCGCGCCTCAGCTGTCCTCGGCCCGGCGGCGCGGCGGGCGCGGGCCCATGGCGGCGGCGGGCGGCCGAGGGAAGTCGAGGGGGGAGAGCGGGGAGAGGACGCCGAGGAGGGGGACGCCGAGGAGGGGACCCTAAGGAGGAGGAGGAGGAAGAAGACCCTGATGAGGAGGACGACGCGGGGGTGTACGCTGAGGGGGACGCAGCCTAGGCGGACGACGAGAAAGCACCCGAGGTACCGGAGCGCACACCACCGCCCTCGCCCCGCCCCCCGTTCGGCCTGACGTCATCACGTCGCGCTGCACGCTGGCCCCGCCCCTCGCCGCCTTGTTATAAAGGCAGGCGCCGGCGCGGCTGCGTGGTTTGGGGTTTTCGGTCCCTCGCCGTGTACCGGTGTTTGGGAGCAAGAGGTGGGAGCAAGAGGCTGTGGGCCCGGGCGTGACGTCATCGACCCACGCACTGGACGGATGGACTGAGTCCTGAAAGTGTAAAGCGCTCCCACAAATTGATAAGCAACGAACACGATTCTAATGGGGCCGGGGAAGTGCAAGTGGCGCCCTCCGCAGACGCCCGTCGCGCGGAAAAGTCCAGGCGTTGACCTGCGGCAGCAAGAGCAGCAGCCCCCGCCTGAGTGTGGAAGGGCCCTGAAAATGAGGTCCATCACTTGTGACCGAAGGAACGCGTGGCCAAACACTGATACCTTTTTTTAAATCTATGACAAGTGCTTTTTTTCCCGTAGGCTATCCAGTGTTCATCACCGGTGTACGGTCAAGCCTCCCGAGCACTGCGGCTGTCTTTGACAACTGACATGTGTTTCTCTAGATGTCACTATCGTCAGTGGGGACACAGGGTGCCAGGCAGCAACATGGGAACCTTGAAGCAGGCATGAAAGCGGAGACATGCTGGATAGGAGCCGGTGAGCTGCCAGGCCTCAGGCGAGGTGCACTTAACATTACAGGCTTCATTTAGAGCCTGTAATGAGATGTATCGGGGAAAGCACCAGCACTAGGTATGTTCATAAGCATCTTTGGCAAGAACCAAAGGAAACTGAACCTGTTTCCAAGTGTACCGTGAGGAGCAGTGTGTTAATTAACTGATTCATCTCCCATGACAAAATCCCAGGGCACATGGCACCAGATTTTGTGAGGTTGGCATTGGGGAAAAGAAGGGCAAAGGAATACCACCCCGCAACCCAAAAACTATATTCTCAATTTCTTATAAGAGCTGTATGCTTTCATGAGGAAGATACTGCATTCAAAGAAAATTATCTCCAGTTTGGCAAGAATCTGAAATTGGACTGGTGCCTTTGGCCAGATACAGTTTTCAGAGGTAGTTACAGTGATGTGTCAACCTTTCTAAATAAGGGTATTAATGTGGAGGAGGTAAAACCAAATGAGGCGAGGGCTGTGCCCCGAGGAAGCAGCACTCCTACTGCTACTGTGCCAGTTCATGAAAAATCTGCATTCCTTGGCTGGCTGATGCACCCAAACAGAACCCCAGCATGGAAAGCATGCACCTACCTGCTTAGACCACTTCAAGAAACTCTGTTCCTGAAATATTAAAGGTAACAAGTTCCTGGGCACTTGGACTGGGCGTTTGGACCTCAAGCATCCCCTGTAGACATTTTTTTAATATATGAATTTATTTATTTATTTATTGTTGGCTGCGTTAGGTCTTCGTTGCTGCGCACGGGCTTTCTCTAGTTGCGGCAAGCGGAGGCTACTCTTCGTTACGGTGCACGGGCTTCTTATTGCGGTGGCTTCTCGTTGCGGAGCACAGGCTCTAGGCATGTGGGCTTCAGTAGCTGTGGCTCGCGGGCTCTAGAGTGGAGGCTCAGTAGTTGTGGTGCATGGGCTTAGCTGCTCCATTGCATGTGGGATCTTCCCAGACCAGAGAGCAAACCTGTGTCCCCTGCATTGGCAGGTGGACTCTTGACCACTGCTCCACCAGGGAAGTCCTCCCTTTAGACATTTTTGATCTCTAACATTCAGGATGAAATGAATCAGCTCAAGGGAAGCAGCCCCTGCTGCCATTTTAACCTGCTCCTCCATGCCCACCCCGTGCACGTTTTAATTTAGCCATGTAACAGGTACCCAGAAGAGGAAGGGAGAGGGTGGGGTGCAGCTCACATCTGTTGGCTTTTGAGTCTGAGTGAATGTCTGTGAAAACCTCCCTCTATGAGTCTTTCTTTTTGAAAGGTACCTGGGTTAAACACTTTTGGAACTCTCAAGCAAATGGGTCTCCTTGATCCCTCTTCCCTGGTGACCTCTGACCTACGGAGAAAGATGGGAAAATAAAGACCAGCAAGGTGACTCAGCAGATTCTTAGCTGTGTAGCACAGCCCTGTTGGACCTGACAAGGGAGCAAAGGGAAAGTAGGTCAAGAAGCCTCAGTGGAAGAATGCACATGTCTCTCCTGGGATAGGGCCTCTCCACCACCTGGGTGAGATCTGGCCACTGACAGGAGGAAGGGGAAGGTGACAGGCAAGGATAAATTTGATCACAAATCTATCTTATTTAATGCACATTTTTAAAATATGGAAATACACCAAAATTACAAAAGAGATTACATATGATTTCTCCCATTTTTGCTAGTCTGATGAACTTAAAACGGCAGCTCATCTTGTCTTATTTGAATTTAGCTGAATGCTAATGTGGTTGAGTGTTTCTTACTGTGTTTACTGACCACTAGGATCTGTGAATTGCCCAATTGTAGCACTTGCTTTTCTTTTGGGTTCTCTGACTTCTTCTTTAGGTAAAATCCCTCATATGTTTTTGATGTTGCAAGTATCTTCTCCCTGCCTGTGACACCTTCATGAACTCTGCCTGTTAGGGAAGATTAGACATAAATCTTTCATTTTGGATAGTCAAACCCATCATTTTTATCCTTGGTGGCTTTGCTAATCATAAGGAAGATGGACTTTCCTATAGCTGGTGCTAGTTGTCTGTACAGAAACCTTACAACTAGATCCCTATGTCATATCAGATACAAAAATAATTAGAGCCATCAAAGACATAAAAGTGGAAAGCAAGGGAATTCCCTGGCACTCCAGTGGTTAGGACTTCATGCTGCTGAGGGTGCAGGTTCGATTCCTGGTCAGGGAACTAAGATCCTGCAAGCCACAAGGTGTGGCCAGAAAAAAAAAAAAAAAAGCAAAACTTTAAGAAGACGTTGAAAAATATCTTTATGACCTTGGAGAAAGAAAGTTTCTTACACAAGAATAAAAATTACAAACCATTTTAAAAAAGACAATCACTTAAAGTTAAATACATTAAAATTTAAGCTTTCCGAAAGTAAAGGGACACAAATCAAATAGGGGGTGGGAGGGCTGGGGGAGAGGGAAATTTGTTGAAGTGAAGGAACTGTTTCATATCTTGATTGTAATGGTGGTTCTATAACTGAATGTGTTTGTCAAAATTCACAGAACTGTACACTACAAAGAATGAATTTTACTGTATGTAAATTATGCCTTAGTAAAGATTAATTTAAAAAAATTATCCTTCTGTTTGATGAAAGACACATCATAGACTGGTGTCTTAGTCTGCTCATGCTGCTGTGACCAAATGCCATATACTGGTTCGTTAAAAAGCACGTTTATTTTTCATAATTCTGCAGTCTGGGAAATGGAAGATCAAGATGCCAGTGTTAACCTAAAACAATTAAAAAGCCAGTTATTTTACCAGCAACATGGGTTTACTCAGAAGCCACAAAGAGTTGTAATTGGAGACATGCAACTATGTCCAGCAAAGGAAAGGAAATGCTTTTATAGGGGAGAAGGAGGAGTTGAGAGGAGCTGTCATAAACAAAGAGCCCATTGGAGGAAACTGGGAGTTCTAGGTGCAGTGGCTTTTCATTGGCTGAGTTGTGACAGTCTTTCATTGGCTGGACTGTTGCTGGTCAAAGAGAAATTGTTTCTTCCTCCTGCTGGGTAGTAAAGTAGTATCCCTTCCTGCTGGGACATGTTGGGATCTGTGCTGATGTTGAGTGGTATGTGCATGAAAGCTCCCCTGTCTGGCACCCTGGTTCCATTTTGGTGAGGTTTCCTTTCATTACTTTTCACACCAGCAAATTCCTTCCTGTTGAGAGCTCTCTTCCTAGCTTGTGGTGAGGGTCTCCTTCTAGGTGTGTCCTAGCATGGTGAAGAGAGCCATCTCTCCCTCTTCCTCTTTTTATAAGGCAGCAATTCTATCATGGGAGGTCATCTACATGAACTCATCTAATGGTAATTATCTCCCAAAAGGCCCCATCTCCAAATACCATTGCTTTGGGGGCTAGGGCTTCAACACATGAATTTGGGGGGACACAATTCAGTCCATAGCAACTGGGAAGAGATATTTAAAACAGATGCAACTGACAATGGATTTATTTCCAGAATACACAAGAATTCCTCAAAAAACAGTAAAAGAACAGCAACCTAGTAGAAAAATCAGCAGTGAATACAAATAAGCAGTTCCAGAGGAAGAAACTCAATTGGCCAATAAACATATAAAAAGATGCTTAACCACACTGATAATCAAGGGAATGAGTAACGATAGCATTTGACATCAATCAGTAGAAATTTAGTCTGATGTCAACCAAGTGTGGGGATTCACAGAACTAATACACCTGAAGCTCTGTGTCCCCTTAACCTGGCACTCCTGCTTCTCCACCTTCAGGTCCAAGAGGAGGAAGGAAAGGGGTGTTGAGGCAGCCCTGGTTTCCGTAGTCCCGTGAAGAGCTTGCTGGCTGGCTGAGGGGAAGTATGTTGTGATGGAATACTGAGCAGTTTCAGCAAATGGATCACATCCTCACACAACCACATGGGCAGACTTCTAAAACAAGCTGTGTGAGAAAGCAAGTTACAGAACAGATACTGTGTAATACCATTTTTGCAAAGTTTCAATACATATATTGTTTTTGAACACCTTCATTTGTAGTAAAAATACCAAAACGAAAGTGGGAATTATATTGAGGGGGACAGAGGAGGAAAGTGGTAAAAGGTAGCTGTACCTGTAACATTTATTTCCTCCCAAAACGGGCAGACTGGGAATAAACAGGACACAGTACCAACATCTGGTAAACCTGGCGGGTGAGTACATGTGTGTCCGGTCTTGTCCACATATTTTAAGAATTTCATAATTAAACACTTTTTAAATTCAGTAAGTAAATCCTGTACCCAAAGTCTCAAAGATATCCACCTCTATTTATAGCATTTCCTTTCTCAAGTATGTCGTTAAGCTATTTGGAATTTTTTTTTTTTTTTGGCTGCGTTGGGTCTTCATTGCTGGCACGGGCTTTCTCTAGTTGCGGCGAGCGGGGGCTACTCTTCGTTGTTGTGCGCGGGCTTCTCATTGCGGTGGCTTCTCTTGTTGTGGAGCATAGGCTCTAGGTGCACGGGCTTCAGTAGTTGTGGCACATGGGGTCAGTAGTTGTGGCTCGCAGGCTCTAGAGCGCAGGCTCAGAAGTTGTGGCGCACACGGGCATAGTTGCACTGCGGCATGTGGAATCTTCCAGGACCAGGGCTAGAACCCATGTCCCCTGCCCTGGCAAGCAGATTCTTAACCACTGCACCACCAGGGAAGTCCCTGGACTTTTTAAAAATGTGGTGTAAAATAGGGACCCACTTTTGTTTCTCTCACTTAATGAGCCAGTTTCCCAGAACCATCTGTTCTTCCACCACCTATTTGTGAGACCATCCCTATCAGCCATTTGAAGATTGAAAGTAAGTTGTGTCCAAGGTGGAGTGATGTTGGGAACCCAGACCAGAGAGTTGTGGAGCAGTTCTCGGGGGGTCTAAAGAAGCCCACCTCCCATGGGGACAGGACAGATGCTTCTGTGACAGGTCCCTTCTCAGCAAGCACTACGGGCTGTGCTGGGCCGGACATCTGCATTTGGAGCAAGCCCTCCACCCAGAGCTCCAGGAGGAGCCAGCCCGCAGTCAAGGGGAAGCCTCTCAGCTGGCCAGTGATGGACCTAGTGCCCCAGGGAGGCCATGGATGTGCCCTGGAGATGGACAGCAGGAGGGGGCAGAGCTTTATTCTGGAGGACGAAGTGACCTGCCACAGGCCCGTGATGGGGCCAGAGCAAGGGAGGAGCAGGGCCACCAAACAGCCTGCCACTGGGCGCCCCAGGAAAGGGGTTCTGGACCTGGCTGAGGGCTCAGCACCTCTACCTCCTGTCCCACCTTCTCCTCCCGCCCAGAAGATGCTGGCCTCCCCCTCCCAGTCCTGAACTGCCATCCTGGCTGGGTCACCTGGGGATGAAGGGGCAGGGAGAAATGAGGGGGTTTCCAAGGGGCGGGAGGAGGCGTTTTACAGGCGATGGGTATGTTCATCCTCTTGATTGTGGTGATGGTTTCACGGATGTAGAAATGTCAGAACTCACCAAACTGTAGATTTCACTCATGTGCAGTCTTCTGAATGTCAGTTATACCTCAATCAAACTACAAACTGCTGGCCAAATATTTTCAATTTAAAAATTTTAAAAACTACATATACATTTTGTGTAGGGTAAGTAAACTGAGAACAGAGTCAATTTTAGGTCTAGATCACACACACCCTCCCCGTGGCCTCCTGAAGCCAAGAGCACAGTCCATACTTCTGTTTACTGATATTTATTCAGTGGGGAAGGATTTTTTTCTCACCTTCAAGTTTAGTAAAGTACATTTCTTAGAGTAAAAATAGACCATGAGTTTGTAAGGCACAATTTAATTCCTCCTGACTCAGCCGAGGTTTGGATGATTTTCTTATTTTAACATTTCACTCTGCAGTTGCTGGCACCTGGTCCCATCTTCCTGTGAGGACAGGCATCTCCAGTCCCCACAGCGCCCAAATCCCACACCTCCCACGCCTCCCCTGCAGCCAGAATCACAGCCCACGGCGGGGGGATGGGCGCCAAGCACCAGGCGGGGAGAGGTTTGTACGCAGATTCAGAACTTCCTTTCTTAGCCTCGGGTCACATTTTCCAGAGGTGAAGATATAATTCACACCATTCTCCTCCCATGGGGTAAAAATTGTCCAAATTACATGTGATAGTGGAAAAGTTAAACGTTAATTCTGCATATTCCTAACATTCCTTATTCCTTCTTCAGCAGACACCTGTCAGGTGCTGTCTCATTGAGATGCTCTGATGTAGGGATGTGATGAGGTGCCCCCCAAATACTCCAAAATGTGAAAATAAAGTTATCCTCTGGGAGTTAAGGAACTCCATACTAATAACATGTGTCACCTAGGAAATAATGCAAGATAATCAGTAAATAAATGACTAAAGAGTTATAGAAACCTCTGTCTGCTGACAGGGTAATGTAGGTTTAATCCCAGAGACCTGAACCAGGATGCAGCGGTAAACATGAAATCCAGCAATCCCATCTGAGGGGCTGTTCCCTTGAAGGGCCCGATTAGCACAATCAAGGAAAAGGGAAGTCCAAAGAAGGATCCGGTCCCCCACGGCCCCTAGGACAGAAGAGCCGAGTTGGGCAGAACTCTGGCCCAAGAGGTGAGCAGGGAGCCTCTGCCATCTCCCACTGGCCCTCGGGTTTTGCCAGAGAGGGGACCTGAGACTCATGCGATCTCACACACACACACACACACACACACACACATTCTCACCACGCTGGTCTACACATTGGTTTCTAGTGAGTGTGTTTGATGTGAGTCAGGACCCACATGGGATGCCTGCTCACACGTGTTTTCTAGAAGCAGTGGGAGTTACCAGGTTCATATAATGCAGTCAACCCTTGGCCGTGGTTTATTGAGCAAGAGCCAGACCCTGACCCGAAGGGAGCACCTTTCCCAAGAACGGGTATGTGTGTCTGACAGAAGGAATGCCGTCTCTTTTCAGGGGGCTGGGCTACAGCTTGCACACAGGGCGGCTGGGACCTGGGCAGAGAGAGCAGAAGGGCAGCGAGGGGAGAGGCAGGTTCACAGGGCAGGTCAAGTGGGAGAAGGAAGAACCCCCGAGCCCTGGGCCCCAGCTTTGTCCCCAAGCTCCAGTGCATCCCACCCCTGGAGCCTGTGAACTTCCCAGGATCTCCCCCCACATCCCCTCTTTGTATCTGTTGCAGCATCCGGCAGAGACCAGCCTAAGTGCCCAGAGGGAAATGCCCCAAGGGGCCCACGCCCAGCCCCCTCCCCGGCCTGGGAAGCCCTGACCCCGGAGAGCCCCTCTGCCCTGCTCAAGAGGACATGGCTGCCCGAAGAGCCCCTCTGCCCTGCTCAAGAGGACACGGCTGCCCAGCTGCAGCATGATCGGGCCTCGGGGCAGAGCCAGGGGCGAGCAGGACCCCGCCTGGATACACAGCCCAGGGTGGGGGCGTGACCACTGCAAGGCAGGCTCAGTCTGACCCACACGAGAAGGACAAAGCAATGTGAGGGTCAGAGGAGAGGGGAACATCTGCTGAGCCTCCAACTGGCAAGGTGCTTGGGGATTTACCATCTCTCCCTGCTTCACTCCGTGAGCCCACATGCATGGCCGAGAGGAAGTTCTGGAGGGACAGTCGTGCTTGTGCCAGCCCCCAGCCAGGGCACCAGGCAAAGGGCTCAATGTGTACCTGGTGGGTGGACCGCGTCCGGGCGAGGTCAGCCTCAACCTCCCAAGTCTCCTCCTCCATCGGGGTGGCCCACCCCTGGCAGGTCCCACAGTGCGCGGGGACACCAGAGACCTACATGTGGAGGATGCCAACCAAGGGACCAAGAAACAAAGCAGCACGACCTCCAGCCCTTTCCGCGGTGACCGCAGACAAAGCACAGGCAAGCCAGTGAGTTTTACCAAGTTACCATGGCAACAGGAGTCGGCAGAGAAACTCCCCCAAACTCCCCCAAGTTAACAGTTTAGTTAAGTGAATTTTAAAGTTCACTGCATCATGGCGACGCCTCGGGGACACCTTGTGTGGCTCACAACACACAGGGGTCATTCACATATTCATTCAAAAAACCGTACAGGGCTTCCCTGGTGGCGCAGGGGTTGAGAATCTGCCTGCCAATGCAGGAGACACGGGTTCAAGCGCTGGTCTGGGAAGATCCCACATGCCGCGGAGCAACTGGGCCCGTGAGCCACAACTACTGAGTCTGCGCGTCTGGAGCCTGTGCTCCGCAACAAAAGAGGCCGCAATAGTGAGAGGCCCGCGCACAGCGATGAAGAGTGGCTCCCCGCTCGCACAGAAACGAAGACACACAGCCAAAAAAATAAAATAAAATAAAAATAAAAATGTACAACGTGGAGCAGGGGCTGGAAGGCTGCACCCCAGTGGTGGGCAGCCCTATGCTGTAGCCATGATGCTTCCTGTTTATTTTTTTAATTAACTTATTTGTTTTGGTTTGTTTTTGTTTTGGCTGTGTTGGGTCTTCATTTCTGCACACGGGCTTTCTCTAGTTGCGGAGAGCAGGGGCTACTCTTCGTTGCGGTGCGCGGGCTTCTCATTGTTGTGGCTTCTCGTTGCAGAACACAGGCTCTAGGCGCACAGGCTTCAGCAGTTGTGACACGCGGGCTCAGTAGTTGTAGCTCGCGGGCTCTAGAGCACAGGCTCAGTAGTTACGGCGCACGGGCTTAGTTGCTCCGCAGCATGTGGGATCTTCCCAGGCCAGGGCTCGAACCCATGTCCCTTGCATTGGCAGGTGGATTCTTAACCACTGTGCCACCAGAGAAGCCAGCCCGTGATGTTTTTATGTGTAGTTCTGAAAAGACGTGAGGCATCCTCATGCCATGGAAGGGGGACTCGGAGTGGGCAGGGTCTGTAAATCAGCTTCCACAGCTGAGGTTCACACATAAAAGATGATCCTTCCTTTCAGAGAACCTGGCATTTCCTAAGGGAATTGTAGAGATTGTTAATGTGGAAGGGGACAACCTAGTTCTCTGCCAACTGCCACCAAGTCCGAGTGCCACTGCTGGGGCCGGTGTTAACCCCCTCACCACATGCACCTGGCCCTCCTTGCCAGCCCGTCCCAGAGCCCACCTGGCAAGTGACACGCGCCAGGTGTGCCCATGACCCACAAGCCCCCAGCAGGTGTCCTGGACCTGCAGGATGACAGCCGGGGCTGGTGGGCTAAGCCAAACAGCGAGGCAGATTCCTTACAGCCAAACTGACCACCACATGCAGACGATGAGCAAGGGCACGGACCTCATGGTGTGTGCAACTGTGATGTTTAACTTTGTGTCAACTTTACGGGGCTAATGTGTGCCCAGATAGCTGGTAAATCAGTATCTCTGGGTATTTCTCAGAGATTAGCATTTGATTCAGTAGATGGAAGACCTGACTTCATCAATGTGGGCTGAGAAAGGGCAAGTTCCCTCGCTCTCTGCTTGAGCGGGGACATCCACCTTCCGGTGCCCTTGGCTGTCGGAGCCCCTGGTTCTTGGGCCTTCGGGCTCAGACTGAATCACGCCATCTGCTTTGCCGGGTCTCCAGCTTGCAGTTGGCAGATCATGGGACTTCTCAGCCCCCACAGTCACATGAGCCAGTCCCTATAATAAATCTCCTGCAGATCTATATATATCCTACTGGCTCTGTTTCCTGGAGAATCCTGACTAACAGTAATAAAAGGCTCACTCCTTTCATTCTCTTCTGTCCTCCTGGAGCTACGCTGCTGTTGAGTCCCAGGCCTTTGAATGTGGCTGGCGGGACACCCTCCCCAGGGCCTTCTCTGTCTCCTCCAGGGACGGCAGGCCTCAGCTCTCTGGCACGTGGGGTCTATGGTTGCAGCTCCCCAGGAACTGCCTTCATGGTTCTTTCCTCCTCCCGTGGCATCACGAGCGCCCATCTGCCTGCCTTGCTGGTAGACTTGATGCCACCACACCTTGGTCTCTGTTTAAATGGCAAGCGGAGCTCCTTCTGCCCGGTGGCCTCCCTGCCATGCCCCTGCACCCATGAAGGCGGGAAGGAACTCAGGTAGGCGTGGATATCTGGGGCAGAGGGCTCAAGCTCAGGACTCTAGTGGCAGCACCAGGAGCTTGCAGGGCAGGCAGCGCCCCCCGCCCCCCTCCAGGACCAGCTGTGGAGGACACCCCTCCCACCAGGGGAGCAGACAGCCTCCCCTCGCCTCAGGGTGGGCTCCCCCTGCCTCAGGACCAGGGCTTCACGCATTAGGTAAACAGTGTTTTCTAAACTCTTCACAGAAAAAAGACAGGAAGTAGACACACCACTAAATACCCAGATCACCAGTGATTCTGTTCAGGTGCCCTCCTCCTCCTTCTAAAAACATTTGCGAAGTCCAATGAATAGATATTTTCACAGGAAAATGATTATTTTTTAAGTAAATGCATTTTCTGGCAAAACTCTAGGACCCGTGCTTATGCAAATGGACGGTACAGATGGGGGCAGGGTGGGAGGCAGGGAGGAAGGGGGCACCCAAGCCGCATGTCCAGCCAGAGGGCAGACCAACAGCTTTGAGCACCTTGAAGTTTGTAACAAACAGCACAGAAAACAAGCCCAGGATCCAAGTGGCCCCCTTAGGTCCTGGCCTGGGTGTGTTTCAAAGAGTGGTCATTGGGGAATAATTGAGGGTCCAGAGATCCCCCACCCCCTGGGCCTGAGGGAGGGTGCTGGTGACAATGGGGACAGGCCACCTGGAGGACCTAGAAAGTGAGCCCTTAAATGACCAAGGACTAAGTCCTCTGGGGATGTCCCAGGAAAGGACAGACTCCAGGGCAGGTGGGGAGCAACCCTGCCCATGTCACTGGAGGCCGGCAGAGGTCCCTTCTGCAGCCTACACCCCCGGGGATAGGACCCAGGACACAGGTCTTGTGGAGAGGCTTAAACACGCTTCTCCAGCCTCCCTAGTTTGGCATCTCTTTGCCAAGCAAAGGTCTCAAAGCGGGAGAGCAAGGAAGAGAAGATAGCCTGAAATGCCCCCTTCTCTCTACCCAGGCCATGGGAGCCACCTCAGGACACCCACTGGATGCAGGCAGGAGGGGAAAGGAGGCCAGCCTAGGCAGGGGCTGGGGTGGCGGTACAGCCCTGACCCTGGGTTGTGCAAGGGGGACACCCCTGCGTCCTGGCCTCAACACTCTCGAAGCGCTGGAACCCAGACCTCCCCGGCGTGTGTGAGCAGGTCAGCAGGCCAGCCACACTGCCTAGTCCCTGCCCCCCATGCATGGGAGACAGGGCCATGGGGAGGGAATGTGGATGCAGCACGGTTCCTAGAGGAAAGGCCAGTCTCTGCTTCAGACACTCTTTTTGGAATTGTCAGGTTTGGCGCTCAGGCTGGGCAGGCGGGAGGCAGGTCGCAGGGATCCGAGAGCAGGTGTGGACCAGCGCCTCTGCAGCACACTGTCCCCTGCCTGTCAGAAATGCCAGCAGACACAAGGTCACTGGAGAGCACTGAGGGGCACCCACCTCCTGCACAGCCCTGGGGGTGTGAGTGGCCAGGCTGGGGCGGGCAGCAGGCCACCAGGCCGTGTGCGTCTCCTGGAGGTGGATACAGTGGCCCCCTCTGCCCCCTCCCAGCCCTCCATCAGTACTCCTCACCCCAGCGACCGGGGAGCCTGCCCAGCACCCACACCCTCCCGCCACCTGGTCGCCCGCATGCCCCGGGCACTGAGAACGTGTCTGCCGGCCACCAAACCACAGATGGCCAATCAGCAGCTCCTGTCCTACAAACAAGCCCACCTCTGAGACTGGGGTTCTCCACAGAAGCCCACGCCAACTGCAGCTTCATGGTGTGACTGAACGCTGTGAGCTCCTGGATGTCCCTCCAGCACTCCCGCCCCCAGGACGGGACAAGAGCCAGCCAAAGTCCTAGAACGTTCCTGCCACCACCCTGCGATGGGGACCCAGGAGGCTTAGAGGCCAGGTCCCAACCGGGGCGGTTACATCTCCTCAGCCATCCTCAAAGGAAGCTGCTGCTCAGAGGACTAGGATGAGCAGGTCTCAAGGGCTGGCCATACCCCTGGGACTGGTGGGGGAGGAGGGGAAGCAGAGAGCAGCGGCACCTTCCCCCGCCCCCATGGGCCCAGCAGGCCCTCAGGCCCCCAGAGAGGGTCACCCAGGGGAGCTCCCAAAGAGAGACAGGGTTCCCAGCCTCTTCAGGTAAGCCATACAGGCTCTGGTTTTCAGGGAGGCCCCGAGGTCTGCGGTGCAGCTCCGTGGGGCCAGCCCCTCCCAGCACCACCCATCTGCCCTGGAAGACTCAAGCCTTGCCCTACGTGTGGAGCAGGGGAACCCAACAGTGCCTGAGAATACATCTAGAAATACACATAAGAGACTGAGGAGAAAGGCATCAGGCCCAGCACAGTGACCATCAGTCCACTAGGTGGGTATTTTGGGGAGGGGGCCAAGGACACAGGTGACCCCTGAAGGTGGGAGTGGCACATCACCTAGAGCTTAGCAGAGAAGGATGAGAAGTCCGCCAGCGACTGGATGTCGTTAGGGAATGTCAGCCAGGCCCCACCATCAACCACCAGCAGGGCCCCCGTCACATAGGATGCCAAAGGGCTGGCCAGGAAGAGGGCGCTGTGGGCGATCTCCGTCTTGTTCCCCAGCCTCTGCAGGGGGCTTGCCAGGAACTTTGCCCTCATGCTGGCCTGTGGGCCACCTGGGAAGCAGTGGGAGGCTCAGCCCCTGTGGGCCCCAGGACCCCGGGGCCCTCCACCCTCCCCTGCCCAGCTTTCCCTGAACCACACCCAGGAATGTTGGGGGCATCGTTAGCATCATCCTGGGGGAGCAGGAACAGGCCAGGTACAGTAACACCACTACAGAACCAGCACAGGGCCTTTCTCTGCTCACCCTGCCAAGGCTCTGGAGGCTTCAATGGGGCCCCACTTTGTGTCCGGCTCACACATCAAGGCCAGCAGCCCCTGGCCTCTAGCTCTAGGGGGCAGCTGCCCAAGTCCAGCTGACCCTTAGTCCATTGCAGGGCTGTGCGAACTGTCCCCAGCCTGGAGACGGACTCTTTGCCCACCCTGGGAAGCCATGAGGATTTGGCACTGATCCCAGGCCTGTCCCAGCCAGGTGGGAGGGGAGCCCTCGGAGGCACGGTGGAGGGGGCGGGGGTGCCTGTGCTTAGGGGAGCACCCGCTGGGGGGCCTGGGCTCCCCGGGAGCCTTACCCAGCCGCCGGAAGCCCTCTGTGCCGCTGATGGGGCCAGGGGCAAGGCTGTTGACGCGGATGTTCTGGGGGCCCCACTCCACAGCCAGGTGCCGTGTCATCGCATCTGCGTGGGAGGCCGGCAGGCATGAGGGAGAAGCAGGGCTGCTCTGCCTTTAGAGAGGCCCAGTTGGGGGTTGGGGGACACTGCCGGCCTCCGGGGACAGGGATGGGGAAGAACCCACGTGGGCAGACCAGAGGGGGCGCCCGTACCCACGGCCGCCTTGGCAGAGCCTGCATGCACTTGGAGCACCTGCCCGCGGGTACCCAGGGTTGCAGTGATGTTCACGATCACCCCTCCATGGCCCTGCAACACACGAGAGGGGCAGTGAGCGGTGGCCAGAAGCGGGGAGGCCCTGGCCGCGGGACACTCACATGGAAGAACTTCTCGTAGAGTACGCGAGACACGTTGAAGGTGCCCAAGGTGTCGATGTCCATCACGGTCTTGAAGGCGTTGGAGGACAAGGCACTGGCAGGGCACAGGAAGTTCCCGGCTGCACCTGCCAGTGGAAGGAGAGAGTGGATGGTGCTGGAGCCCCGGGCAGTTGAAGCATCTGGACCCTCAGGGTGGCCCAGGTTGGCCAGGGAAGGAAACCTGAGCATTTGGACAAGTTCCTGAATGACAGGCAGGATGGGTTTTATGGGTTGGATTGTGTCCCTAAAAAAAATTCGCTGAAGTCCCAACCCCTGGTGCCTGTGAACGTAACCTTATTTGAAAAGATGGTCTTTGCAGATGTCATCAAGGTAAGAGTAGATCATACTGAATTAGGGTGGCCTAAGCCCAAGGATTGGCATCCTTAAAAAGAAGAGGACACAGACGTGCACAGGGGATGGCAGTGTGAAGGAGGCAGAGGCTGGAGGGAGGGGTGCAGCCCAGAGCCAAGGCCTACCAGGCAGCAACCCCAGGAGCTGACGGCAGGGCCTGGGACAGAAGCTCCGCCGAGCCTTGTTTTCAGACTTCTGGCCTCCAGACTGTGAGAGAATATATTTCTGTTGTTTTAAGCTGCCCAGCTTATGACTTTGTTAGTGGCAGGAAAATAAGACGCAGGATGTTTTTAAAGGAAATTTCAGCAAAAATGAACCTGAATGTAAAATAGGGACTATAGTTAACCGTATGTATCGATATCGGTTCCCCGGTTGTAACAAATGCAAGGTGTTCATAGTATGTGGAGTTCTCTGTACTATCTGCTCAATTAGTCTGCGAATCTAAAACTATACTAAAACAATAACGTGTAGTCCTTTTTCTTTAAGGGGGAATTTCAGGACACAAGAGTGGCCCTACTCTATGATTCAGCCTAGTTCACAGGGCATCCTCTTGAGCCACAGCTGCACTGACCCGGAAGGAGCTGAGCTGGGCTGAGACAGGGGCCTGGAGCCAGGACAGTTCTGGGGCCTCCAAACAGGGAGATCTGGTATTGCTGACCTGTCAGAAGCCCCCAGGCCAGAAGGCCGAAGCAACGTGGAGGAGACATTAGTGACTTGAGAGCACGGCCACCACCACTGCCACCATGTGCCTCCTCAACAAGCCCAAGGGTGAGATGACCCCAGAGGAGCTGCAGAAGCGGGAGGGGGAAGAGTTTAACATGGGTCCACTCGCCGTGCTCACACAGTCGGTCAAGAACAACACCCAAGTGCTCATCAATTGCCACAACAAGAAGCTCCTGGGCCGTGTGAAGGCCTTTGATAGGCACCGCAACATGGTGCTGGAGAAAGTGAAGGAGGTGTGGACCAAGGTCCCCAAGAATGGCGGGAGCAAGAAGAAGTCCAAGCCAGTCAACAAGCACCGCTACATCTCCAAGATGGTCCTGTGTGGGGTCATTGTGGGGTCATTGTGGTCCTGTGGAACTCGCTCACGCATAGCCAGCAAGAAGGGGCCTCCTCCCCGCAGTCAGAACTTGCCCCCTCGTTTTTCAAAGACCTGCCCTTTGCGCTGGGAATAATAAAGTACTGTGATTTTTCTAAAAAAAAAAAAAAAAAAAAAGGAAGACCCCTGGCCTCGCTCAACAGTGACTCACAGTTAATGAGAATGTCGATCTTCCCGAACTCCTTCAGAGCCTGCTCCACGGCTGCCATGATGGCCAGGGGAGCTCGGACGTCCAGAGATAAAGGGAGGCACTTCTGGCCAGTGGCAGCAGCCAGCTTTCTGGCAGCCTAGAAGCCGGACAGGAAGAGAGAGGTGGGCAGCAGGCCGGTGGCCTCAGCCTGGAGGAACAGCCCTTCAGAATCTAAGGATGATGAGCCAGGTTCTGCCAGGAAGCCGGGCTCTGCTGCTGAAACCCACTCTGCAGAGACACAGCTGGCAAGTGACCACTCCCTAGGGCCATGACCCCTGGTGGACGCTGCTAAGACAGCCTGCACCCTCTCCCCTTTCATCACCCTCCAGGCCCCTGGTCACTAGTCACAGGTCAACGGCAGCTCTAGCTGACGTCCAGTCCCTGCCCCGAGACCAGCCATGGCAGTGGAGAGACTCTCCACCCTCATGACCCTGGTGAGTCCAGATATCTGTCTTGGGGCCACAGTACCACCCAGCATAAGGGTTCCCACACAGGACCCAATAAGTAGATTCTTTAAAAAGATAAGGATGTCCCTGTGGGCCACTTCCATTGAAGCTCTGTATTTGGAAGAGGGGCAGGTTTTGGTGTAATCGTCCTTGGAACATCAGGACCCTCCAGGCCCAGGCTCCCAGCCCCCAAAGCTACCCATGGACACGTGGGCACAGGAGAGACCCCTTACCATCGACACTCTGGGAAGACTTCTGCTGGCGATGACTGTGTGGCAGCCGTGCCTGCAAAGCCAGAGGGCAGGCGTGAGGGCAGCAAGGTGCAAGGGACACGCCCAGCCGGGCTCCTGCCTGGCGCTTGAAGCAAAGGTCCCCCTCCCCAAAGGGTCTCTCAGGCTTAAACACCAGCCTAGGGCTAAAGGCACATCTAGCAGAGGACACAGGGGCCTCTGTGGGGCTGAGTGACTGTGGCAGGACCTCAGGCAGGCACCACTGGTTTCTGGGCTGGGTCTCTCTGGCATGAGGTATGCCAGCCATGCGGGGATGTGGGCCTTGCCCCAAACACCATGTGAGCAGCTGTGAGTCTTGGACACAGGGCCCAGACTCTGCATGAGTCCTGCTGGGTCCACCTGGGTCTCCCCGGGAGGCTGGAGTGAAGGACAGAGAGCCCATTCCAGGGCCAGGGCACCTCCCCTGCCTTACCTCCCGACAAACCCAGCCTCAAACTCAGTAACAGTACCAGCTACCACCTGCTAAGCCAGTCCCACTGAATCCTCAGAACACCACAGCACAGCTGGCCACGCTCTGCTCAGAGAAGCAACAAAGCTTCCAGCTCGGAAAACAAATTCACCTGGAATGGATGAGTCCCAAAATCTCATCCAGTGGGACATCTCTGAAAAGCAGGGTCCTGGAGGAAACCAGCTTCACCTCCCCTAACCCCAGCCTAACTCTAGGCCTCTCCTAGGTGGGGGTGACAAACTGTTGACCTGGGCCTGAGACCACAGACCTTGTGTCCCAGGAGACACTGTGCTCTGCATGGTGCCAGGGTCCAACTCGGCCCACCCTGACCCTGGCTCAGCAAGACCCTGGGGGACACTGCAGTAGAATTACCTCAACCTTTGGATCCTCCCGCTTTGTACAAATGGGGGTGCTGAGGCCAGAGCCCAACAGTCTAGACTAATCTCTAGAAGAGGCTGTAGTCTTGCCTCTCCCCGGACAGCACTTGACCCCTTTCAGATGCTCTCTGATGGCCCTGGGGCTAGAGGGGTTCCCACCACCCACCGGCATTTTGCCCAAGATCCCAGGGTCCAGTGGGGTCCATGCAAGGGGGTGGGGAACAAGATGGGGCACAGAGCACACAGAGCAGTGCTTACCGCATGAAAATCTCAGCAATCCGGAACCCAATTCCAGAGCCACCGCCTGTGATGAAGGCTACCTTGTCCCTGAGAGAAGAAAATAGAGGCTCTTTAAAGAGGCCCCTGTTAAATGGGGGCGGGGAGGAGGTGCTCCTGGAGGACATTGACCCTCTGCACTGGGCACTTCTGTCAAATTTGAGAAACGCTGCTTTTTAAAGCCTGCATTCCTCAGCTTTTTGAATCTTTGGGAAGAACGTCTCTATGCATAAAAGTCTCTATGCAGAAAGTTACCAATTAAGTGAGAAATGTTTCCAAAACATACAAGCCTTCCTCCAGCCACCTGCTAAGTGGATAGAGTAGACGGTTCCTGGAGAAAGAGAAACACGCATGGCTTTCTTGACATAAGAGAAGCATTTTTGGCCTAAGCCATTCTATGATCTAAGCCTGGTCACAGTCTTGTCCTCGAACAGGTCTCAGAAGAATACAGAAACTGGGACTTCCCTGGTGGTCCAGTGGTTAAGACTCCGTGCTCCTGATGCAGGGGCCTGATCCCTGGTCAGGGAACTAGATCCCGCATGCCACAACTGAAGATCCCACATGCCATCCCACATGTCACAACTAAGACCCGGTGCTGCCAAATAAATAAAAATTTTTTTTAAATAAAAATGGGTAGGGGTCACATATATATGCTGTCTACAAGAGACCCACTTCAGACTTAGGGACACATACAGACTGAAAGTGAGAGGATGGAAAAAGATATTCCATGCAAATGAAAATCAAAAGAAAGCTGGAGTAGCAATACTCATATTAGATAAAATAGACTTTAAAATAAAGAATGTTACAAGAGACAAGGAAGGACACTACATAATGATCAAGGGATCAATCCAGGAAGAAGAAATAACAATTATAAATAGATATGCACCCAACATAGGAGCACCTCAATACATAAGCCAACTGCTAACAGCTATAAAAGAGGAAATCGACAGTAACACAATAATAGTGGGGGACTTTGGGCTTCCCTGGTGGCTCAGTGGTTAAGAATCCGCCTGCCAATGCAGGGGACACAGGTTCAAGCCCTGGCCCGGAAGATCCCACATACCGTGGAGCAACTAAGCCCATGCACCACAACTACTGAGCCTGTGCTCTAGAGCCCATGAGCCACAACTACTGAGCCCACGCACCACAACTACTGAAGCCTGTGCACCTAGAGCCTGTGCTCTGCAACAAGAGAAGCCACCGCAATGAGAAGCCTGCACACCACAACGAAGAGTACCCCTTCTCACTGCAACTAGAGAAAGCCTGTATGCAGCAACGAAGACCCAACACAGTCAAAAATAAATTAATTAATTAAATTTTAAAAAAGTAATAATAATAGTGGGGGACTTTAACACCTCACTTACACCAATGGACAGATCATCCAGACAGAAAATTAATAACAAAACACAAACTTTAAATGACAAAATAGACCAGATAGATTTAATTGATATTTATAGGCCATTCCATCCAAAAACAGCAGATTACACTTCCTTCTCAAGTGCACATGGAACATTCTCCAGGATAGATCACATCTTGGGTCACAAATCAAGCCTCGGTAAATTTAAGAAAATTGAAATCATATCAAGCATCTTTTCCGACCACAACGCTATGAGATTAGAAATCAATTACAGGGGAAAAAAACATAAAAAACACAAACACATGGAGGCTAAACAATACATTACTAAATAACCAAGAGATCACTGAAGAAATCAAAGAGGAAATAAAAAATACCTAGAGACAAATGACAATGAAAACACGATGATCCAAAACCTATGGGATGCAGCAAAAGCAGTTCTAAGAGGGAAGTTTATAGCAATACAAGCCTACCTCAAGAAACAAGAAAAATCTCAAATAAACAATCTAACCTTACACCTAAAGGAACTAAAGAAAGAAGAACAAACAAAACCCAAAGTTAGCAGAAGGAAATAAATCATAAAGATCAGAGCAGAAATAAATGAAATAGAAACAAAGAAAACAATAGCAAAGATCAATAAAACTAAAAGCTGGTTCTTTGAGAAGATAAATAAAATTGGTAAACCACTAGCCAGACTCATCAAGAAAAAGAGGGAGAGGACTCAAATCAATAAAATTAGAAATGAAAAAGGAGAAGTTACAACAGACACCGCAGAAATACAAAGCATCCTAAGAGACTACTACAAGCAACTCCACGCCAATAAAATGGACAACCTGGAAGAAGTGGACAAATCCTTAGAAAGGTATAACCTTCCAAGACTGAACCAGGAAGAAATAGAAAATATGAACAGACCAATCACAAGTAATGAAATTGAAACTGTGATTAAAAATCTTCCAACAAACAAAAGTCCAGGACCAGATGGCTTCACAAGTGAATTCTATCAAACATTTAGAGAAGAGCTAACACCTATCCTTCTCAAACTCTTCCTAAAAATTGCAGAGGAAGGAACACTCCCAAACTCATTCTATGAGGCCACCAGCACCCTGATACCAAAACCAGATAAAGATACTACAAAAAATGAAAATTACAGACCAATATCACTGATGAATATAGATACAAAAATCCCCAACAAAATACTAGCAAACTGAATCCAACAACACATTAAAAGGATCATACACCATGATCAAGTGGGATTTATCCCAGGGACGCAAGGATTCTTCAATATATGCAAATCAATCAATGTGATACACCATATTAACAAATTGAAGAATGAAAACCATATGATCATCTCAATAGATGCAGAAAAAGCTTTTGACAAAATTCAACACCCATTTATGATAAAAACTCTCCAGAACGTGGGCATAGAGGGAACCTACCTCAACATAATAAAGGCCATGTACGAAAAAACCCACAGCAACATCATTCTCAATAGTGAAAACCTGAAAGCACTTCCTCTAAGATCAGGAAAAAAACAAGGATGTCCACTCTCGCCACTATTATTCAGCATAGTTTGGAAGTCCTAACCACTGCAATCAGAGAAGAAAAAGAAATAAAAGGAATACAAATTGCAAAAGAAGAAGTAAAACTGTCACTGCAGATGACATGATAATATACATAGAGAATCCTAAAGATGCCACCAGAAAACTACTAGAGCTAATCAATGAATTTGGTAAAGTTGCAGGATACAAAATTAATGCACAGAAATCTCTTGCATTCCTATACACTAACAACGAAAGATCAGAAAGAGAAATTAAGGAAACAATCCCATTTACCATTGCAACAAAAAGAATAAAATACCTAGGAATAAACCTACCTAAGGAGGTAAAAGACCTGTACTCAGAAAACTATAAGACACTGATGAAAGAAATCAAAGATGACACAAACAGATGGAGAGATATACCATGTTCTTGGATTGGAAGAATCAATATTGTGAAAATGACTACTACCCAAAGCAATCTACAGATTCAATGCAATCCCTATCAAATTACCAGTGGCATTTTTTACAGAACTAGAACAAAAAAATCTTAAAATTTGTGTAGAGACACAAAAGACCCCGAACAGCCAAAGCATACTTGAAGGAAAAAAACGGAGCTGGAGGAATCAGACTCCCTGACTGCAGACTATACTACAAAGCTACAATAATCAAGACAATATGGTACTGGCACAAAAAGAGAAATACAGATCAGTGGAACAGGAAAGAAAGCCCAGAGATAAACCCATGCACCTATGGTCAACTAATCTATGACAAAGGAGGCAAGAATATATAATGGAGAAAAGATAGTCTCTTCAATAAGTGGTGCTGGGAGCACTGGACAGCTACATGTAAAAGAATGAAATTAGAACACTCCCTAACACCATACACAAAAATAAACTCAAAACGGATTAAAGACTTAAATGTAAGACCAGACACTATAAAACTCTTAGAGGAAAACATAGGAAGAACACTCTTTGCCATAAATCACAGCAAGGTCTTTTTTGACGCAACTCCTAGAGTAATGGAAATAAAAACAAAAATAAACAAATGGGACCTAATGAAACTTAAAAGCTTTTGCACAGCAAAGGAAACTACAGACAAGACGCAAAGACTACCCTCAGAATGGGAGAAAATATTTGCACATGAAGCAACAAAGGATTAATCTCCAAAATACATAAACAGCTCATGCAGCTCAATATTAAAAAAAACAAACAACCCAATCAAATAATGGGCAGAAGACCTAAATAGACATTTCTCCAAAGAAGACATACAGATGGGCAAGAGGCACATGAAAAGCTGCTCAACATCACTAATTATTAGAGAAATGCAAATCAAAACTACAATGAGGTATCACCTCACATGGGTTAGAATGGGCATCATCAGAAAATCTGCAAACAACAAATGCTGAAGAGAGTGTGGAGAAAAGGGAACCCTCCTACACTGTTGGTGGGAATGTAAATTGATACAGCCACTATGGAGAACAGTATGGAGGTTCCTTAAAAAACTAAAAATAGAATTACCCTATGACCCAGCAATCCCACTACTGGGCATATATGCAGAGAAAACCATAATTCAAAAAGACACATGCACCCCAATGTTCATGGCAGCATTATTTACAATAACCAGGTCATGGAAGCAACCTAAATGCCCATCAACAGACGAATGGATAAAGAAGATGTGGTACATATATACAATGGAATATTACTCAGCCATAAAAAGGAATGAAGTTGGGTCATTTGTAGAGATGTGGATGGACCTAGAGACTGCCATACAGAGTGAAGTAAGTCAGAAAGAGAAAAACAAATATCGTATATTAACGCATATATGTGGAACCTAGAAAAATGGTACAGATGAACCGGTTTGCAGGGCAGAAATAGAGACACAGACGTAGAGAACAAACGTATGGACACCAAGGGGGGAAAGTGGTGGGGAGGCGTGGTGGTGGGATGAATTGGGAGTTCGGGATTGACATATATACACTAATATGTATAAAATAGATAACTAATAAGAACCTGCTGTATAAAAAAATAAATAAAATAAAATTTTTAAAAAATGGGTAGGGGTCAAACTCTATCCAAGTTAAAAAAAAAAAGAATACAGAAACTAACGATTGTCATCAGCAAGAGAAGTAACAATAGCAAAGATAATAAATCAGGTTTAAAGACTCCCAGTTGTTTCCATGGTAAAGATTAGCCTGAAGTGCGCAACCATCAGATCAACTGGAACCTCAGGGATGATGACCCTTGTGACTTCAATCAATTAAAGCTTGGTCTCTCAACCGCCCAAACCCTTCATGAATATGCATGCACCTTTAGCTTAAAAATTCCCCAAATTTGCTGTGCGGGGAGACTCCGCTTTGGGGAAAATCTCCAATGTTCTCCTTACTTGCTGCTGGCAATAATAAATCCTTCCCTCTCCTGACCTTTGGCTTGGTTGTGTCCTTTGACACTCACCCCCACCTCGGAGCATTGCTAATGAACACCCACCACCACCCACAGGACAAACAGACCGTGCTCACAGCCATGCAAAGATCAGAACACCAGCAGTTGCATCTCTGGGGCACCTGGACCTCCGGACAGTCTGGCCACCAGGCATGGGGTCCTCACGCATCCCAGTAAAACCGCAGTCCCCGTGCGCAGGCGCCCCCGCCCCCTGCCCGGCTCCCTGGGGCGCCCCCGACACGGCCCTCACCGAAGCAAGTCCGGACAGAAGAGGTGGCGGTACTCCGGGAGACAGTCGTCCTCGCTGACATCAGGCGGTGGCTGGGCCATGGCGCTCGGTGCGGGCCTGGGAGGCTAGAACAGCAGGGGCCCGCCGGGATCAGGACTCCGACCTCGTCCTCCGGGGACAGGTGGCGCTGTGCCCGCGCCCTCCTCTCTGGCTGGCCTGGGACGAGGAAGCCCGGCCCACCCGGCGCTCGCCCCTCTCGGGACGCCCCGCCTCCGCGTGCTCTCGCTCCTCCCAGGAAGCCCCGCCTCCGCGTCCCCTCGCTCCTCCCAGGGCGCACCAACCACCCCGGCCCTCCCTCTTCCCAGGACAACCGGGTCCTTCCCGGCCCTCCCCCCGCTTCTCCCAGGACGTCCGGCCCCATGGCCGCGCGGCCTGCTGGGACTGGAAGTCACTCCGGGCGCCAAGGTGTGCGCAGGCGCAGTGCGGCGGGCAGGTTCTCGCGGCGTAGGAGCGGTGAACGCGGCTGGGAGCTATCCGCTTTCCCGACTGCTTTTCACAAGACTGGGCGTCAGTGCCGGGGTCGGAGCTGGCCGGACACAGGGGACACTCGGTTCCCGGGCTAAGGTGGAGCTCGCGGGCCGGCCCAGGGCCCCTCGGCTTCCCTCACCGCCCTGGGCCCTGCTGTGCATTTAAAACACCTGGTCGGACTCGCCCAGCATTTAAAGTTCCTCGCCTCCTGGACGCTTCCCTTTCCTGTTGCAAAAGTGTGACGTAGAAGAGGGTAGGAGAGTAGAGCCCAGAAAAGCCATGGGAAACAAGGAAGGCCCTTCTCTCGAATGGCCAGTCCCAAGGTTGGCTCCCAACACGACCCTCTCGCGGCCAGTAAAGTCAGTACACTTCATCCGTGCCCTCATGTGTAGGCACAGAGAGCAACCAAAGCCGGGAATCCGGGACCAGCGCTTCCGTCGGCAAGACGTCAAATTTGAGTGAGGACCAAGTCGGCCTCAGCAGGTGTAATGATGTGTGGTGTCCAGTACCTGTGACAAGTGACCGGGGACACACCTGAGGACCAGGCGTAAGTGTGTAGTGTCAGTGTGGTCACCAGCCTTTCTGCCCTGGGGGCGGCTTCAGTTCCCTGCCTACCCCTTCCTGCAACCCTCCAGTCCTGCCTAGGGCTCCTCCTTCAGGGAGAGCACTAGCTCAGGGGCTCAGCTTGGATTCCCCAGATTTCAGGCTGGAGGTCTCTGGACCTCTGCCTGTCTCATACATTCAACAAAGTTATTGACTTCCTCCTGGTGTGTGAGAGATGGTAAGCTTCATTTGTACTTTCAAGCTGCTTACAACTTTGCATAAAGGCCTCATCCTTACCTCAGAGATGGCAGAGGCTGTAATGAGCACTCCACCCCCACGCACAGCACAGTGAATTTTAATGTCCCCACTCTGGGGGAAGGGAGGTCACACTACCAGCTTTTGGAGGCACCCCAAAGCTTGTCTGGCACTTTGGTACAGAAAGGATTTTGTCCAATCTCTTGCTTGCTTCGGATAATACTAAAAGGCACATAAAGTTGGTGGCTCAACCCCTCTGGGCGGGGGTGGGGCAGCAGGCGGACAGGCGGGTGGGTCTGGGACAGATGGGCAGAGCATGGGTGTGGGCTCAAGGTCTTGTCGACAGAGGTAGTTGGTCCTGGGTGGATGCTGGGGTGACCGAGGGCACCCTGAGTGCTCAGGCTGGATAGGTGCTGCTGTGGTGGCCTTCGTCTGCCCAGTCCACCAGCTCACTGCTCTGGAACCACAGCTGGATCTCCCTCTGGGCCCCCTCCACGGAGTCGCTGGCGTGGATGACATTCCTGTGCCAGGTGGCAGAGGTAGGACACAGGCTTCAGTGTGCACCTTGGGGGTCCCAGGGACAGTCTGCTGATCCCCTACTGTCGAGGGGAGCAAGCGGGGTGATTGTACAGAGGTGAAAGGAAGAACAGGGGAGCTGCAAAACTGGATTCCAGCCTGATCTCAGCTTCTTACCCACAATGTCATCTGTCCCGTGCCAACCCCCGGGGTGTCTGGCGATAAAGTGAGGTGACAGACAACGATGGCAGAGCACATATAAAACACACAGGGAATGCTTTATCTTCTCCTGTGTGCATGAAAGGGTTTTTAAAAAAACTGCACTAGCAAACGTTAGGTGTGATGGGCCATCAGTAAAAGTCTCCTCTGGCTTTACTTTCCCCTGAGCAAGAAGCCCAGGTCTGGTGGATCTGCCTTAGCAGCAAGCCACCACCCCAAGCCCCTAGTGAGCTGGCCCTCAGCTCCAAGTGGCCGAGTGTGTTAGGGCCCCCATACCTGCTGATGTGGATGCTGAAGTCTCCCCGGATGGTGCCAGGGGCAGCCTCAGCCGAGTTGGTGTGTCCTATCATAGCCCTCGAGGTGCAGACCACATTGGGGCCTTCCCAGACCTGCAGCACAGAGATAAAGGAGGTGGGGAGAAGTGGGTATCACCAAGGGCTCAGTCCAGGACCCTCCACCCCTCCCACCACCCCTGCCCCGCTGTACCATGGCCACCACCGGGCCGGAGCTCATGTAGCTGATGAGGGCTGGGTAGAAGGGCTTCCTCTGCAGGTCGTGGTAGTGCTCGGCAAGGATGCTCTCTGGTGCCTGGTGCATTGGGGGAAGGGGGTGAGAGGAGCCCCTGGAGAGGGAGCCCCACCAGGCACTGGGACAGTGACATGGTGTACTGATCACAGGGCCCTTTGCAGATGACACCTACATGGGGCAGCACTCCAGCCACAAAAGCACAAGGCAGACACCTCCCCACCCCTCCCCTTCTACTGCCAACACCAGGATGTCTTCCTGACGCAGGGCTGAGATGTGAGAAGCCCCCCATCCCAGTCCCCTCAGGGACACCCACAGGCCAAGAGCCCTGGTACCTGCAGCATCTTCATCCCCACCAGCTTGAAGCCCCTCCTCTCAAAGCGCTGGATCACATCCCCAACGAGCCTCCGCTGCACCCCGTCTGGCTTCACCGCAACCAGGGTCCGCTCCATGGTCCAGGAGGGTCCTCCTTTAGAAGAGGGGGGTTCGGGGCTGCTGAGGCCTCACCCTTTCATGTCTCCCGTACCTGGGTTCCCCTGCCAGGACCCAGGTGTCACCTGGACTTCAGAGTGTCTGCCTCAGGCAGAGCAGCTCTGGAGGGGAGAAGTGTGGTGTCCACAGCCAGGACTGTCTAGCATGGTGCTACCCCTTGGGACAAGCAGCACAGGGGGTCCCTGGGGACTTCAGCCTGTCAGAGGGGCCATGGGCCCTCCCAGGCAGTGGCAGGAGCTGCCCATGATAGAGCTGATGTCCCCTGAAAAGGCATCTATCTTAGAAGGCCTGGAGGCCTAGGGAGGCACAGTCCAGCTCAGAGGCCACCCGGAGGCCCAAAGATGCCACACTGGAAAGAAAGTACAAGTCTTGGCCTGATTTTCACTCTTGTCCTTTGTGGCGCTAGCACAGACAATGTCTGAACCCCCACCTGCCACATCAGGAAGGAACTACCACCCATCTTCTGGGTCTCAGGTGAAGGAATGGCAGGGGACCAGGGAGACAGAAGTGCACTTTCCCCACTGGCTGGGCCACAGACAGCGGGACAAAGGGACCTGGGGATTGAGGAGAAAGGTGGAGGGGTTCCTGTCTGCAGGTGGGGAGAGTTGAGAGGGCTCCTCCCCTCACACCTTCGTTGGCCAGGCTGCTGTGGGGTTCCAGGGTGGGATGCTTCCAGACCTAAAGTCAGCACTGCCACAGTCTTCCCCGTCCTGGGGAGACACTGCCCGGAAGACCCCCCAGCATCATCACCCTCCTACAGCCCCAGGCCACTTCCAGAGTTATGCTGACCCTCAGCATTGGGTCCAGGGTCAAGTGTACTTTTGAGAGGAGCCCAGACCCTGGATGTCCAGCTAATTCTTGCAAAGAGGGAGGAGAAAGCTGGAGGAGAGATAAGATGTAGGGTCCAGGAGGGCCAGTGTCCCTGGAGGCATCTGCAGCTGCCTTCCCATCCCCAGGAGGAAAATAAACCAAAGTTGTGCAGGGCCTGGAGAGCAGGCAGTGGGTACCCACCACATCCCTTCAATGAACCGCGCTGGAGGAAGTCCCCCCATCCTTATTCCATCCCCCAAGCCCAGTGCCTGGGGGCCCTGCTGCCAGCTGGCTTGTGCCTCAGCCGGTGGCAGTTCACTCTTGCCAGCATTTGGAACGCCAGGACATCTGCCGCTCAGGAAGGGCCTGAGGGTCAGCAGCTAGGGCAGAGGTCCCTGTGGATACCAGCGGGCAGGGATAGGCCAGAGGGAAAAACGCCCCAGGACGGCAGTGTTCATCTGCTGAGAATGACCCCCCTCAGGATCCCCGAGTCCGCCGCAAAGTGTGGCCACCTGGCTTCTGGCTTCCTCCTGCCCTGGAACCCTGGGGACCCCCTGCCCTGAGCACGGTGAGGAGGTGAGCGGGGCCGTGGGGGGCTGGGTGGGAGTGAGCGGTGGGGGGGGCGGTGCGCGCAGGGCCCCAGCCCGGCGAGAACCCGACGGTCGCGCAGCTCCAACCGGCCAGTCCCGAGGCCTCAAGCCCCCTGCGCCAGGGCCCGCACGTGCGCCAGCAGAGGCCTGCGGCGCCTCAGCCCGCCCCACCTCGCGCATGGCCGCCGGGTGGGCGGACTCACCAGAGCTGGAGCGCGCAAGCAGGCTGGCGACCGGGGCCCGCGTGCGGCACATCAGCCCCCGCAGCGCCGCGCGCCCGGAGAGACCGCGCATGACTCCCTGCCCGCGAGCGCTGTCTGAGAGCGCAAGAGAGAGGCCTGGGGATGGAGGGGGAGGGGCAGAGGGAAGAGGGAGGGAGGAGGGTGGAGGGAGAAAAGGAACCTGGGGAAGGGTTGTAGGGACAGAGGGAAGGGGGAGGGAGGGAAGGGGAGGGAGGTGGAGGGTCAGAGGGAGAAAAGGAACCCGGGGAACGGGCAGCGGGAGAAAGGTAGGAGGGAGGGAGGGGAAAGGGGAGAGGAGGAGGGGTGGAGGGAGGGAGAGCGGCGCAAGGCCCCCATGGCCTCTACCCTCGCGGCCCCACACCGACCCTGATTCACTCAGGCGGCCTCGGGAAGTATTTAATGTCAATTTCTGTTAAAATCAGAAGAAAAAAACAACAGTGATGATGAACGCAGCATGGATTGTATTCGTCTTTATACCAACACAGTCCTTAAGTATCAGTTTGAGTTCATGCAAGTCTTCCTGCGCCTGTCTTGGGCTGCACCCCGTCCTGGCAGGAGGACCTGCTTCTGGGGGCAGGGGGTGTCCTCCCACCTGAGTCTCCCTCGGAAATTACACCCTGCATCTGGGGAGGGTGGACCTGGATGGTCAGGCAAGGTCAGGCAGGACATCTCTGCATTTGGATGGGGAAAATCCCACCTTTATTCTCAAGTGGACATGTAACTGCATTCCTCTAACTGAAGGAATTTAGCTTCCACTGAAACCCTTACGGTGCCTGTGACTTTATTGCAAGCAGAAATCACAGATACTCTCATTTACTATATTGTTCCAGTTGAGAAGATGGCGCAGTACTGTTTGAAATATGAGATCAACTGCAAGATCTTATGTAATGAGTTTTTGTTTTCTTTTTTTTTTAATTTAATTTTTTTATTTTTGGCAGTGTTGGGTCTTCGTTGCTGTGCGCGGGCTTTCTCTAGATGCGACGAGCGGGGGCTACTCTTCGTTGGGGTGCACAGGCTTCTAAATGTGTTGGCTTCTCTTGTTGCGGAGCCCAGGCTCTAGGCGCGTGGGTTTCAGTAGTTGTGGAGCACGGGCTAAGTTGCTCCGTGGCATGTGAGATCTTCCCGGACCAGGGCTCAAACCCGTGCCCCCTGCATTGGCAGGCGGATTCTTTTCTTTTCTTTTCTTTTTTAAAATTTATTTTATTTTTGGCTGCGTTGGATGTTGCTACACGCGGGCTTTCTCTAGTTGTGGGGAGTGGGGGCTAGTCTTCATAACAATGTGCGGGCTTCTCATTGCGGTGACTTCTCTTGTTGCGCAGCCCAGGCGGGCTCTAGGCGCGCGGGCTTCAATAGTTGTAGCACACAGGCTTCAGTAGTTGTGGCTCACGGGATCTAGAGTGCAGGCTCACTAGTTGTGGCGCACGGGCTTTGTTTCTCCGTGGCATGTAGAATCCTCCCGGACCAGGGCTCGAACCCATGTCCCCTACATTGGCAGGTGGATTCTTAACCACTGCGCCACCAGGGAAGCCCTGTAATGAGTTTTTGAAAAAGCATATATACTTCTTTATGCTGTTGTAGATGGAATTGTTTTCTTAATTTCATTTTCAGTTGTTCATTACAAGCATATAAAAATACAATTGAGTTTTGTATATGGATCTTGTATCCAGAGACTTTGGTGAACTCATTTATTAATTCTAATAGTTTTTTAGAGGATTCCTCAGGATTTTGTACATACAAGGTTATGTCATACAGGAATAGAGATAGTTTGACTTTTTCCTTCCCAATCTGGATGTCTTTTTTTTTTTTTCATTTTATTAATCAATTGCTTGGCTAGAATCTTCAGTACAATGTTAAATACAAGTGACCTTCTTTTTCCACTGTCTTAAGACAGGAGATTAGATTATTGTTTTGAAATATTTTTTTCTTTCTTAGTATAGACATTTACAGCTATAAATTTCCCTCTAAACACTGCATTAACCATACTCCATAGGTTTTGATGTGTCTTCATTTTCTTTCATCTCAAAGTATTTTCTGATTTCCCTTTTGATTTCGTATACTCTAAAAACTACAAATCATTGTTGAAAGAAATTACAGAAAATCTAAATAAATGACAAAACATCCCACATTCATGGATTGGAAGACTTAACATGTTAATATGTCAATGCTCCTCAAACTGATCTACAGATTCAACTCAATCCCTGTCAAAATCCTGACTTCTTTGTAAAAATTGGTAAGTTGATTCTCAAATTCAGTGGGTTTGCAAGAGACCCGGAATAACCAGAAACTCCTGAAAAAGAACAAAGCAGGAGAACTCACACTTCCTGATTTCAAACTTATCACAAAACAATAAAAATCAAGTCAGTGTGGTACCAGCACAAGGACAGACATATAGACCAATGGAATAGAATTGAGAGTCCAGAAATAAAACCATACATCTATAGTCAACTGATTTTGGTGAGGAAGCCAAGACCATTCAATGAGAGACAGAATAGTCTTTTCAACAAATGGTGTTGCAGTAGCCAAGACATGGAAACAACCTAAATGTCCATCAACAGATAAATAAGTAAAGAAGTTGTGATATACATATACAATGGAATATAACTCAGCCATAAAAAAGAATGAAATAATGCCATTTACAGCAACATGGATGGACCTAGTGATTATCATATTAAGTGAAGTAAGTCAGAAAGAGAAAGACAAATACCATATGATATCACTTATATGTGGGATCTAAAATATGACACAAATTAACTTATCTACGGGACTTCTCTGGTAGTCCTGTGGTTAGGACACTGTGCTCCCAATTCAGCGGGCTCAGGTTCAATCCCTGGTCAGGGAATCAGATCCCGCATGCCACAACTAAGACCCAGTGCAGCCAAATAAATAATTTTTTTTAAAAAAAAGACATGCACCACAATGTTCATTGCAGCACTATTTACAATAGCCAGGACATGGAACCAACCTAAATGTCCATTGACAGATGAATGGATAAAGAAGATGTGGCACATATATACAATGGAATATTACTCAGCCATAAAAAGGAATGAAACAGTTATTTGTAGTGAGGTGGATGGACCTACAGCCTGTCATACAGAGTAAAGTAAGTCAGAAAGAGAAAAGCAAATACCGTATGCTAACGCATATATATGGAATCTAAAAAAAAAAAAAAGGTACTGATGGACCTAGTTGCAGGGCAGGAATAAAGAGGTAGACATAGAGAATGGACTTGATGACGTGAGGTGGGAGGGCGAAGCTGGGGCGAAGTGAGAGTAGCATTGGCGTATATACACTACCAAATGTGAAACAGTTGGCTGGTGGGAAGCAGCAGCATAGCACAGGGAGACTGGCTTGGTGCTTTGTGATGACCTAGAGGGGTGGGATAGGGAGGGTGGGAGGGAGGCTCAAGAGGGAGAGGATGTGGGCACATGTGTATGCATATGGCTGATTTGCTTTGTTGTGCAACAGAGACTAACACGGTATTGTCAAGCAATTATACTCCAATAAAAATGTATTTAAAAAAGTATCACTTAAAAAAATTAACTTATCTGTGAAACAGAAGCAGACTCACTGAACAAACTTGTGGTTGCCAAGGGGGAGGAGGGTGGAGAAGGGATGGATTGGGAGTTTGGGATTAGCACATGCAAACTATTATGTATGCAATGCATAAACAACAAGATCTTATTGCATAGCACAGGAAACTATATTCAATATCCTGTGATAAACCATGATGGAAAAGAATATGAGAAAGAATATATAACTGAATCACTTTTTTTTACATCTTTATTGGAGTATAATTGCTTTACAATATAACTGAATCACTTTGATTCAGCACCTGAAAAGATGCTCAACATCATTAGTCATCAGGGAAATGCAAATCAAAACCCCGAGAGACAACTTTATACCCACTATCATGGCTAGAACCAAAAGGTCAGATAATAACCTGTGTTGGTGAGGATGTGGAAAAATTGGAACCCTCCTACATTACTGATGGAAATGTAAAATAATGCAGCCACTTTGGGAAATAGTCTGGTGATTTCTCAAATGATTAAAAATCGAATCATATGACTCAGAAATTCTACTTCTAGGTATATACCCAAAAGAAATGAAAGTACATGTCCACAAAAACTTGTACACAAATTTTCACAGCAGCATTATTTATAGTAGCCAAAGGGTGGAAATAACCCAAGTGTCCATCAGTTGATGAATAGATAAACAAAATGTGGTCAGTCCATGCAGTGGAATAGTGTTCGGCCATAAAAGGAAGGAAATACTGACACATGCTGTAACCTGAATGAACTTTTTTTTCCCCTAACCACTCAACCGCAAGGGAATTCCCTTGAAGGAACCTTGGAAACATTATGCTGAGTGAAAGAATTCAGTCACAAAAGGCCACATATTGTATGATTCCATTCATGTGAAAGTACAGAATAGGGAAGTATACAGAGACAGAAAGTAGTATTAGTGGTTGCTTAGGGCTGGGGGTGGGGAGTGGTGGGGGAATGGGAGGGTGATAGCTGAACGGTATGGAGTTTCTTTTTTCTTAATATTTATTTTATTTTATTTTGGGCTGCTTCAGGTGTTAGTTGTGGCACACAGGATCTTCATTGCGGCGTGCGGGCCCTCTAGTTGAGGCATGCGGGCTTAGTTGCCCTGCAGCATGTGGGATCTTAGTTCCTCGACCAGGGATTGAACCTGCATCCCCTGCATTGGAAGGCGGATTCTTAACCACTGGACCACCAGGGAAGTCCCTGGAGCTTCTTTTTAGGAGATGAAAATGTTCTAAAATTGACTGTGGTGGTGGTTACACATATGTGTGAGTACACCAAAAATCATTGAATTGTAAATTTTATTTTATTTCATTTTTTAATTTTTTTTTTTGCGGTACGTTGGCCTCTCACTGTTGTGGCCTCTCCCGTTGCGGAGCACAGGCTCCGGACGCGCAGGCCCAGTGGCCATGGCTCACGGGCCCAGCAGCTCCGCGGCATGTGGGATCCTCCCGGACTGGGGCACGAACCCGTGTCCCCTGCATCGGCAGGCGGACTCTCAACCACTGTGCCACCAGGGAAGCCCCTGAATTGTAAATTTTAAATGGGTGAATGGTTTAGTATGGAATTATTTCTCAACAAAGCTGTTTTTTCAAAGATGAAAAAGCAAAACATAAGAAAAAAAAAAAGACCAAAAAAATGAAAAAGCATTTATTATTATGTCACATATTTTAAATGTCTTGAGACATCTTGGCTGTTTCATCAAACCACTTCCAACCCTGCACAGGTCAGGCCCTACACTGCTCTGGGACTCTGAGGCTGCTGTAGCCCAGCCCCAGACTGATCCCTGTTCCCAGAGACAGTACAGCACATGGCTCACGGCACTGCTCTGTGCAAGGTGGCCACTTCCTGTTGGGAGGTGAGCCTGCTTCCCCACCCCCTTTGCATCTGGGCTGGCCCTGTGGCTGGTTGTGTCTGCACAAACGCTGGGTAACATCCTCATCTGGGCCTTAGAGATCTACACTTCTGCCTTTGCCATTTGGGATGCACGGGCTTGGACTTTCCTTTCTGTGTAAAGAAGCCTAAGGCAGCCACAGAGAAAGAGCAAGAAAGAGCCACCAGCCCCCAGCCATCCCTACCAAAGCACCAGAAGTGTGGGTGGTCATCTTGAGAGTTCCAGCCCCAGCTTATGCCTCAGGGAGCAGAAGAGCCACCAGCTGAACCCTGCCCAACTCCCTGACTCAGCAAAAAATCAGCAGAAAATATCCTGGCTGTTGTGTGAAGCCGTTCAGATTTGGGGTAATTTGTTGAGGTGCCTCCCACTCAACCAAGCCTGGCTCAACTGAGCTCATCTGAGATGTGGAATCCCTTGGCTTCTCTGTGGCCAAGCCAGGGCTCAAGTAGATGAGTGGCCCTAGGTCCACTGCTCCTCCGACCACAGTTCCCTGCATCCTCTTCTGTCCAGGATCTGTGCAGCTTCTGTGTGAAGACTTCAGGCTCACAGGTGGCTGGCTGAGTGAGTTAGGAGACCTGAGTTTCGACCCTGGTCCTTCTTCTAAGGCTACACCTTTACCCGCCCTGAGCCCCCGTCCCCTCCTCTGTAAAGTGCTGCTGACGGTGCCTCAGGGAATAGAGTTCTGGCACATGGGCTGCTTCTTGCTCTGTCCTGTCTCGTCCTGTCCCCTCTGGTCCCTGTTCCTGTCCCTCTCCTGCACCCTGACGCCCTCCTCAGGCTTCCAGACCCACTGCCACTGTGTCAGATGGGATTGCTGGGGGATTTACCTCCCCCAGAAGCAGAGATGTGCACCCTGCATCTCCCTGGCCCCCATGTCGCAACAGTTCTGGAGTGCCTTCAGATGTTCCCGAGAGATCAGGCCAGAGTTCCATGACCTGGGCCTCCTTCTCTTCCCTTTCCAGACCCACTTCCTACTCCCCCTGAGTGTTCTCTGGGACCACGTCCTAAAACATCGTTCTCACATTTTCACACAGGTCCACATCAGGGTCCACCTCCAGGAAACCCAGCCTCAGAAAGGAAGATACAAGAAGTAAGCACTTTATGACCACATTTGATACAGCAGAGCACAAACACGAGGCTGTTCATTTCTCCTCTGATGCTGACTCTCCTCCCGCGTCCGGCACTAAACGTGGAAGCACTTTATCAATACATTTGCTCGGTATTTATTTCTCCGTGACCGCATTCCTCCCTTCTAGACTCTCCTCTTGCATCTTTTGAGGAGTAGATCTCATAGCCCTCACATCATTTTCAGTTGTTACAGGTCCAGTTTCACGTGGGTTAAAGCCCCCGCCATGTATCCACCTAAAGAGTCCTTTCTCTCCTTCCCCCAAGCCGGCCGGGTTTGGTCCAAGTGAGGCTGGTCTGCAACAACGTCCTTTCTCTCAGTCTCTGTCCTCATCTGGTGCATGACTTTCTTGTCTCCAAGTTGTTGACATTCAGCTTCCTCCTGGCAAGGCAGCCCTAGTTCCTTCTGAGACTTAGGACGACAGACATCCTGTCTCGGACCCTGCACCCCTGAGCCCTTCAGATAGAGCCAGGGCCCAGGGCCAGTGGTCAGCTGTCCTCACCTTGACCCACAGACCCCAATCAATGTTCCAACAGGATTGTTTTGTGGTCTCGAATTACAATGTGGAAATGCAAGTTGCCTGACTACCCAGACTCTCTGAAGAAGATGAGGGTGAGAGGGCTTGTTCTGCAAGCTATCAGTCCTTGTTACATAGCTGTAATAATTCCGACCATGTGTTGGCCCAGGTATTGACAAGTAGACCAAGGGAACAGGATAGAGAACCCAGAAACAGACTCATACATGTACGAGCACCAAATATATGACTGAGGAGCTGCTGCAGATCAGTGGGAAATGCAGACTTTTCAATAAACATTGCTGGGTCAATCAGGTATCCATATGGAAAGAGAGAGAGACCTAATCCTACATACACAGAAATAAATTTCAGGTAGGTTAAAGGCCTAAATATGAAAGGCAGATCTATAAAGCTTTCAGAAGTTAAGAAACTATAAGCAGGACCTTCTAAGGGGAAGAATTTCTTTAGGCACAAAAGGCACTAATCATAAAGAAAATGATTGACAAATTCAACTACATTAAAATGAAGAACTTCATAAAAAACACCATGAAGACATTAAAATGGCCCAGATCTAAAACACTGACAATACCGAATGCTAGCAAGAATGTAAAGCAACAGGAACACTAGTTCATCACTGGTGGAAATGCAAAATGGAAGTTACTTTGGAATATATTTTGGTGGTTTCTTACAGAACTAAACATACTCTTACCATGTGCTGTAGCAATCATTATACTTGGTATTTACTCAAATGAGTTGAAAATGTATGTCCCCAAAAAAGTGCACATGGATGTTTATAGCAGGTTTATTCATAATTGCTTTATTCATAAATTGCCAAAACTTGGAAACAACCAAGATGTCCTTCAGTAGGTGAATGGATAAATAAACTGTGGTGTATCCAGACAGTGGAATATTGTTCAACAATAAAAAGAAATACAGGGGACTTCCCTGGTGGCCCAGTGGTTAAGAATCCGCTTGCCAACGTAGGGGACACGGGTTCGAGCCCTGATCCGGGAGGATCCCACATGCCACAGAGCAACTAAGCCCATGCGCCACAACTACTGAACCTGCACTCTAGAGCCCACGAGCCACAACTACTGAGCCTGCGTGCCACAACTACTGAAGCCCACGCGCCTAGAGCCCATGCTCTGCAACAAGAGAAGATATCGCATTGAGAAGCCTGTGCACCACAATGAACAGTAGCCCCCGCTCGACGCAACTAGAGAAAGCCCGTGCGCAGCAACAAAGACCCAACACAGCCAAAAATAAATAAATTTTAAAAAAAATATATTAAAAGAAAAAGAAGAAAGGGTGGGGAGTAGATGAAACAAAGCTGTCAAAATGTTGATGATTGTTGAACTGGGGTGATGATAGGTATGTGAGGGCTTGAGTGTATGATTTGATTTCAGTGTATGTTTGAAATTTTCTATAATAAAAGGTAAAAAAACAGGTCTTTAAAAAAAAGAAAAGAAAAAAGAAATGTGCCATCAAGCCCTAAAAGGATATTGAGTAAACTTAAATGCATATTACTTAGTGAGAGAAGCCAGTTTGGAAAGGCTATATACCGTATGATTCTGACTATATAACATGCTGGAAAAGGCAAAACTCTGGAGACAGTAAAAAGATCAATGATTGCCGGGGGTTGGGCACTGGAAGGGATGAACAGGCAGAGCACAGAGGATATTTAGGGCAGTGAAACGACCCTGTATGGTACTATAATGATAGATACATGTCATTATATATTTGTCCAAACCCATAGAATGTACAATGCCAAGAGTGAACCTTAATGTAAGCTACGGACTGTGGATGATTAGGATGTAGGTTCTTCAGCTGTAACAAATGACCGCCCTGGTGGGGGATGGTGATAGTGGGGGAGGCTGTGCATGTTTGGGGGCAGAGGGTATATGGGAACTCTCTGCACTTTCTGCTTAATTTTGCTATGAATCTAAAACTCTTAAAAATAAAATATATTAAATACACACACACAGACCATGAAGAAAGAAAAAGACAAGTCACGGAACAGGAAAGAATATTTCCACCACTTAAAACCTATGCACGTCTAGTGCTCTGTGACCAGCAATCAGTGAGTAAAAGACCAATGGCCCAACAGCACAGCAAATACTTGAAGATTCATTTCTCCAAAGAGGAAATTTTAACAGCCAGTAAATAATGCAAAGGTGCTCAGCCTCAGGAGTAATCAGAGAAACGCAAATAAAGTCATGGTACAAATCTCCAAGTCTGAAAATTCCAGATATTAGCGAGGATGTGGACCACTGGAACCCCTCACTGCTAGTGAGAATCTCAGCTGACCAAACCCGTTTAGGTGAACAGCGTGGAGTTATCAAGAAAGGGAAAAGACAAGCTACAGAGCCAGAGAAAATATTTGCAACTCATAAATCTGATCAGGGTCTAGTATGAAGAATTTATAAAGAACTCTTACAAGTTAATAACAGAAAACCACTCCGCCCACACCCTCCCGTAACCCTCTCCCCTTGAGTGTGGGCTGCACCCAGTGACAAGGAGAAAACAGCAGGAGATGGGAGGTTGCCTTCAGGATTGGTGACCAGACCCGCTGATCTGCTTCTTCCTTTCTCCTCCCCCCCATCCTGCGTGGAGCTCCAGCTGCCCTACGGGCAGGTCCACGTGACAAGGAACCCAGGTCTCTGGCCAACAACCAGTGTGGACCTGAGGCCACAGCCACGGATGTGAGTTTAGAAGCAGATCCTACCCCAGTCTAGCCTTGAGATGACTGAAGCCCCGGTTGACACTTTTGCAGCCTGACTAAGGATGAGGTGGGTGGGGAATGAGGGGCGACAGCCTTGGATTTCTGGGACATTCCTGCTTGGAGAGACCCTGTCCTGCAGGGTGGGAGGAGGGGGCAACCCAGTAGAACCAGACTCCGTACCAGCCCTGCTGCTGCTGTCTCCTTGCCCTACACCGGCTCTCCAGCTGTTTCTAATCTTGTGCCTCTTTGGGTAAACGTGGAAGTTTCCAGGTTGCCCCTTCCCCATCACCTGCAAACCAGCAGCCTCTCAGGAGACCCTGAGTCTGATTTTCACTGATTTCTAGTTACCTAATTATTGTTATAGATTTCTAATTTAATTCCATTGTGGTCAGAGAACATATTCTGTATCACCCAAATTCTTTGAAGTTTATGGAGAACTGGTTTTTTGTTTTGTTTTGTTTTGTTTTGTTTTTGGCAGTACACGGGCCTCTCACTGCTGTGGCCTCTTCCGTTGCGTAGCACAGGCTCCGGACGCGCAGGCTCAGCAGCCATGGCTCACGGGCCTAGCTGCTCCACGGCATGTGGGATCTTCCTGGACCAGGGCACGAACCTGTGTCCCCTGCATCGGCAGGCGGACTCTCAACCACTGCGCCACCAGGGAAGCCCAAGAACTGGTTTTTAAAAATTATTTATTTATTTATTTGGCTGCACTGGGTCTTAGTTGCAGCATGCGGGCTCCCAGCTGTGTTATGCAGGATCTAGTTTCCCAATCAGGGATCGAACCCAGGCCCCCTGCATTGGGAGCACAGAGTCTCAACCACTGGACCACCAGGGAAGTCCCTTGACGCTCTTTTAATAGGTGCATACATATTTATTTCTTCCTTATGAATTGACCCTTTTATGGTTATGAAAAAAATTTTTTTTTGGTGATACCTTTTGTCTTGAAGTCCACCTTATCTAATAGAAATATAGGGGCTCCAGTTTCTCATGTTTATTATTGCATGCTGGGTCTTTGTCCATCCGCTTACTTTCAACCCATCTGTGTCTTTATGGATGTAGATAGCTGGGTCTTGCTTTTTAAAAAATCCAGTCTGATAATCTCTGCCTTTTAATTGGAGTGTGTAGTCCATGAATAATTAATGTAATTATTGATATGGTTGGAGTTAGGTTTCCTATTTTATTATTTGTTTTGTGTTTGCCCCCTCTGATTTATATTATTTTCCTCCTTTCCTGACCTCTTTCGGATTAAATTAATATTTTAAAATACGTTTTAATTTATTTATTGGATCTTTAGGTATACCTTAGCATTATTTTTATACTGGTTGCTCTAGGGATTGTAATTACATCCCTAACATTTCACAGACTATTTAGAATTTATACTGTGCCACTTCATGTAAGATGCAGGAATCTTGCAACCATGTAGGTCTGTTTTCTCCTCCCCCCTGTCCTGTCTGCTCCATTGTTTCTGCAGAGAAGTCATACGTTGTTTGAATTGTTATTCCCTTGAATGTCATTTTTCTCTGGATGCTTTCAATATTTCCTCTTTTTGTTTGGTTTTCAGTAGTTGACTATTATGTGCCTGGGTGTGATTTTCTTTGTACAATTTCTTCTTAGGATTCACTGAGCTTCTTGAATCTGTACATTAATGTCTTTCACGAAATTTCTCATGTTTTTTCTGCCTCGTTCTCTCCTATCCTTTTGGGACTGCAACTTTAAACATGTTAGACCTCTTTTCACCCCTGCTCGGGTCACTGCAGGGGGAGCCAGTGTGGGTGGCTTCTTCTCGGAGCTGGGGTCCCAGGTAGCCTGACCTGCATCTGCCAGCCCAGGGAAGCTGGTGAGGGCTGCCAAGGGGGAGCACTCAAACCAGAGCATCACTCTTGGGGCACCCTACCCTGGCAACATCTGCCCCTGTCACTCACTGCCACCAGGGGACCACTTTCATCTTTCTCATCTTCTCCTGTAAATTGCCGGGATATGGGATATTTCCAGTGTCTTCTTTTGGACTGTCTTTTTTTCAGTGTGTGAATTTCCTTTCTATCTTAGGTATATTCACCGTTTATCACACAAAGCACATGTTTTCTCCCATTTGTCTTTTGACTTAATTGATGACGTCTATCCTTTCACACTTTTTATAATTACATAGCATTTTTAAAAATGTAGTCAAATAAGTAACTTTTTCTTCATGTTCCCCGGTTCCCTGTCTTGCTCAAGAAATTCTTTCCCATGACTGTATTCTAAGGGACGTGTTCTAGTTTCCTTTTAATATTTTTATCATTTTATTCTTTTTAAAAAAATTTTATTGGATTATAGCTGATTTACAATGTTATGTTAGTTTCAGGTGTACAGTAAAGTGAATCAGTTATACATATACATATACATATATCCACTCTTTTTTAGTTTCTTTTCCCATATAGGTCATTACATAGTATTGAGTAGAGTTCCCTGTGCTATAAAGTACGTCCTTATTAATTATCCATTTTATATATAGTAGTATGTAAATATCAATTCCAATCTCCCAATTTATCCCTCCCCTCTTTCCCGCCTAAAAATATGGAACGCTTCACGAATTTGCATGTCATCCTTGTGCAGGGGCCATGCTAATCTTCTCTGTATCGTTCCAATTTTAGTATATGTGCTGCTGAGGCGAGCACTATCATTTTATTCTTGACAGTTGACAGCCTGATCCAGTTGGAATTCATTTTTCTGTGTAGTGTGAGGTAGGATACAGAACCGTGTATTCGCAAGACCTCGAGAAGGGGCCTCCTGCCACTGGGCCTGTTTCCATCTTCACATTTGGCCTCCCAGGTGGGTCCTTTCCATTTTTTAAAAAATATTTATTTATTATTTAGGCTGTGCTGGGCCTCAGTTGTGGCATGCGGGACCTTTTTGCGGCATGCATGTGGGATCTAGTTCCCTGATCAGGGATTGAACCCTGGCCCCCTGCATTGGGAGCATGGAGTCTTACCCACTGGACCGCCTGGGAAGTCCCTCCTTTCCATTATTAATACTCTGTTACGTAGCAGAGTTCTCCTGAGCCCCCTAGATGGAGCACCGATGCCTCCTCTCCTGCCTGTTTGGGGAGCTTGGCCCGGGAGCCTCACACTGAGATGACCCTCAGAGTGGGTAGGGCTGGTGGGGGACCGCTGAGCCCAGCCTGGGGCAGGGATGCATCTCGGCTGGAACAGCCTGCAGGGCTCAGTGCTGACCACAGCTGCTGTCCCCAGCATGATCTGGGTCAGTACAGTGCACTAAAATCGAAGCTCAGCAAAATCCAGAATTGGTCTCTGTCTCTTTAAACTGAGAATCTGGGAGCCCCCTGCGGCCAGGGGTGAGGGGGGTCCAGCCTAGATTCCAGAGGAATAAAGGGTCTCTTTTAAGGGTTCACACCTGGGACTTCCTTCCCCCACCCTCCCACCATGCCTCACCCCCCCCCTTACCCCCCAGCATTCAGTGGCCTTGGGCTCCCCGGTCAGCTTCTTTTCCCTCCCGACCGGTAAACCCTCACGCACGCGCGGACACACCCACACGTACAAAGTTCGAAAGGTGCAAACAGGTATAGCCCCTCTTACCAATCCTCGGCCACAGGGCTCCCTTCCCTCCCTGGCTGCTGGATGCTTCCAGGCATTCTATGTCTTTAAGATACGCAAATTAAAAAAAATTTTTTCTACAAAAATGGTAGCTTTCTGAACACATTATTCTGCCCTTCCCTTTTTTCAGCTAATAGTCCCCCTGGTAGACCATTCCCAATTAGTACACAGAGCTTCCTGGTTTTCCTTTTACAGCCCACTGGATCAGTGTTTAGAATATCACAGTGTTTGAATTTCTATCTGGGTACCCATGACTCTAATGCCCATACCCTCATGACCAATATCTGGGTGCATGCTGCGCTCGAATGCAGCCTCACGCTTCTGTGACCATATCTGCAGGGAAAATGCACAGCGGTGGCAGGACTGAGGCTCCCGGGAGGCTCAGCAAACCTAAGAAAGTCTGTGGGCAATGCCACCCTTTCAGTAGGATCAAATTTTTTGATCTCTGCAGATTTGTTAGGTGAAAGAAGGCCTCTGGGTGCTTTTCAGTTTGCATTTCTCTAAGGAGGGAAATATTCATCTGCATATCCTTTCCAGGAATCTTCTCTGGTGGTTTGCTGTGGGAGAGTTGATATTTCTTATTTACTTGTAGGAACTCTTTATTAGTAGTAATCTCATTAAGATCGGCCCTTTGTGATGTGAGTTGCAAGTGTCCTCCCATCTGAGGCTTGTTTTTTGAGTGTGGTTACTCAGTTTTGCTCGTAGCTGAATTTCTATCTTGCCTCTAGCCTACTGGGTCACATGTAGAAAAGCCTTCGCTTCCCCTAAACTGTGAAAAAGTTTCCCCATGTACTCTTCCAGTCCCTCCATCGTTTCCTTTTCACGCTGAAATCCTTAATCTGTTGGAATCTACCCGGATGTCAAGGGTGAGTGAGTCCCACCCACTGACGTGAATCGCCACCTTCACAGTGTACGAAATATGTACAAGGAGCCTTTTCATTTTTCCATGAAAGTGTTTTTCACACATACTCGTAGCGCCTTTGTGGTGTGACGCGCCGGGAGGCCGGCCGGGGAGTCCAGCTCCGGGAGGCAGGAGCCGGCGCAGGCTGGCCGGACCTCGCGCGGCGGCCGGCCCACGAGCAGGGACCGAAAGACACTGGCGTCCCGGGGTCCCCCCAGCGCATCCAGAAAGCATGTGGGGACACTCCGCGGACGCTTCGAATCTCCTGCGCGTTCCAAGTCACGCCCCACCATTTCTCCCTCCGAACCAAGACCCCCGCGGCCCCCGGGGTCCCGCGCCACCCTTCGCCCCCATTCCTCCCTCCGCCCCACTCCATCCCGCCCCGCCTCCCCCACCTGCGCACAGTCGCGGGCCCGAGTTGCCCACCAGTCCGGACCTCCCTCCGACCCATTTTCCCTGCGCGCCCTCTTGGTCCCCGCATCGACCCCCGCCCCGCGTCGACCCCCGCCCCACACTCTCCTTCAGATCGCCTTCCCCGCGCGCTCCCCGAGCCCAGCTCAGCGCCGTGCGCCCGGCGCCCCTCTCCGGCCCAGCTCCCGGTGGGGCGGGGCCTCTCAGGCGGAAGTGCCCGGGGCGCCGGCGGCTGGGACCGGCCCGGACGATGGGAACCCAGGGCAGAGGCGGCGGCTGGGGCCGCACTGGCGGCCGTGGCTGCCCGAGCGGCGGCGGGGGTGGGCGGCCGGGTACGCGGGTCGGGTAGCGCCGGGCCGAGCGCGGAGCCATGCGCCAGGCTGGGACCGGGACCGGGGGCGCGGCGGTGGCGGTGGTGGTGCCGGTGGCTGTGCCGCTGCTGCTGCTGCTGCTGCTCGCTCGGTCCCCGCCTGCCGCCGCCGGCGACAGCCAAAAGAGCGGTGAGCGAGCGCGGACCCGCGGGCGCCATCCCGGGGGCTCGGGCTGGGGGGCGGAGGGAACAGCGGGGGGAGCGGCCGGGATTGTGAGTCACCTGGGGGCACCTGTGCGCTCACCTGGCGCGGACGTAGGGCCCAGGTCCCCACCCTGGGTTGGGGGCGCAGGGCGGCCCCTTGCGGGGCACCGAGTGTGACAGCGGGCGGTAGAAGGGACACCCGCGCCCCCTCCTCTGTCCTCGGGGCCGGGTTCAGCCAGACGGTCCCCTTGGAGCGAGTCCTCCCTTCCTTCCTGCTCCTCCTCCTCCCAACGGGTTCTGGTCGGGCACGAGCCTCGCACACCAGGACGTGGGGGTGAAGTGGCCCAGGGGGATTCTTCTGGGACTCCAAGAGCTGCGGGGGGGAGCTAAGAGCCCCTGGGAAGAAACGTTGGTCCGTGGGATTCCTGGGTCCTCATCTGGTCTGGGAGAGGGCCAGAGTTGGGAAAAAGTTGCTTAGATCCTAGAGTAGCAGCTGGGGTGGGTGTAATGCCTCCACCCCTCCCAAGGTGACCACCACCCTACTGCGGTCACTTTCAACAGCTGGCCTTGCTTGTTGGAGGCTAGACTTCCAGTCGTCCTCAGGACACTAGCAGGCCAGAGTGGTTCTGAGAAATGGGCACCTCTGTGTTGTCTGGGAACTTCCACTCCCTTTGACGAAGGCCCAAGGCGGTGGCTAGACCAGAAGGTGCTGTCCTTGGGGTTCTGCAGGGTACCTGAGGATGCTGAGTAAACTGCCTGATTCCTGAGGCCTTGGGCTCTCTGGTGGCCAGGCTGGTGGGGCTGGGAGGGCCCAGATGCCCCACCGGGCAGTAGGCAGCTTACCCAGCACAGCCTGGGGCTGGCTCCCAGCCCATCCCCCCTTCTCTGAAATCTTGCTTCTCCAAGCTCCTGTTTCTTTGAGGGTTGTGCCTCTGGTTTCTGAGCTTGGCACAGCTTGAAATGAAAGGCAGTTTCCCCGAGAAGGGCCCCTGATGAAATTGCTCCATCGGGTACAGATGAGAAAGTCATGCTTAATTTCTCCTTTCCTCCTTTTCCGGGATCAGGGCTAGGTGAGGGGTCACTGGTGAAGAGTTTATGGAGATGAAAATCCTGGGGCAGCCGCTCACCTCCCAGGCCTGCTGAAGTGATCCTGGTTTCTGTGTGATCCTGGCTTCTGGGGTCTCTGGGTGGGCAGGGTCTCCGCACTGTGTGCCTGTCCTGGTTTGGAGGATGTGGGACAGGGTGCCCTTACTAGGGTTCCCAGGACAGGCTCAGGGACTTTCTTTCTCCTACCCCCAGCCCTGTGTCCTTGGAGGGGGTTGTGGGCAGAGCAGGTGTGCATGTGATTGGTGCTCCCTGATATCAGAAATGTGTCTTCCACATCTGGCTCAGATGGAGAGCTGCAGAGCTGGGGGTGGGGTGCTGGAGGGGCTGTGTGGCCTGGGAGTGGAGACCACTGGGTCTTAGGGTGACCTCTCTTACCTCTCATGCACCTGCTGAAACTTCACAGCCACCAGCTGGGTTGCAGGTGTCCAGGGCTGGCAGGGGCCAGAGGACCTGGACACTCTCTGGTCAGGGGGCTGCACACTGCAGCAGGACCTCCCCTGCCTGGCCCCATCTAGAAGCTGGGTGCCCGGTGGGCTGGCTGACTGTTTCTCTAAGGTCCTGTGGTCCTGGGGTGGGGTGGGTGGGGTGGGGTGGGGGGAGGGCTGCAGCAGCCTCAGGAGAAAGTTTGTATTAGCTCAGTGGCTACTAGTCTCCTGGCACTCAGGCCACAGTTGGCAGTTGGGACTTGGTGGCCAGTAGACACCTGGAAAGCCTGGAGTGTGTCCTATGTGATGCCTACCCCTGCCCAGCCCCCCATACCAGGCTCCTCTGAGCTCAGACTGGCTTTGCAAGTGGGCTGTTATCTTTTCTCAGGGTGTTTCCATGGCAGGGTCAGGAGGCTGGCAGGAAAGCCAGCTGCTCACCTGGTTCCCTTACCTGCTCACCTGGCCCACCTGGAAGGGCCCGGGCTTGCTGCTGGGGTGGTGTGAGTTGCCAGTTTTCCAGCGGGGCAGGGGGAGGTACCCAGCTCAGAGGAGAGGGAGACCACACCCTGCTGTGTCCACAATGCCTTTCTTCTTAAAGCACTTTAACATCCATTAACCATGGAGGGAGGGGCAGCCAAAGGGAGGTGCTGTCCGCCTCAGCCAACTCAGAGGAAGCTAGGACCCAGAGAGGGGAAGGGATGGTCAAGGTCACGCGGAGAACAAGGCCTGAGCTGGCGCTGGGGCCACTGGGGCCACGCTTCCTACCATGCAGCCCAGGTGCCTTGTCAGCCACCCCTGGGACACAGAGAGCACCAGAGCATGCCTGTTCTCTGGAAGGCCCTAGCGGGGGGGTCTGAGTGGGCACCCTCACCCACTCATGGGGCAGGTGGTTACACCATGGGCCCCAGACACATGCTCCAGCCGAGGTTGTGCCGGACACTCCCAGGAGGGTCCTAATCCAGGTTGGGGCCACAGGCCTCTGTGCCCATTCCCAGCAGACCTTCAGAGCTGGTCTGGGAAAGGCTGGCATGACAAAAGGGGGCTGCAAGTGCAAACTTTTGGAGTGTGTGGGGGAGGGCAGCTGGGGAGTCACGGAGGTGGGGGCCTGGGAGCTACTGCCAGTACTGGGGCGCAGGGGAGCCCCGGGCTGGGGCCACTCTGCAGGGGCTTGTGCCCACTGGAGCTGGGGGGTAGCCATTCCAGCCTAGGTCCCCTCCCCACAGGGTCTCTGCCTGCCTCCTGTCTGGGTGTGGAGGGGTGACAGCTCTGGTGCAACTGTATCCCAAATCATGGCCTGAGCAGGCGGCCAGCCTCCAGACCTGGACTCCCTGGCCTGTCCAGTGGAACCAGGATCAAGGATGCTGGAGCTGGGGAGGCTCAGAGGAGGTGGGGGAGAGTGTCCTGGCGTCCAGTGCCCAGGGCAGTTGGGGGGGCTCCCACCCTGACCACTTCCTGTGCCCTTCAGACTCCATCCCTCAGCCCTGGATGTGCCAGGGCTGCAGTGGAGGGAGGGGAGGGGGGCTGTGACCAGTGTGGAGAGGAGCTGCCGTCTGAGTGGGGCTCTTCCTGCTTCTAAGGTCTGAGACCGTTGGGGTGATCGGTGTTGGGTGGCTTGGGCCTTGTTGATAAGGGGCGGCTGGTGGTTGGGATGTGGAGATCTGGGGAAAGTTGGCAGAGGAATGGCTGTGGGAGACTGAGCCTGTGAGCTAGAGATCATTGGCAGAGCTGGAGGGGCTTAGAAAGATGGATGTGTGCACGTGAGTGGGAACGTGATGCCTGAGTGAAAACTTCTGAGCCCTGGGCCCTTGCCAAGGGCTGGGGGGCAGCAGTGACCTTTCCAAGGTCAGAGTGGGCATGCCAGGCATCCCAGGGGCTCCATGGCTTCCCTCGCCCCTTCTCTCCGGCCCAGGCCAGGCATGAGGGCCTCCATCTTCTCCCCAGGGGAGGGGGATCCTGGGCACCCTGGCCCGGCTGACAGCGCCTTCTCCGCAGATGCCAGGCTGGTGTCGGAGCAGTTTTCGCAGGCCCCGCAGAAGCTGGCTTTCTACAGCTGGTATGGCAGCGCCAGGCTCTTCCACTTCCGGGTACCCCCAGACACAGTGCTGCTGCGCTGGCTGCTGCAGGTGTCCAGGGGCAGTGGCCCCACCTGCACCAACGTGGAGATCACCGTGTAGGTGCCCACCCACTGCCCCCACCCCCGCCTGAGCCGCCTGGGTGACACCTGAGCCTGCCCTGCTCTCCCTGCCTCCAGGTACTTCCGCTATGGTGCCCCTCCCGTCATCAACCCACTGGGCACCAGCTTCCCTGACAACACCTCCGTTCAGCCCTCCTTCTTCCTCAAGATGCTGCACAGCAACGCCTCCATCAACATCTCCCACCCAGCACCCGGGGACTGGTTTGTGGCCGCCCACCTGCCCCCCTCATCCCATAAGATTGAGGTGAAGGTAAGGGGGCTCCCTCCAGGGACAGGGGGTGGGCAGGACCCCACAGTGCATGAATGGCCAGTCCCTATTTTTCATCTCCCCAGGGCAGACTTTGCTCAGGGCTCTGTTGCCCAGCCCTGCCCCTCCACCCTAGGGCTCTATGGTCCAGCCCTGACACCCTTCCCCACAGGCTCTCTGGTCCAGCCCCACCTCCCCCAACCCTAGGGCTCTCTGGTCCAGCCCTGCTGCCCCCTCCTGCTTCCCCTTCTCCTGCTCTCTCCTTAGGGCTTTGTTCCCACCTGTGCCTACATCTTCCAGCCTGACATGCTGGTCGTGCGAGTGGTCGAGGTCTCCATCCTGGAGCCTGACGTGCCTCTTCCACAGACCCTTCTCTCCCACCCCAGCTACCTCAAGTGAGTGGAGGTTGGGTGGAGTGGGTGGTACTGCTGTCCTCACTGTGGGTGAAAAAGCGGTGGGTCTGCGTCTCTGGGTCGTGCTAAGAAGTGGGGGCTAGGTGTCTCACCCCCTTTGGCTACCACTCTGAGGGTGAAGTATATGGGGAGGTTGGTTGAAGCTGCAGGGCCCAAGTGAGGCCGTATCCCTTTGGCTGCAGAGTCTTTGTCCCCGAGTACACCCAGGAGCTGCGGCTGGAGCTGCAGGGCTGTGCGTCCAACGGGAGTCTGGGCTGCCCTGTGCGCCTCACCGTGGGCTCGGCCACCCTGCCTGGAAACTTCCAGAAGGTGCTCACCTGCAGCGGCCCCACCCAGGCCTGCCACCTGCTGCTGCCCTCACCACCCTGGGACCGGTGGCTGCAAGTGACGGCCAAGAGCCTTGCCGGGCCCCGTGTGTCCGTGGCTTTCAGTGCTGTGGCTGCCCTCACAGGTGGGCTGAGCGGGGAGATGGCTCTGCCCCCTGCCTTCCGCCCTCAGGCCTTCCTCCAGCTGAGCCCCTTGTGGTCCTGACAGCCTGCAGGCCGTGGAGTGTGAACTTCCAGCACCTTCTGCAGAGCAGCCCAAACCAGAGCAGCAACGCCTCCACTGGTCTGCTGCCCCCAACCCCCAGCTACCAGGACCTGGACCGGACGGGCAGGGTGGGCGGCGGCTCCTTCTGCCTCAGGAGCTTCCCCGTCCTGCGGGAAGACGTGGACGTGGTATCTGTGCGCTTCCAGCCCCTGGACAGGGTCTCGGTGCTCGTGCAGTCGGACATGCCCTCGGTGATGCGGCTGAACCTCAACACAGGCATGGACAGCGGGGGTTCCCTCACCATCTCCATGCGGGTCAACAAGGTACCTTGGTTCAAGAGCTCCTAGAGGCCCGGCTCGGATCAGGGCTCAGGGCCCAGGGCTCAGACCTGCCTGGGGGGAGTGATGCTGCTCAGGCCTCCCTGTGCCGACTTTGGCACGGAGACGGGATTGGGGTGGCCTTTCGGGCAACAAAGTGAGCCCAGCACGCCTTGGGCCAGAACAGGCACCATCTGAGAAACAGAAGGCCTGTTCTGCGGGGCAGCAGGTCCCGTCGGCAGGCCCAGGGCTGCAGGTAGGGTCAGAAGCTGGGTGCCCCAGGCTGGGAGAGGAAGGGTCCTGGTAGGCCCTGAGCCAGCGGGGGCCACAGAGAACAGCACCCAGCACCAGGGGTGAACTTGAGGTGGAGGCCAGGGACTGACCCTGAACGGCCTCCTTTCCAGACTGCGATTGCCAACACCTCAGTGGTAGCCTGTGTGACTGCTGCCTCACCCTTGCTCAGCTTCAACGCTTCGCTCAGCTGCACCACAGGTATAGGTGGCATCCGGCCCAGGGACCAGCAGGCCCTCTGGCTCCCTATGACCAGGCCTTCCTCCTCCCCTGCAGCCTTCTTCCAGGGCCACCCCCTGTCTCTGAGTGCCTCTTCTCCCACGGCCAACCTCATCATCCCCTACCCAGAGACAGACAACTGGTACCTCTCCCTGCAGCTCATGTGCCCTGAGAGACCTGAGTAAGTAAACTTGAGGGCAGCCGGCCACATGGTTGCGCTCGGGACCATGGACAGGGCTGCCCGCATCCCAGTTTGGGACTGACCCAACTTCCTGCAAGCCGTGCAGGGTCAGTTGACTTCTGGGAGTTCTAAAGGGTTCCCCACCTCCACCTGGCCACTCTTCCTGTGGCAGCTCTGAGAGTCCGGACACAAGCAGGGGGACTGGTCCAGGACACAGCCCCAGACAGGCTGGTACTCGGGCAGCGGGAGGAAGAGGGGCATCTTGGCCTCGCAGAGCTTGTGGCTGCTGTCCTCCAGGGCTCGGAGCTCGGGGGGCCTCAACTCTGGGTTCATGTGTCCAAGACCCTGCTGGGAGCACTGGTGGGGGACTGACCGGCAGACCTCAGCAGCCAGCCTTCCTATGGCCCCTTCCTCGCAGGGAGTGTGAGCAGGCCTTGGTCCTCGTGGAGACCACCTTGAACTTGGTGCCCTGCTTGAATGACTGTGGACCCTACGGCCAGTGCCTCCTGCTGCGCAGACATGGCTACCTGTATGCGGGCTGCAGCTGCAAGGCAGGTGAGGGACAGTCCTGATGTCTCCCCCAACTCGTGCCCTTGGCCTCCCAGCCCTGTACCTTCCTCTGGGAGCCCATCCCAGCTCTGCCCCCGAAGAGCAAGGACAGATGCCCCCTTCTCACCCCTACCGTGCCCCCGTGCGGGCACAGAGAGGCACCTCCAGAGATGGTACTGCCTTCTGATCTTGGCCTCCCCTGCCCACACCTGCCCCCACCTACCCACACTGGCATCCACCTACCCACATGTGCCCCACACCTACCCACACCTGTCCCGGCCTGCTCAGGGGTGAGGAAGGGGCTTCTCTGCAGGGCCCTGGGTGAGGGGCGGGCCCTGAGGTTCCAAAGCGCCCCCTGCCAAGCCTGCCCGACTTGCCCGGCTTCAGACCCCCTGCGTTGCCTTGGCCCACAGGCTGGCGTGGGTGGAGCTGCACAGACAACAGCACAGCCCAGACGGCGGCCCAGCAGAAGGCGGCTGCCCTCTTGCTTACCCTGAGCAACCTCGTGTTCCTGGCCCCCATCGCCATCTCCGTGCACCGCTCCCTCCTGGTGGAGGCCTCCGTCTACGCCTACACCATGTTCTTCTCCACGGTAGGCCTGCTTGCTCCCCTGGGGGTGGTAGGGGGACCTGGGCTGCCGCTCACCGCCCGGCCCCACAGTTCTACCATGCCTGCGACCAGCCGGGTGAAGCGGTGCTGTGCATCCTCAACTATGACACACTGCAGTACTGCGACTTCCTGGGCTCTGGAGTGTCCATCTGGGTCACCGTCCTCTGCATGGCCCGGCTGAAGGCTGCCCTGAAATACGTGAGCCATTTCCTGATACCCGGGGTCTGGGCTCTGGGTGGGTGGAGGCCCTTGTGCACAGCGTGTCGAGGGAGACACCAGAAAGGGGGTTTGGCCGCTGCCCTTCAAAACCTCTTGTACTGACCAGTCGCCTGCTGGAAGAGGCTGCCTCCAGTTTTGAAGGGACTGTGTCAGCTGCTCGGAGGATGCCAGGAAAGGAAGGTGGTGGGCAGGGTTGGGCGAGGCCTGTTTCTCTCCCAGGGCCCCATTCAGAGAGGAGGCCTGGAGCCCCAACCCTGGACCAGACCTCCCTGAGAAGCACCCAGCTGTGCTCCTGGAGTCCCTGGTGCTGAGGACACTTCAGGGACTTTTCTGCTGTAGCTGGGCTTGGCTGATGGAGATGCGTGCCCTGGTGCCCTGCCTGCCCAAGTTTGTGCCCCAGAAATTCACCTGTGGGGAATTACCTCTCAGTCCAGTGGTTAAGACTCCGTGCTTTCACTGCTGAGGGCGGCGTGGGTTCAATCCCTGGTCAGGGAACTAAGATCCCACAAGCTGTGCAGTGCGGCCAAAACAAAACACATTAGAAATCCACCTGTAGATGGACCCTTGGGACTGATGGATCCCAGCAATACAGGAGCTGGAGGAGGGGCACCTCCCTCCCAGCCAGCAGAGCAGGGCAGGGTGTGCCAGTTGCTCCAAGGGGACTGGCAGAGGTGCTGGGGGGCAGTAGGGACAGTGGGATGACCAGCAGGCCCAAACCACCTGCTCCTGCTGGACCTTGTGCCATTAAAGACGAACCAGGCCTAGGGCTCCTGTGACCCTGCCATCGTCCTTGTGTTTTGCCCAGGTTCTGTTTCTCCTGGGCGCTCTGGTCTTCGCCATGTCCTTGCAGCTGGACCGCAGGGCCGCCTGGAACACAATGGGGCCTTGCCTCTTTGCCATTGTGGTCATGGTCACCATGTGGGTAAGGAACTAGGGCAGGCCTGGGGTCCTGCCCAGGCTCCCTCTCCTGGTAATTGGGGTAAAAGAGCATGGGCTCTCCATACACCCTCACTCTGGGAGGAGAGAGCATGGTCCCTCATTTTGGCCATGTTCTCAGTCCTGGGTCTGAGTCCTCCAGATCTGCTGAGGGCTGCCAGTGGCACCCACAGGGGCTCAGTGTGGCTTCATGCCCAGGGCCTGGGCCTGAGGAACCCATAGATCTTTGTGCCCTTGAACCCCTCCAAGCAGCCCACACTCCCAGACCAGGGCAGGCCCCTGGGAGCTGTGGCTGCAGCCCCTGTGCCAACACTCGTGCGGTGGTTTTCTCCAGGTGTACCGCTGCGGGCGCCGGCGCCACTGCTACCCCCCCTCCTGGCAGCGCTGGGTCTTCTACCTCCTGCCCGGCATCTCCATGGCCGCTGTGGCCATCACCATCTACACTTCCATGATGACCAGCGACAACTATTACTATACCCACAGCATCTGGCACATGCTGCTGGCAGGGAGCGCAGCCTTCTTGCTGCCACCACGTGAACAGCACACCAAGCCCTGGGCCTGCTCCCAGAAGCTCACCTGCCACTATGAGATCTGCAAGAACCACCGGGACGAGCTGTACACAGTGACATGACACAGCCAGCTTGGGGACATCTGCAGCTTTGATGATCTCTCTAGCCAGGGGCAGGACCAAGGGAGAGGACCATGTCCAGATCCATTTCCAACTGAATAAAATTGCCCTGAGCACTCTTTTGCTTTCTCCTCCTGAGGAGAGGACCACACCCCCAACTCCCTTGTGCCCACTGGCTGCCAGCTGACTCGGTCACTCTGCAGGTCCCAGCTGGTATCTGCAGTGGCCCCTGGGGCCTGGGCCTGGCTGCCTGGAGACCACAGGTACCATGTGGGGTCAGGTTCTGAGTTCTTCTGGCCTGGGGATGGTTGGAGGGAGATATAGTGTAAGAGTCCCCCATTGCCCTATTCCCCTGTGAGGCTGTGGTATGAGAGACCCAGGTGGGCCAAGGAGGCCTGAGCCCACCTCCCATGGGCCCCTGCCCCATAGGCTGGGAGCTATGCCATCCCTGGCTCATTGACACTTTGTGCCCCTGAATGCCAGCCTGCCGCGGGCATGGGGATGCCCCCTGCTAATACATTTGCCATGTGAAGGAGTGACCACATTTACCAGGGAGCTGATGTCACTGGGGTGTCCGTAAGGGCCAGCTGCCATGGGTAGCATGGGGGAGGCTGACTTCTGGCTGTCCAGCCCTCCCCCTTCACTCCCTTTGGCTCTCAGTTTTGGAGCTGCAGGCCCCTGAGATGAGGTTCCTGGGGAGGGGGCTGCCAAGCTGCTCTGGGAGTGCTGGGCCTGCAGGACACACCTTGTCCCATCTTTGTGTCCCACTGACCCCTGGGTTCCTGGGCCCTGTCTAGGGAGCATCTCCTTGAGTTACTCCCAGGAGAGAAGGTGATGGCTGCCGCCCCCCACTGGCCCAACCACACGTTTGGGGAGGGGGCTCCTGGAGGCCTGGCCCTGCCTTTCTCCTTCCTCTGTGGTGGAAGCACGGTAAGGGCTGCTGACTGCCCCAGGAGCAGTGCCCTGCCCCTCCCTAAGGGGCTGCTGTCTGTGTGAGGGTGCTGGACAGGGCTGCTGAGCCCAGGGTGGGGGGCACGCACTCTCCCATCTTTTGGCCCTGGCGTCTTCCCTTCTGAGTCCTGTCCAGGCTGCGGCCTCCCTGGAGGCTTCCCGCACCCCCAGTCACCCAGCACTTGGCCACTGGAGCATTCTCTAGGCTTGTAAAGCGGAAACATTTATATACAGTATTTTGGGGAGGAATTTTTTCAAGACATTTAAGACGTATTTTTCTGTAGCTCTGATTGCACTGTGATTGGTGAATTTAATATTCTACATGATGTTTCAAGGCAAAAGAGTTTTTACATTGTTTTCTGCGCTTCTTCCGGGAGGAGGGGAGGTGGGACCGAGAATGACAAGTCCCTGCTCCCGGGAAATGGGCCCACACTTGCCGACGGTGCCTGCAGCTGCCGCCGTTTCCGCAGCAAGTTTTCCACGGTCCCTAAAGACGTGAAAGGGGGCGGTACGAGGTGGGTGTAGACCGACCGGCTTTGCAGCCAGTCAGCGGCGAGTGGAGGGCAAGGTGCCCCGACACAACTTCCGGTTCCGCCGGGGAGCGGGACTCGGTTAGGTAGGTGGTGCCCCGGCGGTGGAGTTGGGGTCTTGCGATGGTTGGGCCGCCCGGGGTCACGCGGCTGGGGTCGGGGTTGGGGCCGCGCGGGGGCCCGGGCGCGGGGGGCACGGAGGCGGAGCCGGGGGTCGGGATGGGGCTGGGGGCCGGGGCGGGAGTTGGGGGGGTCGGGCCGCTTGGAGTTACGCCGCTGAGCTCGGGGCCGCGCGGGGCCATGGGGCAGGGGTCGAGGCGGCGCGTGAGGGTAGGAATGGGGCGGGGCGCCGGGGGCTGGAGTCGGGGGTGGGGGTCGGGGCCCGCGTCCGGCCGGGTGCGCGTGACGGTGGCCCCTGCCTCTTGCCAGGCTCGCCGCGATGCCCTTGCACAAGGTCCCAGTCGGCCTGTGGAAGCAGCTCCGGCTGCGGGAGGGCATCTACTCCCGCCTGCCCCAGCATTACCTGCGTTCCCTGGAGGAGGCGCGGACGCCCACTCCCGTTCACTACAGGCCACACGGGGTCAAAATCAAGATCAACCCCAAGAACGGGCAGCGGGAGCGCGTGGAGGACGTGCCCATTCCCGTTCACTATCCCCCGGAGTCCCAGTTGGGGCTCTGGGGCGGCGAGGGCTGGGTGCAGGGTCACAGATACATCAACGACGACAAGGTGGGTGAGCAGGACGGGCTTGAGCGCTACTTCTTGGGCCTCGCTGCCTTGCTCCGGGCTCTGGAAGTACCTGGACAGTGAAAGGGACCCCCACTCCTCGGGGAGAGGGAGCTTATAGTCTGGTGGAGACACAGCTCCATCTGAAGAGTGTCCTCAGGAGTAAAAAGTCACAGTTCTGGCAGCCAGATTAAGTGTGTAGTTGAGGAGCCCTGAGTGGGGAGAAGAGATGGAGAATGAGGTTTAAGGTCACCTGTCAGCTTGACCGCCATACTTTCCCTACTTTTTGTGACACCTACAGGGCTGGCATTTGGGAAGGCTGAGAGGCTCACCTGGGAGCCAGTCTCCTGAGTCTGCTCCCTGAGCTGTGTTGCCTCTGGTGGGGAGGCAGGGGGGAGGAGGGGGCTTATGTCTTTGAGACCTCCTAGGGTAGAGTCTCCCTTTGCCTTTGGCCCCTTGGTCCCTGGTTTGGGATATGATGACCTGTGAACCGTGGAGTTATGGTTGTGTGTGCGGTGTGTCTGGAATAAACACCAGCAGCTTGGGCAGGGTCTGGGGAGAAGCTGACCTCTGGGTGGGCAACTGGGTCCCCAGGTGGGGACTGGTTCGTGCAACTCCACATGCCCAGTCTCCCCACTCTAGTGTGTGGTGAGAAGCAGCAACGCTCACCAAGATTCTTGCTCCCTCAGCTCTCCAAGAGGGTGAAGAAGGTGTGGAAGCCGCAGCTGTTCCAGCGTGAGCTTTACAGTGAGATCCTGGATACCAGGTTCACCGTGACCGTGACCATGCGCACCCTGGACCTCATCGATGAGGCCTACGGGTTTGACTTCTACATTCTCAAGGCAAGCAGATCTGCACCACGCTGGGGTTCCTTGTGAGATGTAAATGAGACCATGTCCCTTTCTGGGCAGCCCCAGTGGGAGTCCATCACTGTGGACGGCCATCTTGCCCATGTGGCCAAGGGAGCACAGCTGTCTCCTTCTCTGCTCTTAGACCTTCCTCGCTTCTGGTCTGGGTGCTGGGGCTGCCCACCTGGCCTAAAGTGCTCCACCAGGCTGGCCTGGGGGCTGCCAGCTGCTGGGGAGGAAGCTGGAAGGGCCGGCTGGTGGGGTGGGCAGGGCCCTGCCCACAGCACCTGGCCCCATGCAGAGACTCTTGCCAGACCCCAAAGGAGGACCTGTGCTCCAAGTTTGGGATGGACCTGAAGCGAGGGATGCTGCTGCGGCTCGCCCGACAGGACCCCCAGCTGCACCCAGATGACCCCGACAGGAGGGCGGCCATCTACGACAAGTACAAGGTCAGGGCTCCAGCCTTTACTTACTGCTCCTCATGGGCCCCCTGGCCGGCTGCCTGACCCTGACCTCACCCACGAGCCCATCTCTGTGTGCCCAGGCGTTTGTCATCCCGGAGGCAGAAGCCGAGTGGGTTGGCCTGACGCTGGACGAGGCTGTGGAGAAGCAGAGGCTCCTGGAAGAGAAGGTGAGCGTGTGTGAGCACCAGCTGCCCTGCCCTCTCAGGAGTGGGCACAGCTGCCAAGCAGCAGCCCCTGGGGTGCGTTGACAGGGGCACTGGGTGGGCTTGGGAAGGCACTGCTGCCCAGCGGGAGCCATGGGCTGTGGTCTCCGCGTGGCCCACTCCCTCCCCTCCAGGTCCTGACTCTCCCCTGCCCCCGCTGGCTGGTTTCGTGGATGGGAAGATGGATAAGAGCTGGATGCTTGGCACCATCGATTTCTGTGGCCACCTAGTATTCCCCAGGGTCTGCCCAGTACTGCACTGAGGCCTTTTGTGTCTGTCCCCTAGAGGAGTCTGGAGCGTGTGATAGCTGCCAGGACAGGGGGCCCGTCGCAGCTGCTGCCTCTTCTCTCTGCCCGGAGTCTCTGCAGCCAAGGGCCCTGCAGCCCCTCTCCCACGAACAGAGCACTGTCCTCTGGGCTGGGGGCTAGCGGATGGCAAGTAGCCTTGCTTGACCCCGTGGCCAAGCCGGAGGGGCCTGGTCCTCTCATGCTCGATTTCTCTCGGTGTTTGGTCAGGAGCTGGATCCCCACTCTCCCCAGAGTGCCTCACTGTGACCTGCCTTGTCTCCCTAGGACCCCGTTCCTCTGTTCAAGGTCTACGTGGAAGAGCTGATCGAGCAGCTTCAGCAGCAAGCGCTGTCTGAGCCAGCAGTGATGCAGAAGAGAGCCAGCAGGACGTAGCCGCACTGGGACCTGGACCTGGCCGCCAGGCTCAGCACCCCGCCCCCTTTGGCACCGTGGACAGAGCCTGGGGTGGTGGTGAGGGCCACCCATGGTCGTGTGTGCTGGCCGTGCAGCTCCCAGGTGGGGTGGGCTTTGTGGAGGCCCCAGGAGGTCTCTTGTCCCAGGATCCCCAGAGGCCTGGGGCCCTCTCGCTGCCTCTGTCCCCCCCTCCCCGCAGTGGAGGCCCTGCCAAGGCAGGTCACCACCCTCGGGGGACAGTGTGAGTAAAGTCTGAGCTGGGCTGTGTGTGTGCTGCTTTGCTTAGAGGATCAGGCTCACCCCATGCCTCAGAGACCCAGGACGCAGCTGAGGTGGGTGGTGGTCCCTAGGTGTGCAAGGTTTTGGTGCTTTTCTCTTTTCTGGGAGAACCCAGCATTGTGGGAGGCATCCTAGGATAGAGTAGGACTGTGCTCTTTCCTGCTCAAGGCACATTGCCTGGAACGTTCTCCAGAGCAGAGACCTGGTGCTATGCTCTGGCTCTGGGAGTGGCTGTATGGTGTCCGCACCAGCACTGCCCTTGGGGTGGCGAGCACCACCCCCCCAGCTCTGGGAGGTGCAGGGGCCCCAGAAGGTGCTGCTGGTGCCAGTGTCTCGCAGGGAAGGCCTTGAGTCTGGAGCTTCTGTTAGCACCTCCCTGTCACGGTCCAAAAGGAGGCAGAAGCGACATGGCCTGCGGGGCCTGTGACTCAGATGTTCCCTCTTCAGCTGACCCAGACCTGAACTTGGGTGGGGATGTGGCCCGCAGTGGGAGACTGGACCAGGCACCTGAGGCCTTTCCTGCTCTGAGATTTGGGGGTGGCATGACCCTCTTCGCTGACCCTACCTGGCAGTCCTGAGCACTGAGACCCATTTGGGTCTCTTTGGGAGGACACAGGTGGGTTCCCCTGACCTGGTCCTTGCAACTGACTGAGGGGCACCAGGCTCCCCTGAGGGAGCCATGGAAGTGATGCCACCTGGGCTGTGTTTATGGGGCGGGAGGCCATAGGGAGCATGCAGCTGGCCAGTGGGCACGGGTGCAAGAGGGCCCTGGAGGCTCCGTGGCTTGCAAGGATGTCATCCAGGATTGGGGGCTGCCTCTGGGTCAGAGCCCTGGGGGGAATGCCCCAGAGGTCACCAGTCCCAGTCTCCTCCGGGGACGCCTTGAGACCCCACGTGTCCTCATCCCTATTCTGTGACCCTTTTAATTTTTTAAGAATTTTACCAAAAGCTGATGATGCCCAGCTCACGCCTGGCCCGGCTCTGTGGGCTTTCAACGCCCAGCCCAGTTGTCTGAACCACACAGACTGCTGGTGCTCTGGGTGGGCCAGTCTCCCCAGCTTCCACCTCCTGGTTCCCTCCCACGTTCAGGATCCCCTTTCTGTGCCCCGCCCCCCTTCCCCCCACCCCCACCCCCAGTCTGTTGCCTGGGTACCCCTGCAATGCATACCCAGAACATCCCCGGTTCACTGATACTGACTCAGGTACCCCTCCCTTGCCTGCTCCTTCCCGCCCCAACTAAGACCACAGGCTGAGGGGGTACCTGTGCCATTCCTGGAGCCTCGAGGGAACTGAGGGACCTGGCGCTGGCATAGGGCTTGTAGCCTGAGCAGGGTGGGGGCTGGGCCAGGTGTGAGCAGTACGGGGGAGGGGAGAGGTGGATGGAGGGTGGAATTGGCCTCCCTGTCAGCACTGGTGGGCCCAGGCTGGCTTCTGCTGGCTCCTGGGAGGAGCTTGGCATGCCCTTAGCAGGTCACTTGCCCCCTGCATAGCCTGAGGCTGGACTGAGGTGGGGGTCTGAGTGTGGTCCTGGCCCCAGAACTAAAACATGAGCATTTTTCTGGTGGTGCAGCATCAGTTTCATCAAATTCTCACAAAAATCCTTGACTCAGGAAAGGTTCAGAAGCCCTCACTGAGTGACAGACTCACTCCCCAGCCCCAAGAAAACAATAACCCAGACCTTCCGGTTTCCTTTGGGAGGTGGGAGTGGGGAGAGGACACAAGGGCTGCAATCACCCACAAGCATGGAGCCAGGAGCTGAGCTGCCCATCAGCCACACGTCCTTGCCCTCCACGTGTCCCACCCTCCCGGCCCTGGTCAGGCGGAGGCCCCTGAGCTGCCTTCATTTCCATCAACCACACCTCTGCACAGTCTCAACCACAGCCTCTTTGTTGCTCTGTCAGAGCTCCAGTTCTGCCCTAGCTGAGGCCCTGCAGCCCATCAGAACCCTGGGTTGGTGCAGGGCAGGGGGTTGTGCTGATCAAGGTTGAACCTGTGGAAGCATGAGCTGCCCTGCACTGACCCATGGCTGCAAACAGGCCATGCCCTTGTCTGCACCAGCTGGGTCGACCCTCCTGTGTGTTTCTATGACAACAGCTCAACCAGTCAGCTTCCATGCTGGGCTGTGGACAGGAGGGTGAAGCATCACTATGGCTATGGACTGGGGACGGGCCCTCGGGACCAGCACTGGAGGCCTTGACAGTAGCATGGCCGTCAACACCGTGATGTGTCAAGGCCCTGTTGTGTCCACTGCCTGATTCCACTGTCCCTGTGTCCCAGGGTAGGCAAAAAGACCAACTCTACCTAGAGAGGGGACAACCTAGGCTGAGAGGGGCAGGGCTCAGTTTAGGGCTCTGTGCCTGACCCCTCACTATCAGGGTCTGCAGGGTGGCAGGTGTGCAGAGGGCAACTGGAGCCCTGTCAGGGTGCTGGGAGCATAAGGGAGCCGCTGTGGGGCCCATCCACACGCACTGGGACCCACCTCAACCTTCACCATCCATTGCTGCCCCCTTGAGCCCCTCTCCTCCCACCGCCACTGGCTGCCCCCTAGCTGGAGCCCTGGGTCAGGAGAACTTGCCCAGCAGCACCAGCCCTGTGCAGATTGGCACTCTGTGCCGTAGCACGCCAGAGTCCTCCCCTGCTCACCCTGAGCCCCAGAATGAGGCTTCAGGCCCTGGCCCCTTTACCACCCACAGGTGACCCAGCCCACTTTGCCCTTGGACAAGATCTGTCTGCGCATGGCATCCAGCACAGCAGGGGATGCCCCAAGGCTAGGGGTGGAAGCCCCATGACTGGGCAGCTTGGGGTGTGGCCAGGCCAGTGTGAAGAGTTCAGGACAAGTCCAGGGTGCTGGCCGAGCAGCGTCTGTGCCCTGTAACTCTGGGCCCAGCCCAGCCTGCCCTGTGCCTGTTCCCTCAGATGTGTGACCACTCTGGACTCCTGTTCCGTGCTCCCCCTTACTCCTGGGTCCCTCTGGCTTTGGCAGTGGCCTCGGCCGGGGCCTGCCTCAGCCTTGGCTTCTTCCTGGGGGCTTGAGGCCCAAACCTGCTTCTCCAAGCCCTGCAGCTGTTCCTCCATCTTCTTCTCAGCAGGTGGGGCTGGGCCTCCTAGGGCTCTGTGGTGCCCTACGTGGGGGCCTTGACCAGGAGGTGCTGACCCCGCGGGCTTTTTGAAAGGCCAGGGGTTGTCATGGAGATGGGGTGGGGGTGGCTCTGGGCTGCTCTCTGTTCTGCAACACCCAGGATGGCCAGTTCTTGGAGTGATGCTGCATTGTGCCCTTGCTGAATAGCTGTGGCCTTGAGACATTAAGGAAGGCCTCACTGAGGCCAGCAGACCCTGGGGCAGGCCACAGGAAGAGCGGGTGCAAAGATACAGGGTTGGAAAGTGTCCCAGGGTCCTACTGGGTGGAGACACAAGGTCTGTGGGGCAGCAGGGCCATGCTGGGGCTGTGTGTGTCTGTGTGTCCAAAGGACTAAGGAGAGGGCTGCGGAGGGGTTGGCAGGCAGAGGTGAGGCCCGGAGGCCCTGTGGGGTCTGAGGTGGAGGAGAGCTTGGATCTGCCTCCTGGGGGTGGGGAGTTCCTCCTGCTCCTCCTCCTGCTGCCCTCACACATGATTTTCTCACCAGACTGGGCCTGGCCTTCAGCTCCTGGGACAAGCCTGACCTGAAGTCTTCCTCTCAGTAGGGGCTGCAAGGACACTGTTCCTGCCACTGCCAGGGCATCAGGAAGGGCATTCATGGAGTGGCCTAGCACATGTCCCAAGAGAGGGACAGGGACCCCTAACACTGGACATGCATGAAACACACACACAAAAAAACACCCAACAGCTGGTGCAGGAGCAGCAACCATCCAGCCACGTCTGACCCGACCCTCCAAGGGGACCCTGGCGCGGGCCCACCAGCGGTGCCGCCTGCTCCCTCCGCAGTCAGGAGTGGCTCGGGGGTGGCGGTGTCTAAAGGGGCTGGTTGCCATGGCTACCATAGGGTTCCGAGGCCGTCATCTGGTCCCTGCCTCAGCCAATCGGCGGTGGGAGCCCGAGCTGCAGCCTAGAGTCACGCTTCTTCCTTGCAGCCACACAGTGGCCAAGAGCAGGGACCCGCTTCCTGGAGTGGCTCAGAGTGCTCGGACGGACAGCCAGGCCCAGCATGGCGGAGCGCGGGCCGGTGGGGCGGGAGCAGGCACACGGAGCCAGGCAGGTGAGGTAAGCTGGGTGGGCGCACGGATAGACGGGCAGACAGGCAGACAGGTGGACGTGCTCCCTGCTGCCCATTGTTCTTGTGGCTGAGCCCACAGCCCTCAGCCCACCCCACCCTCTGCACCTTCACCCCGGGCCCCTCTCCCCAGGTACCCCAAGGAAGGGTCATGGGAAGAGAGACAAAGGAAACGGCGCAAGGCAGGATGAATCCCAGTGCACCGAGGTCCGAAAATCGCTCTCGTGGGTCTTTCTCGGCAGATTTCACGTAGAGGCGGCATCAAAGACCCCCAACTGGCCGAGGCCCTGGGCGTAACAGCTGCCCGGCCACTGCTCCCAGGGCTAGGCAACAGGCATGTCAAGGCAGTGCGATTTCAGAAGCATTTTTTCGAGAAGAAAAAAAAAGGCGGAAAAAAAGGAAAAAACGTCCACCTATAATGGGGAGTGGTCAGCCCAAGATGGATCAGAAGTGCCAAATCCCATTACTCGGGACTTCAGAGGACGGGCCCGAAAAGGCAGCTGCGATTAAGAGCTTGTAAATGGAGTGTCCTTTGGAGATCAAAGAGGGACGCGCTTGTGTGTGTGTGCGCGTGTGCGCGTGTGCACGCGTGTGTGCAGGAACGCGCGTTGAGGGGCGCTGGCTGTGGGGCTGTGCGCCATAGCATGGTGGAGCCTGGAGTGTCACCTGCCGGCCATGGCCGCACTCCATGTTGCAGTGTCCTTGCTGCTGTGTGTGACGTGTGGATGCCCCTGGGGGGGTGGGCCCGTGCAGGCGAGGGCTGGTGCCCACCACCCACACCTGGCGTTGGGCAGCGGGCCCTCTGGAAGGAGGTCCTGTCTGGGCCTTGGCCCCCAACCTGGGCCTCCATCTTCTTCACCTGGAGTCTGGTCTCGTCTCCACGTTGGGCCCAGACGGGCCTGGCAGGAGCCGAGCGCTCAGGCCCGCCACGGCCGAGCCGGGTGTGAAGACGGGCGGAGGCTGCCTGTAATCATCCCAACCGTCCTGCTGTCCGCAGAGGCTGAGGGCTCCCAGATGGCCTGGCGAGTGTGTCTCGGAGGTTCAAAGCCTCTGTCAGTGCGATTGTTAGGTTATTAGGTAAACTCTGAGAAGCAAATCTTTTAATCCACTGTGGCTAATCCAGTGCACTTTTGTTTGCCATGACAGATTCTGCAGCAACAAAGGGGCCAGAGGGACCCGGCATACATAATCACATACTTACAACTGGTCCGCGGCAGCCGCAGGGCTCCTAGGCAGCCGAGAGAGACATCGAAGGATGGCAAAGTGGAGGGCGGGTGGCGGAGGCAAACCTGGAGGGGTGGGCTGGGGACAGGGGCAGCTGGCCCACCTGGGGCAGCACTTCCCTGCCTCCCGCCACCAAGGCCCCTAGCTATCAGCTCGAGGGGTGGCCCTGGTCCCCAGGACTATGGGGACTTGGCCGGGGTGGGGGCTGGGGGTGGAATGAGGTGTGTCAGGTGGAAGGAGAAACAATAACCCTTAGATGGGTGTGAGTGCTCACAGCACTGGGAGAGGCCTTAGGGGATGGGGCAGCCAGGACAGGGACAGAGAGGACAGAGGGGGAGTCTGCCCGGCGTGAGGGTCAGTGCAGCAGGCGGGCAGGCAGCCCCAAGACCAGAAGGGGAGTAGCCTGAGGCTGACTGGGAAGGTGGGACTTTACCTGCTGCTTCCAGAAGTTGGGCCGAGGTCCCTAGGAACCTGGCCCTTCCATGTGGACACCAGTGCTCCTGGGGAAATAGCACTGGGGGTGGGCGAGGCCAGGAGGCCCAGTCCTCTGTTTGTGATGTGTCTGAGACCACAGCCAGCGTGGGCTCCATCTCGTGGCCTGGGCCCATTCGTGGAGGGTCACACACAGACCTCTGAGGCCAGCAGGATCACGCTGGGACTCTCACTTTGTTAAGGAGGATACTCTGGCTCGAGGAGGTGCCCAGAGTCTCTGGCCGGCCCAAAACACAGGCAGACGCTTAAGTGTCCAGGGAGGCAGGAGCTGGGCAGGTGACGCTGAGGCCCCCAAGTTGGGGAGGTGCTGGGTTGGGGGTGGGTGGGTTGCTCACCCCTCCTCTTTCCCAAGCCCCTGGGGCTGGTGGGAGCCATCTTGGCCATCGAGACTTCGATGCCCATCCTCCATCCCTGAGCCCACTAGACACACCCTCGCAGTCAGAATCCTCCAGAGAGGCAGTGCAGAAAGGTGTCCCTGCTGTGCCCCTCAGCCTGGACTGACAGGACCCCCTCAGGACACAGGGTGAGACCTGAGTTGGGGGTGTGTGGAGGGCACCCTGGCATGGAGTGTGCTGGCTTTGGGGCTTTGCCCTTGACTCATGGGGGCTGGCAGGCATGAGGGGAGCTGTGTCAGGTCTGCTGGGTGAGTGGTCTGTGCAGGGACCCTGAGACAAGCATGCCACCGGCTTGCGGGGCCTGGGACTCCGGGCTCTGAGCGAGCGGGAGCAAGCAGGTGACCACCGTGCCCGTTTGTGAGCGTACTGCCAGCACCGGCAATGGCAGAGTGCTCAGCTCTCCATCTCTGTGGGTGGGACCTCCTGGCCTGTAAGAGGCCAGGGCAGGATGAAGTGCTTCCTAGGAGCAGGGGCCACCAGGACTGGATGACAGAGAGCAGCAGGGTCAGAAAGTGTCTTGCACCACTGAGGTGACCTTGAAGCCATTTTGTCTGAAGCAAAGCCCTGCTCCTGTCCCCCCACCTCCCTAGCTTGGCACCGGGACTGGGGTTGCTCCTGGGCGTCTGTCTGCGGCAGCTTCGGCTGCAGGCTGGCAAGAGAACTCCAGGCAACAAGAGGGATGCAAAATGGCAGCCTGGAGGACACACCTGCCCCCAGGTGGGAAGGGTGAGAGGAGACATACACAGGTGGAAAGAGGTGGGGGACCTGCCTGAGGCAGAGTAGGGGCCCAGGGAGGCCCCAGCCCAGGGTGGTCATGGAGCTGGCCAGCCCAGGAAGCTCAAGGTGGCACCTTCTTGCTGGTCCCAAGGCCGACTCGGGGCGACCACGGCAGTCACACCCTGCCTGACACTGCCCCAAGGGTCAGCTCTGTCCCATACCCCAGGATCCTCACCTGAGGCTGGCCTCACTCTGATGGATTAATTTATACTGACCGTTGATGGGACGATGGCCTGCTGCAGAGCTTCCTGGTTTTCCTAAGATCTCAACAGTAACGTTGTTGTAGACCTTCTTCCTGATGTGTGAAGAGACTGGAGCCCGCCTTAATTGCCCTCCAGCAATGACCGGTATTAATGCTCTGGGGTAGTTCCTGCCTTTATAGGCACATTCTCTGTGTCCACCCAAGTGGGTACCGTGTGCGTGGGCTCCAAGCCTTTCTACTTGGTGGTGTCTCTCACGCCCTTGGTGTGATGTCTCCACATCCTTTGTTGAACTTGTGATGGGGGAACACCTGGCCCTCCTCGCTGAGCTCAGAACTGATGGAAAAAGGACACTCAGGACAAAACATGGAGCCCAGGGGTCTAGGTTCATGGCTAAGAAGGTGGCTGGCCTCTGTGGCTGGGGCCGCCTCTCAGAAGGGAAGTCCACTTGTACTCGTCAAGAACTGATGAGCCAAGGCCGCTTCCCTCTCCAGGTCGTCACCTGCCTGCCCATTGCGCACTCCCACTGTGCACACCTGGGGCCAGGCAGAAGAGCTGAAAATGCAGAGCCCAGAAGGGGCTCAGCCTGAAGCTTGCAACTCCCTCCAGAAGCCTGACTCAGAACAGCCCCTCCTTGCCCTCCCCTCCTGGGAGTCAGGAGTTGTGCGGATCTGACATGCAGTAGCCTGTCTGCGGGGCTCATCCCCCACACATGGCGCCATGCTGGACGCCCCTCAACATACCACCTTGGTGCATCTTGGATGATTCCCAAGGATTAATTCTTGTAAGTGGTCTCCCCCAGCCAAGTGGACAAACATCTGTAAGGCTTCAGAGCTCACTCAATTTCAAATATTCCTTTTATGTCTCAGTTGAAGAAAATGATTTACTTTCTGCTCTTAAGTTTTTTATTTCATTCCTGGAAAGCCTGAACAAATGTCATCTACAGTTTATCACAGTAAAGCCTCCTGTGGCAGACTCCTGCCCCCAGGGAGGGGTGCATTTTAAAGGACTTCTGTAGGAAAAGAGGGCTCCATCATGGACTTCCCTGTTCCCAAGTGAGGCTCCCATGGCCCTGTGTCTGCTCTCAGCTCTGGGTGGCTGACGCACCCCCCTGCCAGGTCACCCTTGCTCCAGTGCAGGCCCCCAGGGCTGCCCTCCCTGCCTCCCTCTCTTCAGAGCCTCCCCAAGCTCCCTCCCTGGGCTCCTCCCACCGCCACCCTGTTCCAGCCTCCCCTGAGTGCCCATAGCCACAACCCTGAAGCAGGGCTACAGCATTTCCTCCAGGCTTTCTGACTCCCTTCCTGTCCCCACAGGGCGAGGGCCCCGAGGAGCCAGAGGCACGAGGGCCCTGTTCTGGTCCCAGGGCCTGGGGACATCTGCCACCATGGGCCAGGAGGAGGATGGATGTGGACACGACCCTGGGAGCCTGGCCTGGCCACAGCAGCAGCTCTGCAGAACCAAGGCAAGCATTGGGGGCCCGTGTCTGGGAGTGGAAAGACAGCCTGAGGACCAGTGTCCTGGAGGTCCTGATGTCTGTTCGGCCCACCGAGGACTCCTGCACCCCACAGAGACTCTGTTGTGCCATGATGGCCACCTACTCTGTCTCTAAGGCTCTGTGGCTGAACAGGGTCAGGGGGAGGCTGCAAAGACATCTCCTGTACCCAGCACTGGGAGGCCTGGGGCCATCCCAGCTGGATGTGGGTGAGAGTGACACCTGCCACCAGGACTCTATAGTGAGTTCAGCAGTGCAGTTCCTCTGATGTGCTGTCCCTACCCATAGCCCCTGCTCCTGCCCAGCCTGCCCTGGGTGGTGGCCTGGGCCATTGGCAGGCTGGGGATTCTTCCCTGGTGGCCTTCGTCCCTTATTGCTCCCCTTTCCTATGAAACCCTGGGCGTCAGAGGCTGTGCTGAGTCCTGGGAAGCTGGATGCTGGGGGTTGGGATGCCTCTGTGCCGTTCACCCCAGGCAGGGGCCAGCAGTGGGCAGCTGGGTAGGAGGCTGGCTGGTGGGTAGAGTGCCCCAAGCCTGGACTTCTCCCCTTGCCTGGGAGCTATGAGGGATGAGGATGGGCAGCAAGGGTGAATCAGGAGAAGATGTGGTGGCATTAGAGATGAACTGGGGAGTTGCGGGGGCAGCATAATTGAAGCATGAAGATGGGCAAGTGACCAAATGCACCCAGGGAAGAGCCCTGAAGGTTGCGAGAGCTCTAGAGAGCAGGCCAGGTGAGGGCCGCTGAGGCTAGTGTGGGATGGATGAGGGCCTGGGGAGCCCTGGGCCGGGAGGAGGTGAGCAGGTCCCTGTGTGGCCTGAGCTTCAACTTCCTTGTGTTATAATGGGGGTACAGCCATGCCCTGGAGCTTGTCGGGAGCATTTTTCAAGGTGCCAGGTCTGATATGGCACTGCTGGAGGATGAGGTCCTGGGTGATCATGGGAGTGGCAGAAGCAATTCCTTAGGGGCAGTAATCAATTCCTGGTACCCACATCCTTTTCCTCTGGGAAGGGCTGGTGGTGGGTGGGCAACATGGGAGCTAGCCAGCTGGGCTTGCAGATCAGGCAAGGGCTGCCATGGAAACAGCGAGGGGGAGAAGGGTAGTGGGTGCAGGGATCAGGACACCCAGAAGCCCTTGCTCTCAGGCTGGCCTGGGCCAGTGGGACCCACGGGGCAGTGATGGGAAGTGGAGCCCTTGCCGGGACGCTGGATGGTGCCTGGGAGAAATTGAGGCAGGCTGGACCAGTTGGGGTGGGGCCTCAGCCAGTCCCGCCCACAGCTCTTTGGAGGTTGGGGCCCCTGCCCAAGTGACTTCCAACATTTATTGGATGCCTACTGTGTGCCCTGGTCTTGGCTGGGTCCTGATGGGCTGGGGACTCAGGGAGGGCAAAGCCCACGCCCACCTTCTCAGGGTCCTGGCTGCCTGGGGGGCAGCAGGCACGGAGCAGGGGGACAAAGAGGCTGGATGTCACCAGGGGCTTAGTTCCTGGTCAGCCGGGCTGTGCTCTCCAACCGCCCAACTCCGGGACACCTGCTTTCTTCTGTGCCGTGGGCAGTTGGTGGCCGTCCTCCTGAGAGGGTCTTCCCGTTCAGGGAGCTCCGAGGCTGTGGCAGGCCGGCTGGGCGCGGGTCGGGCCTGTGGGTGCCGACCTGGGGAGCCCTGGGCCGGTGGACACCGTGTAGGCAGCAGAAAAGGGCTGCAACCTGGCGTGCGCCCGCGGTGCGCCTGGGGGCCGCCCATCTGCTCGGTGCTCGGGCCACCCTCCCGGACCACACAGCCCCAGGGGCCCAGCGCAGTTTCCGGAGCCCCCTCCCGGGTCACCCTTGACAGCGTCCTGGCACCGTCCACACCAAGGCCTCTCCCCAACCGACACATTTGATCACGCCCACTCGCTCACGCTTTGCGTCACGCCTCGGGTCCGCCTAGACGCTTTTGGCCCCGCCTCCACGCTCAGGGTCCACTTCTACATCAGGCCCTGTCTCCATGCTCGAGGCTCCGCCCCCACGCTCGACCTCACCCGCTACGCTCTTCGCCCTTCCCTGCGCTCCGGTTCCGTCTAGCGCTCTCGGCCGGGCTGCCACTCTCTTGGCCCCGCCTCCACGCTCCGGCCCCGCCTCCACTCTAGAGGCTCCGCCCACCACAGTGCTTCGCTCTGTCACCGCTCTCGGGGTTCGTCTGGTGTTCCCGGCCCCGCCCCACGCTCCTGGCCCCGCCCCACGCCCCTGGCCCCGCCCCCACGCCCTTGGCACGCCCCCGCGCTCCAAGCCGCGCCTCACGCTCCGGGCCCCGCCCCCGCACTTCCGGACGGCGCCGGCGGGGGCGCTCCGGCCTGGGCTTCGGCGCTGTGAGCTTCGGCTCCCGGCTCGGGGAAGCGATCGCGGCCGCTGCCGCTGCCGCCGCCGCCGCCGCCGCCACCGGACCGGCCGGAGTCGGGCCGGAGCCGCGTCCCCGCGGAGCAGGGCGGTGGGAGTGGGCGGCCGGCCTTGGCGGCGCCCCCGCGACCTGCCCCGCTCCCGCCTCCGGGCCGCCGCGCCGCCGCTGCGATGGGGGCCGCCCGGGGCCGCGCCCCCGCCCGGTCCCGCCCGCCGCGTCGCCGCTGAGCGCATGGGCCGCGCCGCGCCGCGCCGCTCTGGGAGCCGGCCCCGGGGCCCCGCCGCCGCCGCCGCCGCTCGGGTGAGTATTGCGGCCGGGCGCGCATTCCTGAGGGGCGCGGGCCTGTGCGGCGCCCATTGTAGGCCGCGTAGGCCGGGCCAGGCGCGGGACCCGGAAGAGGGGCTTGGAGGGTGTGCGGGCTCCGAGGCTGTGCGGGCTTGGAGCGTGTGAGGAAGGTGTGTGGGTCCACTCTTGGGAGGTCGGGTGTGTCTAGGAAAGGATGCTAGCAGGGGATGCAGAAGGCAAGGTCTGTTGACTCTGGAGCCTGTGGATGGGGAAGAGTGGGATTTGGTTCAGAAGGGGCAGCCACTTGCTGTAGGTGAGCTGAAGGGGGTGAGGAATACTCAGGATTGTGAGAAGGAATGGGGGGTCCTCCTGGAGGAGACCAGGGTCTGCAGCTGATGTGTTTGATTGGATGGTGCCGGTTGCAGTGCTGTGGTCTGTGGGCCTGGGGCATGTTCGGCCAGAGTGGGTGGGGTGCAGAGAGATCCTGGAGATAAGCAGGACAGTGGAGTGTCCCTTCCCCTCCCCCAGCAAAAAGTAGAAATGAGTGAGTGTGAAACCCAAGGAGGGCACTCTCTCTGAGGCAGAGGTGCCTGAGTCTGGGTCTCTGCTGTGGTTTGGCTTGCTTGAGGGGCTTTACTCTTTCAGGTTGATGGCTCGCCCCCAAAACTCTCTCTTGGGTGTGTATCTTAGAATCTACCTCTGCCCTACATTTTGGAATTCAGTCGCTCATGAAACCAGAGCTGTATAGTCAGGACAGTGAAACTTATAGCTCAGCCTCGAGGACAGAAGAGAAAAATACATTAGTCCTTTGGGGATTTTTCTCAGCCCATCTCTAAGATAATTAATAAAGAGTTATTGTGCATCTCAGCCCCTCCTTCTTGCTTGTACTTAACGTTCTCTGCTGCTTCAGGAAGAATCTCAGATGTACTTGGACTAGGCCCTGTTTTGGAGAACTTACACAGTCTAAACCTGACCTCCTAAGATAGCAGTATCTGGGTTTCAGTTTTAGGAACTTCTATTCAGGGACAAGGATGGGAAAGCATGCAAAATACAATGTTTCTGTTTGATTTTTCAGCAGGTATTGATGTTTCTTGGATTTCTAGTTTCAGAAAAGCTAAGTGGATTTTTTGGGTTACATTACTCATTGAGGATTTAGGTGGTGGGGGAACAGATTACATGTAAAACAGTAGTCCCAACCCTTCAAGACTTTAATTAATGGACAATTGGGAATATGTCAGAATCATGCTCTATTATTTCCACACTCCACATAAATCAAAAATTCAAAAGTTCTATTTGAGTAAAATAAATAAATATACACACACCTATAGCATTGAGCTGGCTGCCATGGTACCCAGAGGGTGCACCTAGGCAGTGACTGAAGGTGATTTTAAATGAGGTATCAGAGTTGTGGATTCCTTTTATGGAATCCCTTTACTGATGGTGGTTACAGGCTGTTGGCCAGATTCCGTGTTTGTGGGCGTTTGACTCTAACCTGATTAATATAACTGCTTTATCTGTGGTATGTATGTGTGTGCACACTGAATGCTTGCTGTACTTCTCCGTGGGAACCCAGATATTTTGGTAATTGGAGCACGTTTCAATAACAGCAGTAATTTGGAGAGATGTTCGTGTGCTTCCAGGGACACCAAAGGTCTTCTGTCATTTGACAGCCAAAAATAGATGTGAAGTTTAAGAAATGTTTCTTCTGGGCTATGAAAAAATAGTTTAAATGATTAGGGGGACGTGTTCACACAAATGAAAAGTTAGTCTACCAAGACAGCACATTTTTATAAAAAAGGGCTAGATCTTGAATTTGCTGCTATTTCAGCACCTGTGAAGAGCTGACATTTGGCATCTATGACAAGTGTTGTTTTCCTTAATGTTAATGAATTAGGTGTTTACTGGTGCCCATTAGTTGCAAGACGTTGTGTTAGATGCTGTGGGCCCTGCAGAAAATGTTTAAATCAGGCTGCTACAAATCATTTACATGGAAGACATAAGCACTTTAAGAGATAAGTGACAGTGACTTGTCATTAGCCTCCTGTTAGAACGCAGTGACTTGGTTTTTTTCTCAAGGCTAGTGAACTAGAGTATCTCCATCCATAAGGCTCAGAGCACCAGGTGCGGGTCCTCTTTCCTGAGATGGTGTCCCCGACAGGAGGACACTAGACATCCATGAACTGGTGTGGAGACATCAAAGGTGCTCATTCCTTGTTGATGGGACTCAAAAAAAGGACTTTGCAGTTGAAGTGGTCCACGAGCAGCAGAGTGTCACAGCCCGTGGGCCTTGACGAAGGAGCAGGCTGTTCCTGCCGAGGCTGAGATTGCAGCCTACACTGTAGTTTTCATACAAAGTCATTAGCTGCAGAACAATAATTGTGACCCATCCTCCATCTCTAGGTGCTTCTAGCTGTTGGCAGCTGCTGGCAGGTGAACTGAAGTGTGTGCAGTGTGAGAATGCAGGTACCGGGGCAGATTACATGCAGGCCAGGACCCAGAGTGTGGAGAGGTGGCTGGGGAGATCCACGCCTTGTATTTGTACCAGGTTTTAGGATTTCACTCTGCTCCCTCTGGCTTGTTCAGTGCTTTAGGCATTTGGACCTGTCATGCTTCTCTCCAGTCTCCTAGGCAGACCACTTACATCCAGCAGGCCAGGTGGGGAGGTGTAGCCTGAGCTCGTGGGCTCAGTGACAGGGAGGACCAAAGACCATGGCAGAGTCCCGGTCCAGGACAGTCCTCCCTCATACAAGACAGGCATCTGGCAGCAGAAACAAAACCCATAGTCCCCTGACCTCTAAGAGGGTGGGTAATTTGTTTTTCATTTTATGGAGTTGAATCATGTGAGCTGTATGCTTCCTTGGCTAATTGTGTTTGGATTTCGTTTGTTCTATACCTTCTCTGCTCCTCAGAGTACTCAATTGTCATTTGCTATCAGAAGGACACTTTCCTTTTAAGCAAGGTTTTAAAGTTGAGAGCAGCTTTCTGATGAAGCGTTTTTAAGACTGTCCACGGGAATTCCCTGACGGTCCAGTGGTTAGGACTCCGTGCTTTCACTGCTGAGGGCCCGGGTTCAATCCCTGGTCAGGAAACTAAGATCCCGCAAAAAAAAAAAAAGACTGTCCACATCATTGGCAGCGTGAGAAGGCCCCTGTGTCTGTGCATGTGAGTGATGTCCTTTGGTCACTCACTTGAAGATGCTGAAAACGACCCACGGTTAACTGCTCTTTTGGGCGTGTTGAGACTTAGAGGAGCAAGTTGCTGTGTGTTCGCATATGTTGTGAGGCACAGTAAGTGTGAAGTAATGGGGCAGCAGGAAGCACAGTGGCTGTGGGCCTGGAGAGTGTGGAGTGGAGAGCAGACCGCCTGCCTTCTGGTGAGTGATGTGCCATATCTGAGTATCACAGCGACCCTGTTCTACTCAGATACACATCCTCGTCTTTCATGTGAGGTTTATACAGCTGGGAGGACCAGAAGCACCTCTCTTTCCTCCAGTCCTTCTGCCTTCCTGGAGCCTGAGGAGAGGGACTGGCCATGCAGCTCTGTAGCTGGGATGGGCTGCTAGTCTCTCTTTGTTCTCACAGAATGACACCTGAGGGTAGTGGCGCTCTCTGTGTTCTGGACATTCATTTCTTAGTGCCAGAGGCATTCCTGTAGTTGGAAAAGTTTCCAGAAATTGTTCTAATATAGTACAAACCTTTTTTGTGACAAAAGATTGAAAATTTAAACTGAATTTCTGGCTTTGAGTTCGAGCGGGAGGGCATCATTGCGAGTCTTGTCTTGAGAAAACCTCTGTGGTCATGTTTCCATGGACCCACCTTTCCTAATCCTTGTCCTCTTAATGGTTTCAACAGGACAGATTGATTCACTTTGGAGCTGTAAGTACTGATGTATTAGGGTGCAGCGCTCATTGTTCATTGACGCACAGAGTCCCAAAATGAATATCCAAGAGCAGGGTTTCCCCTTGGACCTCGGAGCAAGTTTCACCGAAGATGCCCCCCGACCCCCAGTGCCTGGTGAGGAGGGTGAACTGGTGTCCACGGACCCCAGGCCCATCAGCCACAGCTTCTGCTCTGGGAAAGGTGCCGGAATTAAAGGTGAGACTTCAACAGCCACTCCGAGGCGCTCAGATCTGGACCTGGGGTACGAGCCTGAGGGCAGCGCTTCGCCCACCCCTCCGTACTTGAAGTGGGCCGAGTCGCTGCACTCCCTACTGGATGATCAAGACGGGATAAACCTGTTTAGAACTTTTCTGAAGCAGGAGGACTGTGCTGATCTCCTGGACTTCTGGTTTGCCTGCAGCGGCTTCAGGAAACTGGAGCCCTGTGACTCGAATGAGGAGAAGAGGCTGAAGCTGGCCAGAGCTATCTACCGCAAGTACATCCTTGATAACAATGGCATTGTGTCCAGGCAGACCAAGCCAGCCACCAAGAGCTTCATAAAGGACTGCATCATGAAGCAGCAGATTGATCCTGCCATGTTCGACCAGGCCCAGACGGAAATCCAGTCTACCATGGAGGAGAACACCTACCCCTCGTTCCTCAAGTCCGATATTTATTTGGAGTACACGAGGACAGGCTCGGAGAGCCCAAAGCTCTGCAGTGACCAGAGCTCCGGGTCGGGGACAGGGAAGGGAGTACCTGGATACCTACCCACTTTGAACGAAGATGAGGAATGGAAATGTGACCAAGACGTAGACGAAGACGATGGCAGAGACCCTGCTCCCCCCGGCAGGCTCACGCAGAAGCTGCTCCTGGAAACCGCCGCCCCGAGGGCCTCCTCAAGTAGACGGTACAGCGAAGGCAGAGAGTTCAGGTGAGTCCGACCCGAGGCCTCCGTTTCTGTGCTCACCTCCAAGACCTGGAGAACTAGCAGGGAAAGGTCTTGTCCTTCAGCCCCAAAGTGGGTGCACTCCTGGAGCTGGGGCAAATTGTGGTTTTACTCTTTACTCATGATGCCTTCACGTTTGTCATTAGATGTTTTTAATGTTTGTATTTTGAGGGCACTTTTATCAAGAACAGCCTAAAATATATGGCTTTGTAAGTCATTAGGAACATTGGAATTCTTAGAAGTGATATGACATTTAAACCTTACCCTTTATTTTTATTTTTTTTAATAAATTTACTTATTTATTTATTTATTTTTGGCTGCGTTGGGTCTTCGTTGCTGCGCGCGGGCTTTCTCTAGTTGCGGCGAGCGGGGGGCTACTCTTTGTTGCAGTACACTGGCTTCTCATTGCCGTGGGTTCTCTTGTTGCAGAGTACGGGCTCTAGGTGCGTGGGCTTCAGTAGTTGTGGCTCACTGGCTCAGTAGTTGTGGCACACGGGCTTAGTTGCTCCGCAGCATGTGGGATCTTCCCGGACCAGGGATTGAACCTGTGTCCCCTCCATTGGCAGGCATACGCTCAACCACTGTGCCACCAGGGGAGTCCCTAAACCTTACCCTTTAGCAGTAAAATTTGTGTCCTCTTGCACAGAAGGTGGTTTACCTGGCAGACATAATCCTTTTGGCTGAATAAAGAGAAGAGTGGACATTTCAGTGCATCAGTATGTAGAGAATTCTGGATCACTGCATTTTGTAACTGTCTTATGAGGTTCTTCCTAGAGGTCGGGGTGGGTGGTGGTGAGGAGGCTGATGTGCTTCAAGTTGTCCGAGCACTTTGGGAACTTCCAAAGTGGTTGTGGCTCCAGGATTGGACCTTTCTCCCGCCAAGAAAATGAGTTGTGCTGTTGTGTATTCAGTTCCCAGCATTCTGAAGTTGTGATCACAGTCTTTGCACGTGGGCACATATGCGGCTTTGGAGGCGTGGAGTGGTGCTATCGGGAAGTTGTTACCACTTTGGAAACCTGTTTCTTCGTTCTCTTTTCTGTGGTTGCTGGAAGTTTATTTGGTCTCAAGTTGGAGCCTGTTGCCGATTTTAGTGGGCACTTCGGTTCTCACTCATTTCCCTGTAGCTGATTCTGGATACTCCTGCCTGTGAAACTTTGAAAGCCTGGAATTCCTGTGGCCCTGCTGATTTAATCAAGAGTCTGCAAGCACATCCCCAGGTGCTGGGCCTCTCCCGTGGAGTTAGTAAAAGCGCAGATCACTTCTTCAGGCTTACTGTGGCAGAGAAATTGGTCACTTGCTGATAAAACACAGGATTAAACATTTTTAAGGTTTAAATGTCCTTTAAGTGATGTGATTGAAGATACACTGTTTAGGTAATTTTTGTGGGCCTTTTGCTCACTGTCTTTAAACCTTATTGATTTAGCAGTCTTTTTAGGGCAGAATATACTATAAAATTATCCTGATAGGTAAGGCTAGTAACTGACACAGCTTTTCAGACCTAACCTGAAAGTTGTCATATTTGATTAGAACAGTTTAAAAATGGGATTAAATTTGAGGCCTGGGCTGCAGGGAAAAACAAATTGAGCTCAATTCTGATTTCTAATTTTAGAAATTCCTGCGTGCCACCCCTCCCCCAACCAGCCAGTCTGCACACTTTTCAGTTCTCAGTCGGGGGTCGGTCATAGCAGCAACTTTGCTTTTTTTCTCTTTGGTTTGCTCTATTTGTAATAAATAACCTTTGCTATCAAATTAATAGAATATGTTGCTGTAAGGACTCGTACATGTTCGTTTTTAACTTGCCTCTCATGGAGCTGCTGGTGGCCGTGGGAGTCTGGCGCTCACGAGTCCTGCCTGTGCTCAGACCCCGTCCTTCTGGGGGCTGCCTTTGCGGTTGTGCGGGTGGACAGTCCCCTGTGTCAGGGTCATTGTTCATCAGCACTAGCAGGATATGGAGTCCAGCACATTCTACTTGCTCTGCAAGGGTGTGAAAGTCACAGAAAAGCCAGCCCACCCCGGCTTAAACACTGAAGGGGATTGGTTGGCTCAGGTAAGTGAAAAGTCCAGAGGCAGGCCCAGCTTCAGATGTGGTTTGATTCGGACTCCAGCCATTTTTCTTTCAAAGACTTATTTCTTTTTTCGGAGAAGTTTTAGGTTACCAGCAAAATTAAGAGGAAGGTACAGAGGTTTCCCATATACCCCTCCCCCCCCATGCACAGCCTCCCCCACTATCACCATCCCCCACCAGGGCGGTCATTTGTTACAGCTGATGAGCCTACACTAATCACCCACGGTCCATAGCTTACATTAGGTTCCCTCTCCGTGACTTGTATCTATCACTCTAAACAGGGTAGTTTCCTTTGTGCTCGGCGTGTTTAACCTCTCCAGCCCCCAACCCCTGGCAACCACCGATCTTTTTACTGTCTCCACAGTTTTGCCTTTTCCAGAATGCCACGTAGCTGGAAGTATACAGTATGTAGCCTATTCATATTGGCTTCTTTCACTTAGTAATATGCTTTTAAGGTTTTTCAGTGTCTTTTCGTGGCTTGATAGCTCATTTCTTTTTAACACTGAATAATATTGCATTGTCTGGATAGACCACAGTTTACTTATCCATTCACCTGCTGAAGGACATCCTGATGGTTCCAGTTTTTGGCAGTTATGACTAAAGCTGCGGTAAACACCTGTGTGCAGGTTTTTGTGTGGACGTGAGTTTTCATTTCCTTTGGGTAAAATATCAAGGAGCACAATTGCTGGATTATATGCTGAGATTACGTTCGTTTTTGTAAGAAACTGTCCCGTTTCTGAATGCTTCTTTGCCTCTGCCTTCCTGCGGCCAGCTTCGCTCTCAGGTTGGCTCCCTTGTTTTGTAAACAGATGCTTCCCACTGAAGGAACGTTCTGCAGTTTGCCCTGAGTGGCTGGGGGTGCTGTGTGCCAGTGTGTCCTGCCCACTCCAGCATAATCACTGTGCAAGGGCTGAGGCTCTGCTCTTGGGCTTACACCAGATAGGGCCACTCCAGAAGAAAAGTGGGGTGCCCCACTCAGACAGCATCACCACTCTCCAGCAGCGGGAGTGGTCCTTCAGGGGAAGATTGGGGTTAACGGGGAAGGGAGGAGGAGAGTGGGTAGTGAATAGGCAGCGAGTGAATGCCCGCTGCCAGGAGGAGGAGCCGGGTGGGAACCTCAGCTCAGGGGATGTGTTTCCTGCAGCAGCAGGTGCTTCTCTCAGCATTGATTCTGCGTGGAGGAGTGTGTCAGCCGGGAGGCTGCTCCCACTGTGCTCACTGGTGTCGTCCAGGCTCCCTGTTCCCTGGCGGGAGGCCTGAGCAACAGTCCTCATTTGCTTCACATGTGTGCACACGGCTGTTTTTCAGATCTTTTCAGATCGCTGACTTGAGAGATGGTAAATGAGCCTTTTATGTGGGTCTTTGTCAAAACTGAGAAAACAGGGATGCCCCTGGCTTTTTTCTGCATTTATCCTAGTCACCTGTGGTGACTAGGATAAAGAGCCCAGGGCTGAGGGGTCACAGAATTCCTTGCTGCTCTTCTATTCTTTGTGTGGAAGACTTTCACAGTCTTTATTGCCCTTTTTCAGTGGAACTTTGAACATAACTTTGGTTGGTTCATACGCACCATTTAAATTTGGTGTGAATTGGCAGAGGGTCCTCTGATGATGTAGGTGTTTTGGCTGTTTATTTACTTAATGCTTTGGCCTGGGGGACCAGAGTCTGTAAGACATTAGCAGGCTCAGAAGCTTGGCCTGGCCTGGCCTCCAGAGGCTGTGCTGGGCCTGGTTGGTCAGGCCTGAGTCAAGCCATCTTCAGCCCTTCAACCACCTGCGCTTAGCGATTGCTGCTGGTTTTCTTTTGTCTCTCTCTCTCTTTTTCTTTAAAAAAAAATTTATTTCTTTCTTTTTGGCTGCATCAGGTCTTAGTTGCATCACGCGGGAGTTTCGTTGCGGCTCGCGGGCTCTTTGTTGCGGCGCACGGGCTTCTCTCTAGTTGTGGCATGCAGGCTTAGTTGCCCCGCATAGCATGCAGGATCTTAGTTCCCCGACCAGGAATCGAACCCACGTCCCCTGCATTGGAAGGCGGATTCTTAACCACTGGACCACCAGGGAAACCCCTCTCTCTCTTTTTTTAATTGAAGTATAGTTGGCTTACAATGTTGTCTTAATTTCTGCTGTACAGCAAAGTGACTCAGTTATACATATATATGCATTCTTTTTTTAAATAAATAAATTTATTTATTTATTTATGGCTGCGTTGGGTCTTCGTTGCTGCGCACAGGCTTTCTCTAGTTGCAGCGAGCGAGAGCTACTCTTTGTTGCGGTGCGTGGGCTTCTCATTGCGGTGGCTTGTCTTTGTTGCGGAGCACGGGCTCTAGGCGCGTGGGTTCAGTAGTTGTGGCTCGCGGGCTCTACAGCACAGGCTCACTAGTTGTGGCACACGGGCTTAGTTGCTCCATGGCACGTGGGATCTTCCTGGACCAGGGCTCAAATCTGTGTCCCCTGCCTTGGCAGGCGGATTCTTAACTACTGTGCCACCAGGGGAGTCCCAAAATATGCATTCTTTTTTATATTCTTTTCTATTATGTTTTTTTAAAGGCAACCCAATTTTTATTTTTTTAAAATATATTTATTTATTTATTTTTGGCTGTGTTGGGTCTTCATTGCTGCGCACAGGCTTTCTCTAGTTGTGATGAGTGGGGGCTACTCTTTGTTGTGGTATGTGGGCTTCTCCTTGAGGTGGCTTCTCTTGTTGCGAACACAGGCTCTAGGCGCACGGGCTTAAATAGTTGTGGCTTGCGGGCTCCAGAGCGCAGGCTCAGTAGTTGTGGTGCACGGACTTAGTTGCTCTGTGGCATGTGGGATCTTCCCAGACCAGGGCTCGAACCCGTGTCCCCTGTGTTGGCAGGTGGATTCTTAACCACTGTGCCACCAGGGGAGTCCTATTTTTTATCATTTAAAATATTTATTTGTTTATTTATTTGGCTGCACTGGGTCTTAGTTGCAGCATGTGGGCTCTTGGTTGTGGCATGTTTAGTTGCAGCATGCAGGCTCTTAGTTGTGGCATGCATGTGGGATCTAGTTCCCTACCAGGGATCGAACCTGGGCCCCCTGTATTGGGTGCGTGGCATCTTAACCACTGGACCACCAGGGAAGCCTCTCCATTATGGTTTATCTCAGGATATTGAATACAATTCCCTATGCTCTTCAGTAGGACCTTGTCTATATCGCTGCTGTTTTTTTTTTTTTAATATTTATTTATTTAATTTATTTTTGGCTGCATCGGGTCTTAGTTGAGGCATGCAGGATCTTTTGTTGTGGTGTGTGGGCTATCATTGTGGGTCGTGGGCCTTCTCTCTAGTTGTGGCGTGTGAATTTTCTCTTCTCTAGCTGTGGCGCGCAGACTCCAGGGAGCATGAGCTCTGTAGTTTGCGGCACACGGGCTCTCTCGTAGAGGAGCGTGAGCTCAGTAGTTGTAGCGCGTGGGTTTAGTTGCCCCGTGGTGTGTGGGATCTTAGCTCCCTGACCAGGGATCAAACCCACGTCCCCTGCATTAGAAGGCAATTCTTTTTTAAAAAAAGATTTATTTATTCATTTTATATATATATATATTTTATTGCTGTGTTGGGTCTTTGTTGCTGCACACGGGCTTTCTTTAGTTGCGGCGAGCGGGGGCTACTCTTCGTTGCAGTGTGTGGGCTTCACATCGCGGTGGCTTCTCTTGTTGCAGAGCATGGGCTCTAGGCGCACGGGCTTCAGTAGTTGTGGCTCACGGGCTCTAGAGCGCAGGCTCAGTAGTTGTGGCGCACGGGCTTAGTTGCTCTGCGACATGTGGGATCTTCCCGGAGCAGGTCTCGAACCCATGTCCCCTGCATTGGCAGGCGGATTCTTAACCACTGCGCCACCAGGGAAGTCCTGGAAGACAATTCTTTACCACTGGACCACCAGGGAAGTCCCTCACTGCTGGTTTTAATGTCTAACAGCAGCAAATGCTTTCCATTTGTCTTCACTACCTCCCTCACTGAGAAGTTCCCCGAGGACAGGGTCCAGCTGATATCTCCTTATGTCTTCCTGGTGGGCCAGCCAGTGAGGCACTCTTGGTCAGGGCTGGTCATCGCGGCTGTGGCCAGAGAGTGGAGCACAGATGGTGTTTGTAGCAGGAATAACTCAGCAACTTGTGGGTCCTTTGAAGGGTGGGTGACTAACCCTTCCTCTCCAGACTGAGGAACTACCTGACTTGTTTGTTGCCTTATCAGCTGTATTTCTGGTAAATGGCTTAAAGGAAATGTAAAAAGAGGAAGCACCCAAATGTGTATAGTTTCGTGTGGAAGGTAGAAGAGTGAGATTGATCTGGGGTTTCTGGTTGGCGTTCCAGTGCAGCGGGTGGGGTTGGGGTGGTGACTCTGGCACTTGGCTGCCGAGGGGCTCCAGTCCAAAGGGTGGCGGTGGCCCTGGTGGTGGGGGTCTCAGGACACTGGTCCCGTTAATAGTGAGCCTGTTTGATTTGACCTTCAGCAAATACTCTTCACTGTTGAATTTTTAGGTCATTTGTGATGGAAGGTGACTCATTTGTAAAGTGTGGCTCTCCCTGTGGCCTTCCCCCTCTTTCTTCCTACTGCTGTGCTTTTAGTCACTCTTAAATGTGGGGCACGAAGCTAGGGAAGAGAGCATGGCCCTGCTGCCAGTCCCTTGTCACCTTCCAGGTATGTAACTTGTCCAACTGGATGAATTCCTTTAACTGAACAGATGATCCCAAGGTTGTTCACTGGAGATGTTTTCAGACAGGCCCTAGTGTGCAGCTGTGGGGCTCTCAAGACAGTTGACAGGGAATTCCCTGGCGGTCCAATGGTTAGGACTCCACGCTTTCACTTCCTAGGGCCTGGATTCAATCCCTGGTCAGGGAACTAAGATCCCACAAGCCATGTGGCGCAACTGAAAAAACAAAAAGACAGGAGTTTACAAATCTTTCCATTCCCCTTGCTGGCTGAATGGGAGAACATTAATCTCAGTGGTTTAACTTAAGGACCCCTCACTTGGTGACTTTTCCACAGGCTGTGTCTTCTGGGTCAGCCTTCTCCTGGTTGTGTGATGGTGGGGAAGTTGCTTCACCTCTCTGAGCTTTTCTGTAAAAATGGGGACAATGAAGTAAGGGCCTGCCCAATGAGGTTGTCAGGGAGGTTCTGTGAGCTGACCCCTGGGGGTGCCTGCACACAGCAGGCTCAGTGCACACAGCAGGTGCTCAGGGAGTTTCACATCCTTGTGTGGTTCTTCATCATCATCTGAACTTAGTGGTCTGCTCGATGTTGGTGAAATTTGTATCTGGGTTACAAATGATTTCAAAGTAGCGAATGACACATTCCGATTTTAATAATCATATTTCCTGAGAGTGAGGCATATTAATTCCCCACCCCAAACCTGCTCCTCTCGTGGCCATCTTTACCTCCAGAAGTGGCACCACCATCTACCAGGTCAACGTGGCCCACCTGATTCCCCATCCGAATGTATGCTGAACCCTCTGCCTCTCGCTGTCTGCACTCCGGCCCCCCAGCCCTCCTCCTGGACCCGCAGAGCCTTCTGGGTGAGCCTCTGCCTCAGTCTTTTCTCCCCACAGTGCCCAAAGGGACCTTTCTAGATGCAGGTCTGACTACGCTCTTCCTTCTTCCACGACGCGGGGACTTCCCACTGCCCCTGGACTGCACCCCAGGCTCCTGTGACACAGCGTGTCCACGGGAGACCCTGTCGTGGTACCAGCACACTGTGAGCATTTTACACGCCTATCAGTGGGGGGGAGGCTGGCTAATAAAAGTTTTTAAACTAGTTACAGGAGAGTCAAAAAATATTTTTTCTCTGTTTTAGTCATATAAAACTCTGTAGCCTTTTTCTTTTTTTTCCTTTTTATTTATTTATTTATTTATTTGGCTGTGTAGGGTCTTTCTCTAGTTGTGGCAAGCGGGGGCCACTCTTCATCGCGGTGCACGGGCCTCTCACTATTGCGGCCTCTCGTTGTGGAGCACAGGCTCCAGACGCGCAGGCTCAGTAGTTGTGACTCACGGGCTTAGTTGCTCCACGGCATGTGGGATCTTCCCAGACCAGGGCTCGAACCTGTGTCCCCTGCATTAGCAGGCAGATTCTCAACCACTGCGCCACCAGGGAAGCCCAGCCTTTTTCTTTTAATATTTGTTTGTTTATTTATTCATTTATTTATTTATTTTTGGCTGCATCAGGTCTTAGTTGCGGCACGTGGGATCTTTCATTGCAGCACAGGGGGGGCGCGCGGGCCTCTCTCTAGTTCTGGCGCATGGGCTCATTAGTTGCAGCACATGGGCTTAGTTGCCTCACGGTATGTGGGATCTTAGTTCCCCGACCAGGGACTGAACCCACGTCCCCTGTATTGGAAGGCGGATTCTTAACCACTGGACAACCAGGGAAGCCCCAAAACTCTGTAGTCTTTGATGACAGGTTTCGACAAAGTCCGGGAAGTGCAGTTAGCTGTCAGCCTGAAGAATTTTGGAATAGAGAGGCCCCTTTGTCTGGGGCTCCACGTTGGTGGGTTTATGAAAGGGAAGTGCCTACAGAGACTGCGGTCTGCGAGGCCCACACTGCCCGTGGTTCTGCCGCCTGGCCGCTGGGTTGGGGAGGCTGGGCTGGCGGCTGGTCGCGTGTGTCTTCTGTGCATCAGCTGCCGGGGGATCAGCCAGTTCGCAGGTTTGTGCACCAGTTAGCGTCACAGAGGCTGGAATTTGATTCATACTCACTGGCTCTTCACTTATTCTCTTCTAGAATCCTGACTTCATTTACACCAGTTTACCCAGCAGTCATTAGAAATAATGGAATTTGGCCAAGTAGTGGTTGTTCATTTAGGAAAGGAAGGCAGTCTAATAATTCTTTCTTCAGTCCAGCTTGAGGCCGAGTACGTGTGTGTGTGTGTAAGAAAATCGTTGCTTTATTTTCCCCCCATGTCACATCAGTACAAATGCACGTTTTTGTGAGCCACTCAGTGTCCTCTCAGAGCTCATTAATTCCAAAAAGTGTTTGCTCTGAGGAAACAACTCAGTAAATCTCTTCAGTCCCTTCCTGGAACTCAGGCTGGCTGTCTGATTTTGTGAAAGTAAACGCAGTCTTCAAAGAGGCCGGTCACAGGACCTTGTGCGTGCATGTGAAGGGGTTCAGGCTCACCCCTCCTCACCCCTCCCCTGGGTGGATTACAGCCTCAGCCCACAAGCCTTCTCGGAACTGGTGAAACTCTTTGTAGCAACTGGACTCAGCTCTTTAGTTTGGACCAAACTCCTCCAGTTTTGATGATGGATAGAGGTGAGCCCTGCGTTGTGTGGCTGGGTGGGCACCCTTCTCAGCCCCCAGCAGCAGGAGGCTCCCATTCCCTGGCCCTCTGCTCATCCAGCCTTGTGCCCTTAGAATCTTTAACGTGCTTTTATCTGGTATTGACCCTCTCTGGATCACCGGCTCATTTTTAGTCTGTAGGGCCAGTGTCTTCTCTTGAACAAATATTTTAAAATAATCATAGGGCTTCCCTGGTGGTGCAGTGGGTGAGAGTCCGCCTGCCGATGCAGGGGACACGGGTTCATGCCCCGGTCCGGGAAGATCCCACGTGCTGCGGAGCGGCTAGGCCCGTGAGCCATGGCTGCTGAGCCTGCGTGTCCAGAGCCTGTGCTCCGCAACGGGAGAGGCCACAACAGTGAGAGGCCCACGTACCACAAAAAAAAAAAAAAAAAAAAAACAACATAAAGAATGTTGCGTGTAATAGCCAGCAGTTAGAGTAACTTGAATGTCTAATAGCAGGATTGATTGCACAGGGATTTTTTTTTCTGCATGGTTGGAGAACATAGGCTTTCTATTTTCTTCTTTTTGTTTTTCGACATTTCCCAAATTCCTATAAAACATAAACCTTTGTAATTCGAAAGTATGTTATTAAAATATATACAAAGATATATCACAAGAGGGTGTGAATTATGTGCAGTTTTTCAACAGCATATTTTTTCTTTTAAAAGGATGCATATAAATGTTTCCTTTTAGTATGATCTTCGGTCTTCTTAATGTTTGCACTGCTATACCAGTTTTGTTTTGTTTTGTGTTTTTTTGGCCACATTGAGCGTGGCATGCTGGATCTTAGTTCCCTGACCAGGGATCAAACCCACACCCACTGCATTGGAAGCACAGAGTCTTAACCACTGGACCACCAGGGAAGTCCCTATACCAGTATTTTAATTAATTTTAATTTTTATTAAAACAATGGAGAGAAGGAAAAATTCAAATAATGCTAAAAGGCTGATAACTAAATTTAGCAGTCTCATGACCCTCTGGCCTTTCCAGGATGGCCGCTTCCAACTGTGTCTTACCCTAGGGTATTAGCTCAGGCTGCCAGGACAAAATATCATAGACTTGGGGGTTAAACAACAGACATTTATTTCTCACGGTTCTGGAGGCTGGAGGTCCCAGACCAAAGCGCTGGCAAGGTAGGTTTCATTCCATTCTTCTCATGGTTTGCTCACATGGCCTTTTCTCAGTGTGTCTGTGTGGAGAGAGAAACAGCTCTCCAGCATCTCTTCTGGTTAAGGGTAATGATCCTGTCAGATCAGGGCCCCACTTTCATGACTTCATTTAACCATGTGACTTCCTTAGAGGCCCCATCTCCAAATACAGCCACATGGGGGGGGGGGTAAGGGCCTCCACATCAGAATCTGGGGGATGTAGACTCTCAGTCCATCACACCCCCCTTTCTGAGTGATGTGCTCATACTGCTGTCCTTGAGGCATCTGCCCTGAGCCAGTCTCTGTGGATGCTCTCCTTTCCCCACCACCTGGCCTGATTATTAACACATTCTGGGTTTGGTTTACATCCATATTTGGTGTTTTCATTGCTGAGCCAAGTTGGACCAAGCATTTTCTTTCTTGTGCCATTTTTGTGTGTGTGTGTTTTAAAGTTATGGTTGTTGAATTTTTTCATTTGATTTTCTGACATAAATCTTCCCTTATGTTGCATTGGCTTAAAAAGTCCCTGTCAAAATACTTCTCATTACTTCTCTCATTTTGGAGCCTGTGTTATTTAGATGTTGGACCATTTGGAATGATCCTTTAAATTTTGTTTCTTTTTCTCCTATTTTCTGTTTGTTTTCTTTTGTTGTGTTTTCAGCTCTTTCTACTAAATTTCTCTTGCTCTTGTTTTCTGAATATATACTCTAAAAAGACGAAATCTTCCTTTTTTTTTTTTTTTTAATTGTTCATGGATCAGCATTTAAAAATCTTTCTGGTGTTGACCTAAAACAATATAACAGCCAGTTATTTTACCAGAAAATGGGTTTATTGCAAAGAATTGCAATTTGGGACATGCAGTCTATAGTGAGCCACAGGCAAGTCCAGAGAACAAAGGAGAGGAACTTCTTTTATACAGGAGAAGGAGGAGTTGGGAGGGGCTGCTATAAACAAAGAGCCCATTGGAGGAAACTGGGAGTTCAGAGTACAGTGGCTTTTCATTGGCTGAGCTGTTGCCAGGCAAAGAGGAATTCTCTCTCGGTCCTGCTGGGTGGTCCTTCTTCATGTTGGAGATGCAAAGGTATGTCTCTTCCTGTTGGGTCTGCAATTGATGATGGTAGGGTGTGAGGGCTCCCTTTCCTGGCCTCCCAACTCCATTTTATTATTTTTATTTATTTATTTTTTGGCCACGCTGTCCAGCCTGTGGGATCTTAGTTCCCCGACCAGGGATTGCACCTGGGTGCTTGGCAGTGAGAGCACGGAGCCCTAACCACTGGACTGCCAGGGAATTCCCCCATCTCCATTTTAAGTGAGGGTTCTGTGTATTAACTTTCACATTAACATCATGGCCCTACCCACCCCTCAGTAGGGAGACATGGTGGGTTGTGTCAAGAAGTCCTGCATATGTGGGAGAAAGACTGCTCCTTTTTCCTATGGTTATAGAGCTGGGCCTAGTTTGCAAAACTTATTTTAAATACAAATGAGAATTCTTTGGGAAGAAGTCAGTGAAGGAAAAGGAGATGTGGAGCACTGCTGTTTAGCGATGATCTAATGTGATGACTGTAAAATATGTAATTTGTAGGTGGTAACATTGTGGAAGGATTCTTTTTTTTTTTTTTAAACTCATGTCAGTTTGGGAAGAGTTTATTTATTTATTTTTAATTTATTTATATTTAATTTATTTATTTTTGGCTGAGTTGGGTCTTTGTTGCTGCATGTGGGCTTTCTCTAGTTCCTGCGAGCGGGGGCTACTCTTTGTTGCGCTGTGTGGGCTTCTCATTGCAGTGGCTTCTCTTGTTGCTGAGCACGGGCTCTAGGCACACGGGCTTCAGTAGTTGTGGCTTGCGGGCTCTAGAGTGCAGGCTCAGTAGTTGTGGCCCACAGGCTTAGTTGCCCCGCAGCATGTGGGATCTTCCTGGACCAGGGCTCGAACCCGTGTCCCCTGCATTGGCAGGCGGATTCTTAACCACTGTGCCACCAGGGAAGTCTGATTCTTTCTTTTTTAATGAGAATTCTCTTTGGGATGCCTTTAGTACCCTTGAGATTATTCAGTGGATAAAAATTATATGCATACATATAACTTGTCAGGAGCACATTTGTTCTGTGTGTTAAGCTTGCCTGAATTAGGCATGGCTGAAGGGTTGGCGTCTTGGGGAAGATGTGGATGCTGTATCTCATTCTTGTGTAATTCTTGGATTTCTTACTGAATCTTCTTGAGGACTGTTTGTTCATCTGAGGACAGTTGATCCCTATGCTGGCAATGGACTTGTGAAACTGAATAAAGGAAACCTCATTTAAAGTCTGGAGTCCAGAAGGGGAGCTCTGATGCCCTACACTCCACCTCAGTTAGAGACCGCGCAGGAAGAGAGGTACCTTGCATTCCCAGCAGGGAGGTATCTACTTTACTGCCCCTGCAGGAGGAAGGAAGAGTTCTTGCCCAGCACCAAGCCCAGCCTGTTGGAACCCTTGCAGCTCAGCCAATAGGAATCCATCACCACCCTGAACTCTTGCTTTCCTCCAAGGGACTTTGGTTCAAAGCACCCCTCTCAGCTTCCTCCTTTTCTCTATAAAGTAACACTCCTCTCTTTTGTTTGCTGGACTTGCCTGTAGTTTTTGCTATAGCATTGTCGTCCTGAATTGCAATTCTCTGCTATTCCTGAATAAACTCGTTTTGCTGGTAAAATAACTGGGTGTTCTCAGCAGACTATTATGATCGGTGTTTTGGAGTTTTGGAGAACAAAAGGGGGGCTCAAGGACAGCGGTCCACATATGACCAAGAAAAGCTGTGTCTGAGCAGACAGGGAAAGATGACTCTGTGTGGCCCCAATACAGCTGCCCCTTTAAAAGAAGAATTGACAGAAATACAGATTCATTCGTTCATTGAGTGTCCTCCATGCGCCGTATACTCTTCTAGAAGCTGGAGATTCACTAGTGAACAAAGCAGACAAAAATCCCTCCAATTGTGGAGCTTACACTTTTAACAGGGAGAGATACAAGATGAGAACGCAAGTAAGATACTGAGCATTTCAGATGGTGCAGTTTAAGTTGGGGCAGAGGGAGCCATTTTCACAGGAGTGGCCAGAGAGGGTCTCATTCTGGAGGGTGACTTTTGAGCAAAGCCTGAAGAAGGTGAGAGCACAGACCGTGTACCTGGAGGAGGACGAGGGAAGAGCAAGTAGGAAAGGCAGCCTAGCTGGGGCAGAGTGGCCGAGGGGCGAGGGGTGGGAGGAGAGCGCAGAGAGGTGACTTGGCATTTCTGAGACTGCGGCTTCTGCTTTGGTCTCTCTCAAATTGTCAGTGTATTGATGGTATTTGAAGCCGTGAGCCTTGTTGTGACCCCCCAGTGAGCGAACGTAGATAGAGACAAGAAGGCCTCTGGCGGCTTTCCACTGCTGAGGGTTGCAGAGACCTGGCAGTGAGGTTGGAGAAAACCAGCGGAGTATGGGGTCTTGGAGACCAAATGAAGAAAGTGCACCAAGAAAGATGGGTTGAGTAGCCGTCGGCACTGCTGATAGGTGATGTGAGATGGGGGCTGGTGTCCTTATGTCTAGCAACCTGGAGATTGTTGGGGACCCTGAGTTGTGCTGGTGGGAGATGGTAAAAGCACATTGAAATGGCTTTCAGATTGAGCTTTAAACAGCTCAGAGCCCTTTGAGAAGGACTGTGTCTTAGTCTTATTTGTCCTTGGCTTAAGATACTGTCTTGCAGGTCTGCTCTTGATAAATATGTACTGAAAGAAATGACTCGAGTTCTTAGAAAACACCTGCAAGATGTGCGGAATCCACCCGCCCGCCTGTGCCCTTGAGTACAGCATTCACATCCCCGTCCTGAGACCCCTGACCTTTATCAAGGAAGCCACTGCTTCGTGGTTCATGTCACAGCCAGGAGCTACCTCTGCATTGGTTTTACCCTTTTTGGCCTCCCACCTTTGATAAAGAAATCTAGTTTAAAAAAAAATCAGATCAAGTGAGAAATTCTATCTGATTCCTTTTATTAAGGATTCAGAAACAAGATATGGCTTATGTGTTTCAATATGCCACTAGTGTTGAATGTCGAGGCTGAATTTATTGGTTGAAGTCTCCCACTATGAATGTGGATTTGTCTGTTGTTGTTTTTTCTGTACAGTTTTGCTCTATGTGTTTTGAGTCCATAGTTTACATGCATACACATTGAGTTGTTACTTGTTTCTGTGGATTGACCATTTTATTATTATAACATGTCTTTATATCTAATATTGCTTTTTGCTTAAAAATCTACTTTGTCTGATATTGGTATAGCTACCCCAACTTTCTTTTGAAAGTATTTGCATGATTTATGTGTTTTCTAATCTTTTATTTATTTATTGAGATATAATTGACATACATTCTCTTAGTTTCAGGGGTACACCATAACCATTCGATATTTGTATATAGTGTGAAATGGTCACCACAGTAATCTAGTTAACATCTGTCACCATATGTAGTTACAAAAAAATTTTTTTTCTTGTGGAGAGATTTCAGTCTTTTATTTTCAATGTTCTATATTCTTTTTTTTGGCCGCAGTGTGTGGCTTGTGGGATTTTAGTTCCCCGACCAGGGATTGAACTCAGGCCCTCGGCAGTGAGAGTGCAGGTCCCTAACCACTGGACTGCCACGGAATTCTGAAATTTTCTATATTCTTTTTTTTTCTTGATTTTTTTTATGTGGACCATTTTTAAAGTCTCTATTGAATTTGTTACAATATTGCTTCTGTTTTATGTTTTTTGGTTTTTTGGCCGTGAAGCATGTGGGATTCCAGCCCCCCGACCAGGGATTGAACCCGCACCCCCTGCATTGGAAGGTGAAGTCCCAACCACTGGACCGCCAGGGAAGTCCCAATTTTCTATATTCTTATATTTAAGTTATTTCTCTTATAAGGTGGATATGGATAGTTTTAAAAAAATCCAGATGATCTACTTTTTTAAAAAAATTATTGATTGATTGATTTTTGGCTGCGTTGGGTCTCTGTTGCTGTGCGCAGGCTTTCTCTAGTTGTGGCGAGTGGGGGCTACATTTCGTTGCAGTGCGTGGGCTTCTTATTGCTGTGGCTTCTCTTGTTGCGGAACATGGGCTCTAGGCACGCGGGCTTCAGTAGTTGCAGCATGTGGGCTCAGTAGTTGTGGCTCATGGGCTCTAGAGTGCAGGCTCAGTATTTGTGGCGCACGGGATTAGTTGCTCCGCGGCATGTGGGATCTTCCTGGACCAGGGATCGAACCCGTGTCCCCTGCGTTGGCAGGCGGATTCTTAACCACTGTGCCACCAGGGAAGTCCCCAGATGTTCTACTCTTAATTGGCATATTTAGTTGATTTATATTTAATATATAATAATTACCAATATATTTGGACTTAAAGCTATCCTTTAGTATTTATGTTTTATTTGTTCCTCCTCATTCTCCTTTCTTTTGGATTAATTAAATATTTTTTTGTTATTCAAATGCCCCCCTCTGTTAGCTTGTTCTACATTTATGTACTACTATTTTTTAAAATTTTTAATTTATTTTTATTTTTGGGTGCGTTGGGTCTTCCTTGCTGTGCATGGGCTTTCTCTAGTTGCGGCAAGCAGAGGCTACTCTTCATTGCGGTGCGTGGGCTTCTCGTTGCGGTACCTTCTCTTGTTGCAGGGCACAGGCTCTAGGTGCGCAGACTTCAGTAGTTGTGGCTCGCGGGCTCAGTAGTTGTGGCTTGCGGGCTCTAGAGCGCAGGCTCCGTAGTTGTGGTGCACAGGCTTAGTTGCTCTGCGGCATGTGGTATCTTTCCAGACCAGGGCTCCAACCCGTGTCCCCTGCATTGGCAGGCGGATTCTTAACCACAGTGCCACCAGGGAAGCCCTGTACTACTACTTTTTAAGTGGTCCCTCTAGAGATTACAGCATGCATCCCTGACCTATTTGAGTGTAAGTTGGTTCTTTTGTCACTTACCGGAAAATGTAAAGACTAAAGGTTAAACTAAAACAAGTTATGTACTCCCCCATTGCTTTTTATGCAGTTGTTGTTTATTTTTTTTGTATGTGTATGTATGTATGTATGTATTTATCTATTTATTTGGCTGTGTCAGGTCTTGGTTGCAGCATGCGGGATCTTTGTTGAGGTGTGCAGGATCTTTCATTGCGGCGTGCGGGCTCAGTAGTTGTGGTGCGGGCTTAGTTGCCCGCGGTATGTAGGTTCTTAGTCTTACAGCTGCATCGTCCAAGATAATTTGTCATTTTTTGGTGCCACCGTTAAAGATTTTCTTCTGTGTCTTTGGTAAAACTACTGAAGTTTTACTATCATGTCTGTTTATCTGGCTTGGGGTTTGAAGTACTTTTTGAATCTCTCTCTGGCTTGATGATTTTCGTGAATTTTGGGAAGTTCTCAGTTATTAGCTCTTCAAATATTGCTTCTGCTGTATTCTCTCTTTCTCCTCTCCTTCTGGGATTCCAGTTACTCATGTGTCAGACCTTTCTTCTTTTTAAGTCTTTTCAGTAGTTTCTGTCCTTATCATGCTTCAGTATGCATATTTTCCAGACCTATGTACCATTCACTAATTTCTCTTCACTTGTGTGTAGTCTACTGTTACATCTGTCTGTGGAGTTCTTAACTTCATTTGTTATATTTTTCAGTTTTAGTGTTCATTTGATTCTTTTTTTTTAAATATTCAGTCCCCTGCTCAAATTCTCCAGCTTGTCTTTTAACTTACTGAACACATTAATCACATATATTTTAATGTCCTATAATTTTAAAATTGGGGTGTTTTGTGGTTCTGTTTCTGTTGTCTGTTTTTCTCTTGTTCTTGAGTCAGTTGGTCCCATCTCCTAGTATGCTGGGCAGTTTTTATTGAACACCAGACATTGTATATGAAAAATTCAGAGATCGTTTGAAGTTCCTGATCGTAATTTTCTCCAGTGAGGGCTTACTTTTGCTTCTGACTGGCCTTTAGTGTGGGGACCTGTCACTTTACTCCAGCCAGGAACCAATCTGATTTGAACACAGGACTTCAGTCTTTGGGCAGGCTGGTCTATTTCAGGTTCATCCCTTCTCCTAGCATATAGCCCATTGGGGTCCCGACTGAAGGCCTGAGGTCTTCACCAGGGACCACATCTTTGGTGCACTTGGAACACCCACTTAAGAATTCTGGAAGTTTTCACATTCTCAGCTTGGAAGTCATTGCTTGAGAACCTCAAGGAGAAAAGTGGGACCGTATGTTTGACTTGCCTGTTTTCCTTTTTTTCTCATGCTTTGGCCCCTTAAGAGATCTCATTTCCTTGGTAGCTATCTTGTGCCTTAAAACAGATGAAAACATTTGTTTGTTTTTTTTTATAAAAAAGTATCAAATTTATTTCAATATCTAGTTTCATTTTTAAGTTAAAGCTTTTAGACAATTTTTTTTTTGTAATTTGAGATTCATTATCGGAGGTGAGGAAAATGTTAATAAGCTATTAATTACTGACAACAAATAAAATTATTAACCATGCATTTATAAAAGACATGTTAAAGAGTAAAAAGTTCCAGTTACACTACTTAACTGAAGGAAATATCCTTCAGCCCTTTATTTCTAATTATAACACGTTCTCATTTTGACATAATTTACACCTTTTTCACCCAATTAATACTATGCTAAACAAAATTTTTCCAACTGTTAAGCCTTTCTTTACTTAACTGTTACTCTTTAAAAGTTCCTTAAAAGAAATTTGAAATTTTAATTTTCACCATGAATCTGTTTGATCAAAAAAGTAAAGGACAGGGCTTCCCTGGTGGCGCAGTGGTTGAGAGTCCGCCTGCCGATGCAGGCGACGTGGGTTCGTGCCCCTGTCTGGGAAGATCCCACATGCCGTGGAGCGGCTGGGCCCGTGAGCCATGCCCACTGAGCCTGCGTGTCCGGAGCCTGTGCTCCACAACGGGAGAGGCCACAACAGTGAGAGGCCCGTGTACTGCAAAAAAAAAAAAACAAAACACTACCACATAAACTTCCTCTTTATCAAATCCATGTAACCTAAAAATCTGATATGAAACATTTGTGTAAGTCCAGGTCCTGAAGAGATTTCTGCTGACATTTGAGAAACCGGTTGTGAGCAGAGAAAAGCTGATTTAAATTTTCATTGTTTACACTAAGCAGAGAGGAACGGGGTTTCTGGTTTGGTTCTCACCATGTTTGAGCTCTCGTTGGCAAGTTCCAGATATGACTTCTGTATAGCGCTTTATAATTTTCAAAGTGGTCTTCATATATATTGTTCCATAGATACCAACAACTGCTCTGCAGCAATAAACATCCAGGGACATGTTATTATCAAAGTTATATAAGAAACATATTTGGTGCAGGAAAATTGAAAAATACAGATAAGTGAAAAATGATCTGATACCCCACTGCTCACAGGTAGCACTGTTCTATGTGGATCCCTCCGGAGTCTTCTCGACACATGTGTAATCTTCCCTGGGAAGATGGGCTCCATAATCCACCTCACCCACATTGTGAATTTTCAAGTTATTATAAAGAGTTACTGGTTTGCGTAGCATAGCTACATAAAAGATTTGTGGCAAAGAGGAAATAATAACAGGTGGACCCCCCCGCCCCGGCTTTCTTCTCTGTGAATCTTTCAAGTCAGGAGTGCTTGGCCTCCGTTGAGTATGATGTTCTTCTGACTTCAGAGCCTTGAATATGCTTTGTTAAGCATCGTACAGGAAGTTAGGTGGAATTGGGGGATTTGACTGTGACCTGCAGCCTTTACCACACAGCCTTGTCCTGTTCCTTGTGTGGGGCACCGTGCAGGACAGCATGGGGACCCGTCTGAGTTGAGGGCCTTCTGCATAGTCTGGCCCTCGGCATCGCCTTGTTTGTGCTGTTCTGTAGGATGCTTGGACTCCTTTCAAAGAGGCGATCCTTGTAGGTCCACTTTGCAGGGGAGGAGCCTGCCCAAGGTTAGTAGCTGGTAAGCGGTGGTGAGGGCAGATTGGGCCCTGGTGGTCCAGTGGTTAAGACATGGGTTGTCATTGCCAAAGGCCCAGGTTCAATCCCTGGTCCAGGAACTAAGATCCCGTGAGCCACGTGACGTGGGAAAAAAAGTTGGACTTACAAGTGAAATGAGGAAGTGTCCTTGCCATCTGTGCCTTTGTCTTGGCCGTTTTTCTGTGGTTTCGAGGGAGCTATAATGTGAGAAGATGAGCTTTGGGGTCAAGTGGCCTTGTTCAGGAGCTGCCTTGTCTGCCTTCCCTCTGACGGGTGGGGACGGACGCGGGGCGAGCCCCGCATGTCTGTTGGGGTCTGGGTGGGAGCTCCTCCCTCAGTGCTGGGCTCCCAGAGGGTGGGGGGGAGAGAGCTCTGGTCTGGGTGCCCTCCCCCCACGTGATTCTATAGACCGCACTCCCTGCTGCTGGAGCTGGTGCAGTGAAGGGTGGGCGCTGGCCTTGGCCCGATGTGGAGCCGTGCAGCCCCAGAGGAGAGCGGTTGCCGGGTGGTGGAGGGTGCGCTGCAGCACCCCAATCCTCAGGCAGCACTCAGCATGAGAGGGCCGACGTGCATGGACTGCAGGATCCATGTGCCAGCAGGAGAAGCAGATGAGAGGGGGCGTGTGCTCCTGTGTGAGATTCTAGAGAACACAGTGATGGGTGGGGGTGGGGCTGGACAGGGGATCGGAAGGGGCACAAGGAAACTGGGGGCGGTGGACGCACTCATCCTCTTGGTCACGGTGGCGGCCGCACAGGGTGGACGCGTGTCAGAAGCCCTCACACTGCGCTCTGTAATTGTGTGCAAGACATCATTTGCCTTCTCTCAGGGACCCAGGGTTTTAGGAGCACAGGCGACACAGCGTCCGTGTTCCTGCAGGCCGGCCGAGCAGACCAGATGGCAGCTCCCCTCATCCTCTGAAATGGGGATGATAAACCCCCCTGTTCACCGGGGTGTACCTTTAACCTTTCTTATGTTTGAATATACAAATGAATTACGTATTCTGAAAGTTAAATCCTCGCGTTTGCTTAGAGAGAGAGAAGCTTTGTCAGAAGCAGCGTGGGGAAGGTCAGCCATGTTCTCTTACACTCATTCAGCATCATTGTGGTTCCGGCCCATGAATTCCATAACTATACTATTTTCTGTGGGTTTAAAAACAGAGAACAGGAACCAGAGCCCACTTCTCCTGATGCTTTTCCAGGGCAGCAGGACTCTGCCCTCCTGCTCATAGGACGAGGCCGCCCACTCCCACTTAGCAATGTGCGTGGGCCTGTGGGGCTCGTTCTGGGTCTGCTCTCCTCGGTTTACAGGTGTGGAAGCCAGGCATGGTCACAGAACCAGCCGAAGGCGGAGTGGGGCCGGTTCCTGCTGACGACGGGCAGGTGGGTCCGGCAGGCGGGGCGAGCTCACCAGGGCCAAGCCCGAGCCACAGCTCTCCTCACACCACGTCTGTGAGTGATGGGGTGAGCGTGGGCCAGACCTTGAGACAAGAGGTTTCTGGATTTTCTTGCACCTTGAAGAGTTGATGGAGACCCCAGAGAAGGAAGCAACACTGCCCCCTCTGCTCCCCTAAACAGAGGAAGGCGGGATTCCTATTTCCAGAGTCAGGGTCTTCTGACCAGCCCTTCAGTTGGAAACAACTGCAGAGTCTGGATGAATTATGTAGCACTATTGGAGGCACTGCAGTGTAGGAATTAAGATACGTGGCAGCTGTGGCCTGTGGGCTGGGGAGAGGCAGGTGGAAGGCTTAGACCTGCCCGGGAGGAAGGGCCAAGGTACGAGTGGGCTTCGGCCTCTGCTTACTGAGGACCAGTGCTGCGGTTCCCGTGGTAACCGATGCGTGCACGGTGGATGGTCTCTTCAGGGAAGAGAGTGGCATGGGCAGGGCGGGGACTCTGGGCAGCGTGGCAGTCCCCTCCCTCCATCACACTTCTGCCCTTCTAGGCCCCCTGGCCTCAGACCCTGAAGTGGCCAGGCCTGGAAGGTTTCCATGGCCCGGAGGGTTTTGAGCTCCCAAGTGCTACGGGGCTGCACGTGCAGAGATGGAGCGGGGTGAGCGTGGCGAGGGGTGCAGGGCCGAGGAAGCAGCACACGTTTGCCTTAAAGACCAGGTGGCTGCACCACCAACTGCCTCCCCGTGGGCAGGAGGAAAGCACGTTTTCCTTAATGCTGAGGACCACAAGTGTGTGCACGGATAGATATGCTGTTTCAGCAGGTGGTATGCCGGTCACATTTGGGATGGTTTGTTTCGTCCAGAAGGTGTGACCTTTAATCAGTTAAAGGTCTTGATGGAGGAAGTGCTCTCAGGAGTGGACTTGCTGTCCCTTTGGGGTAGTGATTCTGGCCACGTGGCAAGCCTCCCACCCAACAGCTCCCACTGAAGGCCTCTGTGAACAGTGTGCAGTGGTACGTCCCCAACACCTCTGTGTGAGCAGGGACCCCCACAGTGCCCAGGCCAGCCCCCCCGCACGCAAATGCGGGCCTGGGACATGGTGAGGCTTGAGCTCAGTGAGGAGTAGGTGTTGGGTGAAGATGGGTGTGACTTCTGGGGGTTGGGCCCTGCCAGTTCCAGCACGTGTGGCACTGAGCAGAAGGATTGTGGGTTGAGACATGAGGCTGCCACGGTTGGAAACGACTCCAGCATCCAGAGTCAGGAAGTGGGTGGCAGGGTGCTGGGTACGGGGGCCAGGAGGGCTCCCAGGGCTGTGCTAAGGCCCACTATTGAGTGGGCCTCATGTCTGACCGGTCGGGGAAGCCACGTAGGCTCCGTCTTTCCTCTGGTCTCTGTTTATTTTCTTTGTCTGAAATGACCTTAATCATTGTTCACATCCCTGCCCCGTCCCACACTGTTTCGTTGGCTGTGTTCCCAGTGGCACCTGGCACGGAGACAAGTGCCTTTCCTGCTTAACCTCAGGTTGTAGCTGGGCCATGTCCCCACGTCGGCAAGTGAATGCATCGCGTGCCAGGCGCCATTCCGAAGCTGCCACCTGCCGGAGGAGAGATGGGCACCGCACACCACAGTTAGCAACTCTGTGTGGGCCAAGGCCCAGTGACTAGCAAGACCCAGTGTCCCACAGGCAGATTTGGGATTTTAGGGGCCAGTAGAATCACAAGTAAAATTCTAGGAGGTACTTGAGGCGACTGCACTTGTATGTGGCCAAATTACAATGTTAAGAAAAGCAAACTGCACCTTATTGGCCCCTCAGAGACCTCCCCACCTTGCTTAGGAGAGAGTCAGGGAGTGGAGTATCTGGTCTCCGGTGTTTCCTCCAGACCAATGTGAAGGCGAGCGGCACAGGGACTGTCTCGCCTTGGCAACCAGAAGCCTTGCTTCTCAAATTGAGCATGTGAAGCTGCTGCAGGACAGGAACCTGAGTGTGTTTCTGGAATGCTCAGTGGACTTGGTAAGCCACTTACGGCATTACTTTTATGCCAGAACAAGCAGGAGCATAACGTGAAGCATAATGCAGTATGTGCCTGAATTTCTGAGTAAAAAATCACAAGACTTCTGCTGAAGGATGCTGACCAAGGTGAAGAAGTGATTCCATGAGGCCTCACCCTCTGGGCTCTGCGGGGCTGTGTGGGGTGAGCACTCAGGCTGGGCTGCAGGTGGTGGGGCCAGCAGAGAGGTCTAATCGACATTCCTCCCGGGAGTGGTGCAAGTTAGGAATCCTCTTTCATCCAGAGGATTTCCAGGGGGTAGGAGGTCTCCCATAAATGGAGGAATCACACTTCTAGTATTGGACAACCACACAGTTCAGGGCAAACTGCTGAGAATAGCTAGAAACGCTGGGAACTGGTTTTCTTTTTAATCATATTGAAGCCTTTGGAGAGCTAACCAAGCAGGAAGGAATGGCAGACCCATCGGAGAAGGGAGCCCAGGGAGACAGTCTGGAAAGTGTGGCTGGTCCTTGGGCTCCAGGGGGCTGGGGCCTGCATGGGAGGAAGGTGCCCCACACGTGGGTCGGGATCCCCCCCCCACCCTCTGAGAGCCTGCAGCCCAGCCCGGACTCTCTCAGTTCCTGACTTTGGATTAAGGTGGCTGGATTCCTAGTGCACCAGCCACAGGCCAGGGTAAAATGCATACGCTCTAGGGAAGAAAGCATCATCCCAGGTGGCCAGTTTAGAAAGATTTTCACACAGGGTCTGGCTTTCCATCCAGAATAACCAGGTACTGAATGAAAAATAATCAGGCACTCAAGAATACAAGACAATGTGATAAAAAATGCGGAGGAGGAAGCCTTGGGGATCCAGGTGGTAAGGAGGTTTACGGATACCTCCTTGGTGGAAATCTGTCAGGTCTGGGGCTGGGAGTGGGGGAGTGTTCTCAGACAGACTCTGGGCTCTGGGAAGAGCAGAGCTGGAAGGAATGGATTATAATCCACTGGATAAAATAAAAATCCGCTCGGGTACATAGGATGCCAGCTGATAAATACAGATCAAGTGATGGGTGTGAACAGGATTTGTATATAATCTCAAAGTATCTCCGCCACAAATTACCTCTTAATTACAAAGGAAAAGTAATAAATTTAGAGTGGAAACACTTGGCAGGCACTGGGTTTGCCACCAATATTGGGACCAACTGGCATGGTGTTTTTCTTTTTTTCTTTTCTTATAAATTTATTTTATTTTATTTATTTTTATTTTTGGCTGCGTTGGGTCTTCATTGCTGCGTACGGGCTTTCTCTAGTTGCAGCGAGCGGGGGCTACTCTTTGTTGCAGTGCGCGGGCTTTTCATTGTGGTGGCTTCTCGTTGCAGAGCACGAGCTCTAGGCTCAGTCTTCAGTAGTTGTGGCACAAGGGCTTAGTTGCTCCGCGGCATGTGGGATCTTCCTGGACCAGGAATCGAACCCGTGTCCCCTGCATTGGCAGGCAGATTCTTAACCACTGCGCCACCAGGGAAGCCCCATGGTTTTCCTTGAGGTGATACAACATCGCTTCTGTGACGTTCTGCCAGAAATGTTAGATGCAGATCTCACATGAGACATTCTGTGGAACGACTGGCCCAGGCTCTTGAGAGTGTCACTTCGGGAAGGAGGTGGACTAGGAGCCAGATTGAAGGCGGCTGAAGACACGACAGTCAGTGTGTGGCTGTGGCCTGCATCTTGGAACATAGGAATAGCTCTAGAGGCCACTCCTGGGACAGTGGACGGGGTCCGAGCTCGACCTCCATGTCAGGGTTGCGCTGCCTGCTGTTTTTGGTCTGTGGCGTGTCTGTCCGCTGTGCATCCCAAGTGTGGGTTGATGTGGCACTCTGGCCTCAGGCGCTGGGCCTGGAGGAGAGCCTGCCTGGGGCGGGTGTGGCAGGGGGGGCAGCAACAGGGCGGGTGGGTGGGGCCGGCACCACCTCACCTTCCCAGGAGCTGCGGGAGGTGGAGAGGTCGATGATGAGGAGTGACATTTCAAAGTGCCTGGGTGTACAGACGTCTCTTAAGACCCTGCTTTCAATTCCTTTGGCTATATGCAAAGAAGGGAAATTGCTGAATCATATAGTGACTCTTATAATTTTTAGGAGCTGCCACACTGTGTTCCACAGAGACTGTACCATTTTACATTCCCACCAAAAGCTTACAAAGTTCCCTAGAAACAGAAAATGATTACCAACCAGAATTCCAACCCAGTAAAAATACCCTTCAGGAATAAAGGGGAAATTAAGACAGTTTCAGACCAACAAACACCAAGTTGTCAGCCGCAGCCCCTTTACTAAAGGACATACTTAAGGGTGTTCTTCAGGCAGAAAGAAAATGCTCTCAGGTGGAAACACCCAATGCAGGAGGGAAAGGGCAAGTATGTGGGTAACTCTAGGTGACTGCTGGTAGGATAAAATAATACTGATGATGTCTTGTGGGATTTAAGACATTACACTGAATTAAAGTCCAGGATAACAACAGCACATGAGTGTGTGTGGAGGTGAGTGGAGTTAATTATGTTTGGGGGGCATGCCGGGATCTTAGTCCCCTGACCAGGGATCAAACCCATGCCCCCTGCAGTGGAAGCTCGGAGTCTTAACCATTGGACTGTCCCTAGTGGAGTTAATTCTGACCATGTGTTGCCTGGGAACAGGTAAAATGCAGTTAATTGGACCTTGATGCATCAAGGGTACCTATTATAATCTCTAAAGGAACCACTGAAAGAATAGTAAAAGGCTTACTTTGTTAGAGGGAGGAGATGGAAAATAAAAAATATTCCAAAAGAAGGCAAGAAAGAACAAAAGAAGATAGAACAGCTGTGACAAACAGAAAGCAAACAATGAGACGGTGGATCCACTCTCTGTAACCACATTGAATGCAACAGGACCAAAGGAAGCAATTAAAAGGAAAAATGGTCAAACTGGAACTTGAAAAGGCTAGCTGCTTACAAAGGACACACAAAATAAAAGGATCTAGGAGGGTTGAGTGTGAAAGGATGGAAAGCAAAATCCTGCCAGCAGCAACCCCAGAGAGCAGGCGACAGGGAGGCCGGACGGTCCCCGGCGGGCTTTTATTCCGAGGACTGGAAACTACAGAGAGCTTGGAGGTTTCCCTGGATGCCACATCTGGGTTCTGATTCCTGGCCGTCTTGTGGGGAGCAGCCCAGCGTCCCCCGAGTGACATTTCCCAGAACTTCCTCTGTCGCGCGGCAGCCTGCAGCGCCTCTGTCCTGAGAGCCAGCCTTCCTGTCCACGGTCAGCACCTCGCTGGTCTACCTCCTTTCTGTTCTCTCTCGACAGCCCTTTGCTTCCCTTTGTTCTGGACTGGGAGCTGTGTACATAGTGGGGTTTGCTCTGTACTGGAGGCCGTGGAAAGGATCCATGTTTTTTCCTGCTTATCGCCTCAAAGCTGGTTTTTCTATACGCGTGAAAGACGTGCCTGGGACCTGTCAGGAGGGAGCAGACGGCCCTGGTGCGTTGGCGTCGCAGGCTTGGTCCTGCCCTCATGGGTGTGCGGGGTGCTGGCCACGACGTGACGGGGACACTGAAGAGCAGCTTAGCGCTCCCTGTGATCTGAGTTCCAGTACAGTGGCTGGTAATGGTGACAGCACTGGCGGTTTTGTTTTTAAAGAACCAGAGGAATAGCAGTGTCCCTGAGAAAGAGCGTGACGTTGCAGACGTCTGCTCCGTGTCAGCGTAAACGTAGGACCAGGTGCGTGCGGGTCCCCATCTGTGAACGTGTCCCCATCCCTTCCCATAAGCCTCTGTGACGCTGATGCTGCCCTCATTTGGCCAGAACATGTTAGTGGGCTCCAGGGATGCCCTCAGGCTGCCGTGGGTGGGTCAGAAGGACCGTGGTGCGTGGTGACTGACCCTCTGCAGTGTCCCCCTGTGGTGTGGGGATGATGAGCACCTGATCCTGAGCTGGCAGGAGAGTTGTGTGCCACATCACCATCCACTACTGTGGCCTCAGTGGCAGAACAGGTGGGGTGCCATGGCTGCACTGTTTGTGCTTGTGGCCCCTGGGGAGGTGGGCCGCTCCTCTCCAGCTGCGCTGCCCGGCCTGGCCCACGTGTGCTGCATGACAGGTGTCCAAGATGGAAAGGTGCCTTTTCCTGAGTGTGTGCACAGCACAAACCAGGGCTTCCAGAAGTTCTGTTCTTCCAGTGGTGGGCGTCCACACGGGGCTCCGTCAATTTAGAAGTGTTGTGGTCCCTTCTCCTCCCGCATCGAGGACACAAGTCCAAGGGATGAGGTGACTCCTACCATGTCCCTGGAGTCAGTGCAGCTGCTGTTCACGAGCGCCCTGACCAGAGCAAGGCTGGAGCCAGGGGCGTTTGCACGGGCTCGATGGGCCTCCAGCACGTCGTAGCCCTCGGCAGCCCGCAGGGACTGACCAGCGTTGCTTCCAGGGAGGCTCTGGGAAGAGGAGGCAGTGTGGGGAGCAGCAGCGAAGGGCCGGTAGGGCCGTCGTGGGATGAGCAGAGCAGAGTAGACTCCAGAAACCGATGCATGTGTTCGGGGAGTTAGGTGTGAAAGTATTCAGAACAAGGTGGATTGTGCAGTACTTAATGCTAACGGCTGGCTCTCCATTTTGATACAAGGGAGTAGGTAGGTTTTACACATACATATTTCAGGCAGAGACCTAAATTTTAAAAAAACAACGATTGAAGCATTTGAGGAAAAACAGAAGAATATATTTGTAATCTTTGAATGAGGAAAGCTGGCCTATGTAAGATACAGAAAAATCTATAAAGGGAAAGATTGGTAAATCTGATTTCACAGAAATAAAAAACTTTTGTAATATCAAGATCAACATAAACAATGTTAAAAAGTGACATTTAGGGAGAAAATTTTTTCCCGTATATAACCAGAGGTTAATAGTAAGAACATTTAAAGGCATCTGTAGATCACTAAGAAACTCATAAACAGTCTAATAGAAAATGGACAGAGGTATGAACAGGTAAAGAGGAGGGAATTTAAGTGACACCCAAACCTCCAGCCTGACCACCAACCAGGGAAATGCAGACTAAACCCAGGTGTCAGTTTTTGGCTATTCACGTGACAAGTGGTGTTGGGTCCCACCCAGGGAGTGCTGGACTGCTCCTGGGAAGAAGTGGCCGGTGGGGCATCGAGACAGCCACTGTTAAACCCACAGGTCCCTTCACCCACCATCCCCCTCATCCGTCCTGTGGCAGTTCTCAGTGCATGGGAGTCCTGGCCCACTCCGTGATCCTCTTGAGGGGGCCGTGGCACCGGTGCTACGGCTGTGCCCACAGGGTCGGGTGGCTTTGCGCCTGATTAGCGAGTCTGCGGGCAGCGCTCTGTAGGAGCAGGGAGAGCAGAGCAGCCGTGCCCCGTTTCCAGTTACGTGCATAAAAATGCCAACCCAAATAACGCTCCGTGTGTTCACTTACACGTCTGCCTCATGTGGAGGGAAGATGTGGGAGATGCCCATCTCCCTGGGAAGGACAGCGGGGTGGGAGGCAGGGTGGAGACGCCAGCCCTTTCTGCTCCGTCTTCTGAATTGTTTGCATCTGCAGTTGACATATTGGGATATCAGATGATTATGAAAATGTGGATAAATGCATGAGGACGTTGTCCGGCAGCTGCTAACGTGCCTCTTTGTTGGCAGGTATGGATCCTGGCGGGAGCCTGTCAACCCCTACTACGTCAACTCTGGCTATGCCCTCGCCCCAGCCACCAGCGCCAACGACAGTGAGCAGCAGAGCCTGTCCAGCGATGCTGACAGCCTGTCCCTCACCGACAGCAGCGTGTAAGTGCCCCTGCGTGGGAGAGCAGCCCCTAAGGGGCAGCCAGGGCCGTCTCCCCAGAAGCTGTTTTGGGGCCCTCCCCAGTGGGGTGTCAGTGCATCCACATTGCAGGGAGTGTCGCTAGAAATCCGCAAGCAAACTGGAGCCAAGGTTTGTTGTAGTTGCTTCCCTCCAGGCCAAGGCTGCTGGAACCTTTGGAAGAGGGAAAGCCTCAGAGCTGCCTGGGCTGGCGCCCCAGGTTCTGGGTCTCTCTGGTGTTCACGTCGGAGGCGCAGCCAAGGCGGGCCGTCCCCGAGGGCGTCTCCGGTCCATCCTGCTCTGCGCTCACGCTCCTTTAATCTGGAAGCTGTCTCACCTGCTCAGCCGTGCTTGTCGTCCCCTCAGTGTGGTTCTGTTCTGCCCGACAGCTCAGGGGTGGCCACCAGGGGCCACAGGAGCCACATTGAGCCTCTGTCACTTGATGGTGACAGCTTCCTTCATCGTCCTCTCCAGGGAAAACCCTCCCTTGGGGGGAAGTGCTTGTTTCTGATACCTTTCTCTTTGGTTCAGCAGGTGACTTTGGGGACCCAGGCGTGCGTCAGAAGTTTGATTGTGTCAGACCATGCCCATGTCACATCAGGGTGTTGCCTATCTGCCTGCTTGGGTCACTTGGGGCCCTGAATCCACCACCCATGAGTGTCAGGCTCGCCCAGCTTTCGGTCGTACGCCGTTTGCCATCTGGCCACCACCGAGGGGAAGGTTCTGGCCGGGCCCAGGCCCAGGGCAGGAGGCATCCTTTGGCTGTGAAGCCAGCAGGTGTGGGCCCGTGGCCGCATCTGCAGGTGTCCTGTCCCCACGAGAGCATGTGGGGTTGTGGCCCTGGCTGCTCTCAGCGGGTCATGGGGACTCTGCTCCCGCCCTGGCTAGGGTCTAGAGGTCAGATAGGTCTAAATAAAGAGGAAAAGGCTGCCGAGCTCGTCTTTGTAGGTGAGCAGGCCTTTCCACGTTGAGGTCTTGCTCTGTGGGCCGTCTTCTCGGTATACGCTTTGCACTGCCTGTGTCTTTGCGCTGCTTTCCACGCTGCATCCCGCTGGACGGGATGGGGCAGGCTGCTGGATGGGATGGGGGGTCAGGCCGCTGATGGGACGGGTCCCTGAGCAGGTTCCTGTAGCCCCGTGCTGTGTGCACCTGGTGCCCTTTCTCTTCCCCTTTGGTGACCACATGGTGGAGGCGTCATCCCGTCAGATTGAGCCTCTGTGGGGCATTTCTCATTCATCATTACCTTCTCCTTTGTCTTGAATCTTTAATATGAAATGTTGACATGTTTTTAACAACTTAGTTGAAATTACTGGGGTTTCAAACACTACCTTCCGTGAATATGAAGTATCACATAAAAGGGTTCCAACGAACTGCAGCCCTTCAGACCCCCGGGAGCAGCTGACAGCACGAGATCTGTTTTCCTCTTCCCCAAAACTCAGTTACTGCAATGACAATTAGTCTCTTAATTCTCTCCAAGAAAAGGACATGTGTTTGCTAAAGGGAAGATCTAAACATTTTTTAATATTTTTTTCCCTGATGTTCTCTTCATCTTGGTTTACACTGAGACTCAGAAGTGTAGCATAGTCGAGAATTAGGGATGTAAAATTGTGGCAGATATTTGAATGTATATGAGGCAAAAAAGAGGATCGTGTGTTTCATCTAAATTATTTCTGATGGCAACTCAGGGTCGCCTCCACCTGGTGAAGTGCTTCCTAGTCCATTGACTTCGGGCATAGATTCTGAGGATGGTGCCTGATCCTCAGAAGCGTATGGATTTTAGGTGCCCTGTCAGAGTACATGAGAAACAGACAAGTTGGTGGCTTGGGACACCTGAACAAGCCCTGGGATATGTGAGGGCGTTCAGATGTACTTGACGCTCTTCGCTGATGCCTGTCCCCTGGAGCAGCCTGGCCCTGCTGGACTGCTGAGCCATCTGCACTGTGGCACTGCCTGGGACCCTGACAGCCAGGGACACCTGGGTACACCACAGCCTCTCTCTGCCCTGCTCTGAACCTAAGTGCACCCTTTCCACCCAGCCTGGGGTGCAGCCCTGCCCGCCCACAAAGCCACAGAGCTGTGGATGTGTGTCTGCCCGGGATGGGACCAGGACACGCCGAGTGCTGTGTGCTTGGTGCCTTTGCTAGGCGCTCTAGCAGTCGATGCAGTGAGATCAGAATTGTCATGGCTGCGTGTTCACATCCTGGTGTCCAGTGAAAACAGCACTGCTCTGGCAGCACTTGCCCTGTGGGCAGTGCTTGAGCAGGATGCAAGGGGTTAGGATCACTGGCACAGACGTTCACTGCACCTGCCGGACAACTGGGAGGCTAGAGTCTTTCAGTAGCAGACGATTGGGAGGGCCATCTCTTCAAGCTGTCGGAGGTGGCAGCATGCCGCAGAGTCCTTCAGAGACAGAAGCGGGGACCAGAGAAGGCTCCTGTTGGCCACTGTGCTCCCCAGAGTAGCTTTCAAATGGCAGGAGAGAGCTGCCAAGTTCTTAAGGGACAGTACGTGTGCAGTGAGCCATGTGTTGGATCTGCTACTTCTCTTGAATAAGTGCTTCATTATTTTAAAGACAGTATGTAATTTAAAAAAAATTTTATTTATTTATTGGGTTGCTCCAGGTGTTAGTTGCAACAGGTGGGCTCCTTAATTGCAGCTCCAGGACTCCTTAGTTGCGGCACACGGTCTCCTTAGTTGTGGCATGTGAACTGTTAGTTGCAGCATGCATGTGGGATCTAGTTCCCTGACCAGGGATCAAACCCAGACCCCCTGCATTGGGAGTGTGGAGTCTTATCCACTGCACTACCAGGGAAGTCCCAACAGTATGTAATTTAATTTTTATTTTTATCATAATCTTCAAAAGGGTTTATAACTAAAACTTACGTCAAGGAAGCTAATTTGAGCATTTGACAGAGAGATTACACTGCATTACCAATTTACCTTGGAAGAAAGCAGAATATAGGAACCTTGGAAATCTCTTTCAACGGTATCTAGATTGTCTTGGCCACCCATTTTGCAGCCCTCCAATGTTTCCAGTCCATTTAGAGCACCCCTTCCAGGTAGGCACACCATATCCTGCCTGGGCAGTAAAGCAGGGGTCAGCACACATTTTCCATAAAGGATCACGAATAGTCTCTGTCCCATGTTCCTCCTCTGCTTTAAAAATGTAAAAGTCATTCTTAGCCCATCACACCTCAGAAAAATAGGCTGTGTTGGCCCTGCTCTAGATAAAGCCAGCTCAGCTGAACTTGGTTGAGCCATTCTATTTGTGCTTACTCTGGACTGTCTCTTTCTCCTGGACAGGGATGGAGTCCCACCTTACAGGATCCGCAAGCAGCACCGCCGGGAGATGCAGGAGAGCGTCCAGGTCAACGGGCGCGTGCCTCTACCTCACATTCCTGTAAGTTGGTCTGCACAGCCCTCGCCCTCCCCGTCTCCGAGTTTGGGGCTCACCTGCCCTCCTGGACCCGTGCCCACCCGTTCTCTCCACTCTGACCAGGCTGCTGTGGCACTGGCCTGGCTTCCGAGGAGCTCAGCTCAGGTCCAGGCACGGCACACGGTCACACGCATTCTCGCCCTGTGGCTGGAGGGGGTAGTGCCTGCACAGTCGGTACAGATGAGCAGGGACTGCCCTCCTCACAGCCTTTCCCATCGTGTTAAGTGAGGTGCTTCTCCTGGAGGTGGGAGAACCGCTCGGAGCCTGTCGCTGGCTCGATGCCCAGGCCTGGCCAGACTGGCGGCCGGCGGCTCTGTGGGACAGCGTGGCAGTGCCCCCGTCCTGAGCACCCATGAGCACTGCTTTGTTCGGGATGAAACAAGGCATCGGCCGCCTGTGGCTGAACTGTGGGGCATCCTGACTTCAAAGCTGCCTCAACTTCACCTCTTGGATAAAAATAACAAGGTGATAGTGGGCACTGATCGTGGGCACTGGGGACCCTCAGAGAGCCCAGTGCAGGGTGGGGCTGGGCAGAGAGTTCCTTTGCTGATGACGGGAGGGATTAGCTGTTCTCGTTTGGACGCGTTGACTTGGAGCGGGAAAGACCTTGCAGGGAAGATGTGGTCTTGTCGCGTTGGTGCATCCACAGTGACTCGTGTCTTCCTGGCGGTTTCTGTGCAGGGAGAGCAGATGCATCTCAGAATTGTTGCACACACCTGCCCTGCATCAGGATTCCTTGGTTAGAGTCTTTTCACTTTTCTGTAGATGCTTTAATTTCCAAATAAGAAAAGTGATATGGTTGAGAAGAGGGCATTTTGTCACCTCCCAGCTACCCCTTGGCACAGATGCGCCTGAACCAGGCACCGATGGTGTCTGCTTAGGGACAAGTGGAAGACGCTATGAGGGCTGTGTGTGCACGTGTGTGTGTACATGTACGCATGTGCGCATGCGTGTGCCTGCCTGTGGGCAGCCTCCTGGGGAGCGCTGAGCTGGCTCATGTCTGGAGCAGCCTGGGCCTGAGCCGAGGCCATGGCCACACGTGTCCTCTCTGCTCTGTGGACCAGGCTGGGCAGGGGCACAGAAGAGGTGCCCAGCATCTTGTGTCCTGGAAAATAGGGGTGTGAGGGGACACGGAAAGGGTCACAGTCAGTGCCGTGGAGTGGGGTCCGTGCGTGGATGCTGACGTGACGGGGGGGGGTCGAGCCCGTTGATGAGCAGGGTGTCAGCATCGTCCCCAGTGTCCCCTCACAGACCACATACTCCCGGGGGAGAAAGCTGCTTTGTGAAAGGACCTGCCTGGGCTCCTACGTCCGCGACAGGACGCCAGAGCTACTCCTGCGAGGACATAGCCTGAGCCGAGGGCCGTCCTGCACAAGAACTGCCCTTTAACTCTCATAGGTCACGGGGTCATGAAAATCCCATGTGGACCCAGCTGAGGCCACCGCACCCTCCAGGGTGAGCCCAGGGAGGCGGGTCGGGGCTGGAGGTGCTCGTGTGGGAGAGTCCCTGCATGTAGGAAGCACGCCGTCTGCTGTCAGATCCAGAAAAAACGTTCTTCATGTTCTTGCAACTTGTCTGCAAGTTTGAGATTTTTTCCAAAATAAAATTTTTTTACTTTGAAAAATTAAGCAAAGTGTTAGACAAAACCTACAAAAGAGCCGGAGTAGCACGGGGGCGGATTGTCTGCGTGCAGCACTGAGAGGGGCGGAGAGGACAGGGTGGCCCAGAGCCCACGTGCCGCCCGAGCAGCTTCCAGAATCAGAACAGCGGTGCCCTTGGGTCCCGGAAGGCCCTTGGCGGGCAGTCCTGCATCCTGAGGGTCTGTGTTTCCAGGCCCTGCACCTTGAGCCCAGATTCAAGAGAACGGCCGTGCCGGGTAAATGGGGTGAGAGGAGAAACACTGTGAGTGGCCTGCAGTCGGGGGAGTCCTCCCTGGGGTGCGGCTGTCTGCACGCGGGGAGCGCAGTCCCTGCCAGGGCAAGGGCTGGTCGGGGGCTGGTCAGCAGCTGTGCTCAGCCTGGCCATGTGCTCAGGGCAGAAGGTGCAGCCGAGTTTTGTTCAGTGATGTGGTTTGAGGTTCAAGGTGAAGAGACTTCAGCCTCATCCGCCACGACTCACGTGGACACCTTCCCCGCCAACGGGAAGAGAATGCTGCTTCGCGCCTCTGTTCGCCAGCGATATGTCTTCTGTGGCTGGTACCCCGGGAGCCCGTGCACATTGTTTGATTGTCGGACCAGACGCTGGGTGCTGGGCGGAGGTGGGTCCAGGGAGCTGGGACTCCTGTTGCCGTTGTATGTCTTTTTTGGGAGTTGCCATTTCTCGGGGGGTCTACTGTGTTCAGTGCTCCTCGCTGCAAGATGCACGGGGGTTTGGGGAGGCCAGTGGAGGGGACGCATGTGGGTGACTGTCGTGGGAGAGAGGTGCCAGCGTGTGGGGGAGCCTGTGGCCCTCCACATGTGAAGTGTCTGGTCCTGAGATCCTTAAGGCTGAGAGAGGAGCCTCTTCTTTCTTTGTTGGCCTTTTAGATTCCTCAGAAGTTTCACATTTTTATTTACTTGAAATATTTTCCTTTGTGGTTTTTTTTAAATTTCTTCAAAGCTGGAGAGGTTACCGTTCTTCCATGAATCTGATAATCATTGTAACTTCTGACAGCTTTCCTATTTTTGGAGTCACAGCTGCACAGCTTGGAGGCTGTTTTCCAGAATGGAGTCGCTGGATCTCATCAAGAACTTTTTCCTTCTGCTCTTGTGTGGTCAGAACCGTGTGCTCTCACCATCTGGATGTCGTGCTAGTGTCACAGCACTCTTGGCTCAGTGCTCCCTGCCCCGGCTCTCCTACCTCTGACCTCTGACCAGCCAACTTGGTGGGGCCGGGCTGCCCTCAGGTCCCCATGGTCTGTCCCAACGCCCGCTCTTGAGGACTCCTTCCAGGGCCCGGCCTTTTGGCCGTCCCACCACCCAGTTGTCTGGGGCTCATCATCCACGCCCACCTTCTCTCAGGACCTTCTAGAAGTGCTGGGCACCCTGACTGCCCTTCTTGGGCATGGGCTCCTTGGCTCCAGGACAAACCTCTGACTGGTGTTGGGCACTGCCTGGCCCTTGGCACCAGCTTCTCCGCCTCTGAAGCATTGGCCTGTGTCCAGGCCTCTTCGAGCCTGTCGTGGTCAGCGTCAGCCTCAGTGGCTTGTTTCTGAGCCCTTGATGTCACATTCTTCCCGAATTTTACATGTTTCTGAGGAACCAGGAACTGGTCTCACTCCTGTCTTGTAGATGAGGAATGGGTGTGCAGATCCAGACCATGTCCCGAGCCCCCTGGTGGGAGGGCTGTGTGGGCACCAGCTCCACCCAGGCTCCCACCCCTGTCCCGCGGCTTCCCGCCTCGCCTGCTTCTGTCTGGAGGCCAGGGTTCTACATAGCCACTATCCACCCAGAGGTCAGAGAGGGCCCCTGTGCGCCACCCTGTCCCCAGGCCCTTCCAGGCCCTCCCTCCCTTGGGTCTCCCCTCTCCCTCACCAGCCTCCTCATGCAGCACTCCTGCCACTCCCATCCCTCCCTCACTTAGACCTCAGTGGCTTAGATTTTTAAAACATGTTTTGCTATAGAGGACGTTTATTGGGACAACTGGTGAAATTGGAATAAGATCTGTGATTAGATAAGAATATTGTATCAGGATTTTTTTTTTTTTATAATTGTCCTGTAGCTAGGTACAAGATTGTCCTTGGTTTTTGTTAAATACATTCTAAAGCGTATGGGAGTTAGCGGGCGTCACATGTGCAGCGTGTTCTCTGCTGGCTCAGGAAAGTGTGTGCCTGTCTGTGTCTAGGGGAGAAAGTTACAGCAAGTGTGGCAGGTGGCAGTGGGCTGGGGTCCAGGTGAGGGTGCACAGGAGTTCTTCGTACTCTTCTTGCAATTGTTTTGGATTTGAAATTATTTCACATTAAAGCTAGCTACTCCCCACCCCCACAAAAGAAAAAGCTATCCAGTGTATTGTTGTAAACTGCATCGCGGAATTATGTTCTCTGAAAGGAAGAGCCGTCTGTCATCCCACCTCTCCCTTGACTCTTTCCTGTACCCAGTATTTTGTGTCCCTCATCCCAACATCAGAGCCCAGAGCCTGGTCCACACACACCTGAGTGCCAGGCACTGCTGCCCCCTTGTGTGCAGGGCGGGCGCTGCAGGGAGCGGCCAGCCCTTCTGGCCCGTGGGCTCGTCCTGTCCTCAGTGGTCTTCGCAGCTGCAGCTCTCCTGCCACGCCTCTGCCACGGCCCCAGCTGCCCTGGGTCCCAGCCTGGGCAGTCACGAGAAGCGCTTCTCTGGGACGGGCCAGAAGCTCTCTGGGTAGGCGCCCCTGGGCTGAGGGCGCCGGGGTGGCCTTTGTCCTGGGGACGCAGCTCCCGGCCTGCTCAGTGTCTCCATCCAGGGTCATGTGAGATGGGAAGTGGTGGTGTCTGCTCGTTCTCACTGCTGGGTCAGCTCTGGGTTGGATAAAATGCAGGCCCCATGTTCTCTCCTCACCTGTGGCGTGGCAGGCCACCCGGGCGCGGAGCAGCTCCACACTGCACGTACGGCTCACCAGCAGCGTCTCCTTGCAGCGCACGTACCGAATGCCAAAGGAAGTCCGTGTGGAGCCCCAGAAGTTTGCCGCAGAGCTCATCCACCGCCTGGAGGCTGTGCAGCGGACGCGGGAGGCCGAGGAGAAGCTGGAGGAGCGGCTGAAGCGTGTCCGGATGGTGAGTGGGTCCCATGGTGGGGCGCCACGCCGGGTCACTGAGGTGTGTGACCACACTCGGTAGAGTTTAGGGGGCCTTCAGGCCCTGAGCTGCTCCCACCAGGGCCCCCTAGCACCTCCCCGCCCCACTGGATCATGCTCCACCCCGACTTGGGGGCTTATGGGCAGCTCTCCCATGACACCTGCTCGCGGACCCAGGCCTGGCCTGCATCCTGCTCAGTGCCCTCCCTGCCACGCGGAGCTGAGATGCCCTCACATGGGCAGGAGGGGCAGGAGGCTCCCACTTGTCACTTCCGAGTGCAGAGTGGCTTTTAGGTCTGGACACAAGCTCTGTTTTGTCTTGTTTTCTGACCTGCAGCCTTGTTTGATGGAACTTTGGAGGCTCAGAAGTTTCATAATATTTGTAATTTATTTGCGTTAATACCTTTCTGCCCATAACTGCCAGAGATACCTTGCTTTTGTTGCCCTGGGCGTGTCATTCTACTAGATTCGTTTCCACACATTCAGGGCCTCCGTGCAGAGGTGCTGGTGACAGGCGTGCCCCTCACACGCCCTCCCTGTGCCCAGTCCCCCCTGGACTCTGTGGGCCTCAGTTCTGTGTCCCACGGGCCTTTGCTTTTTCTCTTAGAGCAGAAATCTGTTCTCTTCTCGATATTTTGCCCAATACCTGAAACTCAAAAATGTGACATTTCCTGAAGGAGTTGTTTCTCCACCCGATCTTCCTATTTAATATACAGGACCTGAGCCCTCGCTGGACCCCATCAGAACCCTTGGGAGGGCCCTGCTGTTTCAGTTCCGCGTTCCCCGGGTGGGCCGTGTGTACGACAGTCTGGAGGCACTGCCATCAGGGTGGACATGGGGCCTGGCACGTGGTCACACCTGGAGGTCCCCTCTCCTGCCGCCTGCACCCGGCTCCAGAGCTCCCAGTGATGCCCAGCCCTGAAACAGGGGGCCTGGCTCCCCCATCTTCCCCTGTAGGGAGACAGCAGGCAGGTTTCCCGTAGCGTGTCAGAACCTGGGACCCCTCACAGCACCAGAAGGCAGCCCTGAGAGTGAGACGCTGGTGGGCAGGGCTGTGCTGCTAGGAGCCTCAGGGAGCCTGCTTGGCCCTCGCTCTCCTCTTCCGCCCGCATGGCAACGGCACGGCCCTCACAGCAGAGAAGGTGTGGCCTGAGGGCTTCCCCTGAGCTGACCAGATGTCCTCGCGCAGCCCCCGAGGTCACCCGACAGGCACCCACCCTGCCGGCTCCCGTGACTTGGTCTCACTGCTTGGGAGGGAGTGGCCGGCAGGGCTGGGGTCGGGGGTTGCGCTGCCTGAGCTGCTCTCATTCAGGCCGTGAGGCCTGTGGAGGAGCTGAAGGGACAGTTAGGGGCATGGTTTCCGCCTCCTGCGACCCCGCTCTGAAAAAACGAACACGGGGAAGGGGAAGGGTAAGCTGTGACAAAGTGAGAGAATGGCATGGACATGTATACACTACCAAACATAAAATAGATAGCTAGTGGGAAGCAGCTGCATAGCACAGGGAGATCAGCTCGGTGCTTTGTGACCACCTAGAGGGGTGGGATAGGGAGGGTGGGAGGGAGGGAGACACAAGAGGGAAGAGATACGGGAACATATGTATATGTATAACTGATTCACTTTGTTATAAATCAGAAACTAACACACCATTGTAAAGCAGTTATACTCCAATAAAGATGTTAAAAAACAACCACAAAAAACACAGATCAGAGTTCCCGTGGAGTGCAGGTGCTTCAGCAGGAGCTTGGCCCCAGGTCACGCGTGTGACGAGGCCGTGTCTTCCTCGGCCAGCAGCATTTCCACAGCACTACCTCTCTGTGAGGCAGCCCCGAGCACGTCGCTGTTAACAGCTCTTAAAACCAACGTGCTTAGGACATAACGTGTGTAACATTCCATGAAAGAGGTTTAAGAAAGCGAGAATCCACCACCTTTTCATTGCGGACTTGAGCTTTCGTAATCGTTCTGTTAAGTGTTCAGTCTTGGCTCAGGGGCTACGTGTGCTTGTGGTCCTGGGAGGTCAGCGTTCTGGGCGAGACATCCTACAGGCAGCTGCAGCTCTAGGTATTGAGTGTGCTTTTCTGACGTCTGACTCTGAGACTCTTTCTCTTTGTGGCGTCCGTGACAGGCGCTTGGTGGCTGTGCCTGGAGCCCATGAGCTTACAGGGGAGGGGCTGGACCGAACGGTGTTCTCTGACTTAACAGAAAGTGTCCAAACGAATGTCTAGTGCCAGTTCAGGAACTGGTCGGCAGGCACGGGGCCTCAAGCTCAGGCAGGCTGCCACTTGTAGTGACCGTTGGCCATTGGTGCCCGGCCTCAGGATCATGTTCTCAGGCACACGGCTGCTCCGATTGGTCTGCTCCCACAGGCATCCCTCAGTCCCCAGGGGTGTGGCACCCTGCCCAGCAGCTGGCAGTGCGGTCTTGAGTCTCTTACTCCGTGTGACTTTGTAAGCTATATGAATCAAGCTATAAGTGAGAGAGTCCTTATTTAAGAGGAATAACTACAGTATTTTTATTTTTGGCTGTGCTGCACAGATTGTGGGATCTTAGTTCCCCAACCAGGGTTCGAACCCAGGATCCTGCAGTGAAAGCGCCAAGTTCTAACCACTGGACCTCCAGGGAAGTCCCACTACAGATTTTTTTTTTTTTTTTTTTTTTTTTTTGCGGTACGCGGGCCTCTCACTGTTGTGGCCTCTCCCGCTGCGGAGCACAGGCTCCGGACGCGCAGGCTCAGCGGCCATGGCTCACGGGTTCGTGCCCCGGTCCGGGGGGATCCCACGTGCCGCGGAGCGGCTGGGCCTGTGAGCCATGGCCGCTGAGCCTGCGCGTCCGGAGCCTGTGCTCCACAGCGGGAGAGGCCACAACAGTGAGAGGCCCGCGTACCGAAAAAAAAAAAAAAAAAAAAGAAAACGAATACTAGCAGCTGAGTGGTTATGTAAATGTATAATATCAATATTATAGAGCTCTAAAATTGAATTTCTGCACATGCAGAGCTATTAAGAAAAACTAGATGTCAGATCCGTAGGAATTTGGAGGTTCCCTCTTGCTCTCTGCTGCCCTAGGTGAATAGTGTCAACAGTGCAGTGCCCTGGGGAAGACTTGGAGAGGAGTCTCCCAGCCCCTCATCCCTGCAAAGCACAGGGGTCGGGATGGGGACACAGGATGGGGTGCAGGAGCCCAGCGGTCTGAGGCTCTGCCAGGGCAGCTCCCATCTGTGCCCACAGAGTGTGTGTTCCCCCTCCATCCATCCCTCTCTCCCTGTCTCTCCTCTTCAGTGCCATTTTCCATCCTGAGTTGCAGTGCCCACAGCTGACGGCATGTCTGAATGACATTTAGGTACTTTTGCAGTGGTGAGTCTTGTGGTGAACTCCTGGAGGTTTTTTGTGTTAAAGTGCAGGGTGGCTTAGTCGCCCGTTTTCTCAGTTATGACCAGACATACTCAGCATTCTGGTTTGGACACGTCAATAAGACAAGAAAATAAATGTGACCAGTATCTTTTGGAATTAAAGTGATCGAATATTTATGTTTATGGATGTGGTTATGGTAATTCTCAGAGAGTCAAAGGAAATTCTGTTAGTTTAATGTCAGAATTTATTAAGACACCAGTAGCAAGGTAAGCAAAAACCAAGAGCTCTTCTGTACAAGGGCACCATTCCCTTTGAAAATATGATGGAAAATATGGCAGTAAGATTGAGGAATAGGAAAACTCAACTGAAAAAAAAAACAAAATTTTTATTGATAAGCATAAAAGAAAGTGGAACCAGTGCCAGGATTCCCGGTGGTCTCCGTGGCACTGGCGTTGTGCCCCTCCTCACCGCGTACCCGCCACACTCAGGTGGTGAGCCCAGCCTCCATCCGTCTGCACCCTCTTGCCGTGCAGACTGCCCAGAGCCCAGCTGTGCTTGCTCGGGACTCAGCAGGGACAGGGGGGGCTCTGGGGGCAGCTCTGGGTCGGGCGGCCCCACCAGCACCTCACCTGCCCGGCCTCATCCCAGGCTCAGGGCTCCTGGCCTTTGCTTGCTTGCGATTTGTCTCCCCAAGCATGGGGTTTCCGCAGTGTGGCCAGTGCTGAGAGGTAACATATGGTCTTGTCCCCACAGGAGGAAGAAGGTGAGGATGGTGATGTGTCCTCTGGCCCCCCAGGGGCCAGTCATAAGCTGCCTTCAGCCCCGGCCTGGCACCACTTCCCACCCCGCTACGCGGATGTGAGCTGTGTGGGGCTGCGGGATGCACATGAGGAGAACCCGGAGAGCATCCTGGACGAGCATGTGCAGCGAGTCATGAGGACACCGGGCTGCCAGTCACCAGGGCCCGGCCACCGCTCCCCGGACAGTGCGCACATGCCCAAGATGGGAGCGCTAGGAGGCACAGTTCCCGGGCATGGAAAGCACGTGCCCAAGTCGGGGGCGAAGCTGGACACAGCTGGCCTGCACCTCCACAGACACGGCCACCACCACGGCCACCATGGCTCAGCTAGGCCCAAGGAGCCTGCCGAGGCCGAGGCCTCCCGCCGGGTCCAGAGCAGCTTCGCGTGGGGCCCAGAGCTGCACGGCCACGCGGCCAAGCCCCGAAGCCACGTGGAGAGCATGGGTGCCGCCCCCACCACCAGTGACAGCCTGGCCTACAGGTGAGTGTTTGCGGCGGTTCCCTCCTTCTGCATCTGTGTCAGTGAGGCTGTGTGTGTCTCCAGGAAAAAGGGGTCAAGGCGAGAGGCCGTATCTACTGTGGCCTCTGTTCAGCCTTCAAGCCAGGATTCCCCTTTAAAAATCATTAAATCAGGGTCAGCCACAGAGACAGCAGGCACCTGGGTGCACTGGCCACTGGAGCTCCAGCCTTGAAGCATGGTCAGGTCAGATGCACCTGTTTTGGAGGGCAGTGTCTGGGTGAAGAAGGGTGGCCAGGCCCTGGATGCCGCCCCCTTGGCTCCAACTCTCCCGGCCCGTGCTGCCCAGACGCCTTCCTTCCTTTCCTTCCCACCATAGAGTGCGCCAAAACAACCCCACTCATGCCTGCAGAGCCAGGGCAGAGGCCCCACGTTCAGGGAGGGGCCCTTCCAGGCCACCCTCCCATAGCCATGAGGGTCTGGGCCAGCTGTCCAGCATCGGGCCAGCTGAAGTAGCAGGTGACCCGGGTCTTGCTCTTGCAGCGGGAAGGCAAGCATGACCTCCAAAAGAAACTCCAAGAAGGCTGAGTCGGGGAAGAGCACCAGCGTGGAGGCGCCAGGCCCCTCTGAGGACGCAGAGAAGAACCAGAAAATCATGCAGTGGATCATCGAGGGCGAGAAGGAGATCAGCAGGCACCGGAAGGCTGGCCATGGGTGAGAAGCTGTGTGTGGGCCTGGGCCCTGTGCAGTTGTGGGTGCAGGCGTCCAGAGCCACCCTGCCAGCCTCTAGCGCCCCTCTGCCAGCATCCTGAGCAGCTGGCCTTAGTGCAAGCCACATGCCACGGAAGCAGGAATTCCTTGGAATTAGGTCCAGTCCATGGGAGCATGAGGTCAACGCCTCCCTGTGGGTACCCTGTGATGGGGTGGGGGTCGTCAATGAGCTTCAATGTCCTGGGCAGGAGTACCCACTGGTGGGGTCAGTCTGAAGTTGCTGCAGCCCCCCCCCACCCCACCAGGGAGGGGCCTCCTGCCATATGGCTGCCCTCCTGTGAGAAGGAGCTAAGGCAGGGCCTGCACAAGGAACCTTATGGGCCTGACCTGCTTGTCCTCCGGCTGCCGCGGGCAGTTCTCATCTGGTCTGCGTCCCTCTGAGCTCTGTGTCGGTCTCAGTGTCACCCCTGTCCCCTTCATGGTGGGGACAGGGCTGGGCGGGGGGCCTGGGGCTGGTGGGGTCGGCCCATGGGCGGACTTCTCTGGCCCTCGCCGTTCCTGGGCCTTCCTGGGAAGGGCCGAGTGGTGTGTGTGAGGCAGGTGAGGCAGGTCATTGGCAACACGGGGTCCCTTGTTCCCGTGGCAACACGTTCCAAGGTCCACGTAACCTTGGAACAAGCCCCCTGCCGGTGTGCAGACCCTTTGCAGTCACAGAGCCTGACCTGGTGGGGGGGCCTCTCTGGGAGCCCCTCTCTTGCTCTGGTGGGGGTGGATTTTTGGCTTCTCTGGATTTCTCTCTTTTGCGATTTTCACAAGGACTGGCTCTGTCCTTGGCTGCTCCCCCAACCCCAAATGGAGGGTTGGAGGGCTTCTGTGGGTAAAGAGTGAGAGTCTAGAAACAGCCTCCTGGGTTTGGAAGGCTCCTGCCCTCTGGCTGGGCTGCAGGTTCTATCAAATGCTGGTGCTGCAGCGTCTCCACCAGGCACTTCTTGGGATCTGTGGGCCCAGGGGAGGTGAGGCCCGTAGAGGGGAGAATGGGGGGAAGGTGGGGCCAGGGAGTGAGGGGTAGGGGGACGGGGTGAAGTCTCCCTGTGGCCGGCCTTGTGGGACTTTTTAGGAGGAGTCCACCTCCCCCTGGGGTACATTCCCTGGGCAGTTCTGGCATCACAAGGGCACTGGGTCAACCCCCTGTCCCCAGGGCCCCCTTCTTGGGATTCCCTCCTTTTTGCTCCTGGGGCTCAGCCCCCCTTTCTGAGGCCTCCAGCCTAGCTGAGAGAGGCAGATGTTTTCACTCGAATTCCATTCAGTGATTGAGTGACGGCAGGTCACACAGATGTAAAGCACATTCTCGGTGTCTGATGATGGGGAGCGTGATGTCATGTGGAGGGGGAAATCAGGAAAGATCACATGTTCAGAATTATGCTAATTACATCAAGTATTTTTGTTTTTCTTTTTAACTTATTTATATTGGGCTGCGTTGGTTCTTCGTTGCTGCGCAGAGGCTTTCTCTAGTTGCAGCGAGCAGTGGCTACTCTTCGTTGCGGTGCGCAGGCTTCTCGTTGCCATAGGCTTCTCTTGTTGTGGAGCATGGGCTCTAGGACACGGGGGCTTCAGTAGTTGTGGCGTGTGGGCTTAGTTGCTCCACGGCATGTGGGATCTTCCTGGACCAGGGCTCGAACCCATGTACCCTGCATTGGCAGGCAGATTCCTAACCACTGTGCCACCAGGGAAGTCCCTGTGTCAAGTGTTTTTAATGGAGAAGGAAATACACTGAATATACCGAGTGGCTGTTGCTGAATTACATTTACTTTTTTCTTTGAATTTCCTGACTGTTTCAGGTTTTTCACAAAGAGCGCTTATTTTAATATCAAAATACTTTTCAATAACACTGAAAACTTTTCTTTAAAAGAAGTTTTCATGGGGAAGCAGAAAAAAAAAGTATTCACATAGGATGTGATTTATATTTCAATACACAAGTTTCCAGGAAGGACTGTACGTTCGAGGTGCAGGGGGCCGTGGGGGGTGTGGGCACTGCTCACCTTGTTCTCTGGCCCCACAGGTCGTCCGGGGCAAAAAAGCAGCAGGCCCACGAGAGCTCCCGGCCCTTGTCCATCGAGCGCCCCGGGGCCGTGCACCCCTGGGTCAGCGCCCAGCTCCGGACCTCCGTGCAGCCCTCGCATCTCTTCATCCAGGACCCCACGATGCCGCCCAACCCGGCCCCCAACCCTCTGACGCAGCTGGAGGAGGCCCGCCGGCGCCTGGAGGAGGAGGAGAAGAGGGCCAGCAAGGCGCCCTCGAGGCAGAGGTACGGGACCTCGGGAGAGCAGGGCTGCCTGCTGTGTGGCCGAGGGCTGGGAGGGCAGGTGGTCATCACACTGTCCCTCTGGGGAGGGAGGGGGAGCCCTTCCTGTGTCGCAACTGCCCTGCACATGCGCTCACTCGCCCTTACCTTGGGACTGCTGGAGGTCACAGTCAGATGACCATTGGCTGCTGTGCTGGCTGAACCAGGAGGGGGCGGTCCTGGGGGCTCCCAGCTGCCTCCACGAAGGGGGCCCGAAACATGTGGTTCACAGCTACATGGAGGGGAGCCCCGATGTCACGTGCAGGCAGGACGTTGGTGCTGAGATGTGTGTGGGTGTAAACTCTTCTCCTGGAAATACCCCAGCCCCACAGCCCTCCTCACTGTGCCCTCCTTGGCCTTCAGGGCCAGGGTGGCCCCAGGGGGGCAGGAAGGCCTCCCCTTTATGGGGGACAGGTTGTCCCTCCAGGCTGGGTCCTTGCAGCTCGGCCTTTGAGGTCACTTTCCCGGGCCTGCTGACCCATCAGGATTCCCAGGTGGATCAGGGTCTCTGAGGGGCCTGGAAATCTGGGGAGTGTGGTCATCAAACTGCAGCCACTGTTTTTCTTGGATGTTACTGGCTCCCATTGCCCTCGGTCAGCTGGGCGTCTGGGGTCTGGCCTCACCGTGTTTGGGTCCGTGCTGCTCTGGGGAAGCTGGCGTCAGGGTGCAGACCCTGCCCAGCGTCTGTCTCGGGCATAGCTGGAAGCCCGCATGTGTCCCCCGGGTCACTGAAGGTGACCATGTTTACGCCTAGCTGTCTCACACCCCGTGATCTCGCTCGTCAGCATAGAGCCGGGGAGCAGGCTTGTGCAGGTGGCCTCGCCTGATGCTAGCCTATAAGCTGGAGGCCAGCGGGGCAGCAGCGGGGCCACCGTGGGGGCCAGGGCGTGTGGACACCCTCCCTGCCGTGAGGACCCCCTGCAGGGGCTTCCTGGCCCATCATCCTTGCTGCCCGCTGTCTGTTCTTCCTGTGAGTACTCACAGGCCCTGCCCAGCGGCACGTCCTGTCTGGCTGGTGACGCTGAGCTGAGCACATGGGCGGCTCTGGCACCTCCACGGTGGTCAGTCTAGGGCATGTGGGCCTTTTGTAAATGGCTACAGACCAGAGAGCTGGGCCCTCCTCGTGGGGTGACCTCCACCCAGGCCGGTGAAAGTAGAAGTTGTGTCAGGGCCACAGAGCATCGCCCCCGGGGTGGAAGGCCACTGGGAGAGGAGCTGCCAGGCAGCGAGTCTCCTTCAGACGGAGCAGCCAGCGGCCGCCCTCCAGAGCCCAGGTCTGTGTCGAGTGCTGAGTAGGAAGAGCTGCACCCCAGGGAGGAGGCCAGGGCAGCTCCTCTTGGAAGGCGAAGGCTCCTCTGAGTGTGCATGAAGTGACAGGACCCCAGCATGTTCCCGGTGCCCGAGGCTCTGCCCAGATGAGGGTCTGGGAACCCTGGATGGATGGAAGCAGCATCGGCCTCTCGACTCATCCTGATGGAGCCCTGATCCTCCCGCCCTGCTCCACAACCCAAGGAGGGCTTTGGTGTCCTGTCCGCTGCACACAGTGGGAGCCTCATCTGTGGTGACAGAGCGTCTTGGGAGCCCCTGCTCCATCTTCCCGCTGATCTTCTGTGGTCACCGCCAACTGCTGCTGGAGGCCCTGCCCAGGCCCATGCGGCTCACTGACGCCGTTGTTCCCTAGGTATGTGCAGGAGGTCATCCAGCGGGGGCGCTCCTGTGTCAGGCCAGCGTGCACGCCCGTGCTGAGCGTGGTGCCAGCGGTGTCCGACCTGGAGCTCTCCGAGACAGAGTACGTGCGCTCCCCCCGGGTCTTCCCGGTACTGCCCAGCCATACTGCACCTCCGGCCAGGTGCTGCAGTGGCGCAGCTGTACCCGCGATGGGAGCTCAGGCACTGCACCTGAAGAGCTGGGTCTGCAAGTGTATCTCTGTCAAAGGAACCGTCTGACCGTCCACGTGGTGACAAGTGACCAACGGGCCAGAGAGGAGGTCCACTCGCCTCCCGCACTCTGGCCTCACGTCCCCACCAGGCCTTGGGACTCGCTGGTCAGCGACCTGCCTGGCTTGATGGGTTCAGGGCTGCAGCCCTGACTCCCCTGGCACTGCTGACCGGAAGCGTCAGCCCCGGGCACTTGTGCACAGCAAGCGGGCTCTGTTCTCACGTGGACCACAGGCACCTGCGGGTCGGCTCCCTGGGCATGCGTGGGCCAGGCTGGGCACTGGGGAGCCAAGGGCCATACGTAGACAGTGCTGGCCACCCTTTCCCTGCACTTCTGCTCAAGACAGAGAAGAAGGAAGGGGCCCCCACCTCAGCCTTGCAGGGCTGACCCCAGACAGTACTTCATCACACCCGGCTGAGTGTGCTGAGGGGCTCACGGCCTCCCCATAGGTCACTCCTCCAGTGGCCTCTGGAGAAGCAGGGACTCGGTGTCCCTTCTGCAGAGAATGGACCCCACAGGAACCCCAGCTGGGCTCCCAGGACAGCCTGGGCTTGAGGTCGCAGGACTGAGGGAAGGGAAGCGGGCGCTGGGAGCCTGGCTCAGGCAGTGGATGGCCACACAGCTGAGGTGACAGCCTGCTCTGTGCCCAGGAGCACCGGGTCGGGGGGGTCCCCAGAGAGAGTAGAGCCTGCTGTGAGCTCAGGTGGCCTTCCTGACATGACACTGACATGCCCAGCTGGCCAGGGCAAGGGCTGTGCCAGGCTCCACCGGCGCAGCTCTGGAGCGGTCACAGGACAGGACGCTAGAGGAGACGGGTGCTGCCTCAGCCTGGGCAGGAGGCGCTGCTGGCCTCAGCGGTCTCTGGAAGTGTGGCTGGCTGCTGCTTATGGTCTCGTGACAAGCTCTCTGCCATGAGGCAGATCCGTGTCAGGATCCGTCACAGTTCTATTCGTCCAGTCCCTGGCCTTAGGTGTTTCTGAAGCTTGGGGCTGTAGGCCTTACTAGGACACGAGCAGTTTAGCCCAGCCTCGAGGCGGTGGCTGTGGCGGGTTCTGTGGCCTGGCTGGCTGTCATGCAGCCCAGCAGAGGCATCTGCTGTGGGCTCTGGCTCTGAGAAGCCTGCTCGCCCAACTTCACGTGGTCTGGGTAATGGGTGCTGCCCGCCAGGCAGTTCAAGCCACAGTGAGACCAGGGCCTCGCAGTGGGTGGTGGGCAGGCCAAGGCGCCGGTCGGACAGTTGGCGGGCAGGCGACGAGCTGCTGTCCGCGTGGGTCAGGGCATGTGGCTGGCGCAGGACTGGAAACCTGGGCTGAGGCACCATGTGGGGTGAGCCCCCCGGGGCTGGACGTGGCTATGTGGGTGGGGTGGGCGTCGGGGCCTGTGGATGTGTGGCACTTCTGAGCGTGGCACAGCCCACCCTGCAGGCCCTGCTCTGTCGTTTACTGGGGTGCCTGGGGCCCAGCAGTCACCGCTGCTTCTCCGCCCCCCAGGACAAAATCGCAGAGGAAGGCAGGCGGTGGGAGTGCCCAGTCGTGTGACAGCATCGTCGTGGCCTACTATTTCTGTGGGGAGCCCATCCCCTACCGGACCCTGGTGAGGGGCCGTGCGGTCACCCTGGGCCAGTTCAAGGAGCTGCTGACCAAGAAAGGCAACTACAGGTGAGAGGCATTGGTGGGGTCAGCTCAGGAGACAGTGCTGTGTGCTCGTGCCTCGTTGAGTCCTTGCCTCCACCTGTCTGGCCACGGGCTGTCGGCGTGAGCCCCACGACGGATGGGGCGTGGGTGATCTCAGGTGGCTGAGGGCTCTAGGCCGAGCAAGGGGTCTAGAGGGTCTGTTGGTCCCCGTGCTGGTGTGACCTGAGTTGGCCTCGTCTCAGCCTCCTAACCGTCCTCCGCGGGTCTGCCCTGGGCTGCCCAGCCCTGCCGGCCTGAGACCAGCCCCTGCAGGCTCCTCACTGGGTTCTGTAGGTCGGGTGGGGCCCATGGGGTCTCGGCTGGGGTCAGCCCACCGTGGGCCTGCCTGGGTGGTTTGCTGTGGCCACTGGAGGGGCCTTGGGCCGAGTGCAGGCGCTTTAGCCCAGTGGAGAGGACAGAAACCCCACGCCCACCCACTCCTCCCCCACAGCACCTAGAGGCCGGGGCAGGGACCCTGCATGTGGTCACCGAACGTGTCAAGCACCGGCACTCAGGCACCGGGCAGAACCGGCTCGCGTGCCCTGCAGGAGGTGTCAGGGGCGGCCGCCAAACTGCCGGACGCTGCCGCCCTCACCGCCCCTCCCACCCGCAGATACTACTTCAAGAAGGTGAGCGACGAGTTCGAATGCGGCGTGGTGTTCGAGGAGGTGCGTGAGGACGGGGCCGTGCTGCCCGTCTTCGAGGAGAAGGTCATCGGCAAGGTGGAGAAGGTGGACTGACGGGCGGGCCTGGCCTCCGCGCTGCACACCATGAGGGCCTGTGCCGGGTTGAGAGAGTGTGGCAGACACACGGCTGCTGGCGGAAGGCCGGGTGCTGCCCGCCTCACAGCTGCCACCCCTTTGGTCCATCTGTGTCCAGGAGGGCGGGGGGGTCCCTCTGGGGTCCCACAGGCTTCCACCCACTCCTCTGCAGGACACTCAAGAGCCCACCCAGCAGGGAGCCCACCATGGGGCCGCCTTGAGACCCTCCCCCGCGGCCCCCTGCTGCTAACCGCGGACACCCCCGGCGCTCACCCCACAGGCTCTGCTTCTCCTTCTGGGACTTGCCCGCCATGGCCTGCCCTGGTCAGGCCTGTCCCAGAGCCGGGGTGCAGGGGGCCCCGTGGGGCCTCTGTCCATTGTACATGTCACCGAGTGCCTTCAACACAGCTTGTCTCTTGCCTCACTGTGTGGACCCGGCGACGGAGCACCGAGGCCCAAGTGTGGGCTCAGCGGGTCCTGGGCCCCTTCCTCCTAAGGGCCCATGTAAATATGTACATTTCTCAGGCCTGGGCCAGCGGGGAGGGGCTGCCCCAAGCCCGTTTTTCATGCGCTGACTTGTACAATTATCTTTTCAAAGGTACTTGGATAATAATGAAATAAAACCATTTTTGAATCTTCCCTGGCTGTGGACTGCACCTGTCCAACGTGGCTGGTGGGAATGCCCCTCGGCTGGCTCCTGGGATGTGTGCCCTGTCTCCCAGCCACCAAAGGAAGTCAGGCCAGCCTCCGTGGCAGGGAGGGGGGGCCATTTAGCAACGCTAGCAGAGCTTGGGAGAGAGAGTGGGCCTGAAGCCGGCAGCAATGCCATGCTCCCCCTTCCTGCCCCAGTGGAGCCTCAGACCTGAGCCAGGGATCCATCTTCCATCCAAGATGTGAAGGACCCAGGAGGCTGAGATTGGGCCCAAACCAAGGGCCAGGGGGCCTGCCTTGCTCAGGAACCACACACACAGTCCAGGACCAGAGCTCTTTATTCACAGCCCACAGCTTCCATGGGCACCAAGGGACACGGCTCCCCAGGTGGGCGCTGGCAGCGGTGCAACTACAGCTCGTCTTTGGGCTCCGTGGTGTTTTCTGGCATCTCCTGGAAAGGGTCATAGAGACCCAGCTGGAAGCTGCACCCTCAGCCCAGCCCAGCCCGTCACAGCCACGCATCCAGAGGACTCGTCCAGAGACCTGGAGCCTTGGGACAGAGACACCCACCGGGAAGGGGGCTCCGGGCACCTCCGTGGGCTCCTCTGCAGGCAGCTCACCCCCGCTGTCCAGAAGCTTGGAGAAGGTGTCCAGGTCCCTGGTGCCTTTGTATTCAATCACCTGAGGAAGGACGGGCGGGTCTGGGGGACACACCGTCCAGGGTCTAAGGCCAGCCCTCCGAGGCCACGCCGCATCTCCAGCCGAGGTCTGAAGAGCCTAGACTGAGCCCAGACCAAGGATGGGGTCCTGTCTCACCTTCTGACCGGGCCCCGCCGGGAAGTACTTGAGGGTGGGGAAGCTGTGCACAGGGAGGGCCTCCAGCTCATTGGCCGTGGCATCCAGCTCGGCGATGACGATGTCCTCGTGGTCCCTGTACTTCTCAGCCAGTGCCTCCCAGGCCGGGGCCATCTCTTTGCAGTGGGTGCACCATGGGGCATCTAGGACAGGGGGGCATCAGCACAGCCAGCAGGGTCCCTGCTGCCCACTAGCCCACTGCCCTCTGCACTCACAGAACTTGATAAACACGTTCTTGGTTTCATCAAAAGCCACCTGCTCGAAATTCTTGCCCACGAGGGTCTTGACTGGCCGCTGGTCCCAGTCGGGGGGGGGACCTCCTGGCTCAAGTGATAAGGCTGGGAGAACCGGCCAGGTGCTTTATTGGGGGGTCTCTCCCAAGAGCCGCTGCTCCCACTCCCGCCCCCCAACTGGGCAGTCCAGCAGCAGACCTTGACCTCCCCACCCAGGACTGCGTGGCAGAAGGCTGCAACCGAGGTGGCGGTGACTGGCCCCCTGTCCGCAGGCATGCACTTCTTGGTGGTCTCAATGTTGATGAAGCGTAGGGTGGGGGCCTCCTTGGCCTTGAGGCCGAAGTACTGGAGCACGTGGTCGTTGCTGGCACCCACGTCCACCACCACAAACAGCACCTGCCAGCAGGGAGTCCGCGTGGGCGCCCTGCCTCCCCACTGCCACCTCACCCCTTACCCGTGGGCTGAGCCAGTACCTGCCCGCGGAAGCTGGGAGCTGCCTCCCGGAAGCCCGCCAGCAGCTCCCGGTGGGAGGCCAGCGTCTGGTTGACGAACAGCAGCAAGTGGTTAAGGATCCTGGCTGCAAAGATCTTACGGGACGTCTGCGGGGGCAAGTGGCGCTCATGGGCTGCTCCCGCGCTCGCCTCCCATCCTCCGCTCCCACCCGCACCTGCCCTCCAGCCCCACTCACCTGGCTGTTGAACTCCGTGACCAGGTGCATGCTGTGTGTGAGGAGGAAGCGTGACAGATCCCCTTGGTCCAGGCCCAGCTCCTCATCCACTGGGAAGTCTGCCCGCCCCTCGTCATACTGGACAGCGCCGGGTGGGTCAGCAGGAGCCATCGCCCTGACTCCGACCCCCACTTCCGCCCTGACTCTGGGCCTGACCCACCTTTTTGAAGAGGACCACGGTGTCCTTGGTGAGGCCGAACTTCTGAAAGAGCTGAGGCTGGTTGGTGAGGCCAAAGCTCATGTCCAGGGCATCCTGGGCCAGGGCCAGGAAGGTAGCCACATCCTTGTCCTGCAGGTCCTAAGGGGCCCGAGCCTATGAGGCTGACTGCCCTCACAGACCCTGCTCCCAGGCCCGGCCCTCATGCCACCAGCTCACCTGGAAGAAGCCAATGACCACCACATCCCGGGCATCTATCAGCGCTTGGGCGCCCTCCTCATCCTCCAGCCTCGTGGCACTGGGCCCCACCCGCCGCCTCAGCCACTCAGCGATGCCCTCGGCCTCCCAGGGGCCTGCAGAGATTCCCCTCAGCCTGGGCCAGCCCTGCCACCCGCCCACCCACCCATGCCCACTCCCCGCACCAGTGTACTCCTCCGGGTGCCTGTGGTTCCCGTCAAGGAAGAACTTGAGCGTGGGATACTTTGTCACCGCAAACTCCTCGGCCAACTCTGGCTCCGCGGGCCCGTCCGCCTTGGCCAGCCTGACTTTGGCCGACTCTGCTGCCAGCAGGGCAGCCGCCTTGCTGTACTCAGGGGCCAGTGCCTTGCAGTGCCCACACCACGGGGCGTCTGGGGGACAGGGCCATGGGTGCCCCAGGCCTCCATTGCCCCAGCCGCAGCCCCTGCTCCTGCCCGGCCAGAGCTGGCCGACCTTGGGGCCAGTCAGGCCCAGCAGGGAGCAAGCATGTCCTGTCCACACCTCCCTCATCAGGGGCCCACCTGAGCCTTGGCCATATGGAGCCCAAGCGCCGGAGACCAGCCTCCTCAAGGCCCCCAGCTTGGGGAGGCAGTGGCCAGTACTGTCCTGACTGAATTTAGGAGGAATTTTCCGTTGCCTCCCCCTGAGGCCGGCGCCCGGCCATCTGCCTGTTGAGGCCTGCCGGCTAAGAATGGCTCTCACGTGTGAAAAGCTTGTAAAAACCCGGAAGAATGTGCAAGCCTGAATGCTGGCTGGCCCTTTACAGAAGAGTTTGTAGAAGGACAATGACCGTGGGTCTCCCCTGCACCTGTGCCCTTCACCACTGTGAGGCTGGACCCCCAGGCCCAGCTCAGCCCCAGGGCTGTGCCTCGGGTATCTTCTGACAGAGCTCCAGGAGCACGGTGGGGGCGAGTGGCCCTGGCATGGGGGGGTAGAACCCCCCAGGTGGCCCCTGCGGGTCTCCCAGCCCCACCGGCCCCAAGCACTCACAGAACTCCACCAGCAGGGCAGGGTGCTCCCGCAAGGCCAGGCCAAGGGTCTGCCAAGGGTCTCCCATCCTCCTCCGGGGGCTCCTCCTCGGGGGGCTCCTCCTCAGGGGGCTCCTCCAAGGGACCCTCGGGCCCTGGCCCCTGTCCCCACAGGCCTGAGGCCCCGAGCAGCAGCAGCAGCACTGGCAGGAGCTGGCCGTCCATGGCAGTGCCGGGGCCCACGGGCCGGGGCAGAGAAGAGGGTGGGGGCCAAGCAGCTGCCGCCCCGTGGCACGCAAGCCTGGTTGCAGGGAGGATAGGCTGGGAGGCCCCCCACCGCGGGGGCGGGGAGGCAGACAGGCGACACCGAGGGCACCAAGACAGAGCAACGTTTAATAGGACTGTTCAGGGCACAGTGCCAGGCCTGGGGAGGGGCCGTCCCGGGACAGGACAGAGGGCAGGGGGGTCTGGCCACTGAGGGGGCCGGGGAATGGTCAGGGGTCCCTTGCAGCGACTGACAGAGGTGGGGGAGACCAGGACCGCAAGTGGGAACACAGCCCTGGGGCAGGGGGCGCTCAGCTCTCCCAGTCCTGGCAGATGTGGAGGCCCCACTCCCAGGACAGGTGGGGGGTCCTGTCGTCATCGGTGAAGAATGACGTGACCACGTAGGCACCCCGCACCAGCACGCCCCGGGGCGCCTCCTCCAACGGAGTCACAAACTCGTACTCCTGGGCGCTCGGGCCATAGCTGCCCACCATGTAGACGGCTTTGTCCACTGGGGGAGGGCGAGGGTGTCAGGGGCTGCCCTCTGCCCCACTGGCCCCCACCCCGAGCCCTCCCCCTGGGCTGCCCCCTCCACGCAGCCCTCACCTCGCAGGCCCTGGCGGTAGGTGTGATGCAGACACTTGAGGCCACTGACGATCTCCTTATTGACCTGAAGGACAGACGGTGTTAGGGGGAACCTGGGGGGGCTGGGCCTGTGGCTGGCTGGTGTCCCTCCTGACAGCTCCCTCACCTTGAAGGTAATCTTCACTTTGTAATCAACACCCTCCTTCAGGACAAACACCCGGTTTTTCAGTGCAGCCAACTCCCCTGTTAGGGAAAGTGCAGCTAAGTGTGAACTCCTGTGATGGCTGAGACCCTGCCCCAGGAGCCCTCATGGGGGGCCTGTACCTCTGAGGTCTAGGTCTGAGTACTTGGGATTGGGCATGGGGAGGGGGTCTTAAGAGGTACATGGCAACGAGCCCAGGTCTCTACCCCAAAGATCAGTTTGTATTTTGTGGAGGGGGTTACCTGTGAGGTCCCTGCCTGGGGCTCAGGGTCGCACCAGGCACCCTGGGAGTTACCTGTGAGGTCCATGGTGATGGGCCCTGGGGCCTGCTCAGACATCAGTGTCAGGCTGGTCACCTGCACGTTGGGCAGGCTTGGGTCTGAAGAGAAACCAGAAGTGTACAGGTGCCCTAACCCTAACCCACCCTCCCCACCCCAGCCCAGGGCATGGGCATACCCACGGCAGGCGGCTCAGGCCCCAGCAACGCCCGCTTGTAATTGACCAGGCTCTCATCGTCCGGGTCCAGCTGCTGGATCTCCAGGAGGCTTTTCCTCCCCGGGGCCCGGTACTCCGGCACGGCCTCATCCAGCACCTCATCTGGCGGCAGCTGCCCCTTCTCCTTGTCCGTCAGGAGGACTGGGGGTCGGGGAGGGTGTGTGAGGGTGTGTGCCAGCTGACCTGGCATTTGCTGGAGCCTGCCGTCTGGCCAGCTGGACCTCCCACTGCCCAAAGGAAGGAACTTAACAGGAGTCCGGTGAGAGCTCTGGGAGAGGGGTGGGCCGAGAAGATGCAGAGCAGCGCCCAAACCCAGCCTCTTGGGGAAGGGCCTGGGGAGTGGAGAAGGCTCCCAAGAGATGGAGGCAGGTGATCCCTGGAGGCTCCAGCTGCATCCTCCTGCCCCACCCATTCATCCCAGGCCCCTCCCTGACTGTAGGGGGAAGGAAGACCCCAAATGGGGGACAGCCCCAAGGGATAGGGTCCACCACTACAGAGTGGTGACCGCTGAGGTCTTCTCTAGAGCAGAGGCTCTGCCTTTTCGCTGCTCTCTAGGGTCCCCAGTGCCCTAGGCCTCTTCCCATATTCCCATAAGGCTCTCGGACACCTCTCAGGGTCCCCACCACCCTGCTCAGGGACTGCGTTCCCTGAATGTCTCCCCACAGTCTTGGGAGTTCCTCCGCATAATGCTCCTGAAGGGTAGGGGTGGTTCTCTCTAAAACCCTCAACTTATGCTCCGAGGCCACCTCCCCAGGTGCCTCCAGACCCAGTCACCTAAGCCCCTTCCCCTGGCGCCTTAACGCAGGGGTCTTTCTGAGCCCTTCCCACAGTCCTAGGAGAAGCTCCCATGGTACCTTGGGGCAGGGTCTTTCCGAGTCCCTGCCCACTGCGCTCGTCTTTCCCGGGATCCACACCCTCCCTGAAGGAGCCCCAGCCCCACCCAAGGGAGATGGGACCTCAGGGGCAGGTTCCCACGGGGAGAGGGCCCCCCTGCCACCCTGGCTTCACAAACAGACCCGCCCACTCTTGACCCCTTGCCCCATGAGTGTCTGGCCTGGACGAAGCCCCCCACCCCCGCCAGAGCCCTGACGGGGGACCACGCCGCGAGGTCCCCACGAGCGTCCCCAAAGTTTCCGCGGGGGAGAAGCCGCCGCGCCCCGGGCTGAGCCCCCCGCCCACGTGGCCGCCCTGGCCACGGCCCGCTCACCTCGGGCGCACAGCGCCAGCCGGAGCAGCTCCAGCAGCTGCGCCCCCAGCTCACACGCGTCCAGGCCCAGCATGGTGGCCCGCGGCCCGGCCCCGCCACCGAGCCGCCGAGGAGCCGCCGCCCGCCCCGCCGCCGCCCGGCTCGGCGCTCAGCCCCGGCGCGACTGCGGTGAGCTCATCCCGGCCGGGAGCGCCCCCCGCGCCCAGCGCCGCGCCCGCGCCGCGCGCCCCCAGCCGCTCCGCGGACCCCGCGCAGCCCCGCAGAGACGCGCGTGTCGCCCGCTTGGCGCCGGCACCCGATCGTCCCCGCCGCTGGCGCACTCGGACCCCGCACAGCCGCCGCGGTCACGGTCCCAGCATCCCGCCCCGCCTGCACCCGTCTCTGGCCATCACGGCTGCCCCACCCCATGGCGCCGCCCGGAGTCTGGGGAGTCTCTGGGGAAGCCCTCTGGGCGGGGCTGGTGGGGCTGGGGGCGCGAGTGGAGCAGGTGCGTCCCCCGCCACAAGTCCCCAGGCTCTCGTTACCTGCAGGCAGCGCAGGCCGCACCTGGGGCCCGACAGTCCCTCCCCCTCCCCCTACTCCCACCCCCGCTGGAGCTTATTTATGTCTGGGCAGAGGGGACTCCTGGAGTCTGCCCAGCCTTGGGGGGTGGGGGATGCTGTGTGTGTATGCACAGCCTCCTGGCCCCGCACCCCAGAGGTTCACAGGCATCAGCACGGAGGGGCCAGTGTCCACACACACAGTGAGGTGCAGTCTGGAGACACAGCCATTATTCCAGTGTTTATTGACTGGGCTGTGTGAGCGTGGCAGGGGGTGGAGGTGTCTTTGCATTCTCTAGGCTCAGAGGCCCCCGTCCTTGGGGAGAAAAGGACACTGATCTGAAACAGAACGGGGTGGTGGAGTGCTGAGAGGGGCGCAAAGAAGGGGCCTCTGGTCTTGATGCCTAAACAGACCTTGTGACAGGTGGATGGGGGTCAGCGGGGCAGGGGCAGGGGTGAGCTGGACCTGAGGCTGGGGACAGCTGGGTCAAAGTGGAGGGGGAGGCAGAACACCAGCTAGAGTCCCCCTGCTTCCTTACACCCCTCCGCCCCCCATTTCTGAGGACACCCAAGGATCAGATCTGCCCTGGCCCAAAGGAGCCCCCTATCTGAGAAGGAGGCCAGCAGGCCGTGGGTGCGGGAGGCACATGTGCTAGGGTGGGGACTGTCCCCCTTGGAGCCGCACCTGCCCACAGTCTTTCCAAGGCAGGATCTCCCCAGCTGGAGCCCAGCCCTTCTAGGGTCACATCCTGCTGCCCCTTCCCTGGGGTGGTCAGGGAAGCCACTTGTCCCCAGGCTGGGGATAGCTCTGGCCTCTGGGGGCCTTCAGCCTCTCTAGAAGCCCATCCATGAAGAGAGGACAGCCAGGCCTGGGGCCAGCCTGACCCCACCTGTGTGGGTGGGGCTGGGTGAGAGAATTTCACTGGCATGTAAGGGAGAATGGCACCTGGGAAGGGTAGAACACCCCTCCAGTACCCCTGCCCCAGCTCAGCCTGGACATGGCTTTGCCTGCAGTGGAAATGGGTTCAGATGGCCATGTCGGAGGCTCTGGCCAAAGGCTAACCCCGACATCCTGCCCTGCCCCAAGCACCTAAAAATCAGAAATAGACCTGTTTGCACCACTTTAAAATGGCCCCAACAAAAGGGGTGTGGGTGGCCAAGCTGTTGGAGGAGGGAGAGAAACGGCCAGGCTGGGCCCTGAGCCCAGAGGCTGCCCACGAATCTTGGGGGGCAGGTGTTGAGATCTTCTCTCCCAGTAAAGCCCCCTCCCACAGTCTCCCACAGTTTCGGGGTAACCCGGGTGGGGTCTCTGTCTGTTCCCCAACTGGTGCCCCAGGCATCATCAGTGCAGCAGAGGGAAGTGAGCTGCCTGCCATATTCCCCCAGGCCTCAAAGGCCCCCGCCCAGCACACCTGTGCAGCCACGCAGTGTCATACCAGCCCGGTAGCACCTGCATGCGGCAGGGACAGTGTCACAGTTGCAGGGACACACTCCTAGGGCAGTTCGACCCCTCACCCAGACCTTACAGCCCCTGAACCACTGGTCGCCCACATCCTGGGGCGCCACACAGGAGGTGGGTATGGGGGAGGGGTTACAGTGACCCTAAACGGTTATCCTCCACCGCAGCCCTCCTTCCCCACAAGTTCCCTCTCCCCTTTTCTGAGTCCCCATCCTTTCCCTGAGTTCCCACCCCACCTCTGAGCCTCCCCCACCGCCGTCCCAGCAGAGGCTGATTCCCCCCACGCTGTCCGGGTGGGTCCAAGCCCCCTCTCGAAGCTCCAGGCAAGCTCCCGCGGGCACGGGCCTCGGTTTCTCGTGACGTGAGGGGAGCCTGCTCGAGGTGGATGATCGGGCGCGCGTCCCCAGACCCCAGACCCCGCGCTGCGGAGGGTTAACTCGCGGGCGGGGCGGCGGCCCGGGAGAGGAGGGGAGGGGCGGGGAGGGGAGGGGAGGGGCGGGGAGGGGCGGGGCGGCCGGACACCCTCGCCCCGCTGGGCCTGCCTCAGCGATGGCCGCCGGCCCCGCGTCCCACGGCGGGCACCCCCGCGCGCAGAAGCCGCATCTAAGCAAGGTGGGTGCCGGGATCCCGCCTGCCCCCCCCACCCCGATTTCCCGACACGCGAGGCCGGGAGGGGCAGGGGAGGAGTGAGTGCGGGTGCACGCGAGTGTGGACACTACGCGAGCGCGCGAGTGTGGACGCGGGTCTGGGGCAATGGCACCGTGTGAGCGGGGTGGGGCGGCGGAGACCCCGGGGTTGGGGTCGCCGCTCGCTCGCGCCCCCCCTCGCCTCCGCGGTCAGCCACGGCCTGAAATCCCACCATCAGTGAGCGTTAATCTCCTTCAAGCACACTGATCCGGCGCATCCCGGGCTGTTCCGGGGCATCTGGATATGGGGGTGGGGGAGGAGGCCACCGCAGGCCCTCAACCTCCTTTGCCCAGATGGAGCGGATGGTCGTGAGTATGCAGGACCCCGACCAGGGCGTGAAGATGCGGAGCCAGCGCCTGCTCATCACCGTCATTCCTCACGCAGTGACTGGTGAGGTGTTGCAGGGGCGGGGAGGGGTGTGCCGGCCCTGCCTCGGCCTCCCCCTACCCCAGTCTCTGCTATGCAGGCAACGACGTCATGGAGTGGTTGATCCACAAGTACTGCATCACAGAGGAGGGTGAGGGGTCAGCCCGCTGCTCTTCCTGCGCCCCATACCCGGCCCTGGGGTCGCTGTGCTGATGGCCTAGTGCTGGGGCCAAGCCCACTGTGCTGGGGGACCCGGCTCGGCTCCCCCAACTAAGAATTCACCACCTTGCTCCCCAGAGGCCCTGCACCTGGGCACCCTCCTAGTGCGGCATGGCTACCTATACCCACTGCGAGACCCCTGTCACCTCGAGCTCCGGCTGGATGAAACGCCCTATAGGTTCCAGGTCAGGCTCAACTGAGAGCAGGTAGGACCCATCCCACCAGGCAGTGCCTTGGCAGAGACTCATGGAAGGGGTGGGGCTGGGGCAGGAGCAGGACCTGTGATGTCACCGCAGGTCTTGTGGCCCACTGCCCCCTCCCCAAAAGGCCTGGACTGGAAGCGTCCCTGTGACAGAAAGACCAAGTTAAGGGGAGGGACCTTTAGCAGGGCCCCATAAGGGGTAGTACCTGCAGAGGACTCCACCAGCTTACCCGGGGTCCTTAGGCCCCAGCCCTGAAGAAGGGGCTTGAGGACAGGATCCCTGCACCCCAGTGTGCGTCCTCAATCATGATGGAGCCCCCCCTCCTGCCCTCCCTGGCCACACCAGGGACCCTGGCAGGGCCTGCCCTCAGTCCCCACCCCCCCAGCACTACAACTACCTCCTGGGCCTGGGCAGGGGGCCCAGAGTCAGTGAACCAAGCGCAGCTCGGTCCAGGTGGACGGAATGGTGGATGGTCAGCTGAGCCTTGGGACAGTGGGAAGATACCCCCCAGCCAGCCCAGTCTCCTCCCAAGGGAGCTGAGAGGGTGGGGATGACTCTTGAGGCGGGGCAGGCCCAGAAGGTCACAGATACCTTTGTCCTTGCACCACACCAGACGCCCTATTTCTGGATGAGCACCCTGTGGCCAGCCGCTGAGCTGGACTACGGTGAGTGAGGAGGGGTGGGCTAGCCAGGGACAAACCCCCAGGACTGGTGGCTGCAGGTGGGAATGCCACAGGGGAGGGGGAGCTGACATTGCTCCTCCGCAACCTGTGCCCTGTCCTTCCAGCCATCTACCTGGCCAAGAAGAACATCCGAAAGCGGGGGGGCCTGTTTGACCACGAAAAGGTGGGACACCCTCCCCACCCCTCCCAGGCTGAATCCAGCCAGAGGAACCCAGTCCCTACTTGTGGCCCTAGAGCACACAGCCCAGACCCCATGGTGATGTGGATACACAAGCACAAACACCCTAGGTGGTCTCAGAGGGGAGGTGGGGAGTCCACACCCCAGAGCTGGGCACCGGAGGGAGTTTCCCGCTGGAGACCTCAACACTCCGCAGGAGCACTATGACCAGCTGCACAGGAAGATCAGCCACACGTGGGACCTGGTAGTGATGCAGGCGAGAGAGCAGCTGTGGTGAGACCACGCCCTGCATGCCCCGCACGCCCCCAGCCCAGGCACTGGCAGCCCTGGGACCAGAAACAGCGCACCCAGGCTTGGCTGCCTGCCCAGGCCTCGGCCTGAAGTGGGGGGTGAGGTGGTGGGTACAGTGTCCCCCCAGCTCTGCCTACCCCCCCCCAGGGCAGCTAAGCAGCGCAGGAAGGGGGACAGGCTGGTCATCGCATGCCAGGAGCAGACGTACTGGCTGGTGAACAGGCCCCCGGTGAGCCCCTTGTGGGGGGTGGTCCTTGGACAGCAGCGGAGTCCTGCTAGCGGTCAGTGTGCCTCCTCAGGTGCTCACTGAGGAGGACCTGCTTTCTGACCCCTGGGAAGGACATGCTTTTAGGGATCCTGTCAGGTGACAGGAAGTTCTTTTTCTGTGGTTCATGAGAACCCAGAGGTCACAAGGCCAGGCCTGAGCTGCCCCCACCCACAGACTAGGACACAGCAGCTTCTCTCTGGGTCTAAGGAAGCAGAATGTGGGCACCTGAAGGCCCTGGGCGGGGTGGGGGTGGGGGTGGGGGGAGGTGAGTGGGGGCACCTGAAGGCCCTTGGGGGTGGGGGAAGGTGAGTGGGGGCACCTGAAGGCCCTTGGGGTTGGGGGAGGTGAGTGGGGGCAGGCTTAACTGCAGCATGAGGGACTGAGGTAATAGGCCAAGAGCTTCTGGGGTGCTGGCCTGGGGTCAGGCCTTACCCAGATCCGTGGGCCTGGCAGGTGGGTTGAGGTCCCCCTACTGTGTGGGGCAGTGGAGAGACCAGTAGACACAGATGTGTGCTGTGAGGGGCAGTCACAGCGGACCATGAATAGAAGCTCCGGGGGAAAATACTCCATGAAAAAAAAAAAGAGAGGAACGCAGGGGCCTGATTACCTCATCAGGTGTGGGTAGTGCCTCTGGGAAAATGACCCTTAATCTTCCACCTGAGGGTCACGGGGGTCTCAGGCGTTGAGGGTGGAGTGGGTGTGGCCAAGGCTGAGCAGTGGGCTGAGGGCCGGTGGTGGTCCTGTGGAGGGACCAGTAATGGCGCCCGTGGCCTCTGGGGAGGCATGTGTGTCTGGGAACGGGGTGGTCAGGACGAGGTGCGGCCAGAGGGGCTGTCTCAGGTAGGGCTGGGGTTCTGGCCTGAGCAGCCAGGAGCTCAGAGGTGAGTTTGGCTGAGGCGAGGAAGAACGGGGGGCTTGGGGGCAGGTCACAGACTTCGCTTTAGGAGCCAGGAGCTGGGTGAGGGGCTGGAGAGGGGACCAGAGTGGGCTAGACAGGGAAGGTGCCCTGGGGTGGGGATGGGCAGAAAGCATACAGGTCCTGAGCTCCCCTGAGCGTGTTTCCACATTAGGGCCTGACATGGGCACAGAGCTTCAGTGTATGGGGTTAGGAGGGTCTCAGCAGCCTGCCTGAGCTGTGCCCCCGCTTCATCTCTTCCCCCCTCTGCAGCCCGGGGTCCCCAGCGTGCTGGAGCAAGGTCCAGAGCGGAATTCCTGCACTGCTGGGCGAGTGCAGATGGTGAGGACATTGCATGCACCCCCCAGCCCACTCCCCACCCCTGCACAGTGCCCTCCACTCCATGTGCCCCCACCTCCCTTAACCCCCCACCTCCCCCCCGCCACTTTACCCCCCCACTCCACCCACTTCACCACTAGGGGACTGCTTGGGGGCTGCCCACCCACCTGTCCACTTGTCCATCCAAATGTCCCATGATTCAGTCACTCCAAGTCTCCTGCTTTGCTCCCCAGCTCACTGCCCCGACTCCCAGCCCCCTGCTAACTCTCGCTCTCTCTCACCTCCCACCTGCTGCCCTGGGTGCAAGTAAGTACAGTAGACCCTATGGGGGGAGGGGGTCTTTTCCCCCAGGCTAGGGCAGCATCAGGGTCTGTGGGGACTTGGAGGGGTGGCGAGCAGGGCCACAGGCCCGAGCAACCAGGGCCGAATGAACCATGCGCCTCCAAAGCCTCCAAACTGGATGGAATTGGACCAGGACACATGTCCGAACTTTGTAGCAGCAGAGTCCTCAGTCAGATCCCACGACACCCAAAACATAGAGCGGAGTCATCTAGTACTTTTCTGAGAAAGCATCTTCCTGACTTCAAAATCATAGTTCACGGCCACAGGTTTGTGATTTCCAGCAAAGTCACGCAGATAGCTGAGAGGAGAGGTTGGCATCACAAGCGTCCTGAGGGTGCTGTCTGCCCTCCCTTCCCTTCAGTACATTTGAAAACATGAAATAGTGACAGTTGGGGAAACTCAAGGCAACTTTGAGCACCTGAGGGCTTGGTGAACACCCCAAAACGTCCAGACTTGAGGCCCCAGGAGGCGTCCTGGAAAGTCAGACCCCTGCATTAGAGGCCAGGGCTCCGGAGGGCAGGGCAGGGGTGGGATGTCAGTCCCTATAGGGACCTGCCTTCTAACTGCAGCCCACTGGGCCCCTTCCAGACCAAGACCGTGGATTTCTACAGGCGGGAGGTAGGTCCTGGGGGCAGAAGGGAGGGGAGGGGTGGGCTGGTGGTTCCCAGCCCCGGCGCCCCTCACAGGTCTCCCATCTTAGGTCGAGTGCTTACGAAAGGCACTGGGCAGGGCCCGGGTGAAGTCCTCCGTCTGCCTCGAGGCGTGAGTGGGATGGGGGTGGTGGCTGGAGACCCCCAGCCCAGAGCCCAAACCCTTCCTCCAGTGCCCTCGTCCCCACAGCACTCCCTGCACTGGCCCTGGCACCACCCTCCACCCCCAGGTACCTGAAATTTAGCAGCCAGCGTGGGCCGCACGACCCCATCATGTCGGGGTGCCTGCCTAGCAACCCCTGGGTCACAGACAACGATACCTACTGGGCCATGAATGCACCCAGGTGAGCCTGGGGTGGGCCAGGAGCTGCAGGTGTGCCCCTGCCTTCCTCGTGCTCCTGACCCACCCGCCCCTCCCCCAGCGCGGCCGTGCCCACAAGGCTCCGTGTGGAGCAGTGGGCCTTCAGCTTCCGGGAACTCTTGGAAGACCCTGTGGGACGGGCCCATTTCATGGACTTTCTCAGGAAAGAGTTCAGTGGTGAGAAGCCCCCGCCCCTGCTCCCTGCTCGAGCCCCCCCCACCCCAGGTTTCCACCAGCCTGGGGTGGGCCTGACCCCGTGCCCGGACCCCCAGCTGAGAACCTCAGCTTCTGGGAGGCCTGTGAGGAGCTGCGCCACGGAGGGCAGGCCCAGGTCCCCGCCCTGGTGGACGCCGTGTACCAGTGAGTGCCGCAGGGTGGGGCGGGGGGCGGGCAGCGGCCAGCCCGAATGGCCCAGACCCACCGGGGCTCCTCTCTCCCATGCCAGGCAGTTCCTGGCCCCCGGTGCTGCCCGCTGGGTCAACATTGACAGCCGGACGATGGAGCGGACGCTGGTGGGCCTGGGCCGGCCGCACCGCCATGTGCTGGACGACGCCCAGCTGCACATCTACATGCTGATGAAGAAGGTGGGCGCCTCCTCCCTCGCCGCCCCCCCGCCCCAAGCCGGTGTCAGGTGGCTTCAGTGGCCACAGCTCAGAGGCTGGTCCGCACCTGCTCCCCGTGGCTCCTGCCAGCTTAGTCCCGCAGCTCACACCGCGCTTTACAGAGCAGCAAACCGAGGCTCAGGGCGGCTGCAGGGCTTGTCCAGCCGTGGTTGTAAAGTGTTCTAACGTGGAAAAGGTCAAATATGAACAGAAAGTAAATGACGAATCCCCACGTACCTACAGCCCACCTTCACAAACTGTCGACTCGGGGCCTATCTGGACTCACGGTCCATCCTGTCCAGTGGCCTACCACACACCACCCCTCACCCCCGACTTTAAAGCCATTTCCAGACTTCCTGTCTGTAGGTATTGCAGGAAGTTCCCTTAAAGGACACGGCCACCGCTTCCCTTTAAACATGGCTGCAGAGGCCAGCATCACACGCGAAACACCAACAGTATTTACTCAATGCCCTCGAGTGGCCAGTCGCGTCCCCTTCCCCACGTGACCTCAGGCTAGTTTCCCGCTGCTGCTTATTCTCTGTGCTGTGGAGGTAGAAGCCTGATGGGGTCTCGGGGCTGAGATCAGGATGAGAGCAGGCTGGTTTCTTCTGGAGCCTCCAGGGGAGAATCCGTCCTCCTTTCTCCAGCTTCTATGGACACTGTGTTCCTTGATTAGATTGTTTTCAGTTTTGTTGTTGTTGGTTCGGTTTGGTCGGGAATTCTTACTTCAGAGGCGGTGTCCGACGTGTCCTCCACTCAGGAGGGATGTCAGTCCAGCTCTCTCTCTTTTGTGGTGAAAGCAGCCTTGACAGTCTGGCCCAGATCCATGATTTCATGAGGGTATGGGATATTCTAACCCATCGCTGCCTCCCTGTTCTGACGCCTCCTCTCTCTGCTCGTTGCTGGCCCAGTGGTACCGATCATAGAGGAAAGGCAGGACCGAGGCTTGATTCCTCCTTTAAACATAATTATTTATGGCTGCGTTGGGGTCTGTTGCTGCTGGGCGTGGGCTTTCTCTAGTTGCGGCGGGCGGGGGCTACTCTTCGTTGCGGTGAGCGGGCTTCTCATTGCGGTGGCTTCTCTTGTTGCGGAGCACAGGCTCTAGGTGTGCGGGCTTCAGTAGTTGTGGCGCATGGGCTTAGTTGCTCCACGGCATGTGGGATCTTCCCAGACGGGGGTTGAACCCGTGTCCCCTGCGTTGGCAGGTGAATTCTTAACCACTGCACCACCAGGGAAGTCCTAAACATAATTTTTTTTTAATATCTTTTTTCCTAATTTTTTTGGCTGCATCGGGTCTTCATTGTGGCACACGGGCTTCTCTCTAGTTGTGGCGTGTGGGTTTTCTCTTCTCTAGTTGTGGCGCTCGGGTTCCAGAGCGCATGGGCTCTGGAGTTGTGGCATGTGGGCTTAGATGTCCTGCTGCATGTGGGATCCTAGTTGCCTGACCAGGGATCAAACTTGCGTCCCCTGCATTGGAAAGCAGATTCTTTACCACTGGACCACCAGGGAAGTCCCTTGATTCCTTCTTTAAGTACCACTTTTCAAAATAAGCAGTTGGACCCCTGGTATCTGCCAAGGGTAGTCAGTGAGGTTGGGATGCTTTTAATACCATTGTAAATTCACATTTTGACCATATTTGATGGGTTTCAATCCCTTTCAGTCCTTGTCTCATGGGATGTGCAGAGGTCCCACCCTCTCCGGCTGATTGCTCTTGAGTCCTGTGACGTGTCCGAAATCTATGGTGCTTCCTAGCTTTCTAAGGGGCTGTCCTACTCCAGACCTAAAGCCAGCCATTCCTCGGGCCCTCAGCCCTCCCTCGGGGGTGGTGTTCAGAAACCATGACCTGCACATCAGACCCGTCATAGTGCCAGGGGTGGTCATGGTTCCCAGGACTTTCAGTGGACAGGATCAGGAAATACGTGTTTTAAATAAAACATACCAGGAGCTCATACTGATACTTCTAATTCGGAATCAGGACTATAGAGTTTCCTTAACCTCTTTGGCCTCTCTCTCTCTCCTCATTCCCCTACTGAAAATCTGGGTTTTCAGTGGTGCCAACATAATCACTTGCTTTTTCTTGAGATTCACTCAGTAGCTCAACTGAGCAGCACGACACTACCATTCACAGTGACTGAGAGTCGTTTACTGTTTGTTTATTCGGTCCTTTGTCCACAGCCCCTCAGACGCCCCTTGGACACTCGGTTACGTGTGGCTAGGGTGGTGTCGCCCGCTGGACGCCCAGCTTCGCTTGTCCCCCTTCAGTGTTTGGGGGTTGCTTATTTATTTTATAATTACATAAAATATCTACACAGCTTCAAAATCCAATCTACAAAGTACATTCAACTAAATCTTGTTTATACCCCTGTCCCTCCACCAAAAGTTAACAATTTAAAATGTGTATTTTTCTTTTTAAAACATAAGCACCTGGGTTCGTAGATTCCTGTCCCTCTTTATTGAATCCCGTGGTTTTTGTCGACCTTGCCTTTGTCCCGCTCCACATGCCCAGCCTCACTCTGTGGGTCTGCAAGAACCAGTGACACCGGTTCCCTGTCGCAGGAGGCGCCACATTCACTCCCCGTGTGGGCACTGGGCTCCTGCGTGGTTGGGGGCTGGTCTCCCTGAGTCCGACCCGGTTTGGGCTGGTCTGGGGAGGCTGCTCCGGCCCAGTCCACTGTGGGCCCCGCCCTTGGAGGAGCCTGGGCAGTGCTGGCTGAGACCAGGAGTGGGAAGGGATCAGGCCCAGATGCTGTCTGTTGCAGGACTCCTACCCGAGGTTCCTGAAGTCGGATTTGTACAAAGACCTGCTGGCGGAGGCCGTGGTGCCCCCGGAGACCAAGCGACGGTCAGCCAGGTGGTGCCCAGGGAGGCAGGTGGGATGCCGGGGGTGGCGCCCTGTGCTCAGGCCCCTTTGTCTCCACAGGGTGTTCCCGTTCATGCGGAAGCCGCGCCATTCCAGCCCCAGCCCTGCTCTCCTTCCTGCCTCTGCCTCCAGGGAGCCCTCGGGTGGTGACGGGGAGGCCTAGGTGGGCCTGGGCAGGGGCAGAATGGGGCCATCTTGCCCTCATCAACTCCTCTTGCCCAGGGTCCTTGCAGCCACTGAGACTCCCTGGCGCAGGAGTCCCCTCAGACCCCGAGCGCCCGGCCTCACGGGGGCACCGACCTCTGTGGCTTCCACCTTTTCCCTTGTCACACCCTCCCCCAGAAGGGGCTGTTCGGGTGCTGATTCCCAGGGCAGGGGTGCCCTGGACTGAGACAAGGTGGCAGCACACCTGGCATTCCACGCCGGTTCCCACCCCGCTGGTGACTCCCCGGGCAAGATTCATAGTCAGGTGGCCGCCAGCAGGGGGCGTGGGCATGCAGGGGGAGGTGCTGCTCCCACTGGGCCGTGGCCTCTCCGCCTCCGTGGCCACCCGAGGCCCATGGCTTCTCCCCGGTGTTGTACAGAGATGGCTCCAGCATCGTTGCTCCTCCAACAGCCAGCCCTGGTCCATAGCCAGGGCAGCAGAGCCTCTGGGGAAAGACACCAGGGAGTCCCCACTCCGAGGGCCCCCCGAGACTCAGCTGCTCCTTTGGGAGTACAGCCAGACTGGCTCAGCTGGGGCAGCGCCACCCCTCCCTCAGGGCTGCCCACACCCTCCCGCTCCCAGCGCAGAAATAAAAGACCTTTGGGTCCTCACTCTGAGCCTGTCCTGCTGTGGTCCAAATCGTGGTGGGTGCACACGTGGTGGGTGTGCTTGTGGTGGGTGTGCATGCACGTGTGGCGTGTGGGTGAGGAATGCACTGGTGAGGGAGGTGGTGAAGGACAACGGGAAGTTCAGGTGTCAGAGGCAGTGGGTGGAGGATCCCTTGTGTGGGGTCTGTAGGCCTTGGGCTGGGCTCAGGCTGCAGACTTGGGGAGACAGTGGGGAGCTTGTGCTCTGGTGGCACACGGATGCCTGAGTCTTCCAGGGGAGAGTGAGCACAGAGTCCAGGAGGCTGTCTGGTGTTGAACCCAGCCTCTCCAGGGTCAGCTGTGCCCTAAAACATCACAGTGACAGGGAGCACAGTGCGGGCTTTATTTACAAGTCCAGGGTGCACTGGTGAGGTTGTCTCCAGGGCGGCCCAGACCCCGAACTCCTGCACATCATCCTGGAACCTAAAGGCTGGTCCCTGCCCAGAGCCGGCTCCTCCATCCTCCGCTGTGGACCCAGACCTGGGCCCTTGGGCCCGGGTGGCTTCTCACAGGGACAGGGAATCCAACCCCTCAACCTCAGCCTTGTTGTTGCCTCCCAGGCCTTCACAAGGAGAAACAGACCTGGTTCTGGAAGCAGGCTTGTCACACGTAAGCGCCTTCAGGAAATTCCTGCAGGATTCTCCACAACAGCCCCCATCACTTTGGTAACCCAAACCTTTGTCTCACTGAAGCCCCCTGGGCTCCTGCTGCCTGGGCGGCTACCAGAGCTCAGTCCTGGAGGACACAGGTGCTGGGGGGGACCCCCTGCCTGTCCCGGGTGGGAGAGTGCCCACAGGCTGGGTTCCTAGCCTGCTGTGGGTGAGCAGGGCGGGAACCACAGACCTGAGATGCACTTGGAGGCCGTGCTGGATGCTCCCAGTCTCTGATTGGGTGGTGTGGGTGCTGGCCTCATCTCCCCAGCAGCCTTTCCCACTGATCCAGCAGACAAACACAGGCACACATGGGGCTTTCCAGACAGTGCAAAACCAGTGTTTATTCTGATTTCTTCCCGAGGCACCCGCGGTCATCAGGCTGCTTGCTTTTGTCCGGGCACGGCTGAGTCCCACAGCACCAGGCGGGTCTGGGGTGACCAAGGCACAGAGGTGAGTCTTGCATCAGGTGACACCGACTGTGGGGGGGTGTCCAAGCACCAGGAAGGAGGGGCCGCTGGCCACACCCAGGGGTGCAGGGATCCCTGAGGGACAAGGAGCTCCAGTGTGTACCCAGGGGTGCACGCTGACCCCAGGGCACATCCTGGGGCCAGGTCCTCGGGACACTCACAGCTCAAGGCAGCCCATCCATCACATCCTCCCAGGACCCATTCCTCATGGGCCCTGTCATGGGCTCTCCAGGGCGAGTTACCACCAACCACACCAGGGTGTGGGCCTGCGTCAAGCCACCAGGGCCCACCACCCTCTGAGCTCCACGACCCCAGGGAGACAGTGCAGAGAAGACAAGGCTCAGACAGAAAGAGGGAGGGGATTCTGCAGCCAAGGCTCTGGCCAGGCATGGAGGAGTGAGGGTGAGCTGCTGCCAGCACAGGCTCTGCCCAGGGAGACCTGGGTGGGGCTCGGAGTGGGGACCTGAGTGAGGACCTGGCATGCTGGCGGGAGAGGGGAGAGGCCCTGGCACGTCCCTGGGGTAACGGGCCCAGTGGAGAGCGTCGCCAGGTCACCAGGTCGGGAGTCGGTGTGCAGACCGAGCCAGTGAAGGGCTGACTTCCCAGGATGTGAAATTTCAGCAGCCACCTCTGCTTCGGGCTCTGGCCAAAGCACGTCTAGGCCTCGTTCCGGTACCGTAGGCGAGAGAACCGGTCCCTGACGGCCTGGTCGCTGTCGGGGCCACCCTCAGCCAGGCGGACTACCTTGCTGCTCGGGATGAGGTCCCGCACCTTGTGTTTGGCCACGGAGACCAGGCCGGGTGGATCCGGGCTGGCCGGGCCCGTCAGGAGAATGTAGGCAGCGTGGCGGCTCGGCTCAAGCAGAACCACTGTGGGGACATGGCCGTCAGGTCCCGGGACCAGCCAGCACAGGCCTCCCATGGCTGGCAGCCCGGGCCCATGCGGGGCGCACTCACCCTGGAAGGTGACGATAGGGGTGGAGATGTTGGCCAGTTCCAGCAGGACTCCGGGCTGCGTGGGGTGGAACATGTACAGGTGGTGCCCGGCGGCTCCGGGCTCCTGCAGGGAGTGCAGCGGGGGCATGAGGCTGACCCTCCTGGACGCTCCTGACTGGGACCACACCCAGAGCTGTGTCCGCCGGTGTCCCACAAAACACCCACCTCCCGCCCCCCTTCCCCACCTGACCCTGACCCTTCTCGGTTGTCTTCCAGCTGCCACCCCTCGCACCCACTTCCTCCCAGAAAGCCCAGACCCCCTTTTCCTGCCCACCCTGCATGGCTTCTATCTATCTGCACTCACCCAGCCACCGGCTCCACCCCATGCCACAAACCAGGACCCAAGACTGTACCGTCTGGTTGGCACCAGCCAGCTCGTGGAGGCCCCAGAAGAAGAAGGCGGAGCGGTGGTCTGCGGTGGGAAGGCTGGCGGACCGCGGGTCCCTGGGGAGGCCTGGGAGAGCCTGGCTCCACAGGACAGCCCCGGAGCTGAGGTCCAGGAGCAGGATCTGCAGAGGGAGGGGCAGCACAAGGTTGCGTCCCAGAGGGCGGCTCACCGAAGCCTCTGGTCCCCGCTCAGCCTACGGCTCAGACCAGCTTCCCTCAGCTACGGGCAAAGGTGAGACCCAGGAGCAAGTGCCGCAACCTGTCTCTCGGAGCCGGTCCCATTCTCAATGACCATGGCTGGGGTGTCAGGTTTGTAGTAGCCGAGGACGGGTTTTCTGGAAGGAGAGTGGAGAGGAGGGCTCACACGGGCCTCTGAAGGAGATACCTGGGATAGGCTGCGGCTGCACCTGCACAGGCCGGAGCTTTGACGCCAGGGGTCTCACTCTCCTCCCCAAGGGCAGGGTGGCACCAGGTGACAGGCAGTGGCCTCTGGCAGAAGCATACGGGCCTTGTCCCCAGGGCCGCCAGGGGTGGGGGTGGGGGGACACGCTGGGGTACCCAGCTCCCTGGAGAAGGACCCCATACCTCAGGACCTGGGCTGCACCGAGGGTCCACCTGGGCACCAGCTCCTGCCCGTCCAGCAGCACGCAGGCCTCGGAACTCACGAGAAGCAGGTCCTTACCCACCTTCCCCGGAACGTTCATCAGGTAGCGGACAGCTCCCGAGCTACATGGGCAGGAGGGACGGGATAGGGCCCCGGGTAGGGTTGGGGACGGGACCCTCCCCAGCGATGCCTGCCGGGCTGTTTCCCTCAGGCTCCCAGGGCTCAGCCTCATCTTTCTTACTTCTCCAGTTTCAAACTAAAAGGAAGGCCCTCACTGGATGCAGGGACCAGTGAGCCCGGGGGCGGGGGGGCCATCTTCTCCCCCGTTTTTATTCGTCTTCTGTTTGCCGGTTTACTGAGTCTGAGCCCAGGACGACCTCAGACACATGACACAAAGTAAGGGCCCTGTGCCCGCCCTATGGCTCCTCCTCGCGCCCGGGGCCCCGCGCACAGGCCCCCACACCCCCGACCTGTGCTCCTGCAGCCTGTGGGAGGTGGCGTTGAGCCTGCCCTCCCAGAGGGGGTCGCTCTTGAGCGAGCTCTCCCTCCCGGTGGCCTTCTCATACAGGCCCTTCACTGAGTGGCTGCAGAGGGAGGTGCCTGTGAACAAAGAAGAGCCTTGCGTCACCTGTCAGCGGGTGATGACTTCGAGTCCCTGGAACAACAGCGGGAGCCACTAGCCCCACACCTGCTTCCTCCCAGGTGCCAGCAGGCCCACGAGGGAGGCCGCCCTGGGGCAGCGGATGCCACGTACCGCAGGGGATGAGGACGTAGTGGGCACCTGCACTGGTGACATAAAGGATGGAGCCGCTGGTCCCGTCCACACCCAGGCTGCCCGGGGGGCCGACTTGCTGCCCGGTGCCGCCTGAATAGACGTAGCCGTTGACCTGCAGCACACGGAGGAGAAGGGGAGCAGGCCCACCCGCTGGGTCGAACCTATAGTGTCTGATGACGGGAGACGTGGGGCCGCCCGCACCATCCTCAGAGCTGTGCCCATGGCACCAGTGGGAAGCACACTCTCTGCCACTCTTGGGGGGCCCAGAAGTGCCCGCTGGGTCTGCAGGCACCCGAGCTCGGGGCAGCGGGGGAGGCCAGTGGCTGGAACGAGAGCTGTACCTGGTTCTCCTCCTGGGTGATGACCAGCAGGTCTGGGACCCCGTCAGCATCGATGTCGGGCACCTGGAGCAGAGGGCTCAGGACGGACACGTTCCCCCCGAAGCTGCTGGGATGGCTCCACAGGGTCTCCCCTAAAACCAAGCACAGGGCCCGTGTGCTGCCATGGAAAAAGCCATGTGTGTGTAGCCGCCTGGTGCCCATAGGCACGTGTCAGCAGCATCACTTTGGGGCAGCACAGCCCCCTCCTTTCTTCTCATCCTGTTTCCAGTGTTTGGCTGACGCAGATCCTCCCCCTCAGATGGGCAGGGCCTGGCCTCCCTGCCGCCCACTGGGGTCACACATGCAGCCTCTGCCCCGTGCACAGGACGAGAATGAAAGTGCAGCCTTGTGGACGGACCCGGGGACTGAGGTCCTGACCTGACAGCATGTGACCCGAGTACAATCTGCCCACGCCCGTGTTTAGTCAGACTCTTCTCTTCTCAAAATATTTCCAGCTTGCTCTTTATTCTCCTCCCTACTCTTAAAACCACAACTTACAAAGGAAGTGCTGCTACCCCCAAACCTAGCATCAAGGCACAGAATTCCTTAGGGCTTTGGAAAAGGACCAGGGCCTGTTGCCTTAAGGCAGGTCTCGGGGCTCGAGCTAGCCAGGCCCACACACCCCATCCCCGGGGCCTGCCCAATGAGCGGGCATCAGCAATGCCCCCACTCCCTCCAGGTGCCATGCTGCAGGCACAGGTGGGACTTAGGAAGGGACGACAGTGAAGTGTGACTCCTCATGGGGCGTCCCCCTCCCACCCGTGCCTTCCTTCCTATCCAGCTACACCGCCCACAAGAGCCCGGGCTGACCCTCCTCAGAGCATCCTGGCATCGGACCCGTGTGCGGAGGCCTGGGGGACACGGGAAGCAGCCTACCTGTGACCGAGTCGACCGCAATGAAAGGGCCAGGTCTGCCAAGGATGATGCAGGCAGAAGACGCCCCGCTGCCCCCCGGCTGGGGGACACCGCACTCCACGAGGGCCCTGTTCTGGGCCACGGGCCTCTCCCAGAGGACGGTGCCGTTGGCCCCCGACACAGCAGTCACGAAGGTGCAGGGGGAGGAAAAGCCTGGAGGGAGAGACCCAGGTCTGCAGGGCTGAGTGTGCCGGCCTCGTGCTGTGGCCCTGCCCTGGGCTCTGTCCCTGGATCCCTGGTGTTGACCCCATGGGGTCAGCAGCCCAGTGAGGAAGATGAGTGACATGAAAGTTCCCAGAAACTCCACCAACTGCTTCCCCCAAAACCGAGAGGGCGAGGGGATTCCTCCTCCTGCAGGGAGCTCATTTTTTGGGTAAAAACAAAATTACCTTCATCAGCACAGGAGAGGCTGAAATTGCTTCTGCTGCTGTTGGTGTTTTTATAAAGAAAGAGAACATCCTGGATCCTGTCCTTGTTCACGTCTTCTGTGGCCAGAAAGTCATAGGCAACTGAAAAGGAAACCACCGGCTACTTTCCCAGGCCAGGCCTGACGCGCCCCACTCTGGGCGCCGTGGGGCTGAGTGCCAGGTGCAGCTGCCCGCGGAGCAACCACAGGGAAGCGCTGCTTCCTCGTGGGCTGGCAGCCCCATACCCCTTCAGAGCAGCAGCAATTCTTCATCACTTGGGTGTCAGTTGTTAAGGACACCTGGGCATCACAAATGGACGTTCTGCATACCTTCTGCTCAGGGCCAAGTCCCTCCCCAATCAGACTGGGGTCTGGAGTCCACATGTCCACACTCACAGGGGCTACCTCTTCCTTCACTCAAGGACTCAAATGATAAACTACATGCTTTAAAATCAAACACCAAAGGAACAAAATGAGGCCCTTACCTCACTCCATATACAAAAATGAATTCAAAATGGATCAAGGACCTAAACTTAACAACTGTAAAACTCTTAGAAGAAAACATAGGGGTTGGTTTTGGCAATGATTTCTTGGATATGACACCAAAAACACAGGCAGGAAAAGAAAAAAATAAGTAAATTGTACTTCATCAAAGGACACCATCGAGGGAGTGAAAAGACAGACCACAGAAGGGGAGAAAATATTTGCAAACCATACCTCTGATAAAGGATTAATATCCAGAATATACAAAGAACTCCTACAACCCAACAACAAAAACAAACAACCCAATTCAAAAATGGGCAAAAGACTTGAATAGATGTTTCTCCTAAGAAGATATACAAATAGTCCATAAACACATGAAAAGATGCACAACATCACTAGTAATAAGGGAAATGCAGATCAAAACCATGAGGGGACCTCCCTGGTGGCGCAGTGGTTAAGAATCCACATGCCAATGCAGGGGACACGAGTTCAATCCCTGGTCCGGGAAGATCCCACGTGCCTCGGAGCAACTAAGCCTGTGTGCCACAACTGCTGAGCCCGCGAGCCACAACTACTGAGCCCGTGTGCCCTACAGCCTGTGCGCCACAAGTACTGAGCCCACGTGATGCAACTACCGAAGCCCAAATGCTCTGGGGCCCGCGTGCCGCAACTACTGAGCCCATGTGCTGCAACTACTGAAGCCCGCGCCCCTAGAACCGGTGCTCTACAACAAGAGAAGCCACCGCAATGAGAAGCCCACGCACCGCAACGAAAAGCAGCCACCACTCACAGCAACCAGAGAAAACCAGTGCACAGCAACGAAGACCCAACGCAGCCAAAAATAAAAATAAAATTATGAAAGCAGGGACTCAGACAGTTACTTGTACGTGAATGTTCAAAGAAGCATTATTTACAACAGCCAAAAGGTGAAAATAACCCAAGTGTCCATGGATAGAAGAATGGATAAACAAAATGTGATCCATCCATACAATGGAGTATTATTCACCCATAAAAAGAAATGAAGTTCTGCAACACGCTACAACATGGATGAACCTCGAGGACATTATGCTCAGTGAAATTAGCCAGTCACAAAAAAACAGACAATTCCAGTTATATGAGGTACTTAGAACAGGCATATTCTAGAGACTAAAGTGGAACAGAGGTTACCAGAGGGTGGACAGGAGGGCAGGATGGGAGCTGCTGTGTGTTGGGCACAGAATATCTGTTTGAGATGATAAAGGTTTTGAAAAGAGTGATGGTCAATGCAGCATTGTGAATGTTTGAATGCCACTTATTTGTTCACTTTAAAATGGCGATTTTTGGGTGATGTGTATTTTACTATAATTAAAAATAAAACTGAATACCAGACACAAGACTTCCAGAATCATGGAGTGAAGAGCTTGGCAAACAAATCCTCTCCTCCAAAAATAACAGTAAAATGAGGCAAAGTTGTCAAAAGCACCCATTTCAGGACACTGGAACCAGACTGAAGGCACACCTTAAATCGAGAAGCACTGATTTAAGAAACACTATTGAGCCATGGGTTGGAACAGAGGACATCTGGGGCCTTTCACCTTGGGCTGCTCCCATGCTCACCCTCCATCAGCCAGGTACCACACTGGGTGAGATTAGAAAGCAGCAGCTTCCTGCCAGCGGGGCTGAAAACAGGAGTGATCTCCGGGGCAGACCAAGGGGAGGCCAACTTTGGAGCCAGCTCCAGGGTGAGATACACATAGGGAGATGGGCCAGAAAGTGAGACACCCTAGTTGGTTCTGATAAGACCCCACATATTCTGGGCAGTCTGAAGGCTTCACCCACCATCAGGAGAGACGAGAGAGGGCCCTTGCTTTCTCCACGTCTATGAGGACAAAGTCATCACCAGAAAAGAAAGCTGTGTTTGGGAATTCACTGAAGGCCCAGAGGTTAGAACTCCATGCTTCTACTGCAGGGGGCATGGGTTCGATCCCTGGTCAGGGAACTAAGATCCCACAAGCCGTGTGGCATGGCCAAAAAAATAAAATAAAATGGGGCTAATAATCTAAAAAAAGAAAGAAGGAAAGAAGGAAAGAAAGAAAGGGAAGAAAGGGAGGGAGGGAAAGCTATGTTCAATATCCCTCACTAATACAGACACAAACTAGCAAACTGGACCCAGCAACCTGAAGAAGTGATGGTACAACATGATCTAGTGGGTTATACCTCAGGAACGCAAGGTTGATTTAACATCTGAAAATCAAGGTGATATGCCAGGTTCACAGAATAAAGGACAAAAACCACACAGTTGTCTGACAGAGAAAAAGCATTTGACAAAACCCAACACCTTTTCATTATAAAAACCCAAACAGATAAAGGGCATCTACAAAAAGCCTACAGCTATTAGCACACCTACTGCTGAAACATGTAATGTTTTATTCCCAAGATTGGGAAGAAGATACCTGCTCTCACCTCATCTGTTCGACATTGTACTGGAGATTCGAGCAATGAAATCAGGCAAGAAAAAGAAATAAAAGGGAAGGAAGAAGTAAAACCATCTCTCTCTTGTTTTTTTTGCATATTGCGTGATTCTGTAGGTAGGAAATTCTAAATACACACATACACCCCTACTAGTCTAGTTAATGAGTTCAAGGCCACAATTTAAAAGGTCCATATAATAACCAGCAGTGTTTCTATAAACTACCAAAGGGAACTTGAAAATTAAATTCACACAACAATTCCTATCACAAGAGCATCAAAGAGAACATTCAGTGGTGGGGGAGGGGTGGACTGGGAGTTTGCGGTTAGCAGACACAAACTATTATGTATAGGATGGATAAACAACAAGGTCCTACTGCATAGTACAGGGAACTATATTCAATATCCTGGGATAAACCATAATGGAAAGAATATGAAAAAGAATATATATATGTACAACTGACTCATTTTGCTGCAAAGCAGAAATTAACACAACACTGTAAATCAACTATACTTCAATAAAATTAAAAAGTATGCTTAGATAAAAGTACTCATAAAAAAAAACCAGAACATTTTGGAATAAATTTAACAAAAGAAGTGCAGGGCTTGCCCACTGAACACTGTAAAACACTGTAAAACCCCCTATACGGGGACTGCAAGGTTGGATACTGTTATGATGCAACTCTACCCAAACTAATTTATAGATTCTACACAATTTCTGTTAAAACCCAAGAAGCCTTTTTTACAGAAATTGACAAGCTGCTCCTAAAATTTTATAAAAATGCCAAGGACCCAAAGAGCCAAAACAATGTTGAGGAGAAATAAAGGAATAGAGTTGGAAGACTTCCGTCTGTGGAGCTGTGGAAATCAAGACGATGCGGCACTGGTGTAAGGACGCAGAAGGACAGAACACAACTGATGGTTGAATGCGTTTCAGCAAAGGCGCCAGGCCACTCAGTGGGGGAAGGACCACGTTCCTGACACTGTCGACATGCACGCCTCCCACCCCCAGACTCACGGGAGCTCTGCAGCATCAGTGCCGAGAGCAGGGAGGTGCCCTTGTGCCTCTGAGACGGTCCTGCTGGGAGGAAGGCATGTGTGACCATTTCTAGAAATCCTGCCACTTGCCTCCACCAAACACTCTACACAAAAAACAACCTCGAAATGGATCACAGACCTAAACGGCAGAGTGAGAACTCTAAAGCTTCTCAAAGAAAAAACAGGAGAAAATCTTCATGACCTTACATTAGGCAAAGAGTTCTTAGACACCAAAAACACAACCCATGCTAAAAAAAATGGTACGTTTGACTTCATCAAAATTTGAAACTTTTGTGCTTCAGCAGACAGACACACTATAGAAAATAAAAAGACAAGCCCCAGATGGGTCACAAATATTCACAAATCACATATGTGATTAAAGACTTGTACCTGGAATATATAAAGAACTTAAAAATTTTTTATTGACATACAGTTGATTTACAATGTTGTGTTAAAAGAACTTTTATAACTCAATAATAAAACAATTATATTTTTAAGTGAGCGGAAGATGTGAATAGACAATTACCAAAGATGATGTAAGAATGGCTAATAACCCATGTGAACATCATTAGTCACCAGGGAAACGCAGACTATAAACGCAATTAGGTACCGCTTCACACCCACTAGGAAGGCTACACTAAAAAAGACAAGAGATTTCCCTGGTGGTACAGTAGTTAAGAATCCACCTGCCAATGCAGGGGACATGGGTTCAAGCCCTGGTCCGGGAGGATCCCACATGCCGCGGAGCAGCTGGGCCCGTGCACCACAACTACTGAAACCTGCACACCTGGAGCCCGTGCTCTACAACAAGAGAAGCCACCGCAATGAGAAGCCTGTGACTGCGGCGAGGAGTGGCCCTCGCTCACTGCAACTAGAGAAAGCCCTTGCGCAGCAACAAAGACCCAATGCAGCCAAAAACAAACAAACAAATTAATTAATTTAAAAAAAAAAGATAATGACAAGTGTTGGCTAGGATGTGGAGAAGCCAGAATCCTCTCCCACACAGCCAGTGGGGACATGAAACGGTGCAGCTTCTGGGGAAGGCCTGGCAGTGACAGGAGTCAAACACAAACTTACCACGAGGTTCAAGAGTTCTGCTCCTGACAACCTACCCAAGAGAAATAAGACATATGTCCACACAAAGATTTGTACACAAATATTCACAGCAGTGTTACTCATTAACAGTCAAAAACTGAAAACGATGCAAACATTCACCAACTGGTCAATGGATGAATACTCTGGTCTGTCCACACAAAGGAACACACTACCACATGGATGAACTCATGTAAGTGAGAGAGGCCAAAGATGCATCTTACATGATTTCATTTACATGAAACGTCCAGGAACAGCAAGTGTATAGAGATGGGAAGCCCACTGGCAGCTCCAGGGCTGGAGTTGGGGCTGGGGCCTGCGGGCAAGGAATCGTGTAGAGATGATGGATGTGCTAAACACTGGATTGTGGTGACAGCTGCACAGGTGCTCAAGTCGCTTTTTTTTTAAAACAAGTTTATTTTATTATTTTTTTAAATAATAGTTCTTTAATTAATTTATTAATTTATTTATTTTTGGCTGCGTCGGGTCTTAGTTGCGGCATGTGGGCTCTCAGTAGCTGTGGCTCGTGGGCTTAGTTGTCCCGCGGCATGTGGGATCTTAGTTCCCTGATCAGGGATTGAACCCGCGTCCCCTGCATTGTAAGGCAGATTCTTTACCACTGGACCACCAGGGAAGTCCCAGTGCTCCAGTCTTAAACTGACTAAGAATCATCGAATCGTACACTCAAAGCAAGTGAATATTATGATAATAAATTATATCTCAATTAAGCTGCCAAAAATAAACACAAACATGTATTACTTTACCCTCTCAAAATTAGGCACCAAATTCTGAACAAAATTGACCGTCAGTGGGGCTTAAACAAGAAATTCCCCTTATTCCACCAGAGAGGGCTTCAAGTCTGTGCAAAGCAACAGTGTCCGCTGATACGGGCACAACTCCCAACAGGCAGGGAAGTGCCCAGAGGAAAGCTGACTCAGCAGCTTCCATAAGGCCAAGATTTTACGAGAGAGAAATCAAGTGTGCTCAACTGTGGTGGGGCGGACTGGAAACTCGGCTGGAGCACATCAGGGAGACCCAGCCACAAATCTGCTGTCTGGTTTTCACATTTAGAACAGTCTTCGCTACATCTATTCTGCCAGTTGCTCTGTTTTACTAATGTTTTTTTAATTCAGAAAAGTAACCAAATGGGCCACTTTCCTTTCCTGACCCCCCTCCCGTCCTTCCTGAGGACACTCCTGTTTCCGTGAGAGGCGGCCCCCGGCCCCCAGACTCCAGGGGACCCGGGGATACTCGGCGCCCCTGCCCCACAAGCCGCCCGCACCTGCTGCCTTGTAATCGATCCTCCACACCCCCTGTGACGCCGGCCGGTCTGGACATGGGATGATGAAGGAAACCACGAACACCACGAAAAGGCAGACAAACAGCGAAAGAAAAAAGGCCACCGTCCGGCACCGGGAGAGGCGCGACTGCGGGGGCGGCTTCACGCTGGTTTCCTTTCCCGCTGGGTTTCCCAGATGTTCCTGCACCTTCCTGTTCTCTTTCTTCAGGGGGTGGATCTCGGCTTCTAAGTCCTTGCTGTCCGTCATCGTGTGCACACCCCCAAGCTCACCTCTTGGCCACTGTGGTGGCGACACAGGAGAGGTGGTCAGGAGCCCCAGGGGCGGCTGTGACCGCGGCCCATCTGCCCAAGAAAGGGTATCACAGACTCCACTGGAGAAGGCCTCTAACTCAGAAGGGCAGTGGGCGCACAGAGGCAGCACGCAGGACGGGTTTCCCTCTACGCTCTGCAGCTCCTGCCTGCTGACCCGGGCAGGCCGGCCGGGCTAGACTACAGCAGAGCATGCATTAAACATTAACTATTAACTGAGGCACCTCTGACCGGCCTCCCGACCCGAGTCGGGGTCAGCCCCCCAGGGAGGGGGCTGTACTTACTCACCTGGTGACCCAAGTGAGCTGCGAGGTCTGACCGCACCTGTGTCCTTCCCTGTGAAAGGAAAACAACAGTGTTTACAAGACTCTGAGGGTTAAAGCAGTAGATGCACAGAAGCACTTATAACAGCATCTGACACAGTGAGCACTCACTCAAGCTAATTATTATTGGTAACAAGATAAAGTCACACCAGGGCTGGGGGGGGTGGGGGGCGGATGCGGGACGACCTCCCTCCTTCCTGCCCCTCCTGCTGGCAGCACGGGCGTGTCGGGGAGGAAACCCGGGGCGGCCACCTCGGAAAATAAGACGGAAAACACTTCCGAAGTTGAACCACAGACAGAGTGGGCCTGACAGCTGGAAACCTTCATCACCAAGCTTCGTGCTCTTCATCGTGCGAGAAAGAAACAAACTTCTGCCTGGCGTAAGGCGCGATATTTGTTATTTTGGTCCTTTTTAAACAGCCAAACCAGTGTCCTAACTAACACAAATTATATTGAGAGGGTGCAAGGGATCAAAGGGTCTGAGTGGGTTATAAGCCTCATCTACATGAGAGGGAGGCTGTGCCAGTGGTTAAAACCAGGACAGCGGGAAGGGCTCCCTCTGGGAAGGGGTGGGTTAGGGAGGCAGGAAGAGACAACAGAATGCTGGTTTTCTCTATAAACGTTTTACCTTCTGACTTTAACTGTTTTTCTCTATTATTTAATAAAAATAATTCACTTAAAAGCCTGTGTACACAGCCACTAGAGCAGCTTTGGTAATAAAATGTAAAATGGCAGGGGTGGGTGAGGAGGTAGAGACCCTGGGAAACACAGTCGTGCACAGCGGCGAGGAGGAAGCACGGCAGCCGCTGTGGAAATGGCCTGGTGGTTCCTCAGACGATCAAATACGGGGCAACTGTCCGACCCAGCAGCTCCACTCCTAGGTGTTTTTCCAGGAGACCCGAGAACAGGGACTTACACAAACACCTGTACACAAATGCTCTGAGCTTCATTGTTCTGAATAACCCCACTATCCATCAACAGGTGATGGATAAACAGAATGGGGTCTGCCCACACTGTGGACTATTACACAGCCATGAAAAGGAGTGAAGCTCTGACACAGGCGATAGCATGGACAAACCTCAAAAACATGACGCTTGGTGAGATTATACAGACACAGAAGGTCACGTATTGTACGACTCCATTTATACGAAATGTCCAGAACAGGCAGATCCCTGGAGGCAGAAAGTAGATAAGTGGGTGCCAGGGGCTGGGGGAGGGGGCTCTGGGGAGTGCTAATAGGTGAGCCTTCCTTCTGGGATGGTAACAATGGCTGCAAAACCCAACGCGTGTACTAAATGTCGGTAATGGTAAAGTTCGTGTTGTGTGGACGTTACAATTTAAAAAGAAAACCAAACAAATCTCTGTGCCTCCCCCTAGTGCTGAGACATGAGTTTTAACATCCTGCAGTCAGAAAAGGTGAGCCTGTCAAGGTAATGAGCTGGACACAGGAAATCAAACAAGGACTCATGACCAGGGGCCTCCTTAAGCCCAAGCATCTTACCCGTGGGGCGGGAGGTGGGGGCCCGTCTGGGAGGGATGGGAAAGAGCCGGCAGCAGAGCCTGGATCTACCTGGCGCATCCAGCCTCTGTGGTCCCAGCGAGGGGAGTGTGAAATATTTAACATGCGTAGATTCTTTTAGCAAAGCAAAGAAAACTGAATGAGAGACCAGAATGCTAAAATTACTGATTTTAAAAGCTCTATCTATAAAGTTCTCTTTTGTAAGAACTTTAGGATGTTGGGCCAGAAACTCAAGCTCTCTGAACCACGGCTGTGCAAGCACGAGGGCACCTGCTCAAAATGACAACCACTCACATCCCACTTACAACCCTGTTTCCCAGACCTCATTTGCGGCTGGCACACCTGGAGACCAGGTCTGCACAGGGAATCCACTTTCACAAACGCAGGCGCATGTGGGGATTGCAAAGCGCTGGTGAAATGCAACCAGGCAGTCTGTGAACGCAGTGGGGTGAGCACAGAGCTCCCTCCCGAGCCATGATCCTCACCTTGGGCACATTCACCACCCGATCAAATCAGCCTGTCTGGGTGGGGCCGGGCAGAAGGCGACTCCCAGGTCCAGCCACCTGGGAAAAAGCGCTGGCCCAAGAGTCTGCCCTTTTGCTGTGGTCACCCCACTCTCACCATCACATGGCTAGATTCTTCCTGCCTCCTGCCCTCCCATGGAGACACCACCTCCCCATTGCCAGCCTGGAGGAAAGCAAATAAAAGGGAGGAAGAGCACCTTCCTTCCATCCAGCTGCCTGGGGGTTCTTGTCTTTGGAGTTCTCGGCAAGCTTAGTAAAGTAAACCCCAATGCCGATGACCCCGAGCCAGTAAGTTAAACCACTCCTTTTCCTAGTCAGTCTTTCACTCCCTAAGCTAAGAAACAAGGACAGTGCAAAACAGTTACTGATGTAGTTTGGGTTTTTTTAAGTCAGCAATAAATTTACGTGATACAACGTGTGAAAGATATAAAAGCATAACTGCCCTTCCTCTTGTAGCCCCCAGGCTCAAGAGAAGCGTGGTACTAGTTTCTTACGGCTCCCTCCAGAAATATTCTGTGCACTGAAAACCATAAAGTGTGTTTTAAAATGTGAGTAGAATAATCGAGTTATAAACCTGACCTCTGAAAATTAAAGGAAATATGAGCCCAAACTATTCTCTAGTCCCTGCTACACAGGTTTCCTTGTTAAGTCAGACCAATGGTGCATCATGGAGGGAACATAAGGAATGCTGTTGGTCCCCCAGTGAGGGCGGAGAGAACCCCCTCCCCACGCTACCACCCATCTGGATGTAGAAGCAGAAAGGGAAACTCTCTCCAAACGGTCCTTAGCAACACAGCTGGGGAGTCAGGTCAGCACCTACGGTCTGGCCAAGCCCGCATGCAGGGGAGGACAAAATAAGACCCATCACAGACCTGATGGAGGACGGACAGAGGCTTCAGGAGGCCAGCCCCCTCTGCAGGGGCCAAGGCAGCCCTGCGAGACCAGCACCCCGTGGGCTGACCTGGTCCAGGGCCATGTTGCGATAAACATCCCTGCAGGAACCACCTTTTTAACCAGCAGACGTTGGCTTCTAAAACTGTGAATGAGCCACTAAGACATCTGTTGAGGTCATAAACTGATCTGAGATCAAAAAGAATTTGTGAGAAACTCGTTTAAAATCGCCAATAAGGGGACTTCCCTGGTGGTGCAGCAGTTAAGAATCCGCCTGCCAATGCAGGGGACACAGGTTTGAGCCCTGGTCTAGGAGGATACCACATGTCATGGAGCAAGTAAGCCTGTGTGTCACGACTACTGAGGCTGTGTTCTAGAGCCCACGAGCCGCAACTACTGAGCCCGTGTGCCACGACTACTGAAGCCCATGCGCCTAGAGCCTGTGCTCCACAACAAGAGAAGCCACCGCAATGAGAAGCCGGCACACTGCAACGAAGAATAGCCCCAGCTCGCCGCAACTAGAGAAAGCCTGCGCGCAGCAACCAAAATCCAATGCAGCCATAAATAAATTTACAAAACTAATAAAATAAAATCGCCAATGGGATCCCCACCTCAATCTTAGCTTAGTATTTATTTGTAGCTTGAATCATTTAATTCTCATGAGCATATCAGTTTGAGAATGTTTTTCTAAGTTTTATACCCTATAAGTGAAGACCTAAAAAATTACTCATTATATAAAATGAAACAGCCAATGTGCAAGATTCATTTTCACTTACCTAATAAATCACTTTCAACAAATACATTAATATTTTCTTAAGGAATAATGACTTCCAGTCTTCAAAAACTAAAAATCAAATGTTCTGTGCCAGGAATGGTAAGTGTGCCTTTCTAAGATCATTTTTGTGTGTCATTATTTTTATTCTGGAAGTTTTAACTAATCAAAGTGGTGGTTCAAAATAAAATTTGGAAAATTTAGGAGCGTATTGATTCTGTTCCTGTAACAGAATTTCATGGGAGGACTTCCCTGGTGGTCCAGTGGGTAAGACTCCATGCTCCCAATGCAGGGGGCCTGGGTTCGATCCCTGGTTGGGGAAGTTCCACACGCCATGTGGTGCAGCCAGAAAAATAAATAAATAAAATAAATAATAATGATGTCTCTTGGCCAGTTTGACTTTAAAATATATATATATTTATCTATTTATTTATTTATTTGGCTGCGCAGGCTCTTCATTGCAGCATGCAGGATCTTTAGTTGTGGCTTGCGGGAATCTTTTAATTGCGGCATGCAGGATCTAGTTCCCTGACCAAGGATTGAACCCGCGCCCCCTGCATTGGGAGCACGGAGTCTTAACCACTGGACCACCAAGGAAGTCCCCATTTTGACTTTTTAACACATGGCATCTTTACTAAGTGAACTGGAAGGTCTGTCGTTGGCAGAACTCATGCAGTAACTTGTGATGATAAGTCATTTGACCCATGATAAACACTGCAAATAGCACACATTACAGCCACTGTGGAAAACAGTGTGGAGGTTCCTCAGAAGACTAAAATAGAATTACCATATGATCCAGCAACCCCACTCCTGGGTATATACCCAGACAAAACTATAATTCAAAAAGATACAGGGAATGGGGCTTCCCTGGTGGCACAGTGGTTAAGAATCCACCTGTCAATGCAGGGGACACGGGTTCGAGTCCTGGTCCGGGAAGATCCCACATGCCGTGGAACAACTAAGCCCGTATGCCACAACGACTGAGCCTGCGCTCTACAGCCCGCGAACCACAACTACTGAGCCCATAGGCCACAATACTGAAGCCCGTGCGCCTAGAGCCCAGGCTCTGCAACAAGAGAAGCCACCGCAATGAGAAGCCTGCACACCACAACGAAGAGTAGCCCCCACTTGCTGCAACTAGACAAGGCCCACGTGCAGCAACGAAGACCCAACGCAGCCAAAAATAAAATAAATAAAATAAATTTATTAAAGAAAAAAAAGATACAGGGAATTCCCTGATGGTCCAGTGGTTAGGACTCAACGCTTTCACTGCGGTGGCCTGGGTTCAATCCCTGGTTGGGGAACTAAGATCCTGCCAGCTGTGCGGTGAGGCCAAAAAAAAAAAAAAGATACATGCACCCCAATGTTCACAGCAATGCTATTTACAATAGCCAAGACATGGAAACAACCTAAATGTCCATTGACAGATGAATGGATAAAGAAAATGCAGTACATATATATACTAGAATACCACTCGGCCATAAAAAAGAATGAAATGATGCCATATGCAGCAACATGGATTCAACTACAGATTATCATACTAAGTGAAGTCAGAAAGAGCAAGACAAATACCATATGATATCACTTATATGTGGAATCTAAAATATGACGCAAATGAACCTATCTATGAAACAGAAACAGAATCACAGAGGAAGACTGGTGATTATCAAGGGGGAGGGGGTTGGAGGAGGGATGGATTGGGAGTTTGGGGTCAGCACATGTAAGCTTTTATATATAGACTGGATAAACAACAAAGTCTCACTGTATAGCACACAGAACTATAGTCAATATCTTATAATAAACCATAATGGAAAATAATATTAAAAAAGGCATATATATATGTATAACTGAATCACTTTGCTGTACAGCAGAAATTAACACATTATAAATCAACTATACTTCAATTTTTAAAAATAGTGTATGTTAGCTATAAAATCATAAAGAGAACATCTTGTCAAGCTCCAGAATCTACACACACTTTTAGGCCATGAGAGTTCAGAGTTTTATTCATAACTTTGTAAAATGCTATTTATGTATAAAACAAAGCAGGAAAACATATTGAGAGGGGTTACGTTTACAGAATACTTCTTCAAGGTATTACTTTTCTTAAACGTACATGCCTACTTAAGTAATATTTAAGGAAGTCAAGCAAAGTAATAGTACAATTCCACTGTTGTGTACGTTGTCAGTGACAAAAATAAAAATGCTTTGGTGGTTAAAAAAGAGAAAGAGAGAGAGAGATTAGCACCAAAATAAAAGAACCCTAAATGCATGTACGTAAGGGTACAGGATGGCGAGAAAGAGCAGATTTTGAAGCTGGGTTTGGTAGTGAGCTCTGCCTCTGGATTGTGGCTTTCCTCAGTTTCTTTTTCCTATTAGGTTGTTGGGAAGGTTTGGGTAGTGCATGTAGAGCTGGGGGCTCAGTGTGCGGCGGGGGCGCAGGGGGGCGACTCCCTCCATTGTTGTCACCACCCTCTCCCTGTGCTGCTCCTTCTCTTCTCCAGACACAGAGACCTCAGGCATCTCACCACCGCCCTCTTTTCCTGTTAAACGAAGTGTTTCAAGCCTGGAGCTGCCCAAGGAGTTGAGGGGCTATATTTGAGATCCTGAGAACCTGAACTTCACTAAGGAACACAGTCTCTTTGCACTGAAGGGTCCCAAGTCCTCCAGTGAAGTCCCATGACCTCCCACCCCTCCGTAAGGGGGCTTCACAAAGCCTGGGTCCTACACCACTGGCAGCACACAAGACAATTTAGGTGGTGCCGGGTGAACAGTTTTATTTCTAGTTATCTCTGTATTTTTTCACGGATGTCTTTCCGTTTATGGTGACAGTGGTCTTAGACTTCCGGTAACTGATAAAGGTTCCTTCCTTAACTGTTTATTTTGAAGTTACTGCTTTATAGGAAGTTGCGAAGATCATACCAAGAAGCCCCGTCTCAGCCTTCCCCAGCGGTTACAGCACAACTGCAGAACCGTATCAAAACCAGGAGAGCGACGTCGTAGTTCTATGCCATGGCGTTCCCTGTGTAGATTCATGTATATCAAGATACAGAACTATATTCCATCACCACAAAGAGCCACACCCACCATCCCTCTCCCCTGGCAACCACCAACCTGTTCTTCATTTCTAAAATTTTGTCATTTGGGGAATGTTATGGAAATGCAATAACATAGTATGTGAACTTTGAAATTGGCTTTTTTCACTCAACACAATGCCCTTGAGGTCCCTCTGTGTTGCTGCTGTATGAATACAGTTGATTCCTTGTATTGCTGAGTAGTCGTCCCTCAGTATTCACAGACGCTCAAGTCCCTTACATCAAATGGGATGCACATAACCCTACACACACACCCCTCGCCATACACCTTAAATCATCTCTAGATAACCTATAATACCCAGTACACTGTAAATGCTATGTAAACAGTTGCCAGTGTGCACTGAACTCAAGTTTCACTTTTTGGAACTTTCTGGATTTTTCCGCCTGGAATACTTCCGATCTGCAGCTGGTTGAATTCACGGATGGGGAACAGGGGATACAGACAGCCAACTCAGTTTTTAAAGAAATGGCAGCTTTGTAGTTTGTTGCTCACATATGTAGGATTGCTGTATTTTCTGTGTGGCTCAGCCTTTTTATCATTGCACAATGCCCCCCCCGTCCCCAAGTAATTCTCGCTCTAAAGTCTATCTGACATTAATAGCTCTTCTTATCGTCTCTTAATGTTTGCATGGTATATCTTTTTCCATCCTTTTATTTTCAATCTACCTATATCATATATTTGAAGTAGGTTTTTTTTAGACAGCACAGGGATCTTTTTTTTTTTTCTTTTGGCAGTGCCACACGGCTTGCAGGATCTTAGTTCCCTGACCAGGGATCGAACCTGGGCCACGGCACTGAAAGCACTGAGTCCTAACCACTGGACTGACAGGCAAGTCCCTGGATCATGTTTGTTTTTTTTTTTTTTCAAATCCACTCTGCAAATCTGTATTTTCAGACCACTTACTTTTTTTTTTTTTTTTTTTTTTTTTTTTTTTTTTTTTGTGCAGACCACTTACTTTTAAGGAAATTATCCATATATTAGGCCTTTATTCTGCCTTTTGTTGTTTGTTCTCTGTTTTTTGTTTCTCACTTTTGTTCTTCCTGACTTCCTGTGGATTACTTTATGAATAAGGGAAATATTATTTACAATTCTAGTTTTATTTATCTAGGTGCTTTAGCGTGTTTCACTGAAGATTTTTAGTGGTTGATCTGGACATTATTAGACACACCTAACTTAACACAGTCTCCTGCTGTCAGCATTTTCCTAGTTCAAGTGAAGTGTAGAGACCTCACGTCCCTGCTTTAAGCCTTTGCCAGTCTGTGTATAATAGAATTGTGTTAAATATCTCCTTTACATACATCTACACATCAGTGTTATATTTTTGCTTCATTCATGAAACATAATTTAGAAGACTCAAGAGAATGAAAGTCTATTATATTTACTCATATTTTTGCTTTTTCTGTTCTTTCTTTCTTCCCAATGTTCCAAGAATGCTTCTCTTAACATTTCCTTTACCTTTCAAGAACCTCCTTCAGTCATTCTCTTAGAGCAGGTTTGCTGGCAACCAATTTATTTTCCTTCACATGATAATGTCTTTATTTCTCCATCATTCCTGATGAATAATTCCCCAGATATAGAATTCAGTGCTTGACATTTGATAGGTTCTTTTCTTTCAGCCCTTGAAAAACATGATGCCACTTCCTTCTGGCCTTCATGGTTTCCAGTGAGAAATCTGCTGTCCTTTGAATTGTTTTTCCCCATAACTAAGATGTCAATCTCTCTTGCTGCTTCCAAATTTTTTTCTTTGTCTTTAGTTTTCAGAAGTTTAATTACAATGTGTCTTGGCATGGGTTTCCTTGGGTTTATCCCGCTGAAGGTTTGCTCAGCTTCCTGAACCTGTAGGTTTACATCTTTTGCCAAGTGGTGGATATGTTCAGCCATTATTTTGGTTTCTGGGGCAGCAGCACAGCTGTGAGAATCCGGGGTGGGAGAGCTACAGCCCAGGCCATGGGGACTCTGGACATGGCTCCCTCCTCCAGCTCTGTGCCCCTGGCCTCTCTGGTGTTTTCTCTTAAAGTGTATTTAACTAGAAAAAGTGAGTTGATTAAAGAAAAGTACTAAATAAAAATAACTGTGTAGTTATGCTGCGAGTATGGCACAATCCTGAGTGGCACATGAATGAGTGGGAACACTGCTTTCTTGGCCTTTTTCCTGTCCCTTCTGGGGACACCTCCACTCCGGAATATGGCCAAGCCCTACACGCTGCACAGTCCTGGTTACTAGGAATTTGCCATATTCTGAACTAAAATCTGCTATCCTGTAACCGTCCCCTGATCCAGATTCTGTGCTTTGGAATAATATCTAATCCCTTTACCTACATGTAAACCCTTCAAGTGTCCAAAGAGCATAAATTAAAAAACTGTGTTTGGGAGGTTGTCACCTGCTACCCCCACAGCTGTGGCCCCCATGACGGGTTGCAGACCCTCCGGTGTCCCTGAAAAGCCTAATCCTAACACTTCCCTGTGTCTAAGTCCACCTAAAACATCCTTCCCTTTCAAACCCTACCCACCCCTCAAGGCCCATGGAAAATGCCATCTCATTTATGAAGCCTTTTCTGGTTCTTCTAACCAAATGTGACCCAAAGCCAGTCTGGCTTTTTTTTTCTTGGCAGTGGGGATACTTGTTTAAAAGGGAGGTCACAATTTAGGAATGATTCCCTATCTAATCTAAGTCACCACAGGTGGCAGTGTAGTCTAGAGCAGGGGCTGGGACTGGAGACCCCCTCCCATCCGAGGCACCCGGGCAGAGACCCCCTCCCATCCGAGGCACCCGGGCATCTACCCAACCTCTCTACACCAGTCAAGGTTCCTGTTTGCCAAAAACACTTTAGCTATTGTAGGCAGAAAGAGAATTTGTTGGAAAGAGATTAGACAGTGTCCAGAATGGATGGGGAGACCAGAGAGTCAAACTCAGAAAACGGGTGGACGCCAGGGATGCAAGGTGGCTGAGGCTAAGTCGGGCCCATGGCCGTGGGGGCAGTCTGGTTCAGACACAGCCGCTGGCACCAGGCCCTGCCGCCCCCAGGCTCTCTCAGGGGGACCCTCCGAGGACAGGCTGGGCAACCCAGCCCCCTCGGCTGGGACCCTTTCTCTCCACTACACGCTCTCACCAGCTCCCTGGAGAAGTCTGGAGACAACACCAAGCACAAACTGGCCCCAAAGAAACACAGCTCTCAAACGTAGAGAAGCAGTGGGGAAACGTCACACCTGGGCTTTCCCAGTCCTGCGGGTTGAGCCACGCAGACCCCAGGCCTCAGGACAGTGCACTGTGAGCAACACCAATGGCCACAGCCCTCACCTCGGGCAAAGCCTGACCTCACAGCGTTATTTTTATACTGGGGTCAGTAATAAAAAATTACAAAAAGTGAAATACTGAATTCTGCTTTGTAACGTCTTTGAATATTTGACGGGCTTCATGCAGAAGAGTGACAGCAAGACGAGGGCCAAAGGGCAGAAGCCACAGCAGCCATTTCAGCTCCTGCGAGGCAAAAATGCCCTCCAGACAGAGGGTCCCAGCGCAAGGACGGCTCGGGACGCTCCAGCTCTGGTGTTTTCCGACTGGAGGTTGAAGCAGAACTGGTCCTAAGCGCTGCTTCCCGTCATCCCTCTAAGAGCAAGGACTTCACTCACTGTTCCCGCAGAAATCACTGGCTCACTTGCATTACTCTGAATAATTTCTTTTTTTTTCCTTTTAATCATTAACAGAGTTCCAAGTTAAAGATACTTCATAACAGATAGGTGAAAGATACTGTGATCCTTCTCCAGGGAAGGTTTCTATTCTTCAGGAGAGAAAGCTGGGTAGGGAGGGCATACCCAGCATAACCAACTCAAGTAACAAAACTTTATTCACCTAAAAACAAACTGAGTTGGACAGAGGGAGAGATGATAACCTCTCTATTTGACACCTCGAGAATCCTCCCCCTCAGCCGGGTCCCTAAGGGCAGGCGGTGGGACCGCAGTGCCGGGTGGGGAGGGGCAGTGAGGATGGGCCCGTGTCAGGTGGGTCGGTCCACGTGCCAACTGTGCTGCTGGCTGCACAAACATCCACATGTGATAGACTCTCATATCATCAGACACACAGACAAGGGAGCCCATGTGAGAACTGGCGAAACAGGAATGGGGCAGGTCTGTGGCGCAGTGATCAGCACTGTGCCAACATCTAGCTCCCACCTCTGATAATGCGCTAGCCCCAGGGACGTCACCACCAGGCCCAGGGGAAAGCACTTCAAGCTTTTTGTAATATCTTGTGAGTCTATAATTAGTTCCAAATAAACAGTTTAAAAAAAATAATAAAAACCCTTGAGGGGCTTCCCTGGTGGCACAGTGGTTGAGAATCCGCCTGCCAATGCAGGGGACACGGGTTCGAGCCCTGGTCCGGGAAGATCCCACATGCCGTGGAGCAACTAAGCCTGTGCACCACAACTACTGAGCCTGTGCTCTAGAGCCCACGAGCCACAACTACTGAGCCCATGTGCTCCACAACAAGAGAAGCGACCGCAACGAGAAGCTCGCATACTGCAACAAAGAGTAGCTCCTGCTCACTGCAACTAGAGAAAGCCTGTGCGCAACGAAGACCCAACGCAGTCAAAAATAAATAAATAATAAATAAATTTTAAAAATAATTTAAAAAAACAAACTTTGAGGGCTTCCCTGGTGGCGCAGTGGTTGAAAGACCGCCTGCCGATGCAGGGGACACGGGTTCATGCCCCAGTCCGGGAAGATCCCACATGCCGTGGAGCGGCTGGGCCTGTGAGCCATGGCCGCTGAGCCCGCACGTCTGGAGCCTGTGCTCCGCAATGGGAGAGGCCACAACAGTGAGAGGCCCACGTACCGCAAAAAAAAAAAAAAACCAAACAAACAAACTTTGAGCAAGGGAGGGGGGTCAGAGCTTCCCCAGGGCCTGGCGACACCTCAGAACCGCCTGATCATGAAGCTTCTGCTCCAGAGGTGGGAACTGTTTCTGTTTTGTTCTGCTTGTTCTTGGCAGAACATCAACCACAGTGCAGTTCTATGAGGACATCCAAAAGAACAGCCAACCCCCAACCCGCCACTATTTCAAAATAATTACAGCCTTTCTGCAAACCCCCCACGGCAATCACTTCCCTTCCCACCGTGGGGAAAAGGTCCGTGTGGTTCCTTGCTGCTCGTGTACAGTGACACCCGGGAACATGTACAGTACCACGCAGGTGCCCGAGGTCACGGAGGGCCCGGGAGCAGGACCGCCCGGACAGCAGGGGAGCGCTTGTGGCGACGGTGGGGCCCCAGCGCCGCCAACACTGAGGACACGCCTGATCCTGAGCCCAGGTGTTGTGGCAGAAGGCTCACACCAAAGGCACACAGGCAGCTCAAGGTGCCAACCTGACCCCAGCAGACGCAAAGCGTTATCCCTAAGCCGAATCACTAAGTCTGTGAACTCCAGGCTTTTTTCCTTTTTGTTTCAAATCGAAGCTGCTGTTGTTAAATTCCACATAAAGAAGTAAGAGAAACTTACAAAGTCTTTTGCCTCCAATACAGCAATGAAGCAGCTGCAACCATAACCTAGAATAAAGCGCATCCCTGAAATCAGGTGTGTTTACTAGCTCCTCGTTGGCCAGCACAGAAAAGACCCATAGCCACCGGCCTATGCGCTCTAAGTAACAGGCCCATTGGAAAGACAGGCTTCTGGAAGTCCAACCTGGGCATAAAAACGCATATTTCTGTGTTAGCTAAACTCAATGTGAGAAGTCTGGAGAACAGGGGTCCTGGGGAACATCAGGGCAGCAGATCTTAAGGGAAACACAATGCACATTTGTACACATATACAGAAAATTAAAGGAACACACTTCCCAGGTACTGAAAAGGAATGAAGTTTTCACTTAAAACAAAAGCTGTTAGGACACAACAAATGAAGAAAAGATAATAAAGGGAAAGACTCTGAGGTTAAGAGACTTGTATCTTTACCTCATTTGCATCTAATGTCCTTTTCTGTCATTTCTAACTAGCTCGTGGTCTTAAGGACAGAGATCAGAAATCGGTTTACAGGATTTCCAGACAGTCACTGACTGGGATTTTCTCCTGCCACTTCTGAGCTTCTGAAATGATGACTGTGCAGCGCACTTTTTGACTTAAATGTCAAGTAAAACGAAACAAAAAAGAAATGAAGAAAAATGTGAGAGATGAGAAAGAAAATGTATCAATATGATACATATTAGGGTAAAAGGTATGAGTCTAAGAATAACCTGCTTGAGATAAACATGCCATCCCTGTGTACAGCTTTTCAAAGGGCCACACACCTGCAGGTGTGTCTGCTCAAGGCCAAACCTGCCCTCCTGCCTGGTGGGGAAGGACAGTAAAGCCCAGTAACAATTAACATTTGGAGGGGCAGGAATACGCAGTATTTGCATAAAGGAAATAACTCCTTTTTCTCCAAGAGCTCTTTCTCTGAGAACAGTTTACTGAGACAGAGAGAACAGAAAATTCAAAAATAAAAATGTCTCTAACTTTTTTTGATGGATAAAGAAAGCATAAAGATTCTAACAGGTGAGACACTGAGAATAAATAAGCAATGATGCTGTTAAAAAAAAAAAAAAGATTCTAACAAGGGCAGGAACTTTGCTGGTGTCTCAGTGCATAAGAATCTGCCTGCCAATGCAGGGCACGTGGGTTCAATCCCTGGTCCGGGAAAATCCCACATGCCGCAGAGCAACTAACCCCGTGCGCCACAACTACTGAGCCTGTGCTCTAGAGCCCGCGAGCCACAAATACTGAGTCTGCATGCTGCAACTACTGAAATCCACACACCTAGAGCCCATGCTCCGCAACAAGGGAAGCCACCACACTGAGAAGCCCGCGCACCGCAACAAAGAGTAGTCGCCGCTCACCACAACTAGAGAAAGCCCGCATGTAGCAATGAAGACCCAATGCAGCTAAAAATAAATAAAATTAAATCTTAAAAAAAAAAAAGATTCTAACAAGGGCAGAGGGAAAAGGGAAAATTGCCCCAACAAATAACTGACAATTCTACAGATATTATGAAAGTAGGGGGTTTAACCTTTTTAAACTAAAGTTTAGTAACTTTTTTTTTTGGGGGGGGGAGAAAAGATCACTTCAGGGGACTTTAATAAGAGATGCACCCCCCCCCCAATTTTTAAATTTTCAATTTTACAGAATTCTTTTCGGACAACGAATCAAAGAGATCAGACTTTGAAAATTAAGCACTTCCACTGGAAAGGTAGTTTGCATATTGTAAAAATTGGTTTAAACTAAGTAAAATTTTTGTTCAGTTTAAACTGGATGCCTTAAAATCTTAACTCTGGTTTTAGTTGAGAATTTTGAGAACTTGGTACTACAGTCAGCTCTGTGACAGAATACGGAAGGAGTAGCCCACTTCTATTTGCCCAGACACAGAACACCTTCCTCCACTCACACAGGAACAGCTACTTGTCGTATTACTTGACCTCACTAGGGTGACAATTTCACAAAGTAGACATTATTTTAATCAAAGGTACCTGCAAATTAGAAAACACATAGAGAGAAAATACATTTAAATAGGCAGAGGAGAGGCCTGGAGGAAACAGCAGATGAGCTTTTTAATTTTTTATTATTATTTTTTTAATTTTTATTGGAGTGTAGTTGATTTACAATGTTGTGCAGATGAGCTTTTTAAATGGAGAAAATATGTAAGGAATACTTAGGAAAAGACTCTGATTATAGATTAACTTTCCTATCTAGCTTCACCAGTTAGTAATAGAAACTGAAAGGATTTTGTCACTGGATTAAACCATGAAAAGATCAGCTTACCACTCTTGGACTACGTACTGATATGGTCCAGGGTGACTCTGAAGGTGCAGCTGGGAGTGGAGCAGATTTCTTTCTTTCCACTGGGGAGCTCTCACCCCTAGTTCACACTCAGCAGGGTTACTTTTCTAGAGGACAGAAATTACATTGGACAAAACATACTGCATCTTGTCATGTATCCACTGGGCATGTGTTGTATCTGCAAATCGCCTTTGTCCACTTGGCCTTGCTGTGATTTGACCAGTAAGGGATCCTGGTTTTCTTTTTTTTTTTGTCTGTGCCAGGCGGCTTATGGCATCTTAGTTCCCCACCAGGGACTGAACTTGCACCCTCAGCAGTGTAAGCACAGAGTCCTAACCTCTGCACCACCAGGGAACTCCCAGGGATCCGGATTTTCAAGTCTTCCCTCAGGATGGTCCTCCTGCCAGGAGGCCCTCTCAGTGCTCCGAGCCTTGACTGGACTACCATCAAGCCTACGTGAGCACCGCGGACCAGGAAGGCCACCTTCCACCTGAGAACTCGAACTTTTTCTTTCAAAGCACCCATAATACTCCTCCCACAGCCTCTGACCGAGAGCTATTTTAGGGCAGCAGGACTTCCCTGGTGCTAAACAAACGACAGACACTTCGTAAGTGTCAGTTAAACTAAGTGTCAGTGAAACGGGGGAGAGAGCTTTTGGGAGCCATTCCTTGACAAGAAGGTGAGATAAGGCGCATCAAGTTCTTCATTCAAGAGCTTGTCTGGATGCACAGACCTCATGACCTGTAATCACAAACCGATCTTTTTTTTTTTTTTTTTTCTGGTACGCGGGCCTCTCACTGTTGTGGCCTCTTCTGTTGCGGAGCACAGGCTCCGGAAGCACAGGCTCCACGGCATGTGGGATCCTCCCAGACTGGGGCATGAACCCGCGTCGCCTGCATCGGCAGGCGGACTCTCAACCACTGCGCCACCAGGGAAGCCCCACAAACCGATCTTATAGTGTGAGTGCTCAAATGCTTGTCCCCAAAGCCAGCTGTGACATATACAAACGGTTTAGGAATTTCTTATACATTAGGAGGCCTGTGTCCCGGCCCAGTGGCCCGAGTGTTCTGACAGCACTTCAACCAGAGGCATGTGAGAGACGCCCACAGAACCCAACTGGGCAGACTGGGTTTTCGGCTGAGCAAAGCAGAAGTCAGACAATGACGGCTACAGTGTTCAGCCGTTTACAGCCGAACAACTACTTCTTCTCTTCACCAAACAATAATCTCAAGACAGACAATAGGCCCTTAATCATCTTTCAAATGAGAACAAATTTTAAGGTCATGCATGCTTCCCGGTTAAAGGCAAGTGTTTCACAGGCAGCTCAGTGCTTAGGACCTGAACCTCAGCACACAGTTCCTCTCCACGAGATGCAAAACTTTCAGAGTAATTGAGGGCAGCTCACATACCACCTAAAAGGGAGTTACGGAGAAGTGGCTATCAGAATTTCAGACAAGCAACTGTTACACAGAACAAGTTTTGTAGGTTTGTCTGTAAAATAACATGGAGTAAGCTTTTTTCCTGAGTTCTAAGGAAGATTCAATTTCCTTTGATTCCCCCACAAATCAGTGTTTCTTCTTGTCCTTACATTAAGGACAGCAGAAGCTCTTAAGAAGATAAAGTATAATTCTTACTTGATCACTTTTGATCAACCCTATAAATATGCCTTAACTTCAATTTACTTATTTACCTTTATTTTTTAAAAACCTGTTGTCACATAAATGTTTAAATATTCATGAAAGTAGAGACCACCAGCCCCATTCATCCACGACCCAGCTTCAACAATTACCAACACAGAGCCAACCTTTTCCATCTACAGACCACACTTCTCTCCCATGCCCCACCTCCAATTTCTTAAAAAATTTACTCCAATTTTTAAACAGTTAGAGATATGCCACTTGATCTCTCAATACCTGCTTCCTGGTTATTCATTTAGGAATCAGCATTCTTCTTTTTGGACACTACATCCAGACAACCGAAGCTCCATGAAGGATTTTACAAAGTCAGAGTGGGAACAAAACTCACTAAGTTTGTGGTTTTTCTAAAGACTGATTTTGGGTGAGGTACGTAGTAAATTTTGCAACAACCACAAACCCTGTAGATTCTGACGTATCTCTTCAGTTGAACCCCTCCTTTCAACGGCCGCTACTTTAGATCGTATTTTTATAACTTCTCACCTGGATTTCTGTAGCCCTCTCAAACCTTCCTTGATGCTGCAAGAGACATCTTTCTAATATCTCCTGATCATGTCATTCCCCTGCTTGAAACTCTTGACTGACGCTTCACAACTTTAGAACAAAGCTCAGCCACCTGAGTTTGCCTGCAGGTCTTTCCACCACCTGGCTATCGCCTACCTCTAGTATCATGTCTTCCCAAACCCTATACCCAACGTCTGTTCCCCCGTCACAAGGCTGACCTACCAGTAACTCCTACTGGGCCTTCATAGCCCACTCAAACCAGTCCCCCACCCACCCACCGCCCACCACTGCTCCATACCCACTGAGCCACTGGTGAGACCTACGTACCCCAGATGGTGAAGAACTTCGGAGGGCATCACTCGTTTATTGCCTTTGTCTTCCCAGGACAAAGCATAGTGCACGGCATAAAATAAACATACACATTCACCTGTCTGAATAAATGTCCAATTCTTGCTATGCTCTGCTTGTAAACTTTTCTAACTGATTTGAAATAGATAGCATGTATCAGACATAGGGGTCAATTTGACTACCCGACATCCACTCCTTCTCTCTGTAACAGCACCTGGGCTTTCTTTGGGTAAATCCGCTTTCCCACAAGCTTAGTGTGGTTCTGGTAACTTTGGGGAGGGCTCCTTACCCAGGGCTAGCTAACTAATCAGATTCACATGATTAGGACCCAATTGAATACTAGATCTGGAACTGCAACTGGAATTACAGGAATAGGCACTCTTTTCCCACAGGAGTGGTTTTAAAATATGTTCACAAGCTCTTTGATGTGCCTCCCTTCAAAGGTGAAGTCTTTAGTACCTAGTGATGCCAGCAAACAGAATATGGCAGGAGCAGCAGCAAAATTCCAAAATTAGATCATAAAAACCATGGTGACTTCCACCGTCCTCTCTCTCCTCTCTTATCGCTTGCTCTGAGGGAAGACAACGACATGTGAGGACGTGGGCCCTGTGGCTAGGAAATAAGGATTCCAGCCAACAGCCAGCCAGCAAGGAACTGAGGCCTTGAGTGAGTGGACTGTCTTGAAGTCAGACCCTCCGGTCCCAATCAAGACTTTAAATGACTGCGTCCCCAGCCAATATCTTGGTTGTAACCCCATAGAGTCCTTTGGGACTTCCCTGGCGGTCCAGTGGTTAAGACTCCACGCTCCCAATGCAGGGGACATGGGTTCGATCCCTCGTCGGGGAACTAAGATTTTGCATGTTGCGTGGAGTGGCAAAAAAAAAAAGAATCCCATGGGAATCCTTGAACTATAATCACCTAATTCACTCCTGAATTCCTGACACACAGAAACTGGTAATAAATGTTTGATGTTTTAATCCATTAAAACATCATTGATGTTGATTTGTTACGGAGCAGCAGATAACTAATACAAGCAGGTAGAGCAGAGGCAGGAACCTGAGAAGAAGAAAGGCAACATAGAGAGAAACAGGTCAAAGAGAAAGTGTGTGACAGGATGGTAGTAAGACCCCCACACTCCATCACTAAATCCTGATGATCTCATTTAAGCCCCTGGCCCCATCTATTTCTGGTCCCCTGGACTTTCCTAAGTGAAAGTAGGTGGAATGTCTCCAGAGGTTGATCTAGTTTTAATGGACGCTTGACACTTGAAGCCAAAAGCACTCCGATCCGTGCAACAAGGACTCAGAGAACTGGTAAAATGCCCAAATAAATGTCCACTTCATTGATAACAGGGTCATTTCCATTTCACTCTTTCCTGATCCGTATTCTCTCTTTAGCATGCTCCATATTTTGCTTATTTATCTTACTTATTATCTGTATCCTCCCATAGAATTGAAGCTCCTTGAGGACAGGAATTCTGTCTTGATGAGTGCTATATGCCTGGCACCCAGCAGACACTCAGTACTTGCTGAGTTCATCTAGGCTGCTGTAACTTCAGGCTCACAGGGAAAGTGCAAAGAGAGCAGTGGAGCCATCTGGTTGAGGCTCAGAAGAACATTAGCAGCCTAGGGGTAGGTGAGCACATCACACAAGCTCCTCAGCTGAAATCACGGAGTTGCAAGTATTTGCAGTTGTCTATACCCTGATAACCTATCAGTCAGCTCCCAGGCAATCAAGTCATGGGGGAGGTGAGAACTCTCACAGACTGACAGCGTTCTTCCCCGCTTTTAAACTCTGCTTTGCTTTTGCTTAGTAAGACAGGCTGTAGGGAGCAATCACCACTATAGGTGAGTAACCGTCAGCTGAGCTTTGGATTACTGAGCCAGTCGTCAAACAGACACCGTCCTAGAAAGAGGACATGCATACCTGACCCTGGCGAGAGGCAGCTCATGGACATACTATTTTAGTATTAGTATATTTTTAATTACTTCCAGGCAACCCGTGCAGCGATGGCTAGCTTGCCTCCTATGCAGCCAACTGGGGTGGGAAGGTTCCTAATGGGAGTTAAATCCTGTCTTTGGGGGAAAGCGGGGCTGAACTGAGCGCCACACAAACCCAGGCTGCGGCAGTCGGTCCTGCCAACCCGCTGCGCTGCCCGGCTCCCGCGTAGCTCCTCCACCCACAGCGCGGCGCGGACACGCACGGACTCCAACGCTGGGCGGTGGGCGAGAGCACGGGCGGGCTCTTGGGGCTGGGGTCTCCCGGGGCCCCGCGCCGACGCGGAGAGACACGGCCCGAGAGGGAAGAGGTGGACCCGCGCGAGGCCGCGGAGCGCACGCGCGAGAAGGAAGAGGACGCGCTACTCACCCGCCGCCGCGCCCTCCCAAGGATGCCAGAGCTGTTGCCCGCGCAGCCACCAGGCTGCTCGGCCCCGCTCCTGGCGTCACTTCCGGTCGGGCGGGGCGGAAAGCGCGCTCAGGCCCCGCCCCACGGCCGGCTTGGTTGCTGAGCAACGCGGACGGTAGTGTCAGCCCCGCAGATTGCTTTGGGGGTGCTGCCGGTTCGCTCCGGTTCCGCGGTTGTTAGCGCGTTCGAGCATCTTTAGTTGGTTTTACTTGGCGTTGGCCTGACGTTTCCTCTTCCGGAAGTGCCTGTTCTGGTCGTTGGTCTAGGTTTCTGCTGAAAGGCTTGTCTTTTCGTGTTGTTTCCTGGCGCTCTGTATTGGATATTAAGTTTTTGTCGGTGGCGTGTGTTGTAAATATCTCGGTTTGCGTCTCGTCTTTTCACTTTAATATTAAAAAAGTGCCAATATTTTACGGTTAGTACTTTCTGTGTCTTGATTAAGGAATCCTTTCCTACCCCCTTACTCTCCCACGTATTTTCCTAATGTTTTTTTAAAGTTCTGATTTTAACATTTAAGTCCTTAATTCAGCTTGGAGTAGCTTTAGTATGGGGTAAGAAGGTAACTTCATTTTTTTTTTTTCCATTTGGATAACCAGGAGTGCTAATGCCATTTATTTAGTCCCTCTTTCCCCCAACGATCTGGCATATTTTTTAAAAAACAATGTATATGCATGAGTTTCTGTTGGGTTTTTTAAATTCAGCTCTATTTTTTTTTAATTTATTTAAATTTATTTAATCTATTTATTTTGGCTGCTTTTGTTCTTTGTTGTGGTGCACGGGCTTCTCATTGCGGCGGCCTCTCCCGTTGTGGAGCATGGGCTGTAGGCGCGGACCTCAGTAGTTGTGGCTCGCGGGGTTGGTTGCTCCGCGGCATGTGGGATCCTCCCGGTCCAGGGCCCGAACCACTGTCCCCTGCATTGGCAGGCAGATTCTCAACCACTGCGCCACCAGGGAAGCCCCTATTATTTTTTTTTAATAAATTTATTTATTTATTTTTGTCTGCATTGCTGCACGCGGGCTTTCTCTAGTTGTGTTGAGTGGGGGCTACTCTTCGTTGTGGTGCGCAGGCTTCTCATTGCGGTGGCTTCTCTTGTTGCGGAGCACGGGCTCTAGAACGCGGGCTTCAGTAGTTGTGGCTCTCAGGCTCTAGAACGCAGCCTCAGTAGTTGTGGCGCACGGGCTTAGTTGCTCCGCGGCATGTGGGATTTTCCCAGACCAGAGCTCAAACCCGTGTGTCCCCTGCATTGGCAGGCGATTCTTAACCACTGCGCCACCAGGGAAGTCCTCAGCTTCATTATTGATAACTTTGTCCTAATGCTCACACAAGGTGTTCTGCATCAAACCAGGTTTCTTGTTAATTACCCCACAGTAAGTATGAAACATCCCTCACACCTCCCACAGACCTCCCCCGACCCAACCCATTGAGAACTGATGGAAATTTTTCCTTTGTGAGTGGACTGACACAACATCCCGAGGTGAGGGATTCAGAGAAATGACTTCCATCTGTTCATAAAGGGAAAGAGACATCTGTCCTCCTCATCTCCTGAAAGGATCCCCTCTGGACTCAAGTATTTTGATATTTAGATGAATCTCTCCAGGCCCAGGCAGCCCCAGGGTACCTGGGCACCTAAGCCAGCCTGAAACTACTTGACCCTCTCAGAAAGATAAGGCAAGTTATTATACTTTTGAATCACAGCAATTAACTAGACAAATTACTACAGACTTCATTCTCCTAAGTATCTGAAGAGTCTCAGGGGACTAGGGCTTTTTACTGGAGCACTGGGAAATGGAGGGAAGTCTTACATGCCCACAGCTTCTTCCTGGGATCATTACATTCTCTTCTGGCGTGCAGGTGCCACACAATCTCAATTACAATACCCTTATAGTAACTCGTGATACCTGGTTGGACAGGTCCCTCCACCTTATTTTTCTTCTGGAAAGCTTCAGCCATTCATTCTTCGGTCAAAATCACAATCAGGCCAAGTTCCACGAAAGAACCCTGTAGGGCTTTTCAGTAGAATGGTCCCCAGTCTGTAAATCACACTGGAGAACTGACATGATTTATCTTCTTACATAGAACGCGGGCTCAGGATTTCCCTGGTGGCGCAGTGGTTCAGAATCCACTTGCCAGTGCAGGGGACATGGGTTCGAGCCCTGGTCTGGGAAGATCCTGCATGCCGCGGAATAGCTAAGCCCCTGTGCCACGACTACTGAGCCTGTGCTCCAGAGCCCGCAAGCCACAACTACTGAGCCTGCATGCTGCAGCTACTGAAGCCTGCTCACCTAGAGCCCGTGCTCCGCGACAAGAGAACCCACCGCAATGAGAAGCCCACACACTGCAACGAAGCGCAACGAGGAGTAAACCCTGCTCACCACAGCTAGAGAAAGCCTTTGCGCAGCAGCAAAGACCCAATGCAGCTATAAATAAATAAATAAAAAAGAACACGGGCTCAGACTCTCTCTGCACTTAATTTAGGCCTTCTGTGATGTCTTACAGTAAGATTTTTATTTCTTTTGTTAGATGGCATTTTGCGGTTTTCAATGCTATTGATAATATTTGCTTGGGCATTCCCTGGCAGTCCAGTGGTTAGTACTCTGTGCTTCCATTGCAGGGGGCACGGGTTCGATCCCTTGTTGGGGAACTAAGATCCCACAAGCCGTGAGGTGCAGTCAAAAAAAAAAGTGTCTTTAAAAAATATTACATTTTCCATTGTTGGCATATCGAAATAGTGCAAAGATTTCCATATTTTTTTTTAACCAGCAACCATTCTAAGAATATCTTTAATACTTTGTTGGTGGATTCTTTTGAACTTTCTCGGAATATAATCATATAATCTGAATAAAGACAATTTTGTTTCTTCCCCCTTAATCCTTATGTCTTTATTTTTCTTGCCATTCTGAGCTGATAAATAGAAGCAGTAGTGTGCATCTTTGTCCTGTTCCTGATTTTAAAGAGAATATTTACAATAGTTGACCATTTGCTGTAGGATTTTTTTTTTGTAGATACTCTTTAACAGGTTAGAAATGTTTCCTTCTATTCCTAATTCCCTAAGAGTTTTTTTATTGTTGTGAAATAAAATTCATATTTTATGGCAAGACAAGAAAAATTTAATCATAAAAAATTCTTCTCTGCCCTTTGCCTCCCGTCTCCCCACCACTGTGCATTGTATATCTGCATTATGCATCGACCAAACCTCCGCATCTGCAGAAATACCTGCTCAACCATAAACAGCAGCGTTCTCCCAGCACCCACAAGAGGACTCCTTAAAAGATAACATTCTTTCTTGATCTTGTACGGGACCACATGACCTACCACAATGACACTTAGATCTGGATCATGTAAACTGTCAATAATATGTCATTTGATGTACAGCCCTCTGTCTCAAAAAACTTAAAGAACTGTTCCTTGACTTCTAATGGGCAGAACAGTTCTCAGAGCTTTCTGAGTTGCTCTTCCTGGGTTATAGTCCTCAAATTTGGCTCGGATAAAATTTTTCATTTCTGTCTCAGGTTGATTGATTAATTTTTCATCCACATCATCAATGTGCATTGGATTTTATTAAGTGTTTTTTTTCTGCATCTCCTGTGATGATTATGCAGTTTTTCTCCTTTAATCTTTTTTTCTCTCCTTTAATCTTTTAATGTGGTAAATGCTATTAACTTTCTAAAGATAACTGATCCTTGTGTGCCTAGATTAAACCAATTTGCTCATGGCCTATTATCCTTTTACATGTTGCTGGATTTCATTTGCTGATATTGTTTAGAATGTTTGGCTCTATGTTTATGAGTGAGGTTGGATTATACAGCACTTTATTTTACTATCCTTGTCTAGTTTTGCTATCAAGATTATATTGGCCTCGGGCTTCCCTGGTGGCACAGTGGTTGAGAGTCCTCCTGCCGATGCAGGGCATACGGGTTTGTGCCCCGGTCCAGGAGGATCCCACATGCCGCGGAGCGGCTGGGCCCGTGGGCCATGGCCGCTGTTGGCCTCATAGAATGAATTGGGGAATATTTAATCATTTTATATTTTTCAGAAAGGGTTGTGGATTAGAATGGTCTGTTCCTTTAAAAAGTTGGGTAGAAAACCAGTCTTTCACCAATAAAACTAGGTGGGCCTGATGCATTCTTTGAGGAAAAATTTTTAAATAAGATTTATTAATACCTTGACGCTGGTGCATAAAACCCCAACTTATTAGAGGAGGAGGGGACAGAGGGAAACTTCAGATACTGAGGTGACGTTCTGGGTAATGTCAACTGAAAAAAAACACAACAAACCACACACACAACATGAGAGCTGTGAGTTCAGTTTTATTTGCGGCTTACTGAGGACTGTAGCAGGAGAGACAGCCGGTCAGTGAGCTCTGAACTTTGGAACGGGGCGGGGCTGGGGGGCGGGGTCAGTATATATTATGTATATGCTTTTGGTGAGGGGAGTAATGTGCAATCAAGCATACATGTTGGTAGAGGCTGCTGCTAGTCATGAGGGGCAGATGTCTCTGTTAATTATTTTACTGCTTTTCTAGGTATGAAAAGATGCAAGAAATTGGGTTCATAAAGTTTTGTAATGAAAATACCTACCTATCTGAAGGCCTGTTCTGCCAGTTTTCCCAGAGCACAGAGGGCCTCATTCCTGATCTTGGCCCTGAACTTCTTTCAGGGTGTGTTGAAGGTCAGCGACTGCAGTGGCTGGTCACCTAATCATTGTAGAGCCAGATGGAGAGCAACATTTTTTTTTTTTTTTTGAATTTTGGCTGCGCTGGCTCTTAGTTGCGACATGCGGGATCTTTTTTTTCTTTTTCTTTTTCTTTTTTTTTCATTTGCGGCATGTGGACTTCTTAGTCTTATCCACTGAGCCACCGGGGAAATCCAGGCTGAAGGCTTTTAAAGACTGATAGCGTAAGTCTGGTTTTTGCCCCAAGATGGATGACACTTTAAATTTTTGACTTTTCTGACTTGCTGTTCTTAAAATGAAGCACAATAACGCCTTTTGACTCTTGAGAAAAATTAAAATTTAGAGAAAGCAAAATAGAATTTTCCCTAGCATACAAGTGTGTGTTTTTTTCCTTTGTACTTTCACATACATTGTAATATTTAGAGTTAGAGCTTAATTTTATTAAGTGTATCTTAGTGTTTTATTTGTTTTTTCCATGGTCAGCAGTCTCCTCCTCTCTGGAGGCCTTCTTTCCCCTCTTCCTAGAGCTGCAGCAAGACCCCACTGTGAGAAGGTTGGACCAATGCTGGCTGCCTCTGCCTACCTGCTCCTGTGGACTGTCAAGGTCTCTCCTAGGCATCACATGAACCTGCTGGCCATCATCATTCTCTTCTTGCAGTTCAGATTACTCTTTTAGTTTATTTAACAATTACATGGCAGTTCTGACTTTATTGTTATTATTGTGTCCATTTTAATATTATATTTTTCCAGGAATTTTCCATTTAATACAAGGCTTCAAATATAGTGGCATAAAGTTCATAGTGTTCTCTTAGTTTTTAATTTCTTCTCTCTCTGTGGTTACACTCCCATTTTATTCTTTACTTTGTGCTATCTCTCTCTCTTTTTTTTTTTCATCAGTTTCACCAGAAGTTTGTCTATTTTGTTAGTCTCTTCAAAAAACCACCTTTGGGGGCTTCCCTGGTGGTCCAGTGGTTGAGAGTCCGCCTGCCAATGCAGGGGACACAGGTTTGTGCCCCGGTCCGGGAAGATCCCACATGCCGCGGAGCGGCTGGGCCCGTGAGCCATGGCCACTGAGCCTGCGCTTTCGGAGCCTGTGCTCCGCAATGGGAGAGGCCACAACAGTGAGAGGCCTGCGTACCGCAAAAAACAACAACAACAAACCCCCCCCCACCTTTTGGGACTTCCCTGGTGGCACAGTGGTTGAGAATCCGCCTGCCAATTCAGGGGACACGGTTCGATCCCTGGTCCGGGAAGATCCCACATGCCGCGGAGCAACTAAGCCTGTGAGCCACAACTACTGAGCTGGCATGCCACAACTACTGAAGCCTGTGCGCCTAGAGCCCTAGAGCCCGTGCTCCGCAACAAGATAAGCCACCACAATGAGAAGCCTGTGAACCGTAACAAAGAGTAGCCCCCACTCGCTTCAAGTAGAGAAAGTCTGCGCGCAGCAACACACCCAATGCAGCCAAAAGAAAAACCTCAGAAAAACAAAACACCACCTTTTGGCCCAGTTGATCCTTTCTATTGTATGTTTGTTTTCTTTTATGTTGATTTCTGTCTTCTTTTAGTAACCTCCTTTCTGCTTTATTCAGTCATGTTGTGTTTTTCCTTTTCTAACTCAAGTTGAATGCTTGTTAGGTCATGAAATTACTGCCTTTAAAACAATATTTTAAGCATTTAAGACTATACATTTACTTTTTTTTGGGGGGGGGTGCCGTACCACGCAGCTTGCAGGATCTTAGTACCTTGACCAGGGATTGAACCCTGGGCCCCTACAGTGGAAGTACCTCCACTGGACTGCCAGGGAATTCCCTACATTTCCTTCTTTTCAAAAAAAAAATACATTTATTTATTTTTGGCTGCATTGGGTCTTCGTTGCTGCACGCGGGCTTTCTCTAGTTGCAGCGAGTGGGAGCTACTCTTTGTTGCAGTGCACGGACTTCTCATTGCGGTGGCTTCTCTTGTTGCAAAGCACGGGCTCTAGGCGCACAGGCTTCAGTAGTTGTGGTGCATGGGCTCAGTAGTTGTGGCTCACGGGCTCTAGAACGCAGGCTCAGTAGTTGTGGCGCACGGGCTTAGTTGCTCTGCAGCATGTGGCATTTTCCCGGACCAGGGCTCGAACCTGTGTCCCCCGTGTTTACAGCAGATTCTTAACCACTGCGCCACCAGGGAAGCCCCCTACATTTTTTAAAAAATTGAAGTATAGTTGATTTACAATGTTGTGTTAGTCAAAACACTTTAAAAGGTGTATATTGAAATCCACTTTTGTGATGGTGTATTTGTTTTTCCTGCAGTTCTGTCATCTTTTGGTTTGCTTTTTTTTTTTTTTTTTTGCGGTACGCGGGCCTCTCACTGCTGCGGCCTCTCCCGTTGCGGAGCACAGGCTCCGGACGCGCAGGTTCAGCGGCCATGGCTCACGGGCCCAGCCGCTCTGCGGCATGTGGGATCTTCCCAGACCGGGGCACGAACCCGTGTCCCCTGCATCGGCAGGCGGATTGTCAACCACTGCGCCACCAGGGAAGCTCTGGTTTGCATATTTTGAGGCTATTTGATTAGATGCATGCAAGATTAAAATAGTTGAATCTTACTGTGAACAAAACCCTTTTCAATACAATGACTTCTCCATACTTAATATTTTTTCCTTTAAACCTTATACTGTAACTATATCAGCTTTGTTTATGTTGGTGTTAGCCTACATATTTTCCCACACTTTTACTTTCAACCTTTACACGTCTTTGTATTTCAACTGTATTGCTTCTAAATAGCATAAAAATGGATTTTCATGAAATCCTATTTGATTTTCTCTTTTAACTAATAAATTTAATCTCTTTATAGTTATTGTGATAATATCTTGTTTGAATTTGTTTCTACATACTATTTTTAAAGTAAATTTTAATTTTGGAAAGATTTTAGATTTACAGAAAAATTGCAAAAATAGTACAAACATTCCCATATACCCTTACCCAAGTTTCTCCTTGGGTTCATATCTTACATAACTATGATACATTTGTCAAAACTAAGAAATTAACATTAGTACATTGTTATTAACTAAATCACAGACTTTTTTTTTTTTTTTTTTTGCGCCATGCTGCATGGCATATAGCATCTTAGTTCCCTGATCAGGGATCAAACCCGTGTCCCCTGCATTGGAAGTGTGGAGTCTTGCCCACTGGACTACCAGGGCAGTCCCACCTTTTGACTTGCTTTGACCAATAGGTAATGGTAGAAGGAGAGTTCTGGGGGTCTCAGCCTAGGCCTTAAAAGGACTGACAGCTTCCACTCCTTCCCCTGGGGCAGCCAGCTGCCATACTATGTAGTAAGCTGGGCTAGACTTCAGAATGTTATGATGTCATGTACAGAGACAGAAGCCACATGGAGAACCACAGAGGGGCCAGATCATCAGTGTAGCCTTTTTGGATCTTTGCTCAGCCCAGTTTTTTGTGAACCAAGCCAAATCACCTAGAGCAAAGAGCCTGGGGCCCAGCTAAGCCCTGCCTGAACTCCACAGAATAATGAGAAATAATAAATCATTTTTGTTTTACACCACTGAGTTTTGAAGCAGCTTGCTACACAGAAATAAATAATTGACCTGCTTTACCATAAAATGGATTTCTTTATATGAGACAAAGTTGTGCAGGATTCCATGTCAGTAAATCAGGCATCCTGCAGACCTTTGGGTGTGAGGGCACTGCAGTCGGAACGAGCAAATACACATCTGGATATGTGGGCAGTTCCAATAGTATGAATCACGGTCCCCTACTGTCCGCTGTACGCATGTGTCAGAGGCTCATTGTCAGTCTCGGAAGTGGCCAGGGCTAGAGCAGTCTTGGTGGATGGCAGACTGTGAACTCAGGGACCACCACCAAGTAGTAGTCACAGAACCTAACAGGAACTCCATGCTTCATTTAACTTTCACAAGTCATGTGACAGGCACCATTTTCACAGGTGTAAAAAAAGTCTGAGAGTAGCTAAAGGATACATTCCCAGTTTCACGGCTAGAAAGAAAACACGGGATTTATTTCCTTGTTTTGTTTTGTATTTTTTGCGGTACGCGGGCCTCTCACTGTTGTGGCCTACTCCCCTTGCGGAGCACAGACTCTGGACGCGCAGGCTCAGCGACCATGGCTCACTGCCCCAGCCGCTCCGCGGCATGTGAGATCTTCGCGGACCGGGGAACGAACCCGTGTCCGTGCATCGGCAGGCGGACTCTCAACCACTGCGCCACCAAGGAAGCCCTATTTTTTTGTTTTGTATTGTCTACACTTATTTCACTTTATTGCGGTTTAGCCTCAGCGGAGCACGTAAGTTTTGGGATCCACACTAAAATCAGGGTTGGGACTTTGGCCCCGCCCCTTGCACAGCTTGCTTGTTCATCGGAGACTCTGGCTCCGCCCCTAAACTACATTTCCCAGCAGGCCAAGCGCCGGCGCCGACGCAATTCCTCCCAGCGTGCCTCGCGGCGGGAAGAAGCCGAGCGGGTTCGAGGCCGACGCGACCCTTCTTCGTTGCCGCCGCGCTGCCGCCGCCACCCCCGCCGCCGCCGCTGCCGCAGTCTGAGAGAAGCCGTCGCGGCCGCTCCTGCCGCTCCCTCCGGCCACCATGTCCGCCCAGGCGCAGATGCGGGCCCTGCTAGACCAGCTCATGGGCACGGCCCGGGACGGTGAGTAAGGGCGGCCGGCCAGGCGGGGGCTGGGGCGGGAGCGAGGCGAGGCCGCCGGGCGGCCTGAGGCGGGGGGCCGCGACCGTCTGCGCCTGCGCGGGCGTCCTCCCCTCCCCCGCGCGCCGACCGGGGGCGCCGGGCCTTTGTTTGAGCTCTTCCCGCAGGCTGGGTCCCTGGCGGGCTCCTCCCTCGGAGCCCGCGTCGTCGGTGGGGCGCCAGCCCCCTCCCCACAGACCTTCCTGCGATTTCTCCGCCCCTCCTCCACCCCCGCGGCCCCCGCCGCCCCTCGAACCGGGAGTCGGCGAAGGGCTGCAGCCAGCGGGGGCTCTGGGCGCTGGCAGCGGGCTGGCGGAGCTCCTCCGCGCAAGGGAGCCGGATGGCCTGGAAATCCTGGCCGTCTTGTTCTGTACCGTTGCAAGGGGAGCCGTAAATTGAGCTTTTCTAACGTGGGTTCCTGCCGCGTGCTTTTCCAGCCCCCTTTTCCTCTAGCCACACAGGAGAGCCTCTGTTTAGCCAGCGCTTGGCAGTCGTTAGGTAGGTTGTACTGTAGGGAGGAGCGCAAGATCTTGATGGTTGTCTCAGGAGAAAGCGGTTGCATCTTTGCAAAACTATATACCTGCTGTGGTTTGTGTTTTCTTTTCTACCGAAGTAATGAAGTTGTAAGTTCACACTGGCACATTCGCAGGGCTGTGCAGATTGTTTGCACTTTATTTCATAGGCGAATAAGTGCTTTTTAGCTTTCTTTGTATATTGAGTTGCTTTTGAATTGCTTCCCATATTTTTATTTCATACAAACTGAACAATTGTGGCCCCTCTATTTTATTTATAAAGGTTCAGTGTATCTTTGCCTGCCTACATCAATCTGCAAGGGAGTTGCAGAAAAGCCTCATGTTCATCGAGCCGTGAGTCACAACCAATTTCTAAGCTGTTATAACAAAAAAGTGTTTGCTTTTTTTCACAAGTAACTTTAAAAGTGTAGTTTAGAAAGAAAACATTTTCAATAAAAAGACACTACATTAATCCTGGATGCTTGCAAATCCTAAAATATATTCCTCCTTTAGTATTACACAGCTCTGTGTCATATACACAGATTAGCTTTAAAATTTGTCACATTCCACTTTGCCTTTACTTTTATGTATCATTCCCCTGACTTCCTTACTGCAGGTTGGGCAAGAAAACTTTTCCTTTAAAACTTTTCAACAGCGGGCATAAAATTCTGCAGCTGAGGTCTTGAAGAATGCAGATGGGTACAGTATGTGTTGGAACTCACAGTGTGTATTGACTAACCTAGTTCCTTTTTTGCCTTTTTTTTTTTTTTTTCTTCTTGGTATTGTCTTGTTAAAAGTGACTCTCAGGTGCCAACTGTCTTTTTTAAGGGTGGGGGTTAAAGGGGGATAGGCAGACTAGGTTCAGATTATTTATCAGTCAGTAGTAGAGAGAGAAAGCTTTCTTCATATAATTTTGGCAAAATACTGCCTATACGTTGGTCTATAGCAAAATGATTAGACTAATAATAGCTTTTGTTGGAAACTACCAGCTTTAAGTCATACATGGTGATTCATCGCCCTCTGATTAGCATGGGTTTTGGTATCTCATTGCCCACGTGTATGTGTGGGGCTAATGGCTGTTTGGTGCTCAGCATTTTCCTTCTGACTCCTTGACTTCCTTGGCACAATGACGGAGTCAGATCTCTTTAAGTGTGATTCTTCATGATATATTTAGCCTCAAAAATCATCTGTATTTCGTTCCAGTTGTAAATACCTCTAGATCAGCTTTTCAGTGTATTTGGTAGTCTGCAAATCATCCAGGTGAATTGTACCAGATATGCTTCTGTGCTTAATGTGATAATATTGCCTTATTTAAAACCACACATGAATTTCAGGAGACGAAACCAGACAGAGGGTCAAGTTTACAGATGATCGTGTCTGCAAGAGTCACCTTCTGGACTGCTGCCCCCACGACATTCTGGCTGGGACGGTAGGTACATTTGGGGGGGATGTCATAGGACACTCAGACATGGATGCTGTGTAGGCACTGAAGGTTTTTCAGGTTGAATTCTGTTTTCCTTTACCAGGCAGAAATTACCTACTGCCCTTCAAGTGATAGGTTCTGTTAGTGTGGTGGAATTTTATATAATGACATATTTCACTGCTATAAAGTTCTCTTTGTAAAGTTATCAGGTTTTTGTAGAGTCATTTATACTGAGGTATTCACAGCTAAGTAGTACAAATACTAGTCTCCTTTGGCTTTAGCAAAAAGTGTACTTCAGGTCAGCCTGTAGCTCTAAGATTCTGGGTTGTTTTCAGGTTAAACACATGTTAGACTTTTGATCTAACGAGGTATGTTTCTTCCCCAGATTTTTAGATTTTTGAAAAATCAGGACTAACATCGATTTGCAATTTTGTGTTATGCCACCCTTTCAAGAAATCAATACATGATCCAATAAGTATAGACCTCTCTACTTCTAAGTGAAGTGTAAAATTCTAAGTGAAACTTTAAGTTCATTTCAGATGAAGCAAAGAGATAAATGCTAGTTTTGCAGAATGTGCATTTATTCAAAATTAGGTAGGATTTAAGAAGACTAAAGAGTGTGGATTATCTACGGTGATTCAGCCACTTACAGAAAATTAGTTTTGTAAATACCATCAGCATTTTCAGATTTCACAGCTCCCTCCTGGAATGTCTACTCATTTTAAGGGTCACATGTGCATGTGCTGGGGAACGTTTTCTTCATAATTAATTGTTGCTTTTATTATTACCATTTTGGGGGAGCAGCGTCTGGCAAACTGCACAGGTGTATTGAATCTTCTCAAGCTGGCTCTTCTGACAGCAAATAGGAAATGAAAGCCAAGCCTTGTGCCTTTGTTAGCTGGGGTTTTGCCAGTGGTTGACCTGGTATAGGAAAACATTATAACTACTGTGTGCTCCAGATTGTTGTGGGTGCCATCACTGTAGACTACTGGCTTCCACTGGTCATAAGCAGTCAGCGGTAGGATACTCCTGTATGAGGCATCATAACCTGGAATTGCTGGTAGGTCTTAGTGGAAGAAGTCAAAGGGAGTAGAGGGACATGCACCAGAGTGAAGCAGTTCAACCATATTTTTCTTGATTGGATCCCTATGTAGCATTGTTCCAGAATGCTGGTGAATGAGGGCATTTCCTACAAATGTTTATTGTGTTAGGTATAGGTTCATTTGCCAGATATTTGTTGGACACATACTCTGTGCCAGGCACTGGGGATGTGGTACCAATAAGACAAAAACTTTACTCTCATCTAATGGAGGAACAGGACAGACAGTAAATAATGAATGAGTAGGTTCTGGACTGTTGGATAGGGTGATAAGGAAAGGCCTCTCAGGAACATGGGAGCAGAGACCTGAATGGTGAGAAAAAACACACGTGTGCGTTTGGGGGATTAATGCTCCAGGTGGATGCTGGAGCAGAGGGAAGCAGGGGTGCCTCAGGTGCCTCTGGGCTGGTGTGCTTCAGGGGGAGGGAGACAGAGGCCGTGGAACCAGAGCAGTGATGAGAGGCCAAGTACTGCTCAGCATCACTCCGGTTACAGGGCAGCTCAGACTGAGGAGGAGGGAGCCCAGGAGACCCATGTTCATGTGAGGGTGCCGTGAACAATTGTACGGGGTCATGAGGTCAGTTGAGATGAGGGTTGGGAACTTGGATGGTGTTGTAAAGATTGAGCCTTAACTGGTGTGGGCTACGTGGAGGTGGCAAGTGAGAGGTAGAGTTTCTGTTGTGTTAAATTGGAATGAATATAATTCTTTAGAACACAGCTGCAAGATGAAAATGGTTATAACCCTCAGCTTGCCAAGGGCTGCTCCATACCCAAATCTTTGCTCAAAACCGTCTCCTGTCAGTAGGGGTGAGACAACGGAGGAATGGAAGCAATCGTTTTATTGAGGCTTGATGGGAAAGTGTATTGATTAGTAAGAGCGGAGGGATAGCTGGAGGGAAGGTAGTGTAACTTGTCTCGTGGTAGAACTTTGGTTTCCTGAAGGTTCTAGAAGGAGCCTTTATTTGCCCTTCCCTGTCTGCAGTGTGAGACCACTGGAGGGTAGAGGACACAGATGTTTGTTCAGTAAAAAAAAAAAAAAAAAAAAGGGGGGGAGGGTCTGACATGCTGGATTTGACAGCCATTTGGAATATTTTGGAAGTTTATGAGTGTGGTATTTCAGCTGTGCTTGGTGTTTGGCTGCTAGGGGAATTGGCCAGTACTTCCTTGCCTCCTTGGCAAAGCTGAAAAGCTACCTCCAGTAACCATGGAACCCCAGGCCTGTATTCCACTTGCTTTAGCTTGAGAGCTCCCACCTGAAGGAAGATAATGGTGAATTTTGCTTTATGTGTGGTTCCCTAATGTCGAAATTTTCTTGACAGTTGAAGTTTTTAGAATGGAAATTGATTTGCAGTCAAAATTATAGTACTCAGCGGTTTCGGTGCTTGCTTCATCTGGAGGTGGTTTTTCTTTGAGTAACAGAATTTTGTTAGCTTTTAAATAATTTCTGATAGCTATCTCTCATTTTTCAGCTGTTGCACTTAGTTTTGTTTGTGGAAGCTATATATTTTTAAAGAATTATACTTGCTATTTAAAAGAGTGAAGGAAGCAAAAGTTGTCAGCTTTACAGTGATAGCAATTTTAGCTGCAACTTTGGCTTTTGGAACTTGTTTCCCTACCTCTGGATTCCCCACGTAACCAACATGTGTAAACTACACATGACTTCGGAGTAAGCATAATGAAGGAGAAAAGAGCTTTTGGCATGTAGCCTTCAGTCAAAATGAAGATAAACTCCAGCCTAGACAGTCCCCTCATGGCTCTGTCACTGGGATACTGAAGGAAATTTTGTTAAGAGCATGGCTGCACTTTCTGAGATTCGGACCCAGGAGTCAGGCACTGCGAGCCTCTCTCATGTGCCTAAAAACTAAAATGTTGAGCGTTTTGTAGCCCATGAAGATTTTTTTGATCTCGTTTTGAACACACTTGTAGTTTGAGCTTAAAGGAGTTCCTGAACTCCATCATTCTTTGTTTGCTAGTCGTACTTGTGACCAACAGCTTGGGTTCCCAAGGTGTCTCCTCATTGGGCTGTTGGGTTTTCTTAACTTGCATTCTCTGATTTATTAGCCTGACCCTCAGCATCCAAACGTCCCTGTTGCTGTTTAGATGATCAGAGGCAAGGGTGGGGGTGGGGGTGTCCCTGTACAGGATCCTCTACTTAGGATTTAGATGAGAAATACGCACTGCTAATTGTTCTGTACGTGCTCACAACATATAATAGCACATCAGGCGAAATCTTACTGGTAACACAAATAATTTGTTTTGTTAAAAGAGCCTTTTGTTTTTCAAATGGGGCAAGTGAATGGTCCAGTCTGTGTTCCCAGTTACGTGTCCAGAGCCATTTAGCAGGTTAGGAGAATGTTTGGAGAATTGCTTTGGCTCTGAATCAGCCTGTTCTGCTTTATTTCCTTTGATATACAGAGAGCTACACAAAGCCAGGTGTTAGGTTATGTTGTAATTTCCAAAACCTCGTTTTTCTCTGTTCCTTCTTTTTCCTCTTTTTGTCTCTGTAGCATCTTGAGTAGTCATGGCTGCAAGAAGGAATGCATGGAAACTTGCTGCTATCAGTGATACTTTTGTTTCCTGGCTTCTTCCTTGCCACCGTCTCACCCCTCATGTTGCTATTCACCGAATAAACATTTCTTATGTGACTAATGCAATAATAAAACTGGCAAAAGCTAAATAATGAAAACATTACTAGTCTATTTCTGGATCTGTAAGAGATATAAATCGTTACACTTAAATGCACCTGTTCTGAGTGTCATATAGTCATGACGGTATCAATAAAAGGAAAATAAGGCTTCTTAGCCATATTATTTTTAAATTTTCTTATCATAGTTAATATCCAAAAAAGTACTGTTTATTTTGATGACAGCTAAAACACCAGGTCACAGTGCTTCCTACAAATGGGTAGATGTTCATGTGTAAATTTTTGTTTCTTTCTCACAGCGCATGGATTTAGGAGAATGTACCAAAATCCACGATTTGGCCCTCCGAGCAGATTATGAGATTGCAAGTAAAGAAAGGGACCTCTTTTTTGAATTGGATGTAAGTTTTATTTTGTGTTAATTATTCCCTACTGTGAAGAGCCAAATACGGCACTAACAAGAATAATGTAACCTATGTAAGTTATGAAGCAGAATAATGAAATAGATGTCATTCCACCGCTCTCTGGCTGGGAGCTAGAACGTGGCCAGTATTGATTTGTGTCTGTGTGTCTATCATCCCTATTCGGTTCTATGTTTTGTATGTATCATTTTCTTTAAAAATGTTTCTTATTACATATTTTATGATTCCTTGGACATTGTGTTTATTCTTCTCTTTGAGTCTTATAAAAATGGTTTCATAGCATAGGTAATCTTTAATAACTTTTTTCCTTCAGTATTGTGTTCCAGTTTACATATTTTGTTGAGTATGGTTTGTTTGTTTTCATTGCTTCTTGAGTATTCCCCAAACTATCCATTTTGTGTTCATAGACAATTGGGTTGATACTAGTTTCTTTTTTAAATTTTTTATTCTTAAACTATTATGAACAGTGTTATAAATGTTCTTGAATATCTTCTTGGTGCACGTGTACAACGGTTTATCTAGGGTATATTCCTAGGAGAGGAATTGCTGGATTGTAGGAGAGGCACGTTTATTCTTGAAAGATTTGTAATGTTGTCTTTTTCTTTTTTCTCCCTGTTTGAGAATGTGTATCAGTTTACAGCCCTAATAGCAGTGTACACATCCTCACTAACATTTGGTATTGTCAGACCATTAACTTTTTGCAATTTAGTGGTTATAAAATGTCATTTCGTAACTTTATTGTCATTTTTGCCTCCCAAAGGAGCCTTTTTTAGACCTTTTCCCATAATTTGTCTACTTCCCCGCCATGAAATTTTGATACCACAGATACCCAGCATATCAGTTTATGTGATCCTTTCCAGGCCACTAACCATTGTAATATCTAAGATTTTTTTCACTCTTCATGACAAGTTTTCATCCCTGTCCCCATTGAGAATGCATGATTGTCACTCCATTCTATTTATTTATTTATTTAGATTTTTTTTTTTTGCCGTGCTCTGTTGCTTGTGGGATCTTAGTTCCCCGACCAGAGATTGAACCCAGGTCCCCTGCAGTGGAATCGCCGAGTCCTAACCACTGGACTGCCAGGGAATTCCCATGGAATCACTCTGTTTTTTCTTTGTCCAAGTCCTCCATCCCTGGTTTGACCAGAGGTCAGTGAGGGGTTTGATGCCATTCAGGTTCCTCAGTGACGACTGGGAAGGCACTGAGCTTGGTGGGAGGAAGTCAGAGAAAAGCAAAACCAAGGAAAGACTTTTTTTTTTTCTGCCAATGGACATTTTAGAGATATATTATAGCTAGAGTCAATTCTACTTAAATCAGTAATCTTAAAAAGTGACTAAAATTATCATTTCTTTTTCAAGTACAGTCTTCAACATCAGCGTTGAATCTTTGAATTAACTAAAAATGCCTTTAGCAACAAACAGCTCAACTAATAGATGGGGCTTGGAGATGAAAGTTTTCTTTATTGTGAGTTTAAATTCTTCAGTACCTGAAAAACGCTTATGTAAAGAGACCATTACCTTGGGATATCAGAAAGAGTTAGATACACAGATGTATAGGTTAAATTTTCAATTTTAGTAACATAATTTTTTTGGGTTAAGCATTTCTGCTACATGAGAATGTCAGTGTACTTTTTAAATGCCCTGATGAATTTATGCTGAAGAATAGATGAATAGAAGAAATTTAGACTACAGAAAGACTGAAACATATACGGTAATTTAGTATTTTATGAAAGGCATGTGTTCAGCCACTGTGGAGATGAATTTTTCAATGAACACTATTAGGAACTATGGATTAGCTAGTTGGGGGAAAAACCAGGTTGGATCCCCCAGAAGAGAATTTTGTTCTGTCATCTTGACATGTTATAAAGCCTAGAAGCTATAAGGGAAAGATGGATACATTTTTCTGAGTAGGGACTTAAAATATTAGCATATCAAAAATTCCTATACATAAAATAAGAATTCAACTGGGACAAAATATTTGCAGCACATATGACGAAGGGCAAGTATCCTTTGTATATAGAATTCATCATGATTGAGAAGAACTGTAACAATAGCTGAATAGAAAATGGGCAAAGGATAGAAAAGGACACTTTCTGGTAGGCATCTAATCCTATGGCAGATACTCACCCTCACTCATAGCTAAGGAGATGGAGAGTTAAGTAATCCTGATACACCTCCTGGATAATTGAGCATCTGAAGATGTGAAAGCACATCCCAGCAGTGCTAGTTCTGAGAGTATATCTGACCGATACTTTTGCATATGTACAAAGATAAATTTGCTCCAGAATATTCCTGCAGCATTAGAGCTGCAGAAAGCCAGAACACTGTAGACTTCTTCAGTGAGGGCTTGGCTAAGTCATTGCTCTTCTTTACAATGGAATGATGTATAGCTATGGAAAGAGGATTGAGTTCAGTGTGGTTCAGTGTATGTTGTTGTGAAATTATCTTCAAGATAAAGAGGAAAAGCAAGTGTGATACGATGGCTTCTGTAGTGTGATTTTTAAAAAGGAAGGACATTTATACCCATTGACGTACCTAGATGTACAGAGTAGTTTTAGAAGAAACCAAGAGATTATGAACATTCTTGTCTTAGTTGGAGGGCTCAAGTGGGTCACGAGACCTTTTTGTATTGTGAAAATTTACCATTTGCAGGAATACCTTTTCCTGTTAAAGAGGTAACCACCTGTCCTTTCAACTCCTTAAAAATCATATTTGACCTAACAGATGGCTCATGTTGAAATGTTTGATGGCTAGTGCTGTAAACTTACGCAGGAGGCCTCCTGTCCTGAAGAACGAAGGGTGACTTGGAGCAGCTGTGTTTGTGGGAGGGCAGTCTTGTCAGGTGGTTCTCAGCATGTCAAATGCTTGTATACACTTGTTCCAGAATTCTGCTGGGACTGTATCTTAGTGATATGTGTTAATGGGTACACAGAAAAGGTGCCCATTGCAGCTTTCTTTGTGAAACTAAAAGACTGAAGTAAAAAGAGGAGGATGTACTGGAACTGTTTATTAGTGGGGGCTACTTGCGTAAGGTGTGGTCCTGCCACACAGTGAGTGGTGCTTTGTGGAGCGCTAAGCAGGTACCTCTGGGTGTTAGGGAGAGTTTACCATAAAAAGGTTTTTTAAATAATGGCTTTAAGATATAATTCACAAGCCATAAAATTTACCCTGCCTTAAAATTTTTAACATATATATATATCAGTAGTGTTTAGATATGCATGGGTTTATTTATTTATTTATTTATTTTATTTTTGGCTGCGTTGGGTCTTCGTTGCTGCGTGAGGGCTTTCTTTAGTTGTGGCGAGTGGGGGCTACTCTTCGTTGTGGTGCACGGGATGGGTTACTTTGATAGAGGTAAATGTGGCCTGACTTTAAAATACCAAACTAAAATAACTTTTTTTTCCCTTAGTTATGCAGAATAAACTTAGAAGGAAAAAATAAAGTGCTTTTCCAGAATATAGATTTGTTAAAAGAATTTGATAAAAATCCAATTTTTAAATCTCTTCGGTAGGAAACGTAACTGTTACAGATTCCAGTTGAAAAGTCTTCCCTTTCCATGTGACTAGCCATCCAGTACCTGTCTTCAGAGGTCACTTGTATCTTTCAAAGATAGGCCATTCAGGGTGAACAGATATATATATATATACACACATATATATATGTATGTATGTATAAATATATATATGTATGTAGGTAGGTATATATATGTATATATGTATATGTCAGAAAGGCTAGTTGTGATTTTTCTTGTCAAAATTGCAATTTTGATAAATCAGAACACCTCAGAAGCTTTTCGGCCAGGTGTGGCCAGTGGGCTGACTCTTGCTATCACTGACCTGTTGCTGCCTCCTGATGACCTGCTGTTGGTGCTAGGCTCCTAGCCTGCCACGTATGTAGCCTGTAGACTGTTCAGTTCCCAGGCGTGGGACCAGCAGCTCCCATGTTGAGGTTGGTTTCTGGAGAGACTACAGTGTAGTCATCGCTATTGGAAGATGGACACAGGTTTTGTTTTCACAAGTTGTGAACCATCGCTAAATCATGACTTGTTCTGATTTTTCTTAATAACTTGTATTTATGTATCTCACCAAGTGTTTTGGTAGAATATCTTCACTGTTGACAGTGAATCTGTGAGGTGAGCCAAACATTTATCTCCAGAGTCTCTGAAAGTATAATAAGATTGATGCCAGAATTAATGCAGGCAGCATCAAGTGACGCTGGGAGAGGAATCATTCCGTTTAGCAGATCAGTCAGGGATATTTAGGAGCTATTTTTATCTAGGTTGTGTTAGAAAGACAGCTGACAAAAAAAGTACAGCATTTATTTTGTCTTCATATTGAAAAAATTAAATATATTAATGTAACAGGCATTTGAATTATATTTTAAGCCATGTTTATCATACAAGGTTTTTTTTTAATTTATTTATTTTTGACTGCGTTGGGTCTTCGTTGCTGCGTGTGGGCTTTCTCTGGTTGCAGTGAGCAGGGGCTACTCTTTGTTGTGGTGTGTGGACTTCTCATTGCAGTGGCTTCTCTTGTTGCGGAGCACGAGCTCTAGGTGCGTGGACTTCAGTAGCTGTGGCTCGCGGGCTCAGTAGTTGTGGTGCACGGGCTTAGTTTCTCCACCGCATGTGGGATCTTTCCAGGCCAGGGCTTGAACCTGTGTCCCCTGCATTGGCAGGTGGATTCTTAACCATTGCGTCACCAGGGAAGTCCCTCGGTAAATCTTTTATAAGAGGTCATCAGCCCTTTATACTACTTTCAGATATTTATAGACTTTGAGTCCCCTCTCAGCAATTTGTAAGAAATTGTCCTAGAAGAATAATTGCCTATGTATGAGAAGACTTAAGATGTTTATTGCATCATTTTGGATTAGTGAAAAGTGAAAAAATGCAAATGTGTATTCATTGTGGAATGGTTATAGTTGTGTTAAAATACAGTGAAACACAGCTATAGATACAGAAGATGCGTGTATTGATGTGAAAAATGAAAAAAGCTTGAAAAACTCCTAAATGGAGTAAAAATTGTTTGCTTTTATATGCGTTTTGATACAATTTTAAAAGGTATATACCAAGCTCTTAAGTGACTATTTCTTAGGGGAGGAGAAAGAATTATGCTTTCTTTTCTTTTTTTCCTTTTTTGACTCATGGTGTTCAGGATCTTAATTCCCCAACTAGGGGTGGAACCAGTGCACCCTGTAGTGGAACCACGGAGTCCTAACCACTGGACCGCCGGGGAATTCCAAATTATGCTAAGTCGTGAAAAGTTATTAGGTCCAGTCAGGTTGCTAAAATAGTAGGCAGAAATGAAAATTTAAAGGTATTTCTACCTTGTAACTTACTTCTACAAATCTCTTATCTTAAGGAAGTACAGTGGCCTCTTAAACAACACAGGTTTGAACTGTGTTGGGTCCACTTACATATGGATTTTTTTTCAATAAATACATACTACAGTACTACACGATCCATCGCTAACCCCCTCATTGTTCAAGGGTCAACTGTAATTGAAAACACAGGCAAACACTGGTACACAAAGATGTTTGTGGTAGCTAGCGTTGTTTATAAGATTGAAAAGTTGGATGCAACAAAAAAGGCTCAATGATGAATGAGCAAATTATGATGCACTCAAATGGTAGACTGTGCCCTTGAAACTTTGTGACACCTGTTCAATGACTTAAAATTCCTTAGGATATCATGAGAAAGACAAAGATAAAATTGTGTATACTGAAGATTTCTGTGTGCTCTCCTTGGAAGCATGTGGCTGAATCAGAATTCATTGACTATCATGGAAAACGCCAAAAGCCCCCTTTCCCTGTGCCCCTCCCGCTCCCTGGAGGCAGTCCCTTACCACAGCTTTAAGGTGGAAGGAGGCAACAGCTTGCTGCTCAAATGCCACAGGCTGACCTTGGATGGTCAGGGTTTTTTGTTTGTTTTTTGGTTTGTTTGTTTTACCACGGAGAATCTCATACATCAGAAGGAGGTGTAACAGTATAATGAATCTCCATGTACCCATCACTCAGCCTCAGGAATGATCAGCTCAGGACCAACTGTGTTTCATCTTTGTGTACCCACTTCTCACAAATCTCAAAACAAACCTCACACATCCTGTCATCTCATCTGTAAATATTTCAGTGTTGCCATTGGCTTTTGAAGTTCTCTTTACTCTGCATACAAAGATCTGGTATTATATTTGGTTATGACAGAATCTCCTTACTAGCATGTTGTTTTTTGTTGTTTTTTTTTTAACTGAAATATAGTTGATTTACAATGTTGCATTAGTTTTTTGTGTACAGCAAAGCGATTCAGTTATATATAAATTCTTTTTCAGATTCTTTTCCATTATAGTTTATTACAAAATACTGAATATAGTTCCCTGTGCTGTACAGTAGGACCTTGTTTGTCTGTTTTGTATATAGTAGTTTGTATCTTATTAGCATTGTTTCTAAAAATACATTGAGGAAAAATTTAAACATGCAGAAGTAAACAGAATAATATAATGAGATCTCTGGGTTTCATCTCCCAGTTTTCAGTGATTGTTGACGTGAAGACTCTTATTTCATCTTTATTCTTGTCTTTCCACACTGGATTATTTTACAGTAGTTCCTAGACATAGAATTTCATCTGTAAGTACTGCAAATAGTACATCTAGAAGATAATTTTATTTAAAGTATTGGTAATTTAAGAAATAATTTTTTAACATTATCTAAGTCCTCAAATTTCCCAGACTATCTCAAAAAGTATTTTTTTTACGATCATTTGTTTGACTCAGAATTCAAAGTAAGAGCCACACGTTAGGATGTATTGTAAGTCATTTTAAATCTGTTTGAAGAAATTAATTTTTAAGTCTCTCATATCCTGGATTTTGCTGATTGCATCCTTATAATGCAGTCTTTTTAATGTGTTTTCCTTTATCTTTGAAACTTCCTATAACCTGGGAGTTAGATCTGGAAGCTTGACGGTCAGAATCAGGTTCTCGTTTGACAGAGTAGTGCAGGGGCCGGGCTGGGCACTGGCTGGTGCGTCACCTCGGGTGGCAAAACGTCAGTGGAATTGGGTGGCACAGGCAGCCTGACCTGGTTGCACAGGCCCCCATCAGCCTTTGGCCTCATGCTTCAAGCAGCAGTTGAGGATTATTGCCTAGATCAGTTATGTCACTAGGGTTACTGCTTGTCCGTTGTTTATTTATTTATTTGGCTGCATTGGGTCTTAGTTGCGGCACACAGGATCTTTCTTTGCAGCGCACGGGCTCTTTTTTGTGGCGCATGTGTTCAGTAGTTGCAGCACACAGGCTCAGTAGTTGCAGATCGCAGGCTCTCCAGTTGTGGCATGCAGTCTTAGTTTCCCCACAGCATATGGAATCTTAGTTCCCTGACCAGGGATTGAACCTGCATCACCTTCATTGGAAGGCGGACTCTTCACCACTGGACCACCAGGGAAGTCCTGTCAGTAACTTAAAAACATGTAAAACACTCACGTGATTAAGAGTTTGAGATATGAAAGGTATGTTGTGAAGCCTGCCTCTCTCTCTGTTCTTTAGCCCCCTGGTTGGCCCCAGAGGTAACCAGTTGTTTGGTTTCTTCTCTTTCCTTCAGAGATTATGTGGATACCTGAGGGACATGTATCTCTACTTTCTATTTTATTTTATTTTTATAAATTTTATTTATTTATGGCTGTGTTGGGTCTTCGTTGCTGTGCACAGACTTTCTCTAGTTGTGAGCGGAGGCTACTCTTCGTTGCGGTGTGTGGGCTTCTCATCACAGTGGCTTCTCGTTGTGGAGCACAGGCTCTAGGTGCGCAGGCTTCAGTAGTTGTGGCCCGTGGGCTCAGTAGTTGTGGCTTGCCGGCTCCAGAGTGCAGTATCAGTAGTTGTGGCACATGGGTTTAGTCGCTCCGCGGCATGTGGGATCTTCCCGGACTGGGGCTCAAACCCGTGTCCCCCGCATTGGCAGGCGGATTCTTAACCACTGTGCCACCAGGGAAACCCTCTATTTTTTTTTAAACACAAATAGTAGTCTGCTGTACACATGCTCTATATCTGCCCCCCCTTCCCTTTTTTTTGGTTTAAGTTTTCAGCATATCTTTGAGATTATTTCCTATTGTATAGTGTACTTCATCCTTTTGTGTCTACGTAGTATTCCACAGGATGTTTGTCTGTTTTATAGGACCATGCCCTGTTGATGGTCATAGTGCTGCATTGCACATTGGCACATTGTGAGTGTATCTAGGAAAGATCCCTAGAAGCAGGACTGTTGGCCCAGAAAGGATGTGCTTTTGTCGTTTTAGTAGTTAGTGTCATGGAGTTCTCCAGAGGGGTGAATGATCCCACCAGTGATGTGTGAGAGTTCCCATTTTCACATATTTACTAACAGAGCAGCGAGTTACCAAACTTTCAGTTTTTGCCAATCAGAAAGGTGTAAAAAGGTATTTCTTTGTGGGCCTGACAGGGTTGTCATAAAGGTGTTTCTCTGTGTAGGTGTTCACTGCCTAGACCCTCAGCTTGGGCTGATGGCTGGGACCTCTGGCACTTTTCCACCCCAAATTCAGGTTATCTGGGAGAAAGTGCCTCACCATTGGCTCCTTCTAGCCCAGTACAGCCTCATTCTGACTGCACCAGGGCCAGGCCTTGATTTCTTGAGAGTGTTATGGAATTCCTTAGGACAGGGAATTGGTCATCTCTATAAATACATCTCATGTTTTTCAACTTGAACACAGACACACAGAACATTAAGGTTACAGGGCAGCCCATTTCTTCAGTGTTCACATGTGGAAAATGTAAAGATTTGCTTCTCTCTAATTCAGTGAAAATATGGTTCACTTTTCCCCCACATTGTCTTGCTTTGTGATGTTTTATTTGACAGGTTTCCAGAGCAACACACCATATCAACTAATGGGACCGGTTCTGCTTACACCTGGTCTCTGTAGGTGTGCAGTGTGACAGTCACGCTTTCCCAGTCAGGTCCTGGGTGAGAGTCCTTGTGTGACCCTGGGCAAGTTATTTTGCCCTTTTCTATTTTCTATAAACTGGGCTGGTGAAAACTGCCTCAGAGCTGTGAGGACTAAGTGTAGGTACTTTGGAGTCAAACCACAAGGGGCTTTGCATCCTGATGCCATCGCTCAGGAGTTTGGAGACTGTGCCTCCATTTCTTCATCTGAAAATTGGGTACCTTGAGAGCCCCTGCGTGGCTGTATTGAGGCACACGTTTGCTGTGACTGTTCTGCTGACAGCATGGGCTCCTCTTAGGCTCACTGATGCTGCTAGGCAGGCAGGGTCAGGGAGAGCACTTCATGGTCCTGTGTGTGGACGGACAGCCTCCAGCGGCAGTGAGACCTGTGTGCCCCCTGTGCCAGCGGTGTGCCCAGGCCCCCTGAATAGTTCATGGTTCATCACACCACCCCTGAGTTACAAAGGTGGATAACTTCCTAGTAAGTGGTACCTTGTGATTAGGACTTAATTTTTAGATTTGAGTACCTTTTTTTTTTTTTTTTAATCATTTAAACCTGCTTTTTTTTTTTTTTGGCTGCGTTGGGTCTTCATTGCTGCGTGCAGGCTTTCTCTAGTTGCGGCGTGAGGGGGCTACTTTTCGTTGCAGTGCATGGGCTTCTCATGTGGTGGCTTCTCTTGTGGCAGATCACGGGCTCTAGGGGCGCAGGCTTCAGTAGTTGCGGCTCGCAGGCTCTAGAGTGCAGGCTCAGTAGTTGTGCATGGGCTTAGTTGCTCCGCGGCATGTGGGATCTTCCTGGGCCAGGGCTTAAACCTGTGTCCCCTGCATTGGCAGGCGGATTCTTAACCACTGTACCACCAGGGAAACGCTAAACCTGCTTTTTGATTTAGGAACCAATCTGGAATTGAGAAGCACATTGAAGAGAGGGAGGGGCAGTAGGACAGAGTCATCTTTTAAAGAACATGGCAGTTAAGAGACGTCTCTGCAGTATGTCTAGTCTGTGTTGTGAAGTTTACCATTTAATTTTTAGCTTATCAGATGTCTGAGTCAGTTTATATTTTGCTTAGATGCAGCTGGTTGCCTTGATTGGTAAAAGCACTGGCAGAACTGTCAATGTGTATTCCCCACTCAATCCCTGTTGAGCAGATCCCTGGCTGTGTCAGGTGTGAGATCCCTCTTTTTGGGTAGACAATAGAGGAACTCTGCATCAAAGTCTCAGCACGTGTGCATGCATGACCCTTGCACCTCTCAGGCTGGTCTGTTAGGAGCTGTTGTTCCAGGTGAGCACAGATGGTACGTGACCCGAGTCAGCTCACTGGCGCTCTGATCCTGGCAAGTCCCCACCTTGTCAGCAGAGCTGGTCAACTTGACATACTTCCAGGAAATGCAGTGCATGCATGCAAACAAATGCCAGTCATCGGCTTTCCTGCTCGTTTGATTTGAACATAGTGAAATGTTTATTGAGAATATTTGGGGACCAATGACAGGAAAGAGGTCCTGAGTTCCAAGTGTGTGGAGTGAAATCTGGGAGTTGGCCTTGTGGGCAGTGGGGCTTGGCACCATCACGAGCCTCTTCCCTGTCTTGACCTACTCCCAAGTATGCATTCATTTGAAAAGAGGGGACTGTAATCCTCTCCAGTGTCCCTACTGTCCATTCCAGTGTCACACCAATCCTTGAGGAGTGCTCTGTCCTGACCATATTTGGAGGAAGAGACATAGATTATCACTCCTTTGGTCCGTTGGCCTAACTTTCACCTGCCTTATTATCATTTCCACCCAGAACTTTCCTTTCTCTATTTTTCAGCGGTGGATCATTCACCCTGTCTAACCCGGTCATCCACTGCTAACCTCACTTGCTGTCTATGTAACATGATGCTGACTTCAGCAACTTGGGAGGTGCTACTTATCACTGGTCCTAGCCTGACAGTTGGGAAAGTGACGTCCTGTTTGTATGTTTATCTGAAGTTATGTTGGGGCCTTTGACTAATTACGGCAAATTAAGTGCTTAGCATATGTGACTGCTTATTAATTGGTATTTTATTGATTCCCACCAACTCTTTTCAGAGTGTCTTTTCCTTTACCTTTTTGGGTAAGTAGTAACCAGTTTTCCCGCTACTTTAGACGGTGGGCAATAACTAAACGTGTTCACAGCTCTCAGTAACATTTGTTCTATTGTTTTGTTTTGAGGTGGAAGGGGGAACTCTACCCTCAGAGCATGAGGGAATAATATTTACGTGGCTCACAAAGACCAGTGAGTACATCATCTGCATCTCCCACGACTCACCAGGAGAGGGCCTCTGACGTTAGCTCAGTCCAGCCTTTTCTGACCCTCGGAGACCACTGTTAGTTATGGCCAGGTGTTTTAATTTTCCTCAGAAATTTCTTGGAAACGTTGTTGAGGGATGGGGGTTCTTTTACAAATTTTGGAAATAAATAAATCAGATGAGAAGACATGCTTTTGAGTGGTCATTTGGTTTAACAGAGCCCCTTAATTGAATGTGATTGTGGACATTTTAGCTGTAGTGTAGCTTCAGATCTTCCCACTGAACCTACAGGCTTTAAGAACCAACCCAGGACTGTTATTTCCTATCGAACACGTGAGTTCTGAGGTCGTAGGCGTGTCACTGACTGTAGCTCTCTGCCTCTCCTGAGCTAGGCGATGGATCACTTGGAGTCCTTTATTGCTGAGTGTGATCGGAGAACTGAGCTTGCCAAGAAGCGGCTGGCAGAGACGCAGGAGGAGATCAGTGCAGAAGTTTCCGCAAAGGTATGCTGGGGAGGCCTTCGCCTCACATTGTTGTCGTAAGAACTGGGCTGCCACCGGGCTAGCAGTCACGGTCACTGCTGAGTGTGCATCTTTGGGGTGGATGGTACCCACTGCCTTGGCTGTTCCCAGTGAGGAGGGAAGGCCGTCGCTGCGCTCTTAGCCCCTCCCCACACTGTGCGTGTGGGTTTTTTTGTTTGTTTTGTTTTGTTTTTTGTGTGTGTGTGCGCACGTGTGCGTATGTTTTAAAGTTTCTTTTTTTTTTTTTCTAACATTCCTACATAAAACAGGAAATGAGAAAAGTTAGCAGGGAAATGGTTAAACTGTGGTGCATCCATATCATGGAAGAAGAAAGTAGATCTGTGTGAAATTGGCCTGTGTGTCATCTGGATGACCCTTGTCTCTTCAGTGGAACTCTCTTCAGTGTCTTTTTTCCTTTCAGTTTTATAAAAGCATTTCTTAGGAAATAGACAGTTGCAAACTGGATCAACGGTGCCATTTTATTTCTGAAAGCAAATCCCCAAAATTAGGCATTTTGCTTACAGTATAAGTGTATGCATTTAGACCCATGCATTTTTTTACCCTTACCCAGAAGATTGAACTGTAGTAGAAGGCATAAAAAGAGATGGTCTAGAAGCTGACCCACATGATGGTCCTTGCAACCGGTTGGCAGTAACAGCGGTGCCACTGCTTTTATTGGAACGTGGTGCACAGGTCTAGTTATGATCAGTCTCAGTGGTGGCGTTAAGGATGTCGTAATTGTTAGAATTCACATGTCATCATTGAGGGTTTCCAGCTGTTCTAATATTTTCAGTGGAACAGACCAGAAATGCAACAAGAGAAACACTCGTTTTCTTTGCATTAAAAAATCTGTTGTTTTTAGATGTCTCCTTACCTGATTGTTTCTCTCTCGTAGGCAGAAAAAGTACATGAGTTGAACGAAGAAATAGGGAAGCTTCTTGCTAAAGCTGAACAGCTAGGAGCTGAAGGAAATGTGGATGAATCCCAGAAGATTCTTATGGAAGTGGAGAAAGTCCGTGCAAAGAAAAAAGAAGCTGAGGTTGGTGACAAAAATGTCTTAGAGAGGGAGGAAGTAGTAACTCCAGAGTTGACCTTTTGGGCTAAGATTAAGCCATGCCTTCTTTTTTTGTATACATATTGGGAAGGAGTTGGAAATAAGGTGGTATATTGTCAGGATTGTACGGTTTAGAGTCAGCACACACTGGGGTTTGTGTCTTCACTCTGTCCCTGTGACCCCGTGTGGCCTCAGACTAGGCACTTGCCAGCTCTGCGCATTATTCCCACGTGTAGAGTGCGTCCTGAGTATAACAGTCAGCGGAGGAGTGTTAGTGAGCACCTGCCGTCTGTCCATCTGGCTCCCAGGGAGGGGGCAGCGTGGTGGGTGTTCACCTGGTGTAATTGGGCCAGACTTGCATTGCAGATGCTATGTACAGTGAGGCCTGGTGCTTAGTGACACTGTGTCCTCAGTAGAAAGACCCGTGCAGGTTGCAGGTGGTACCCAGGTGGTGTCCGCTAGGCTGCCAGGCCAGGACACACTGCTGTGTGGTGGAGAAGCTGAGTCAGGGACTCAATGTCTGTATCCATGACAACCGTTTTCCTCCTAGATGATTTCCTCTGTTGCATACTCCCTGGTTCTCAAATCTCACTGCTGGAATCGGAGATGGCTTGGGCAGGCTTCGAGAACGGTGGGAATGGTAGTCAGAGGAAGACGGGGCGGGTTTGTTCCTTTAGTAAGTGTTTGTCAAACTCCAGCTATGGGCCAGGCACTTCTCTAGTTGTGAGCAAGCCGGAAGACTCCCTCTCCTGTTGGAGATGATACTGCTGTGGGGAGGGGGGCCAGGCAGAAAGGAATGTGAGCAACGGATAAGATTAATTCTGATGAAGATGGGTGCACTTGGGGGGTGCAGGGCGTGTCCAGGTAGGACAGAGGGACCCTGGAAGGCCCTTAGCTGAGACCAGATGAGAAGGTTCTCAGAATGGTGGGTAGAGGTGAGATGGTGGAGTGGGCGGTGCCCCAGTGCAGGGCTGGTTTTGGTTGTTGCTGCACCCCCGGCTTGTCATGGTGCCTGATACATAGTAGCAGCTCAGCGATGACACAACGATTCTCAGCTGAATACACGAATCCTGCTGACTGCCTGTGGGTGTTCGAGCGAGGCCCACTCAGGCAGTGACGTGTGCATGAAGAGTCGCAAGTCCTGCGTAGAAATCCTACACGGCTGTATACTAAACCCCTGTGTACTTAAATGGGAAATTTATGTTTATATGTAAAAAAAAAAAAGTCAGGCTCCCTCGGTTGCTGACAGCTCCAGCAGAAAGGCCAGAGGGTCAGGAAGGAAGCTCTGCGGCCTCTTAGCGAGTCCTGAGGCCAAGCCTTCCTGCTTTGAAGAGCAGAGCAGACACCAGAAACCCGTGAGATGGCTCCGAGATTTATGCATAGGCTGAATGATTGTAGATGTGGGGTTCACCACTTGGATGTCTGCAGACAGCCAAGAGGGCAGCAGGATAGGGGACCCATGGCAACTTGTGCCCAGGACTCCAAGCATCCTTGCTAGAAGGCAGGTGCAAGGACGCTCACAGCAGAACTGGTAAAATGAGCAACCGTCGGTAACCTGGAAAACCACCCATGGACAAACAGCCATGTGCCCCTGAAATGGAGTCCTGCAGCAGTGAACGAACTGAACAAATCTGCCTGCCACATCCTGGAGAGAGCTCTCCAGCAACACAGGTGGGAGAAAGACCTGTAGTGCTGACGCAGGACTTCTAAATGCCCCAGGTGCACACATGGTTTATGGGTCCACATGTGCAATGAAGTACAGAGACAGCACTGAAGATTATGCTGAACGCACACGAATGCCTCTGGGGAGGGAGAGAACAGACACTAGAGAGGGAAACATCAGGAACTGAATTTCCATCATAATGTTCTATATCTTTCATTAAAAGAAAAACAAAAACCTTAAGCAGAAGTGCTGAATATGGTGGGTACACTATTTGTGATATTATTCTGCCCCTCTCTGTAGTTGTAAAACTTTGAATGCCTTCCTCTAATCTCTTTCAAAATCAATTGTAATTATTCTGAGTGAAAAAAGTCAATCCCAGAGGGTTAAATATTATGTGGATCTGTTATATAACATTCTTAAAATGACCAAACCATAAGAATGGAGAGCAGATTGGTGGTCACCAGGAGTCAGAGAAGTGGGTGTGGCTGTGAAGGGGCAGCAGGCAGGACCTTTGTGGTGATGGATGTTCTGAACCTTGACTGTATCACTCAGTGTTCTTTCTGTGATGTTGTGCTATAGTTTTTAAAGATAGAACCATTGGGGGAAACTGGGTAAAGAGTACGCAGCACCTCTCTGTATCATTTCTTAGGATGACGAGACAGCCTTGCCTCCTGCTAAGGGGAGGAAGAGCACCCTACCCCATCCTGTTCTGTCCTGTAGTTCTGAGGAAGGCCTATGGGGGGCACTCAGGTGATGAGGATGGGGACAGTGGCCAGAGTAAGGACAGTGGGGGTCCTGGGCACTAGAGTGCCTTTCTGTACCTTTGCCGGTTTAGTGAGTGATGTGATGTCTTATTTTGATTTGCATTTCCTAGGGAACATTTTGAATGTGTGAATTAATGGAAGATTACTACATTCAGTCTTCCCTTTAAGGGCAAATGATTATTGAAATGCATTTCTTAAACCTAGATTTTGAAGGAATGTTTTAACTTGAGCACAAGCGACAGTAACCACGTTCTGGTTCATTTTCTTTTGTGTTTCGTGTATTTTGCTTTGAAGCCGAGTGACTTTTTTTTTTTTTAATTAATTTTTGGCTGCATTGGGTCTTTGTTGCTGCACGCAGGCTTCCTCTAGTTGCAGTGAGTGGGGGCTGCTCTTCATTGCAGTGCGTGGGCCTCTCATTGTAGTGGCTTCTCTTGTTGTGGAGCATGGGCTCTAGGCGTGCGGGCTTCAGTAGTTGTGGCGTGCGGGCTCAGTAGTTGTGGCTCACGGCCTCTAGAGCGCAGGCTCAGTAGTTGTGGCGCACAGGCTTAGTTGATCTGCGGCATGTGGGATCTTCCCAGACCAGGGCTCAAACCCATGTCCCCTGCATTGGCAGGCGGATTCTTAACCACTGCGCCACCAGGGAAGTCCCTAGTGACTTCTTCGGATTAGACTCAGACTGCACTGGCTGCAGGAGGGAGTGTGCTTTGTTCCATTTGGCACGCTTCCTCCTTTGAAGAGAGTGTCTAATGTATTTGTCCTTCCAAATTTTAGCTTTTGGAGCTGCGTTGGGATACAGTTTCCTGAACATTGGGACAATCTCCGTAGATACTCCTGTGTTTTTTGCTCGTCTCTTTGGTTTAGGTTTTTTGTTTGTTTTTTAAGACCCCTGTTGAAGATTCTCCCCTCTTGTTTCTTTCGTCTTTGCAGAGCTCTCCACCATAGCAGGGACTCACCTTCCCTGCTAGCCTTTTAGCACACACAGCATCCTGTGTGTCTGAGTGTCCTGAATACCCCTTGTTGCTTTGAAATCATGACTGGTAGTTCATTTCTTAAACAATTAAAATTGGGCTGGTTACAAGAATCTGAAGCTTTGAAAACGATTCAGTTTTTATGTATTTGAAAGTCATCTCGGACTTCCCTGGTGGTGCAGTGGTTAAGAATCCACCTGCCAGTGCAGGGGACACGGGTTTGAGCCCTGGTCTGGGAAGATCCCGCATGCCGTGGAGCAACTAAGCCCATGTGCCACAACTACTGAGCCTGCATGCCACAACTACTGAAGCCCGCATACCTAGAGCCCGTGCTCCGCAACAAGAGAAGCCCCCGCAACGAAGAGTAGCCCCCGCTCGCCACAACTAGAGAAAGCCCGCGCAGCAACGAAGACCCAACACAGCCAAAAAATAAATAAAACATTAAAAAAAAAAAAAGTCATCTCTAGGGAATTCCCTGGTGGCCTAGTACTTAGTACTTGGCACTTTCACTGCCAGGACCCTCGGGTTCAATCCCACATGCCACATAGCCAAAAAAAAAAAAAGTCATCTCTGTAGTCCCTTCACATACTTCCATTTTAGGGGCTGAGTAGACAGTGACATTTGACTCTCACTCTCTTCCCCTTCTCCAGGAAGAATACAGGAATTCCATGCCTGCATCCAGTTTTCAGCAGCAGAAGCTGCGTGTTTGTGAAGTCTGTTCAGCCTACCTTGGTCTCCATGACAATGACCGTCGTCTTGCAGACCACTTCGGGGGCAAGTTACACTTGGGGTTCATTCAGATCCGTGAGAAGCTCGATCAGTTAAGGGTATGTTAATGTGTTGTGTTTCTGAAGAAACCCGAGCAGTTTTCTGATTGTCTTCACATCTCTTTGCTTTTAGAAAACCTTGTGTTCTTTTTTGTTTTTGTTTTGTTTTTTGGGGGGGGGGTTTGGTGGAGGTACTGAAAACCTTCTGTTCTGATTCTAAGATCATGCCTTGGTTTTATACTTGAGTTTTACAGTGAACTACTCAGACTTCATCCATATGTTCCCACAAGAGATCTAAGATCTCAGAATCCAGCAGAGCCTGGGATATTTATTTAGTCTGCTACCCCTTGTTTACAGAGGAAAATGGCAGAATTCAGTCCCACGGTACAGAGAGTTCTCGTACCCCTCTGAAAACACTTCTGTTGGTGATGGGAAAGAGCCAGTAGTCTGCAATTTTTTTTCTTGGACAGAGGCGGACACATGGAGGGTGGTCTGGCTAGAAGGATGAGAAGGTGATGGGGCATTTTCTGATAGCCCTGCCTCACTGCTGGATGCCTGTGTCCCTTCCTCGGGGCTCCTCCTTGTTCTGGGTTAAGCTCTACAACATTCGACATCTTGGGTACGGAATGCCAAGGAGGAAGATTAAATAAGTTTGTGATATTTTGAATTGTCTTCTTCAAATGGATGGTGCTTTCCGTAATTGTGTACTGGGACCCTATGATGGGATGCTGGGAAATGTGCAGGCCTTTTATCCAGACACCTGAAATCTATTGGAAGGATAGACACATGGCACCTGACTGTAGGACACCACGATAGTCAAGGCCTTGGGCCTTGTGTGCCCCCAGGAAGGAGCAGCGGATGGCAGGGCCCTGCATCCAGGGACGGTCCCCCATAAGTGATGTGCGACTCGGCCCTGGGAGAGGGAGCTGGGTGGCAGTCTCAGCACTGGTCTTGAAACATTTGCTCCTGTGCTCCCAGTAGAATTTTGAAAAATGATATTCTTTGTCACACATTTTTAAGTTGGAATTTTTTTCTTATAAATTTATGGGTATAAAACACGTAAAAATATTTTATATGTAGTCAGTAGAATGTAAATAACAATTTGGTGTCAACTACCATCCCCATTAAAAATCTGCTCCTTAGGGAATTTCCTTTAAATTGTCTTCCCATTCCATAACACCCCAGAATTTTGTCCTAATGTTTCTTATATCTGAAAGCCTTTTGTTTTTTTCGTAAGATGTACCTTTGCTTCAGAATACATTGAAACCTTTAGAATTTAAGTATTCACTTGATCTAGAAGTCATGTATTGTCATTGCAGTTATGAGCAGTATATAGTTGATAGAACAACCCAGCTAAGTTACAGATTTTGATAAATAGCTGCTAAACTATCAACAGAAAATGTATTTGGAAGTGCACCTCTTAACGATAAGGAAGGTGGGAGTTGTGTGCTCTAATCAGAGATGACTTCACTCCCAGTGGTACTGGAGGTGTGCACCCGCCCTGGGCTGTGCACCCCCTGGGCCATGCTCCAAGGTGGGTGCAGGGTGAGAAGAGTGAGGACTTTCCTCAGGTGGGGGAACCTAGTGTTTTAGGGAGTGGGGAGGGTTTGGGAAGGAGGTGATGCCAGCCCACAGGCCGGTTCTCGGCCTCTCCTTGTCCTGGCCACGCCTTCTCTTCCTGGGGCCTGGCTCCCATCCGAACTGAGATTTAAGGTCACCCTTTATGCCCTCTCGGGCCTTTGTCTCCTGGCTCTAAGTTCCTCCCCCTCAGGGCCTTCCTCTCAGCAGCGTGAGGGGGGGCATTGAAAGGCTCCGAGTTGATTTTGGGGTGCTCTGAGCTAGCCAGTGGATGGTGCTCTGGCAGGGGGGTTGCTAGGCCACCTCCTGCCTGTCTGCCTTCCTTGTCCACTGTGCTCGCCATGACCCAGCCTGATGGGACGTGTGGAGCTTGCTGTCCCCAGGAAGCCCCGCCAGCACCCCGGGACAGGCTGCAACTTGGCAGGGCAGATTGGCTCCCGCAGCAAGATGGATTCGGTCAGATACATGTTTTCTCTTTTACATGAAGTTTGTGGAGTCTCCTTGGGGTAAAAAAATTAAATTTATGAATTGATTTGAGCAATATGGTAAAATTTCTGTGACTTAGATGTACAGCACTTAGGATATGTAGTTTGTCACTGAACTTGTAAAATGATAAAGCGTTTTTTTTTCCCATGTATTTTCCATTGTTTAAGAGGTTTTATGAAGAATGTGTTCCTGTTTCCTGAGTTTCTCTTAGGTTCTTAAATTGCCAGTATTGAGGTCACATAAAGGTGCTTTGTTCAATAATGTTCACTCTAGTGTGTGACTTGTTCCTCCCCCATCTTCCTATTTTTTGTTTATTTAGAAAACTGTGGCTGAAAAGCAGGAGAAGAGAAATCAGGATCGGCTGAGGAGGAGAGAGGAGAGGGAGCGGGAAGAACGACTGAGCAGGAGGTGAGCACATGCGACCTGAGGACACCCCACTTCTTCCTGGCAGCACTGCATATTTACTGCCCTTGACAGTTGAGGTCTGCCAGTTACCTGGGTGGCTCTTAAAAGAAAAATAAGCAAACATATAGCACGTTCGGTCAAGCGAGGTTCTGGCTGGTCCAGGAGGACCTGTGTGCACAGCTGTGTGGTGTGGACAGGACACCCAAGCCGCTCGAGCAGCTGTGGCCACCTGATGCTTACCTAGAAAGATGTGGACTCCCTGGCAGGGGTGGAGGGGGACCTGTCACAGCACCTCCTGTGGAGCAGCCCTTGACCAGCAGGACAGGCAGGAACTGGGACACCAGAGAGGAACATGCTCTCACGCCGCCATGCCTGCTTGTGGGTAGGACCCACAGAGAGAACGTGAGCTAGCTGGGGTCCAGGCCAAGGAGGTGGCAGTTTGAACCCTGTGAGGGCCAGGAGGGAATGATGTGTTCTGGGGGTGGAGCTGATAGGATTTGCTAGTGGACAGAGCGAGTTGTGCAAAGGGGGAGTGGAGCTGGCTCAGGGTTTCTGACCAGGAGTGGCCGCTTATGGCGGTGGGGAGACTGGGAATGGTGTGTTGGGATGAGGAGGAGGTGGGGAGGAGAATTTGGCTGTGGCCGTATTTGAGCCTAAGAGACATCCCTTCAGCCTAAGAGACATGCAGGTGGAGACAGTGGGTCTGGTCAGAGTTCAAGGAAGAGGCTGGAGCGCCGAGTAACCACGCTCTCATATTGGGCACAGAAACTGGGCTTTCCTGGAGGAATTCCTTAGTGAATAACTCAGGACAAATAATCCTTTATTGTATCTTTTGTGTTTCTTTTCATTATTTTAACTATCTAACAGATTCTGATTATAAATAGACTCAAAACAGTGTAAAAATATATTAAGTAAAAAGACACAGAGGTGACGACAGTCACTGGACATGTTGTGTGCATGGGTATATGTGGAACCCTCCACATGTGAGAGCTTCCCATAGCAGCTGTGCTCTTGAAGGCTACACAAAGTCCCTACTATGATGCTGTAATTAACTATATCCTTTTATTCTCCCACCTTCACCCCTTTTGTCCACCCCCATTTCCCTACCTCTGGCAACCACCAGTCTGTTCTCTGTATCTATGGGTTTGGGTTTTTTTCGATTTCACATATAACTGAGATCATACAGTATTTATCTTTTTCTGTCTGACTTATTTCACTTACCATAATGCTGTCAAGGTCCATCCATATTGTTACACATGGCAGGATTCCATCTTTTTTGTGGCTGAATAACATCCCACTGTATACGTACAACCACATCATCTTTATCCATTCATCTATCAGTGGACACTTAGGTTGTTACCATGTTTAAGCTACTGTAAATAATGCTGCAGTGAACATGGGGGTGCAGCTATCTTTTCAAGATTGTGATTTCATTTCCTTTAGGTAAAAATACCCGGAACTGGAATTTCTGGATATTGTAGTTCCATTTTAATTTTTTGAGGAACCTCCTTTCTGTTTTCCATAGTGACTGCACCAATTTACATTCCCACCAACAGTGCACAAAGATTCCCGTTTCTCTGCATCCTCACAAACAAGTGTATTTCTTGTCTTTTTGATGACAGCCATTCTGACAGGTGTGAGGTGATATCTCATTATGGTTCTGATTTGCTTTTCCCTGCTGAATAGTGACGTTGAGCAATTTTTTATGTGCCTGTTGGCCATCTGTATGTCTTCTTTGACAAAATGTCTATTCAGGTCCTCTGCCCATGTTTTTACCTTTTTTTTTCCCCTTCTGTTTAGAGTTCTTTTTGTGTTTTGGATATCAGCCTGTTATCAGATACATGATTTGCAGATACTTTCTCCTGTTCAGCAGGTTGCCTTTTCATTTTGTTGATGGTTTCCTTCACTGCGCAGAAGCTTGTTAGTCTGATGTAGTCCCACTTGTTGACTTTTGCTTTTGTTGCCTTTGCTTTTTATGTTTTTTAAAGCCTTTGCTTTTTTTTTTTTTTTTTTTTGCGGTACGCGGGCCTCTCACTGTTGTGGCCTCTCCCGTTGGCGGAGCACAGGCTCCGGACGCGCAGGCTCAGTGGCCATGGCTCACGGCCCAGCCGCTCCACGGCATGTGGGATCTTCCCGGACTGGGACACGAACCCGCGTCCCCTGCGTCGGCAGGAGGACTCTCAACCACTGTGCCACCAGGGAAGCCCAAAGCCTTTGCTTTTTTAAAAAATTTTTTGATTAAGTTTTTATGAAACTATTTTTGAACAAGTAATCTAGTGACCATCTTTGTATGAGTTTGAGGGTTTATAAAATTCCTTAGAATTCCTGGGATAAAGGAATATAATATATAAATATTGGTAGGTGTTACAAAAATTGCTTTTCAAGAGGCTTTGTCAGATCACCCTCCAGCCACATGATGTGTGAGCATCTTTTGTCACTTCCTCCTTGAGCACATGTTGGTGGTGATCTTGTAAATTTCTGCTTGGAATGAAATGAGACCTCATTGTAAAGTGCATTTCTTAGTTGTTGGTTGTATAATGTTTCCCAGGGAGCTCATGTGACACTCACTGGCAGTGAACCTGTGTTTGCAACTTGGGTGTCCTGCGCAGCCCTGCACCTGCCATGTGACTATCTGTGTAGCTGAGGTGGTGTCCACTGTGAAGAGTTTGCAGAGCCACTGGTTCAACTCAGTGCAGCATGGACCCCTGGGTGCTGATCTCTGCGTTCTGCCTCCAAGCAGCTGGGGCTGGAGGCGGGCCTTATAGCAGGTCCTCTGGGAAGTTGGCCCTCCTTCACCACGTGAACTTGAGGCACCTCCCCTCAGCTGTAAGGGATGGAGCTGTTTTTGGGAAATTGTTCATCTTTTTTTCCATTTTAGGTCTGGATCAAGAACCAGAGATCGCAGGAGGTAGGTTTTCCATTTATGTGTTCTCAGTGAGATGTTCTTTTCTATGTGCACTTAATACTTAACCTTTATAGCTTCACAGTTACTATCTGGTGGTCAGGTCTGGCTCATGAAGGGCACAGGACGTGGGTGAGACTCCAGTCCCGTTTGTAGCTGGCGTTGGCTGGGGCTTAGTGCAGCGTGGGAGTGGGGACCCACTGTCAATGAGAGGGACAGTCAGGGCGCTGCTGGGGCCTGCTGGGCAGACGGGAGTTTCCTGGCCAATGTACAGGAAGCGTCAGCGGGAAGGGTCTGGCCGTAGTTACCAGAGTAGTTGGTAGGATTATTGTGAACCCAAGTTGTAAGTTTATGGGAGGAGGGGAGATAACAGTAAAGCATCAGCAGAACATCTGCTGCAGGTCGCGCTCCCGGGACCGGCGTCGGAGGCGGTCAAGATCTATCTCCAGAGAGCGGCGGAAGTCGTCCCGGTCCCGGTCCCGAGACAGACACCGGCGCCACCGAAGCCGTTCCCGGAGCCACAGCCGGGGCCACCGCCGGGCATCCAGGGACCGGAGTTCGAAATACAAGTAACTACTCTGACTCCTTCAGTAGCTGCGTCCAGGAGTGAACCCTTTCTTTGTGTGCCAGGGTCTGGGGGTCTGTCATCTGTGGGACAGAGTGTTAGGGCCTTGAGGAGTCCTGAATGGGGCCCAGGGCACTGAGAGCCCTAAACCGAGGGCAGCAGATGGCTTCAGGGCTGGGACGGTTGAGAGGCTGAGGAGGTGGTCGCACGTGGGCATGGCCATGCTCAGGGGCTGCACACTCACTGTCACTTTGGTACACAGAGCCCCTGACTAGGCCCTGCTTACCTCTGTTGTGGTTTTTTAAAGGAAAAACAGCAACAATAAAAAACACCACTAATGATCATATTCAGAGACGACCACTGTTAGCTTTGGTGTGATGAATTTTAAATATCTTTTTTTCCATTGTGTTTTTACATAATGGATCGTATTCCATGTGTGGACTCTTGTTGTATTTTCCTTTGCAGTGTTCACATTATAGTGAAAGCTTTTCCTGTTACTAGAAACCTTTGCAGATGTCACTTTCTAGTGGCTGCCCAGCCCTCCCTGGGCAGTGGGTTGGGCACAAGACGGCAGGCCTGGCACCCTCTGGTCTGCTAGGGCCCTTCCAGCCGTGGTGGGTCCTACCCTTACCTGGCCTGATGCTGAGGGTCCAAGGTGTCAGTGCCTGAGGAGCAGCCAGGAGGGAGGGCCAGCCCTTGCTGAGCCTCTGGTTCCTGTTTCCCAGGTTCTCCAGAGAGCGGGCCTCAAGGGAGGAGTCCTGGGAACGCGGGCGGAGTGAGCGGGGGGCCACCGACTGGAGGCTCGAGAGCACCAATGGAAAGACTGCGTCACGGAGGTCGGAGGAAAAGGAGGCCGGCGAGATCTGAACCCACGCCCAGGCGCTGTAAATAGTCCGATACATGTTTGACACAGCCTAACGTTACCCTTTATATTTGCTGAATACAACTCATCTTTTGTAGTTTACCATTTCTATTGTTTTGGAGCTAGCTGTGAGTTTCTCGAGATGTACAGAGTTGCTCCTGTGTTCTGGGTTATGTCAAGTGGGAATAAATAGCCTGACAGACTGCTTCCTGACGGCCGCGGTGCAGTCTCTCCTGTCCCCGGTGTGCTAGACTTCGCCGTGGCTTCCACAGGTTGGGGGACACACCAGGGGTCATCTGACTTGAGCTTAGAAATGTGACTTACGTTGGACTCCCCTTTGACTTTTGGCATATGATGTGCTGTGCACCTCCAACACCCAGACTGGCTGGGGCCGGATGTGCCCGGCCGTCTGCTCTGTGGGCTCCACATGTCTTTCTGAAGTCTGAGCTGCGCTCTTACCGAGGACTGCCTGTCTGGTTTGTGGTAAGCAGCCTCAGCATGGCACTCGAGCTCAGATGAACTACAGTTCCCCCTCTTGGAGTTACTTAGGGCCAAGAAAGACCCGTGCATAGTATCTGCATGACAGCCACGAGGTCTTCAGAGGGTGGCGTGCTGACTTTGGGGTCAGGTGTGGTTTGACTCACCCTTGGGGGGCCTGGTGGTGTTACCCACTCTCCCTCAGCCCTTTTGCACGTATTGCTAAAGTGAGCCCTTCAGAAAAGTATAACTGGGAGCTCTTTTCTTGTTTTCACTTTTGTGGGGGTATTTTTGGAGGGAGCTTCTGGCTGGGCCAGAACATGCTGGAACATAACCCTGCTCACAGTGGGAGACCACTGGGAAGCCAGGGGTGAGTATCTGTCTGATAGGTGGGTGGAGGTGTGCCCTCCCAGGTGGGAAGTGGATACAAGTTGGCAGAAAGCCTGGGTCGGGGGCGGGGCAGGGGGTGTAAAGGTCTCCTGGGAGGGTAGAGGCAAAGGGGGTGAGGGCTATGGTCATGGGTTCCCGACTCAACGGTGTAGCCTGGCCTGTGACGGTGGGGGCTGGACTGAGCGGGAAGCCGGGGCAGGGCTGCACAGCTCCTCACACCTCCATTCGTCACCTCCGGAAGGGATGTTTTGGGGTTTTGTCCTGTTCTTATTGTCGTGCAGTACACATACGTTTACCACTGTAACCATTTGTGAGTCTACAGTTGAGTGGCAATCACTGTGGTGGCCACTGTCCGTAGAGAGGTGGTTTTGAAGAGGCAGAGGGCAGATGGTGTCCCTGTACTTAGGAGGTCTGGGGTCCCGACAGCCAGAAAGCAGGTGGCGCTGGAGTCAAGACGCCCAGGAGGGCCTGGAGGGCGGCTTCTGCTCCCCTTACACCTGGACGCTCACCAGTCATCCAGGACGAGGCAGTGGGAGCCCTTGCTACCTGGCTCTTCCAGCCTCTGTGCTGGAGGCACCCGCCTGCCCCTGGCACATCACAGGGCCTGAGAGCCTGGTTTCCCTGACCCCTGAGCCTTGGGTTCTCCGTGTTGGCCCAACTCCTGGGCATAGGAGTGCAGCAGACCGGCCGTGGCCCTCTGCTCTGGATGGGCAGAGGAAGAGGTCAGACTGGTGGGGGCAGTGCACAACCCAGGACACCGAGGCTGCTCTGAGGACGCCACAGCGCACCCTGGGTGGGTTCCAGCAGAGGGCCTGGTAGGTGGGTGGAGGACCCAGAGGGTGCTGAGAGGAGGGGACTGGGGCCGGAGGGGGCCACCTACCTGAGCTCCCTCACTCCTTGTTAAAATACTGATGTGGGGAATCACTCATTTAACAGGGAAGAGCAGGGATGGAGGTAGGGAGATGATTGCAATCCTAGCAGAGAGTTGGGTCGGCCCAGCCAATAGGTGCAGATGCTTCCGGGGCCCATGGTGATGGTGGGCCCTAGGCCCCTGGGGTCAACCCCAGGGCTCTGTGGTGCCCTCAGACCCTCCCTGTCACCAAATTCTCAGGGACTCCCACACACACACCATGCTTCTGGCCACTGGCAGGGGTGGGGTGTGGCATGGTGGTAGCACCTTGTGCAGGTTGTGGAGTCTCCTAAGTGCACGGAGGCTGCAGGCTGTTGGGGGGGCAGGGCTGTTTCGGCTGCTCTCCCCTTTCTGGGGATCTCTAGCCAGGCCCAGAGCTACAATCTAGGGAAGGGAGGGCTGGAGGATCTGTGCTGGCTCTGCTGCTGCGTGGGAGCCCATTGCATCCAAGGCAGCTCCCAGGCCCTCGCTGCATCATGTGGATACAGGGATATCCTCCCAGGATGTAGCTGGGTGCTCTTGGTTGGGCCTGGGGGCTGGGGGGCCGTGTCCAGCCATGGTTTGTGTGATTTGGGGAGGGGGTGTGCACAAGCAGTGCCTCTGGTGGGCCCCCTGCCTGGGAATGGGATGGGGGCCACAGTGGGGCTTAGAACCCACACGTGGTCCTGCTCTGGGGAGACTGGGTCAGCTAAGTGGTTTTTGGACTTTATTGCATGTCATTGTCATCTGGAGGACTTGTTAAAACAGGTGGCTTCCCCCACCCCCACCCCCTGCAGACTTTTTCTTGGTCTAGGGAGGGGTCCAAGAATGTAGACTTTATTATTTTTCAGGTAGATTTTTTTGATTGAGATAAATGCTCCTACCATGAAGTTCAACATTTTAACCACTTTAAAGCGTATGGTATAGTGGGTTTTGTATATTCACAATGTTGTGCTGTCTAGTTTATTACTGTGTAGCTGTAGAACATTTTTATCACCCCAAACCCTGTACCCATTAGCAGTTACTCCCCCTTCCCTCTGGCCCCAGCCCTGAACAACCACTAATCTACTTTCTGTCTCTGGAATCACACGATGTGACCTGTGACTAGCACCTCTTACCACTGAGCGTGGTGTTGGAGGGTTCATCCACCCTGTAGCCTGTATTGGTACCAAGAATGTAACAGTTTCCTTGGGCTCCTGGTGCTGCTAGTCCGGAACACACTGAGAGCTGGACTGGGGGCAGCAGGAGGGGTCCCCGACAGCTGGGCCACCAGCTGCAAACCCTCAGTGGCATATCTCTTGGGACATGAACTGAGCTGCTGTCCAACTCCTTAGAGCAGGGCTTCAAGCTCTTGCCACCAGGGCACATGCGGAAAATAACACTTGTTCTGTTTGGACCGGAGGAGAAGAGGGTTGAGTCCTGTCCACAGTTGCTGGCACATTGTATTCCTTTATGTCCACTGCACAGGCCCTAAGCCCGGCCCTCAGACAACCCTTCCTCCTCCCACACCCCTGGGCATGCTCCAGCACAGGAGGCTTTGGTGCCACATGGCCCTGGGCGCGGGGTCACAGGCAACAAAGCTGATGGCTGCTTGAGGACCTACACGTCTGCCACCAAGTGCCAGTGATCCCTGATCGGAGGCGACCCTCCACCCCCTGCCCCGGGGCACCTGGGAGTCCACTGGGAAAGCCCGAGGGGTCCCTGGGGGTCCCTGCGTGTCCTGAGCACCCACAGCTCTCTGGCGCTTTCCGGCCTCTTCTGCTCTTCCGTCTTTCCCTCCCTGGGGCACCTGCTCCCCGCCCTCCATGGCTGGCTCCCTTCCTCGTGTCATCCCCACAGCCTGGCCTGCCTGATTTCCTTGCCCAGTGTCCATGGGGCTGGGGGTGCCCTCCCAAGGAGGTTGTGCGAGGAGCACTGTCCTCACTGTCCAGGAGAGAAGTCGCGAGCGGCCAGCCAAGGTGACTTCCCCCACCTGGATCCCGACCACCTTCATATTTTAATTTTTATTGAGATGTAATGGACAAATGTTACATTTCAGGTGTAATGATTTGATATATGTATATATTGCGACATGATTTTTTTCTTGTGGTGAGAACTTTTAACCTCTACTCAGCAACTTCAAACATATAACACAGTATCATTGTATATATAGTATGATGCTTATAATTACATAATAATGTGATATATTACAATACAGTATTGTATTGTCCCGGGCCTCCTTCTGAAGCTGCTAGTGCCTCCTTTGGAGCCCCACCGAAGTTCAGCCTGCCTGGGAATCCAGGCCAGTCAGCCCCAGGCCAGGCCCAGGCTCTGTACAGAAGAAAGCACAAAACACTTTGTTTAGAGAACGAGGAGCAGGCCCTGCATGTGCACCCAGGTCCAGAGATAGGACATCTCCAGCTCCTGGGAGCCCCCATCTTCCCCCACAATCCCTGTCAGAGGTCTCTGCTCTCTTTGAAAATCACTTACCACGAACAACACACATTTATTGTCCCACCGCTTCTTAGCATCAGGGTTCTCAGAGCTGCAGTCAAGGGGTGTCATCTGAGGCTGTACTGGGGAAGGGTCCTCCCCAGCTCACCTGGTCGTGGCAGCAGTCAGCGGCTTTCCAGCTTTGGCAGGAGGCCCTCCACAGGGTGGCTCAGGGCAGCGGGTGAGGGACAGGGTCTCCTAGCCAGACAGGCAGCACCTCAGTCCTGGGAGTGCCTTCCCATTCCCGCCCCAAATCCTGTGGGTTAAAAACAAGACAAGTGGTGGTGGGGGGGGAGCGTGGGCGAGAGAGACATGGAGACAGCAAGTGCTGGAGAGGGTGTGGGGAACAGTTACCACAGAGCCCAGCAGAGGTCCACTCCTTGAGACACACTTGGGAGAGCTGAAAGAGACTCAGAAATCCTTGTACAAGCGTGTTTATGGTATTCACAGTAGCCAGAAGGTGGAAACAACCCAAATGTAACAGATACAGGGGCAAACAAAACCCAAAATGTCTGTTCCTACAATGAGATATTGCTCGGCCTAAAAGGGACTGGAATTCTGATGCATGTCTAACATGAATGAGCCTTGAAAACCTTATGCTGGGTAACAAGCTGGACACAAAAGACCATGTACTGTATCCATTTCCATGAAAAGTCCAGGATCAGTAAATTCACACAGACAGTAGGTGAGTGACTTTCAGGGGCTGAGGGGGGAGAGGCATGGAGGGTGACTGGTAATGGACACAGGGTTTTCTTTCAGAGGATGAGAAAGTTCTGGAACTAGATAGAGGTGATGATTGCACACCATTGTGAATGTACTAAACACCACTGAATTGTACACTTTAAAATGGTTGAAATGGTAAATGTTATGTGTATTTCACCATATTAAAAATAAAAAGCTTGGGGGAGGGATGGATTGGGAGTTTGGGATTAGTAAATGCAAACTATTATATGTATGTATAACTGAGTCACTGCTGTACACCAGAAACTAACACAACGTTGTAAATCAACTATACTCCAATAAAATAAATTTCAAATAAACAAAAAGCAAAGCCACACTCAAAGGGAGGTGACAACACAGGGGGAGAACACCAAGAGGTGGGGTTACAGGCTCCACTCTAGAGTCTGTCCCCATCATTGTTATTAGTGACGCTTGTTTTTACTCTATTTGTGCCTTTTGTCTGAAAGTCCTTTGTCGGATCTTTATCCTTTGGATTAGTTAAGTCACATAGTCGGTGTAGTTAACAATGTTCTTGGTTTTGTTGACACTGTCTTTTGTGGGGGGCTTTCCATTTGTCATACCCATTCTCTTTCCATTTTTGCCCCTTTTTGGGGGGATTGTTTTATTTTAACAGTGTTTTTCACTCTGTTAGATTGGAAGTCATATGCTCTATTTCTATTCTTTCTATTCTTCCCTTAGAATTTTACAACATGCATACTTGATATGTTGTGGTTGGCTGAATGATAGCCTCCAAATATATAGAGGTCTTAATCCCTGGGACCTGTGAATATTCCTTTATATGGCAAGGGGATTTTGAAGATGTGATTAAGTGAAAGATTTTGAGATGGAGATGATTCTGGATTATCCAGGTAGTCCTAATGCAGTCACAAATGGGAGATGGAGATTTGGCCACCAAAGAAGGCCGGGTGCTCCTGGCTTTAAAGCTGGAGGAAGTGTCCAAGAACCAAGGAATGCAATTCTAGAAGCTGAAAAGATGAGGAGAGGATTTTCCCCCAAAGCCTCTTGAGGGGCATGGCCTGCGGACATCTTGATTTCAGCGTAGAGAAACTGATTTTGGGTGTCTGCTCTCTAGAACTGTAAGAGAATAAACTTGCGTTGTTTTAAGTCACTGAGTTTTTGTTATACCAGCAATAGGAAACTGAGTCTAAAGTTAATGAAGACATTGTTTGCATGACAGATGGTACAAGGACTTAAGAGGACTTGAGGGCTCTGAACCCCTTCTTGCTTAGTATCGGCGGGTGTTTCGCGTCTGTGTAGGGCTTTTTGGTGTTTTTTTTGTTTTCTTAACTCCATAGACATTATAACTACATACAATCAGTGTTTGTATTTACCAGTGTTTTTGTTATTCACTCTTCTTACAGCTCAGACTTCTCCTGAAATATATCCTTCAGTAGAGTCAGGACAGGGTGGGGCAAGTGAGGCACCCGAGGCATGACATTCAGGGAAGAGCTGGGAAGCTACTTCCCTGGTGGTCCAGCGGTTAAGACTCTGAGCTCCTAGTGCAGGGGCCATGGGTTCTATCCTTGGTCAGGGAACTAGATCCTGCATGCCACAACTAAGAGCCTGCGTGCTGCAACGAAGACCCGGTGCAGCCAAATAAATATTAAAAATTTTTAAAAAGGAAGAGCTCCTGCTTGGTGTTGTGCAGGGTCTTACGGTCTTGATAATTGATTCTGACTTAATTTTTAAGTTCACTAATTCTATGACTGTTTTGTTAAGGTTATCCATTGCATTTTTTTTTTTTTTTTTTTTTTTTTTTTTTTTTGCGGTACGCGGGCCTCTCACTGTTGTGGCCTCTCCCGTTACGGAGCACAGGCTCCGGACGCGCAGGCTCAGCGGCCATGGCTCACGGGCCCAGCCGCTCCGATGCATGTGGGATCTTCCCGGACCGGGGCATGAACCCGTGTCCCCTGCATCGGCAGGCGGACTCTCAACCACTGTGCCACCAGGGAAGCCCCATTTTAATTTTTGATGGTTATATTTTTCATTTCTAAAAGTTCTTTTTCATATGTGCTGTGTGACTTATTATATTTTATGGTTCCCTGCAGATATTTGAAATCTTGTCTTTAATTTTCTGAACAAGCAAAGTTGTAATTGAATCTGACACTTCGGCAGGTCCATTCTGCTGACTCATGTATCTGCTGGCTTTCACGTACGGTGTCTTCTTTCCCCCTGTGCCTGGTGAGTTTGCTAGTCCTGGCCCTTTGTGGCCTATGGTGATTTCTTCAAGGGAGGATTTGTTTGCCAGGGGTCGATGAGGGAGTCCAGGATCATTTTACACAAAATTCACAGCCTGGAGATTTTGGTAAGGGGAGGGCCCCTCTGGTGATATGAACTTGGTCTGCAAAGCCACAGGTATCAGCATGTGATTTCAATTTATCAGGGCATTGTTTTCCCTTTTCTGCTGAACATAAGGGTTTTTTTGTTTTTGCTTTTTCTTTTCTTTCTTTCTTGCTCGTTTTTCCTAGTCCCTGTGTTTGGGGAAAGGATACCCAGTGGGGTATCCCTTTAGGGCCCCAGGTTTATGGGGAGGAGTCACCTTTTGGGTACGTCACCTTATACTGGCCCTTTTAACCTATGAGCCTGTAAGGAAAAAAAATCCCAACTCAAGTTTGCTAGTTTCGGCAAGTACATCAGAACCCAGGTGGTATAGGTGCTGTGACATTTCTGAATTCTCACATTTACTTGGTTTTTGGTCTGAAAATTCCTTATCATCTTGCTTGCCCTTTGTGCTGTTGAGAAGATGAAAGGCATCTTATCCAGTATTTTAAATTGTCATAAATAAAGCTGTAGCCTCTTTTCTTGCCAGGTTGGAAATGGCAGCACAGAGCAGGCAAAGCCTTGGAGCATGACAGGGCCCAGAGGCCTGAAGGAAGGGTTGGGTATATTTCGAGGAGAGACTCCCCCCAAGAAAGACAGAAAAAAATGGGCAAAGGCGTCAGGTCCACAGACCTGACAAAGAACAAACACCACCCTGGGAAAGTGGGTGATTCTACAGAGAAGTCAAGATGGAGCAAGCAGCGTTCACCTTCACAAGTAATGAGCTAAATGAGGGCTGCGGGGTGGGGGGTGCAGGCTCTCGCCTCCTGCTCACGAAACTCAGGAGGGCAGTTTTGGAAATTTTATCAAAAAGCCATAGCAATGGGCATACCAGAAATTCCACTTCTATAAAAATCCCCCAAGGAAAATTATGTTTGTGCATAGAATTTTTGCTACAAATGCTCAGGGCAAGGTTTTCTGCAAATTAATTGTGAAAGGGCGAAACACATGCACATAAATGAATAATCACTCATACCGCCATCACTTTCCTTTTCTGGGATTAGATCAGGTATACTGACAGCTGTCTTCTCTGCCTCCCTAGTCCCACGCCCATGAACTGCTGCCATCACTTAGTGTGTGTTGTTTTCAGTTTTCTTGTGATTATGTCAATATGAACCTGGATTTATTCTCTACAGTGACCTGCTGTGTATTTTGTTCCATGAACGTCTTGGCATTGTTCACTGTCTGTGCCCAGAGGCTGACCTCCCTGTGTGCCTCTGCCATAATTTTTTTAAAAATTTACTTTATTGAAGTATAGTTGATTTACATGTTAATTTCTACTATACGACAAAGTGACTTAGTTATGTGTACATATACATTTTTTTCATATTCTTTTCCATTATGGTTTAACAGGATATTGAATGTAATTCCCTGTGCTATGCAGTAGGTCCTTATTGTTTATCCATCCTGTATATAATAGTTTGCATCTACTAACCCCAAACTCCCAATCCATCCCTCCGCCATCCCTGCTTTCCCCTTTGGTAACTATAAGTTTGTTTTCTATGTCTGTGCGTCTGTTTTTCTTTCACAGATAAGTTATTTGTGTCATATTTTCGAATCCACATATAAGTGATATTATATGGCATTTGTCTTTCTCTTTCTGATTTACTTCACTTAGTATAATTTCTAGGTCCATCCAGGTTGCTGCAAATGGCATTATTTCATTTTTTTTTATAGTTGAGTAATATTCCATTGTATATATGTACCACATCATCTTTATCCATTCCTCTGTTGATGGACATTTAGGTTGTTTCCGTGTCTCGGCTGTTGTAAATAGTGCTGCTATGAACACTGGGGTTCATTTATCTTTTTGAATTATAGTATTGTCCAGATATATGCCCAGGAGCGGGATTGCTGGTTCATATGGAAACTCTATTTTTAGTTTTTTTAGGAACCTCTAGACTGTTTTCCACAGTGGCTGCACCAATTTACATTCCCACCAACAGTGTAAGAGGGTTTCCTTTTCTCCACATCCTCTCCAGCATTTTTTATTTATAGGCTTTTTTCCTTTTTTTTTTCTCCGTACCTCGCGGCTCTTGGGATGATCCCCGACCAGGGATTGAACCTGGGCCACAGCAGTGAAAACACTGAGTACTAACCACCTCACCGCCAGGGAATTCCCATGTTATTTTTAGACTTTTTTATAATGGCCATTCTAACTGGTGTGAGGTGATACCTCATTGTAGTTTTGATTTGCATTTCTCTAATTCGAGATTTTGTGTATCTTTTCATGTGCCTGTTGGCCATCTGGCCATCAAAAGAGAAATGTCTTTTTAGGTCTTTTGCCTATTTTTTGATTGGGTTGTTAGTTTTTTTGTTATTGAGTTGTATGAGCTGTTTGTACATTTTGGAAATTAAGCTGTTGTTAGTCACATCATTTGCAAATATTTTTTCCTGGTCCGTAGGTTGTCTTTTCGTTTTGTTTATGGTTTCCTTTGCTGTACAAAAGCTTGTAAGTTTGATTAGGTCCCATTTGTTTATTTTTCCCTTTATTTCTATTGCCTTGGGAGACTGACCTAAGAAAACATTGGCATGATTTATGTCAGAATGTTTTGCCTTTGTTCTCTTCTAGTTTTATGGTGTCATCTACTTCGAGGAGTTTTATGGTGTCATCTACCATAATTTTTAAACTTTTCTCCTATTGATGAATGTGTTGGTTGTGCACCATATTTTTTTCTTATTTTCTTTTTATTTCTCTGCTCTGATAAACAGATCTGCAAAGAACGTCACTGTGCATACATCTTCATGTGTGTGCCTGTTTTCTGCAGGATAAATCCCAGAATCAGGACTGCAGGCCTAGAAAATTTGCACTTTTTGGATTTAAAGGGTACAACCATCATTTGCAGATATTTTCTACCATTCCGTGGGTTGTCTTTTCATTTTGTTTATGGTTTTCTTTGTGAACGCTTTTGAGTTTAATTAGGTCCCATTTGTTTATTTTTGTTTTAATTTCCATTACTCTGGGAGATGGATCGAAAAAGATATTGCTGCAATTTATGTCAGAGTGTTCTGCCTATGTTTTTCTCTAATAGTTTTATAGTATCTAGCCTTACATTTAGGTCTTTAATCCATTTTGAGTTCATTTTTGCATATAGTGTTAGAGAGTGTTCTAACTTCATTCTTTGACGTGTAGCTGTCCAGTTTTCCCAGCACCATTTACTGAAGAGACTGTCTTTTCTCCATTGTATATTCTTGCCTCCTTTGTCATAGATTAGGTGCCCATAGGTAGGTGGGTTTATCTTGGGCTTTCTGTCCTGTTCCATTGATCTATATTTCTTTTTGTGCTGGTACCATACTGTTTTGATGACTCTAGCTTTGTAGGATAGTCTGAAGTCAGGGAGCCTGATTCCTCCAGCTCTGTTTTTCTTTCTCAAGATTGCTTTGGCTATTTGGGGTCTTTAGTGTCTCCATACAAATTTTAAGATTTCTTTGTTCTAGTTCTGTAAAAAATGCCATTGATAATTTGATAGTAGATTGCCTTGGGTAGTGTATTCATTTTGACAGTATTGATTCTTCCAGTCCAAGAACATGATATATCTTTCCATCTGTTTGCGTAGTCTTCGATTTCTTTCATCAGTGTCTTATAGTTTCCAGAGTACAGGTCTTGTCTCCTTAGGTAGGGTCTATTCCTAGGTATTTTATTCTTTTTGATGCGATGGTAAATGGATTGTTTCTTTAATTCTCTTTCTGATCTTTTGTTGTTAGTGTATAGAAATGCAACAGATTTCTGTGTATTAATTTTGTATCCTGCCACTTTACTGAATTCATCGATGAGCTCTAGTAGTTTTCTGGTGGCATCTTTAGGATTTTCTATGTATAGTATCATGTTGCCTGCAAACAATAACAATTTTACTTCTTCTCTTCCAGTTGGGATTCCTTTTATTTCTTTTTCTTCTCTGGTTGCTGTGGCTAGGACTTCCAAAACTATGTTGAATAAAAGTGGTGAGAGTGGACATCTTGCTTGTCTTGTTTCTGATCTTAGAGGAAATGCTTTCAGCTTTTCACTGTTGAGTATGATGTTAGCTGTGGGTTTGTCATAAATGGCCTTTATTATGTTGAGGTGTGTTCCTTCTTTGCCCACTTTCTGGAGAGTTTTTATCATAAATGGGTGTTGAATTTTGTCAAAAGCTTTTTCTGCATCTAGTGAGATGATCATATGATTTTTATTCTTCAGTTTGTTGATGTGGTGTATTATACTGATTGATTTGTGGATACTGAAAAATCCTTGCATCCCTGGGATAAACGCCACTTGATCGTGGTGTATGATCCTTTCAGTGTATTGTTGGATTTGGATTGCGAATATTTTGTTGAGGATTTTTGCATCTATGTTCATCAGTGATATTGGCCTGTAATTTTCTTTTTTTGTGGTATCTTTGTCTGGTTTTCATATTAGGATGATGGTGGCCTCATAGAATGAGTTGGGGAGTATTTACACCGACAAAGGATTAGTCTTCTAATTTACAAACAGCTCATGTGGTTCAATATCATAAAAACAAAACAACCCGGGCTTCCCTGGTGGCGCAGTGGTTGAGAGTCCGCCTGCCGATGCAGGGGGCACAGGTTCGTGCCCGGGTCCGGGAAGATCCCACATGCCATGGAGCGGCTGGGCCTGTGAGCCATGGCCACTGAGCCTGCGCGTCCGGAGCCTGTGCTCCACAATGGGAAAGGCCACAACAGTGAGAGGCCCATGTACCGCAAAAAAAAAAAAAAAAAAAAATCAAAAAATTGACAGAAGACCTAAATAGACATTTCTCTTGGCCATACAGATGGCCAAGAGGCACATGAAAAGGTGTTCAAAATCGCTAATTATTGTAGAAATGCAAATGAAAACTACAATGAGATATCACTTCACACCAGTCAGAATGGCCATCACCAAAAAATCTACAAACAATAAATCCTGGAGAGGGTGTGGAGAGAAGGGAACTTTACACTGTTGGTGGGAATGTAAGATGGTGCAGCCGCTATGGAGGTTCCTTGAAAAACTAAAAGTAGAGCTACCATATGATCCAGCAGTCCCACTCCTGGGCATATATCTGGAGAAACACTTGGTTCGAAAGTATACATGTACCCCAGTGTTCATAGTAGCACAATTCACAATAGCCAAGACACGGAAGCATCCTAAATGTCCATCAAAAGATGAATGGTTAAAGAAGATGTGGTACCTATATACAATGGAATATTACTCAGCCATTAAAAAGAATGAAATAATGCCATTAGCAACAACATGGATGGACCTGGAGATTATCGTACTAAGTGAGGTAAATCAGACAGAGAAAGACAAATGTCATATGATATCGCTTATGTGCGGAATCTTAAAATGATACAAATAAACTTACAAAACAGAAGCAGACTCACAGACTTAGAGAACATGGTTACCAGTGGTAAGGTTGGTGGTGGGGGGATAGATAGGGAGTTTGGGATTGACATGTACACACTGCTATATTTAAAATAGATAACCAGGACTTCCCTAGTGGTGCAGTGGTTAAGACTTTGTCTTCCAATGCAGGGGGTGTGGATTCGACGCCTGGTCAGGGACCTAAGATCCCACATGCCTCGTGGCCAAAAAACCAAAACATAAAACAGATGCAATATTGTAACAAATTCAAAAAAGACTAAAAAAATGGTCCACATTAGAAAAAAAAAAAAAAAGAATCCACCTGCCATTGCAGGGGACACGGCATCGATCCCTGGTCCGGGAAGATCCCACATGCCGTGGAGCAACTAAGCCCGTGTGCCACAACTACTGAGCCTGCGCTCCAGAGCCCGAGTGCCACAAATACTGAAGCCTGCACACCTAGAGCCCGTGCTCCACAACAGGAGAAGCCACCACAATGAGAAGCCCGTGCACTGCAGCGAAGAGTAGCCCCTGCTTGCCACAACTAGAGAAAGCCCGTGCACAGCAAAAACCCAATACAGCCAAAAATAAATAAATAAATATAGATAGATAACCAAGAAGGGCCTACCAAAATATGTATATATATATGTAGTTGTGAGGCAAATTTGGTTATATTAATGAGTTCTGTAGATGAACAGAGGTTGATTTGGTCATTGGAACATCCTGATGATGGGTGAATTTTGAGATTGTCTTTCCCTCTTATTCCAGAATAACTTTTTGTGATAATGATGAATTATATACTGATTTTTTTTTTTTTTTTCTGTGTCAGGTCTTAGTTGCGGCACACAGGATCTTCATTGAGGCATGCGGGATCTTTCATTGTAGCGCACAGGCTTCTCTCTAGTGCTGTGAGGGTTTTCTCTAATTGAGGCGCGCGCGAGCTCGGTAGTTGCAGTGTGTGGACTTAGTTGCCCCATGGCATGTGGGATCTTAGTTCCCTGCCCAGGGATCAAACCTGCGTCCCCTGCATTGGAAGGTGGATTCTTTACCACTGAACCACCAGGGAAGTGCCTATATACTGATATTTGATGTAGATTTATTCCTAGGTAAAGAAATAAAAGAAATTTAACATATTTTTTGTAAATTTATTATTTTTTATTTTATTTTTGGCTGTGTTGGATCTTTGTTGCTGCACGCGGGCTTTCTCTAGTTGTGGTGAGTGGGGGCTACTCTCTGTTGCAGTGTGCGGGTTTTTCATTGCGGTGGCTTCTCTTTTTTGTGGGGCATGAACTCTAGGCACATGGCCTTCAGTAGTGGCACATGGGTTCAACAGTTATGGCTCGCGGCCTCTAGAGCACAGGCTCAGTAGTTGTGGCACATGGGCTTAGTTGCTCTGCAGCATGTGTGATCTTCCCAGACCAGGGCTTGAACCAGTGTCCCCTGCATTGGCAGTCGGATTCTTAACCACTGTGCCACCAGGGAAGTCCAAAAGAAATTTAATATTTTTAAAAAAATAAATAAAGGATACAGCCCGCAGTGTGCTGGAACCTGCTTGTATTGGCTCAGGTTAAGTTGTAGGAATTTTGAGAGCTTGTTGTTAAACACAACCACTATTAAAAATTAAGTTATAGTAATTTACAACTAAATAGGTCATGTGAAAAACAGGTAATAAATACTGAAAGCCAATTACTTCCTAATTATGTCACTACAGTTTACTATCATCTATGTTTACATCTTTTGTATCTGGACAGTGGAAATATGACACAATGGCAGCTACTATACATCTCTTCCCTTTTTTTTAAAGGTGAAACCGAATCACTCCTTTTTTTTTTTTGCCAAGCCATGCAGCATGCGAGATCTTAGTTCCTTGACCAGGGATTGAACCGGCACCCCGCTGCAGTGGAAGCACAGAGTCTTAACCACTGGTCCGCCAGGGAAGTCCCTATATATCTCTTCCTAATTTCCCATTCAGTGATAACCTGTTTGATAGCCTGAATCAACCATGATGGCAGTAGTTACATCACGGAAATTGGCCTATGCTACAAATCAGTTCCCATTCCGTTCTTCCTGAGTGCCAGTTATTTAAATATTTACCAGCCCACAACTGAATTACCCTCCCAAAAGGTTATACTAAAACTTCCACCAGGAGTGTATTTGATCTTGCCTTTTTAAATATTTCCATGACAGGTGTCTTGTTAATGAGCATTTTAATTTGCATGTCTTTATGTATCTTTTTTGTTGTTGTTGTTGTTGTTTTTTTAATTTTTCGGTACGCGGGCCTCTCACTGCTGTGGCCTCTCCCGTTGCGGAGCACAGGCTCCGGACGCGCAGGCTCAGCGGCCATGGTTCACGGGCCCAGCCGCTCCGCGGCATGTGGGATCTTCCCGGATCGGGGCACGAACCCCCGTCCCCTGCATCGGCAGGCGGACTCTCAACCACTGTGCCACCAGGGAAGCCCTCTTTATGTATCTTTGCAAATGTCTCTTGGTCATTGGTATACTATGAGTTGCCTGTTTGTCCTTTGGCTTATTTTTCTATTGGGTTGACTGGTGTTTAAAAAAAAAAAAAGTAGAGGGCATGGGAAAGAAGAATTTGGGTCTTGTAAAGAAAAAAATAATAACCCTTTGCTATTTGTGGCAAATATTTTTCTCCCAGTTCCTCTTTTAACTCTGTTTATGGTGTCTTTTCCTCCCATACCAGGTTTTTGCTCTTTATATCATCCAGTGTGTTGATTTTTTCCAGTGACACTTTGAGGATACCATTTCTTAAGAAAATCTCTCCAAGGAACTTCCCTGGTGGTCCAGTGGTTAAGACTCTGCTCTTCCACTGCAGGAAGCATGAGTTCGATCCCTGGTTGAGGAACTAATATCCCACATGCTGCACTGCACGGCCAAAAGAAAAAAAAGAAAATCTCTGCAAATGTGCCCAGAAGGACCTGGAAGACTTACATTACATGCTACCTTGTCACATGTCTCTGTGGGGCTGTTCTGCCTGTGGGTGTTTGCACCTGTGTGTGTGTGTGGTATGTCTATTCCCTTTTTATTTTTTTTTAAATTAATTAAGTTTTTGCTGTGTTGGGTCTTCCTTGCTGCACACGGGCTTTCTCTAGTTGCAGTGAGCAGGGGCTACTCTTCGTTGCAGTGCGCGGGCTTCTCATTGTGGCGGCTTCTCGTTGCGGAGCATGGGCTCTAGGTGTGCGGGCTTCAGTAGTTGTGGCACGTGGACTCAGTAGTTGTGGTTCGTGGGCTCTAGCGCGCAGGCTCAGTAGTTGTGGCGCACGGGCTTAGTTGCTCTGAGGCATGTGGGATCTTCCCAGACCTGGGCTCGAACAACCCGTGTCCCCTGCATTGGCAGGTGGATTCTTAATCACTTTGCTGCCAGGAAAGCCCTCTATTCCCTTCTTATCCACTGTTTCACTTTCCATGCTTTCAGTTATCCACAGTCCACCCAAGTCCAAAAATGTTAAATGGAAAATTCCAGAAATAAACAATTCATAAGTTTTAAAATGTGCATTCTAGTATTGTGAAGAAATCTCCGGGTGTCGCACTACGTCTCGCCTGGGATGTGAACCATCCCTTTGTCCGGTGTGTACCACCCATTTGTCACTGAATAGCCCTCTCTGTTATCAGATGGACTGTCCCAGCATCTCAGTGCTTGTGTTCAAAGTGACCCTTATTTTACTTAATAATGGCCTCAAAGCACAAGAGGAGTGATGTGCCAAAGAGAAGACCTCAAGTGCTTCCTTTAAATGAAAAGCTAGGGCTTCCCTGGTGGCGCAGTGGTTAAGAATCTGCCTGCCAATGCTGGGGACACGGGTTCTAGCCCTGGGCGGGGAAGATCCCACATGCTGCAGAGCAGCTAAGCCTGTGCACGCTACAGCTACTGAGCCTGCGCGCCACAACTACTGAAGCCCGCATGCTTAGAGCCTGTGCTCCACAACAAGAGAAGCCACCGCAGTGAGAAGCCTGTGTAACGCAACGAAGAGTAGCCCCCGCTCTCTGCAACTAGAGAAAGCCCGCACACAGCAACAAAGAGCCAACACAGCCAAAAATTAACTTTTTTATAAAAGCTAAAAGTTCCAGACAATAAGGAAAGAAAAAAATCGTATGTTGAAGTTGCTAAGATCTATGGTAAGAACGAATCTTCTATCTGTGAAATTGTGAAGAAGGAAAAAAATTCATGCTGTTTTGCTGTCGCACTTCAAACTGCAAAAGTTACAGCCGCAGTGCGTGGTAACTGCTCTGGTATTGAGATGGGAAAGGTATCAAATTTGCACGGCAAGATATTTTGAAAGAGAGACCACATTCACATAGCTTTTATTACAGTACATTGTTATCGTTGTCTTATTAGTTATTGCTGTTACTCTCTTACTGTACCTAATTATAAATTAAATTTACTATAGGTGTGTACATATGGGACAAAACATAGCATGCTTCGGGTTCAGTACTGAGGTTTCAGGCATCCACTGGGGGTCTTGGAATATATCCCTCAGGATAAGAGGGGGCTTCCATCTGTGCATGTCACACAGGTACTCTTGGATGGGACTCCCATGCCCTCCATTGTTCACACAGTTACCCCATGTGTCAAGTGGGGAGTGAAGGAATAATGGATGTGCTGAGCCCACTGGGATACACAGGCAGGTGCAGCAAGTGGAGTAGTTCTCCGAATTTTTTAAAGGAAGACGCTCTAAGATCTGCTTCCTGAGAAGTGTGGCATGTGGGCAGGGCTCTCTGCCGGCTCCCTGGTCCGCCCTGTCCGCTGCAGCAGGAGCCACCTCCTTCCACCAGGTCCAGAGTCTGGCAAAGGTGCCTTTGACCCCAAGCCTACCGGTTACCCAAAGTCCCCAGCACGTTCCGGAGGCGCAGTTACGGTCCGCGCCAGCAGGGGCGCCGGTCCCTAATTTTCTCCCAGGCTGTGCCGCGCGCTTCTAGGTGGATCTGAGGTGTCCGAAGTGGGCAGCCCGGAGGAGGGTCCGGCCTCGCCAGCTTGCGACCATGATCGCCACCTGCCACCCCTTCCCGAGTGGCCGAAGCCCCGGGTCTGCACCGCTAAGTGGTCGCGCCCAAGGGCATGGCTAGTCGGGGTTTACCACTTGGGATTTGGGACCCGCTGTCTAGACTTGCCTCAAGCTGCCGGGGTTCGGGGGGCGTCCTGCTGGGATCTGACAATTGGTAGTGTGAGACTCAGGCTTCCTCAGACCCCTACTTCATTTAGGAGGGGCGCCCCCGCCCCCTGTCAGGCCCAGGGCGCGCTCCCCTAGAGAGAACACTCGCGCACCTGAGGCTTTGTCCGCGGACTTTACTCAAACACGAGCCCCACGCGACCACCCTTTCAATTTAGTGACAGTTGGGGGCCAGCGCCGAGATCACGTGGCTCAGAAACTTGTTGAGGGAGGCCTGCAGGGAGGGGCTGAAGTCTCCGGGGTAGTGCCGGGCGAGGGTCACCAGCAGGCAGTGGACCAGCAGCTGCGGAGAGGGAGTCGTTTCCACGCGGGTGCACCCCCCTTCCCTGACGGGAGCCCCCTCCCCCGGCGACAGGGGTCAGGCCCCGCCGGCGAGCTCACCTGGAAGTTGACGGGGTCCACGCGCAGCTTATGCGCGTGCAGCTCACGCAGAGCCGACAGGGCGCTGGGCAGGTCCTCCAGGTGGTCCACGGCGAGGGTCAGCGCGTCGGCCACTTTCTGGCCGTGCGCTCTGACCTGGGCGGAACCGGGGCTCAGGTCCAGGTGGAGGAAGTAGGTCTTGGTGGAAGGGAAGGCCAGGAAGGTCCTGCAGGAGGAACGGCGAGTCAGGCTGGGGAGGAAGGAGGACGCTTTCCCGAGCGGGCTGAAGGCAGGGGAGCCCGGGGCCTGTGCGCACCTTTCCAGGGCCTCGGTCGTGTAGATGCCGACGTTACTACCCAGCTTCAGCCACAGCGCGCGCACCGCAGCCCGGTCCGCCGCCTCCAGCACCATCGTGGAGCCCGCCCGGCCGCGCGCTCGGAGCCTTGAAGCCCGGGTTGCGCCTGCGCGTATCGGCCCGCGGTCCCCTTGGCCTCCTGGGTTCGCCGTGCCTCTGGTCGCAGAATCTGGCCCCAGGGGCCCGGAGCGCTCCACGGAGCGTCTGCTTCGACCTGGGGCCTTCCTAATTGCCCTGGACCCTGAGGCCCGTATTTTTGAAGGTTTACTCTATGGAAACTAATATTTAGTATGTATCATTAATATTAGGTTGCCCTGAATTTTAGCGTGGATTTTGGCATTGAACGTCAGCTTATTCTACCTCCCTCCCGAGTCTATTATGACACCTTTCTGAGTCTATTTTCTCATTTATGGTATATAAGGAAGGTAACAATTTCTTCTTTCCAAGGTTGTACCTGGTTCATAACAGACGCCCCTTTCTGACAATGAGCATTTATAATGGGTGCCTAGGATATATCCCAAAATAATAGCTAATACCTATGCAGCACTCATGCTGTGCCAGGCATCACTATACATCCTTTTGTTTCTTTAAATTGCGTTGAAATTCATGTAACATAAAATTTACTGTCTTAGCTATTTTAAGGTGTCCAATTCAGTGTCTTTAATTACATTCAGAGTGCGTGCAGCCATCACCACTGTCCAGTTCCAGAACGTTTTCATCGTCCCAAATAGAAACTCTGTCCCCATTAGCCATCAGTCCATAACCCCTGCTCTCCAGCCCCTGGCCATTACCAGTCTTTCTGTCTGTGCATTTGCGTATTCTGGACATTTCATGTGAATAGAATCATGCAATATATGGTCTTTTGTGTCTGGTTTCTTTCACTTAGTATGTTTCCGAGGTTTATCCATGTTGTAGCATGTACTGACATTTTGTTGCTTTTTATGGATGGATAACATTCCATTTTATGGATAGATCACATTTTGTTTGTCCACTCATCTGTTGATGAACATCTGGGTTGTTTCCACTTTTAGCCCAGGCCCTCATTTTTCCTAATAATAAAATAAGGAAGACTGCCTCTTACAGAGCTCATACTGTGCCACCAGCTGTGCTAAAAGCATGACACACTGAGTCAGGGAAACTGCCATCACATTTTCTGAGGATGACACTTGGGCCCAGGGAAGAAAGGACACTGCTCTCAGTCGGGGGCTCAGGGCTGGACAACTACCAGGACTGGGCACTAGGGGCATTCTCCATGGGACGGAAGCACATCGGAGTGCAGGCGCCCACACCCCCACCCCCACCCCCCGGGCTCTCTTCTCCACTGCTGCACTGGGGTGAGTCAGTGGGCCTCAGGGTGATGCAGTGGATCCTGAGCTGGGCCCCCCAAATCAGTCCTTTAGACCCTGTGAGTGTCCTGGGGGGTGTACCAGGTGAAAGGGGCATATCCAGGAAATTGCCTGGCTCTGCAATGGCACTGCTCACCCCAATTTCCTCTAGACTGTGCATGTACTTGGGAGGCACTTGATGGGGAGGGGGTACTCAGTGAGCCTCTGAAGAAGTGTGATCTCTGTGTTCTCCCCACCACCCAACTCTGGGAAGAGCCCTGGGAGAGCTCCAAGGTCCTAGGCTGGAGGTCCACCAACTCTCAGCACAACTGTGTGCCATAAAATGTGAAGACAGGAGACAGACCCATTATTTGAGCAAACCCGTGATGAATATGCAAGTCTCTGGAAGTAATTCGGTAAAGGGCGGATGTACTCAGCAAGTCACTCCAGGGTGAGGGTGACGCCTGCCCAGAGAATCCCAGACAGTGGCAGTGGGACCGGCTCCGCCCCTCTTCTGTACTGTTTTCCCCTTCCCTCTCTTCACCTGCCTCGGAGAGTTGCTTGGTCCAAGGCAAAGAGAGCCACCCCGACCCCTGGCACGGTTCGTGGACACAAAGAACCGAGGCTACAGAGGCTGCAGCCCACTCAGACTTTATTCAAAGATCGGGAAGTGAGGGCGCCCAGAGCGCCAGAGGGCCCCAGGCCAGGGTAGGAATCGCGGAGGCTCCAGCTTAACGGTATTTGGAGGTCAGCACGGTGCTCACACTGGCCAAGAACTTGTCCAGGGAGGCATGGACCGAGGGCGTGAAATCGGCGGGGAGGTGGAGAGCCAGGGTCACCAGCAGGCAGTGGCTCAGGAGCTGCGGAGAGAGGGGGTGTCAGGGGCCGCGGGGTTGGGGGAGTGCCGCCGTGCTCCACCTCTGGAACCCCACCGCACTCTCTGCCTTGCTAGCTCAGATCTCTCCCGGCCCGGCCCGCGAGCTCACCTTGAAGTTGACCGGGTCCACACGCAGCTTGTGGGCGTGCAGGTCGCTCAGCTCAGACAAGGCATCGGGCAGGTTGTCTATGTGGCCCACGGCTTTGGTCAGTGCGTCGGCCACCTTCTTGCCATGCCCCTTGATCTGGGCGGAGCCGTGTCCCAGGTCGAAGTGGGAGAAGTAGGTCTTGGTGCTGGGGAAGCTTATGAACATCCTGAGTGGAGAAGAGACGGGAGAGCCGGGCTTAGGCCGGTCGGCCCAGGACCAGGATGCGACGGGGCGACCGGCCCCAGTCCCAGCCGGGCAGGTGGGCTGCTCACCTCTCCAGGGCCTCTGCGCCATATTCTGCACTGTGGTTGCCAATCTTAGCCCAGGTGCCCTTGACGTTGGTCTTGTCGGCGGGAGACAGCACCATGGTGGGTTCTCTCTGAGTCTGGGTCAGGACCAGAAGCGTGCAGGGCTGGGAGTGCGCCAGCCTTTATGCCTGGGGCGCGAGGGGCACGCCCGATCGCGGGCGCGCTCATTGGCTGGCGCGGGGCCGGGATGCGCCTACGGACCTGGACAGCAGGGGGCGCGCGGCGCAATGTCTGCGCCTGGCTGGGCGGTGCGTGCTTCGCTCCCAGTTTGGGGAGGGACCTGGAGATTCTGGCCAGGGTATTCGCCCTCCCACCGGCTGCTTCCCGCCCGCTGCGTCCACCTTCCCCGGAAGTGCTATCGTGGTCCCAGCTGGCGGGGGCCGGTTTGTGGAGCGGGGTGGATGTCCGCTCCTCCACCCTTTAGAACCCCTGAGGGATGGAAGAAGGGAGTAGGTCAGCCCGTCCCACCCACCCTGGACCTAGGCTTGGCACACACTAGGCATTTTAAATTTGGGCAGAATCAGTGAATGAATGGGCGATTCGGTGCGTCTAGTTCAGGCCAGAGACGGATGCACACAAGACGTGTGCGCATCGCTGACATGTCCTCAACAAATGTCTACTGGAATCCCTCCGGCTGGGGGGCTCCGGGTTCAAGTTTCTTCTTCCAGGGTGGTAGTTGCTGCACCCCAGCCTTTTTTTGGGGGGGGCGGGTGAGCCGCGGGGCATGCGGGATCTTAGTCCCTCGACCAGGGATCGAATCCGTGCACCCTGCACTGGAAGTGCGGCGTCTTAACCACTGAACCGCCAGGGAAGTCCCCACCCCGGCCCTTTTAAGGCAAGATTTGAGGAACATTTCTCAGCTGATGTCTTACATTCACAATATGGGAAGACCTCCCACAAAGATATAAGGAAAAGACAAATGACTTATGAGAACGATTGACAGAGGATTTTAACAGGAAATTAATGGAAATATCAAAATGACCAACAAATATATGAAGTGAGACAGAGCTGAATGAATTGGCCAGAAGACAGGTAGAGGAGACACAGTTCAGTGAGAAGAGCAGGTTGAAGAAAAATATGCCTAAGGTAGAATGGTATTTTTGACCAAAAAAAAAAAAAAAAAAGGACAGTTGTAGATGTAGCTGTGTCCCCTCAGCACAGGATAGGAGCCAGTGGGGTCAGTCCCAAACTGTGAGCCTTGGCTCTTTCTGCGGGGGTTAGGTGGACAGGACAGAGGGATTCTCTCTCTCCTTTGAATCACACAAAAAGGGTGTGTGTGTGTGTGTGTGAAAAAAAACATGGGTGGATTTTAATTTAATTCTTCAGTGTTTTTCTATATTTAAATGAAAGCAAATTGGGCTGTGGGGCAGAGGAAGAGTGTGTGGTGGAGAGGGGGAAGCCACTCCCCAGCTGTTCGAAGAGGTCCTTGTCCAGAAAGAAAGTGGTGAGCAGGGGCCCCACCACCCTCCCCAAACTTTTATCCAGCGCTGGGCGTTGCCCTGAAGATGGGGGCTTGGCTGGAGTTGCTGATAGGGTCCCTAAGGGCTACGGGGTGGGTGGGGTGTGCAAGGTTCCAGCGTGGAGTCCAGGGCACTGGCGCGCGGGACGGGGGCCTTTGTGAAGGTTGCTCACAGCACCAAGGCAGAACTGCCGGGAGACCCCACAAAAAGCCTGTTTGTGTGGTTTGTTGTTTGGATCTAACTGTATCTTTTTTTTTTTTGCGGTACGCGGGCCTCTTACCGCTGTGGCCTCTCCTGTTGCGGAGCACAGGCTCTGGACGCGCAGGCCCAGCGACCATGGCCCACGGGCCCAGCCGCTCCACGGCATGTGGGATCCTCCCGCACAAGGGCACGAACCCGCGTCCCCTGCATCGGCAGGCGGATTCCCAACCACTGCGCCACCAGGGAAGCCCCTAACTGTATCTTTAAGGGGAATCAGAGAAACTGCAAAACAGGGTGCCATTTTAGGACTACCCACCTCGGGCAGAGCCCTTGCAAGTCAGAGCTTGGTTCAGCAGATTCTGGGAGGCCTCAGCCTTAGCTCCCATCCCTCCTCAGCCCTCCCATTCCTCGTTGCTGGGAACCACCCCGACCCCGGCACGGTTTGTGGACACAGAGAAATGAGGCTACAGAGGCTGCAGCCCACTCAGACTTTATTCAAAGATCGGGAAGTGAGGGAGCCCAGAGCGTCAGAGGGCCCCAGGCCAGGGTAGGAATCGCGGAGGCTCCAGCTTAACGGTATTTGGAGGTCAGCACGGTGCTCACACTGGCCAAGAACTTGTCCAGGGAGGCATGGACCGAGGGCGTGAAATCGGCGGGGAGGTGGAGAGCCAGGGTCACCAGCAGGCAGTGGCTCAGGAGCTGCGGAGAGAGGGGGTGTCAGGGGCCGCGGGGTTGGGGGAGTGCCGCCGTGCTCCACCTCTGGAACCCCACCGAACTCTCTGCCTTGCTAGCTCAGATCTCTCCCGGCCCGGCCCGCGAGCTCACCTTGAAGTTGACCGGGTCCACACGCAGCTTGTGGGCGTGCAGGTCGCTCAGCTCAGACAAGGCATCGGGCAGGTTGTCTATGTGGCCCACGGCTTTGGTCAGTGCGTCGGCCACCTTCTTGCCATGCCCCTTGATCTGGGCGGAGCCGTGTCCCAGGTCGAAGTGGGAGAAGTAGGTCTTGGTGCTGGGGAAGCTTATGAACATCCTGAGTGGAGAAGAGACGGGAGAGCCGGGCTTAGGCCGGTCGGCCCAGGACCAGGATGCGACGGGGCGACCGGCCCCAGTCCCAGCCGGGCAGGTGGGCTGCTCACCTCTCCAGGGCCTCTGCGCCATATTCTGCACTGTGGTTGCCAATCTTAGCCCAGGTGCCCTTGACGTTGGTCTTGTCGGCGGGAGACAGCACCATGGTGAGTTCTCTTTGAGTCTGGGTCAGGACCAGAAGCGTGCAGGGCTGGGAGTGCGCGAGCCTTTATGCCTGGGGTGCGAGGGGCACGCCCGATCGTGCCGTGCTCATTGGCTGGCACAGGGCCAGGAGGTGCCAGCCTGGAAAGCTCGGTCTCGAGAGGGTGCGGGAGTGCTGAAGTCCCAAGTGGGCCCCACCCAGTCCTGGGGCCCACTCTTTTCCCGCTCCTGTGGGTCTGGGAGCTCACACACGTTTCCGAGCCACGCAAACCCACTGGCACCCGAGTTTGTCCCCAGCTGGCGTAGCCTCGAGGTGTCTATTTGCCAGTCTTGGAGAGGAGCACAGTCTTTTCCGAAGTGAAACAAGCTACTTTCGCACTAAACTTTTCCCCAGGATGAAGAGCTGTAAACTGCCCATGTAAATAATGTGGGTGCAGGATGTAACGGGGGGAAGTCCTTTAAGCATCGTACCCACAATGGTGGGCAGGCCCTGGCACAGCGCGGGTTAGCAGGTGTTGTCATGGACAGCGGGGGCATTCTACTCAGCCAGGGTCAGGACTTGGCATCCAGCAGCCCCTCCCCACCCCCTGCTTTGGACTTGGTCCCCCACTTCCCAGCCCTGCACAGATGTGAGATTATCAGCCGGGGAACCATTCTCATTCAGAGTTTGGAGAGCTCCCAGGGTCAGGCTTCTGCATTTGCAAAGGCTCTAAATGGAGCACTAAGATCCCTGCACCAGTGCTGCAGAGGGAAGAGAGATTGACAGGGCACGTGTGTGTGTGTGTGTGTGTGTGTGTGTGTGTGTGTGTGTGTAAGGTGGGGCGCCATGGCCCAGGGACCCCAGAGACTGAGCGGGGCGGCTGGAGCTGGGGTGGGGTTTGGGTGGCCGTGGGCCTGCCAGGCACCCACCCTGCGTTAGGATCTTCTAAATTATTTAAAAGACCCAGCGCGGTTGGGGATTTTCCGTCGGATGCATCAGGCTCAGCTCGCTTAGGGACAAGCCTAGTATCGCACCTCATGTTGACGTGACATGGGTTGTGGCCGTAGAGGTCTTCCTTCCTACCCCCACTCCCTGCCCCAGGAGATTCAGAGGAAGGGACTAACTTGGACCAGGGCAAGGCAACTACAGAGTGAGTGCTGGAAGTAGGGGAGAAGATGGGAAAGAACAGAGATGAGGGTCTGTGGAGCCCTGGGCCACGAAGTCTGTTTGACCTCAGGCCAGGAACTTGCCCCCTAGGCCTCGGTGCCCCGCCTATCTGTTAAAGAGGCGAAGATTCAGGCTTGCAGTTCCTGGAGTGAGGTAGGGACGGAGATGAATGAGTGTGTGAATGAGGACGTGCTTTGCGAATGGTATGGCACCGCACGGGTGCCAGATGTGAGGTGAAGCCGAAGACCCTTCCCCCATCCGAGCACGCGCTCGGCCCCACCACATTCCCCTGCCCCGGGAGGGCAACTGTTCTGTGCAAGCCTCTGGGTGTACACACCCGGCCCGGACCCCCAGACTGTCAGACCGGGAACTGTCCTCGTTCAGGGTTTGTTGAGTGCCCAAGGTCCCGTTCCTGTGCCCCTGGTTCCATTGTCAGCAAAGGTTGGGGATCCTGCCCTAAGATTCCGCGAGGCTCCCCTCAGGACCCAGAGCTTCTCTGCCCGCAACTGTGACGTCAGTCCGCCTGCTCCCCAAAGACCACACCTGCGCGGGGTCCAGACTTTTGAGGCTTGTTTATTGACATGCGCAGACCTAGACCCGGGGCACAGAACTCAGTGGTACTTCTCTGTCAGCACTACCGCCAGGCCCGTCAGGAACTTATCCCACACCACCTGCATCTCCACCGTGAACTCGCCCTGCAGGTGGGAGGCCAGCACCACCTGGAAACACTGGATCAGCAGCTGCGGGAGAAAAGGCCGGTGAGAAGAGCTCTGTCCTCGCCAATTCCTTGCCGAATGCCTCCCCACCTTGGCTGCGCGCGCGAACCCTGCTACGTCCCGGGGTGGCTCACTGGGAAGTTGGTGGGGTCCACGCGCAGCACATGTGCGTGCAGGTCGGCAAGCGGGCTCAGGGCCGCGCGCAGGTTGTCCATGTGCCGGACGGCCACTCCCACCGCCTCGAGCACACGTTGTCCGTGGCTCAGCAGCTGCACCTCGTCAGGGCGGTCGCCCAGGTGCTTAAAGTAGGTCTTGGTGCTGGGGTACACCGTGAAGAGCCTGCGGGAGCAAGGGTGAAGAGGGAGGGCGGTCCCTCCAGCGTCTGCGCCGCCCAGACCCCGCGAACCCCCGGTCAGGCCCGCCCCCCTCCCGACTCAGGCCCAACACCCCAGTCTCCGCCTCGCTACGATTCTGGAGACCCAGCCCCAACCCACCTGAGCAGAAGCTCCGCCCCGAAGGGCGCCTCGTGGCCGGCGATCAGGTCCCAGACCTGTGCTACTTGGGCGCGCTCTTGGGCGCTGAGCATGGCGTTGGCGTGGCGTGCTCTGGGTGCCGCGCCCGCAGTCCCGGCCTCCTTATAGCGGCCCTGCCCCCCGGCGCCCTGCCCGCCCTTATCTTCAGGAGCGCGGCGGGAACCTGGGGACCCTGGTTGCCAAGCCAGGTCCCTGTCACCGCAGAGGAACTGAATCACGCCGTGTGTGTGTGTGCCTTGGCTGCAGACTTTAGGGGGATCTACAATTATTCCACAGGGAGCTGATGGAGGGATTGGGAGAAAGAGTGCGGAGGGCCAGGAGGTGTCAAGGGTCCTCTCAGTGCCTGAGCTGTGACAACAAGCTTTGAGGAAAGGCCCCTGAGTCCCTACACATACACACAATACGCTGACTGAAGCGACAGACTGGGTGATTTGGGAGGCGGGAAAGAGGCACAAACTCAGGTCTGACCCGAGAAAACGGCGTGGGCGGTCCTGGGCTGTTCTGCTCCCTCCGGTCGCGACTCTGGGGTCCTCAGGACCAAGGACCGCCCCCAAAGCACCCTTGGAGTGACCTCCAGGCCGGGGGTGACACTAGGGTCGGCAGTGTTCCCGCGAAGCCTCCATTCCCTCCCTTCATTCCCCTCCGCTTCCCCCAATACTGAGACGCACAACCAGGCTCCCTCCATCCTCATCCATTTATTGGGGGTCCCGGGTGGAATCATAAGAGGGTGCAGGGGAAGGGGAGGGCTCGAAGCCTGCCCTGGGGGTCGGGAGGCATCCTCAGCGGTACTTCTCGGTCAGGACGCGGGACACGATGGACAGGAACTTGTCCCAGGCGGCGTGCGCGTCGGCCGTGAAGTCAGCGGGGAAGTGCGAGGCCACCGTGACCAGCAGGCAGTGGGACAGCAGCTGGGGCGACAGGATGGCTCAGGGCGGGCGCGGCGCGAGCGGCGGGCACCCAGCCCCGTCCCCGGACCCCGCCCCGCCCCGGGCCCCGCCCCGCGCCCACCTTGAAGTTGACCGGGTCCACGCGCAGCACGTAGGCGTGCAGCTCGCTCAGCTTGGAGAGGGCGCCCGCCACGTTGTCGATGCTCTTGACCGCGTCGCCCACGGCAGCCACCACCTTGGAGCCGTGCGCGCGCAGCTGCGCGGAGCCCGCGTGCAGGTCGAAGTGCGGGAAGTAGGTCTTGGTCTGGGGGTAGCTGGAGAAGAGCCTGCGGGCGGGGCGGGCCGAGCCGGGACACGTCACGTTTGCACGCGGGAGTTAAAACGTAAATATTAGGGCAAAAAGTGCAACTTGACCCCAATATGAACATTTTAAAGACACACAGGATCGGTATCGCGGACTTCAGCTGTTGCCCCGGCTCCAGTATGGCCCGGCCCACCTCACCCTCACCGCCCTGTCCTCCAGTCATTTGTTCCTTCCTTCACTCACTCATTCAATCAACAATGATTGTGGAGACCTGGGTGCTGGGCGCTGAGGGAGGGACACAATCGACCCTCGTCACCCTCCCCATGCCCCTCCTCTTCCTGCCCGCTGACCGCCGAGCACCCGCCTCACCGCTGCTCGTGCTCACTGAACCTGCATATGTGCCCTCCTCACTGACCCTCCTCACTGACCCTCCTCACTGTCCCCTCCTCATTGACCCTCCTCACTGACCCTCCTCACTGACCCTCCTCACTGTCCCCTCCTCACTGTCCCTCCTCACTGTCCCCTCCTCACTGTCCCCTCCTCACTGTCCCTCCTCACTGTCCCTCCTCACTGTCCCTCCTCACTGTCCCCTCCTCACTGTCCCCTCCTCACTGTCCCTCCTCACTGTCCCTCCTCACTGTCCCCTCCTCACTGTCCCTCCTCACTGTCCCACCTCACTGTCCCCTCCTCACTGTCCCCTCCTCACTGTCCCACCTCACTGTCCCCTCCTCACTGTCCCCTCCTCACTGTCCCTCCTCACTGTCCCTCCTCGCTGTCCCCTCCTCACTGTCCCTCCTCACTGTCCCCTCCTCACTGTCCCTCCTCACTGTCCCCTCCTCACTGTCCCCTCCTCACTGTCCCTCCTCACTGTCCCACCTCACTGTCCCCTCCTCACTGTCCCTCCTCACTGTCCCACCTCACTGTCCCCTCCTCACTGTCCCTCCTCGCTGTCCCCTCCTCACTGTCCCTCCTCGCTGTCCCCTCCTCACTGTCCCCTCCTCACTGTCCCCTCCTCACTGTCCCTCCTCGCTGTCCCCTCCTCACTGTCCCTCCTCGCTGTCCCCTCCTCACTGTCCCCTCCTCACTGTCCCTCCTCGCTGTCCCCTCCTCACTGTCCCCTCCTCACTGACCCTCCTCACTGTCCCACCTCACTGTCCCCTCCTCACTGTCCCTCCTCACTGTCCCCTCCTCACTGTCCCTCCTCGCTGTCCCCTCCTCACTGTCCCTCCTCACTGACCCTCCTCACTGTCCCACCTCACTGTCCCTCCTCACTGTCCCTCCTCGCTGTCCCCTCCTCACTGTCCCCTCCTCACTGTCCCTCCTCACTGTCCCTCCTCACTGTCCCCTCCTCACTGTCCCTCCTCACTGTCCCTCCTCGCTGTCCCCTCCTCACTGTCCCTCCTCGCTGTCCCCTCCTCACTGTCCCCTCCTCACTGTCCCCTCCTCACTGTCCCCTCCTCACTGACCCTCCTCACTGTCCCACCTCACTGTCCCCTCCTCACTGTCCCCTCCTCACTGTCCCCTCCTCACTGTCCCCTCCTCACTGTCCCTCCTCGCTGTCCCCTCCTCACTGTCCCTCCTCGCTGTCCCCTCCTCACTGTCCCCTCCTCACTGTCCCTCCTCACTGTCCCCTCCTCACTGTCCCTCCTCACTGTCCCTCCTCACTGTCCCTCCTCACTGTCCCTCCTCACTGTCCCTCCTCACTGTCCCTCCTCACTGTCCCTCCTCACTGTCCCTCCTCACTGTCCCACCTCACTGTCCCTCCTCACTGTCCCTCCTCACTGTCCCACCTCACTGACCCTCCTCACTGTCCCTCCTCACTGTCCCTCCTCACTGTCCCCTCCTCACTGTCCCTCCTCACTGTCCCTCCTCACTGTCCCTCCTCACTGTCCCCTCCTCACTGTCCCTCCTCACTGTCCCCTCCTCACTGTCCCTCCTCACTGTCCCCTCCTCACTGTCCCTCCTCACTGTCCCCTCCTCACTGTCCCCTCCTCACTGACCCTCCTCACTGTCCCCTCCTCACTGACCCTCCTCACTGTCCCCTCCTCACTGACCCTCCTCACTGTCCCTCCTCACTGACCCTCCTCACTGTCCCTCCTCACTGTCCCCTCCGCACTGTCCCTCCTCACTGTCCCACCTCACTGTCCCCTCCTCACTGACCCTCCTCACTGTCCCTCCTCACTGTCCCCTCCTCACTGTCCCCACCTCACTGTCCCTCCTCACTGTCCCTCCTCACTGTCCCTCCTCACTGTCCCTCCTCACTGTCCCCTCCTCACTGTCCCTCCTCGCTGTCCCCTCCTCACTGTCCCTCCTCACTGACCCTCCTCACTGTCCCCTCCTCACTGTCCCTCCTCACTGTCCCCTCCGCACTGTCCCCTCCTCACTGACCCTCCTCACTGACGCTCCTCGCTGACCTATCCTCCCTGACCCCTCCTACTGACCCCCGTCCTCAGTGGCCCACACTGTCCCCTACCAGGCTCCACCCACGCCCACCTGGTGCTCACCTCTCCAGGGCCTCGGTGCCAATGATGTCTGCCTGCGTGGAGATCTTGCCCCACATGGACACGATGATGGTCCTCTCAGCCCTGGTCAGAGACATGGTGGCGGCTCAGTGGGAGCTGGGTGTGCTGAGAACTGGTGTCCGTGGTGCTCAGCCCCCAGGGTCCCCTTATATACGTGGAGCCAGGGTGGGGGCCAGGCTGTGGTCATCGCTGGGAGAGGGGAGGGGGCCATGGGGGGTGGGTCTCTTATCAGATCCAGTGACAGTGGGCAGTCAGGGCCCGGTGGGCCTGGTGGGGTGAGGGACTATCACTCCGGCTGCCCTTGCTGGGCCTTAGAGGGGGCGTTGGCCACAGCCTGACCAGACTCCAGGGGAGATAGGGGCCCAGGCAGCCCAGTGCTGCACTGCCCTTGTCCGTTTCAGAATCACAAAATGGGAGAAGCCAGAGGAGCAGTGCCCACACACCCTCCTCGGCTGGCCTGTGCCCCTGCTGCCTGCATTGCTCCTCGGTGGGTCCTGTGGCTGGACCCACATGCCAGCATCCCCCCCGCACCACCACCACCCCTGCCAGACACTGGCTCTAGGATCCCTGGGTTTCCTCCAAGAAAGCAATGGTTTTGCCAAGTGGGCCCTGAGGAGGGAGGTACTGACTGGTTCTGTTCCTGAAAAGCTGGAGGAGGTGGCCGGTCAATAAGAGAATCCTAATGTCATGTGCTTTTGGGGACTGCTCTGTTGCTCACCACATTATTATTTCAACATACAATACAGTTGATTTTTTTTAATGTACTGCTCTGTGAATTTTGACATGTGTGTAGATTTGTGTAACCCCACCACAGTCAGGACACACAACAGCTCTATCAGCCCCAAAACTCCCACAGGCTGCCCCTTTGCAATCTCACCTTCCTCTGTCCCCTAAACCCAGACAACCACTATAATTCTGTCTTTTTCAAGAATATCCTATGAATGGAACCAGACGGCATGTCATCTTGTAGGACTGGCTTCTTTTACTTAGAATAATACCCTTGAGACCCATGCATGTTATTGCCGGTATCAGTAGTTGGCTTCCTTTTATTGCAGAGTAGCACTCCACGGTACTAACGTTCATTCATCCTCCCACTCAAACACGTGGGCTTTTTCCAGTTTGGGGCTATTACAAATAAAGCTGCTATGAACATTCTTGTGTAGGTCTTTATGTGAACATAAGTTTTTATTTCTCTGGGATGATACCATATCTAGGAGTAGGATTGTTGGTTCATGTGCTAAGTGTATGTTTAACTTTGTAAGAAACCACTAAACTGTTTTCCAGAGTGGCTTTACCGTTTTGCATTCCACTCAGCAATGAAGGGAAGTCCTAGTTTCCGTGCATCTTTGTCAGAATCTTTACATGTTAGTCGTTCTGACGGTTGTGACACAATATATCATTGTGGCTTCAATTTGTGTTTCCCTGATGGCCAGTGATGTGCAGCGTCTTTTAATGGGCTTATTTGCCATCCATGTATTCTCTTTTTAATTAATTAATTAATTTTTTTTTTTTTTGGCTGCGTTGGGTCTTTGCTGCTGTGCACAGGCTTTCTCTAGTTGTGGTGAGCAGGGGCTACTCTTCATTGCGGTGCACGGGCTTCTCATTGCGGTGGCTTCTCTTGTTGCGGAGCACTGGCTCTAGGCACGCAGGCTTCAGTAGTTGTGGCTTGCAGGCTCTAGAGCGCAGGCTCAGTAGTTGTGGCGCATGGGCTTAGTTGCTCCGCTGCATGTGGGATCTTCCCGGACCAGGGCTCGAACCTGTGTCCCCTGCATTGGCAGGCGGATTCTTAACCACTGCACCACCAGGGAAGTCCCATATATTCTCTTTGGTGAAATATCTCTTCTGGTCTTTTGACCATTTTAAAATTTGGTTGTTTGTTTTCTTATTGTTGAATTTTGAGAGTTCTGTATATATTCTGGATGCAATCATTTGTCAGATATGCAATTTGCAAATATTTCCTCCTAGTTTGTAGCTTGTCACTTCATTTTCTTAATAGTGTCATTTGCGGAGCCAAAGTTTTATTTTTTATTAATTAATTAATTTTTTTTTGCGGTACGCGGGCCTCTCACTGTTGTGGCCTCTCCCATTGCGGAGCACAGGCTCCGGACGCGCAGGCTCAGCGGCCATGGCTCACGGGCCCAGCCGCTCCGCAGCATGTGGGATCTTCCCGGACCAGGGCACGAACCCGTGTCCCCTGCATCGGCAGGCGGACTCTCAACCACTGCGCCACCAGGGAAGCCCCAAAGTTTTATTTTTGATGAAGTCTAATTTATCAAGTTTTTCTCTTAAGATTCATGTTTTTAGAGTCATGCCTGAGAATTCTTTGCCTAATCCCAGGTCACAGAGACTTTTATCTATGGTTTCTTCTAAATGTTTCATAGTTTATATTTTACACTTAGATCCATGATCCATTTTGAGATAATTTTTGTATGAAGTGTGAGGTTTATGTCCAGGTTTTTTTTCTTTGCCTATGAGTGTTCAATTTTTCTAGCACCTTTTGTTGAAAACACTATACTTTCTCTATTGAATTGCCTTCTCTAATTCATTTGTAAAAGATTAATTTGACATATTTCTACAGGTCTATTTCTGTACTCTCTATTTTGTTCCATTGATCTATGTGTCTATCCTTCACCAAAATCACACTGTGTTTATTACTGTAAACTTTATGTTCGGTCTTAAAATTAGATCCTGTCCCAAGAATGGAAGAAAACATTTGCAAATCATACATCTGATAAGGGACTGATCCACAATATAAAAAAACTTACAACTGAAAAATAGAGACAAAAAACTAATTGAAAACTGTGCAAAGGACTTTAATAGACAATACTCTAAAGAAAACATACAGATGTCCAATAAGCACATGAAGAGATGCTCAGCATCGTTACTCATTAGGGAAATGCAAATCAAAACCAAACAGAGCACACTCACTAAGATGGCTATAATCAAAACCCCTAACCCTGAACTCTAACCCTAACCTTACCTACACCTATTAGAATGGCTATATTTAAAAGACAAATAACAAGTGTTGGTGAGGAGGTGGTGAAATTGGAATCTTTAGACACTGCTGGTGGGAATGTAAAATGGTGCAGCTAGTGTGGAAGACAGCCTGGCAGTTCCTCAAAAGGTTAAACATAGAGTTCCCATATGACCCAGCAATTCCATTCCTTAGTATATACCCAATAAAATGAAAACATACATCCACTCAAAAACTTGTACTGTGTTCGTAGCACCAACCACTATTTATAATAGCCAAAAAATGCAAAAAACCCAAATGTCCTTCAACTGATGAATGGGTGAATCAAACATGGTATAATCTATGCAATGGAATAGTATTCCATCAAAAAAAGGAACAAAGTACTGATACATGAATGAACCTTGAAAAAATACATATTGTGGGACTTCCCTGGTGGCACAGTGGTTAAGAATCCACCTGCCAATGCAGGGGACACGGGTTTGATCCCTGGTCTGGGAAGATCCCACATGCCGTGGAGCTAAGCCCATGTGCCACAACTCCTGAGCCTGTGCTCTAGAGCCCACAAGCCACAACTACTGAAGCCCACACACCCTAAAGCCCACATGCCGCAACTGCTGAGCCTACATGCCACAACTACTGAAGCCCACGTTCTCTAGGGCCCGTGTACTGCAACTACTGAGCCTGAGTGCTGCAACTACTGAAGCCCGCAGGCCTAGAGCCAGTGCTCCACAACAAGAGAAGCCACCACAATGAGAAGCCCGCGCACCACAACAAAGAGTAGCCTCTACTTGCTGCAACTAGAGAAAGCCCGAATGCGGCAACAAAGACCCACCACAGACAAAAAAAAAAAAAAAATTAAAAATACATATTGTATGATTCCATTTATATATATGTCAAGGACAGGCAAATCCTTAGAGACAGAAAGTAGATTAGGTTGTCTGGGGCCGGGGTAGTTGCGGGGTGTGACTGCTAATGCAGATGGGTTTCCTTTTGGGGTGATGCAAACGTCCTAAAATTGTGCTGATGGCTGCATAACTCTCGAATATACTAAAACCCGCTGAATTGCACACTTTAAATGGGTGGAATATATGGTATGTGAATTTTATCTCAATAAAGGTGTTAAAAGCCTGGGTGATGTCATTCCTCCCTCATTATTCTTTTCCAAAATGGTTTTGGTGATTCTGGTTCCTTTGCCTTTCTGTATGAATTTTGGAGTGAGTCAAAGAGTTATCTGCACAAAAGCCTATGAGACTATTTACAGAATGGGTAAACATTTCCCGCGTGGAGAGTTCTGATCACAGATATTTTGCTGAACTATTCTTAGAGAAAATTGTGAGGCTCAGACAAGCCCTCTGATTGGAAAATGTGTACAAGAATAAGCAAGGATCGAGCACCTTCTGTATGCCAGGCACTGTGCTCGGCACGTTGTCATGTCATGATGTTGGTCTCTTCTACGCCCAAGCCGGGCTTGATGGGAGTGTGGAGTTCGAATGCAGGAGCTGAGTCCAATGGATACCTCCCCACTGCTGAGCAGAGAGGGCGGGGATCTCACCTGGGCTGTTGGTGCCTGTCTGTGGCCTGGAGGTAGAGTCTGCCTTCATGGAAGCCCCTTCCCGGTCTCTCCCTACTTACATTTCACAGCTGTCCCCCTCTTCTCCTGTGACAGGGTCACCCTCTCCCAGGGAGGTGCCCACCCTCCACTGGCCTTAGGCTTGTTGCTACCTCTCCTGGCAGTGCTGACTCCAGGGCCCCAGGTGTTCACAGGGAGTGTTTTGCCTCTCTGGGTTTGTTCCAGAATGGGATGAGCCTGGTCCTCCCCAGTCACCTCTGGCTGTTGCTTGGTTCAGAAGGAAACTCCAGGGCCACCACCAGCATATGGGCCTTCCATAAGGGTATGTAAGCCTGATCCTGAGGCTTCAGCTCCTAGAAAGGAGAGGTGTCAGCAGGGAGACAGACAGAGACAGATGGACAGACTGGCAGAGAAAACAGACTGAGCGAGGGAGACAGAGGAGGCTGAGCGCCAGGTGGAAGGTCACGCAGAGGGAGGGAGTCTGGAGGTCCTGGGTGAGGCTGGAGCTGGCCTGCCAGGCGAAGGTATTAAGTCTGCCAGAGGGGGAGGCACAGTAGGGTCTCAGTGAGGGATGTGTCTGGGAGAAGCCCCCCAGCTGCAGTGTCTGGGGTCTGTGGCCAGGAGCCAGTGTGGGAGGTAATGAGTGTGGACTCTAGGCCTCCCACTATGGGGCCGGTCCTCCCCTCCTCTCTGGCCTCAGGGCCTCCTGTTTCTCTCCCGGCAGCACCTCCCCCCATCCTTGGCCTCCATAAGAGAGGGAGCCACAGGAAGCCACTTTGTTTCTGAAACTACCAAGCCCTGCAAAGCATTGGTGTGGGCAGGAGCCCTTTTCTTTTTTTTACTTTTTTCATTGTAAAATATAGCACAAGATTACATCATAGCCTAATGAATTATGTCATAGCCTAATTAATTATTATAAGGCACATATTCAGCAACCCAATCCCCCCCAAAGGTGACCCCTACCCTGACTTACCTTCTTGCTTTTCAATAACTTAAAAAAAATTATTTACTTATTTATTTAGTTTTGGCTGCGTTGGGTCTTTGTTGCAGTGTGTGGGCTTCTCACTGCAGTGGCTTCTCTTGTTGAGGAGTACAGACTCTAGGCTCACGAGCTTCAGTAGTTGTGGCTCGTGGGTTCTAGAGCGCAGGCTCAGTAGTTGTGGCGCACGGGCTTAGTTGCTCTGCGGCATGTGAGATCTTCCCGGACCAGGGCTCGAACCTGGGTCCCCTGCATTGGCAGGCAGATTCTTTTTCTTTTTTTTAGTACTTCCTTTTTTTTTTAAGATTTATTTTTTTTATTTATTTATTTATTTTATTGGCTGCGTTGGGTCTTCCGTTGCTGTGCGCTGGCTTTCTCTAGTTGCAGCAAGCGGGGGCTACTCTTCGTTGCGGTGCGAGGGCTTTTCATTGCAGTGGCTTCTCTTGTTGTGGAGCACAGGCTCTAAGGCACGCAGGCTTCAGTAGTTGTGGCACACGGGCTTAGTTGCTCTGCGGTATGTGGGATCTTCCTGGACCAGGGCTCGAACCCGTGTCCCCTGCATTGGCAGGCGGATTCTTAACCACTGTGCCACCAGGGAAGCCCAGGCGGATTCTTAACCACTGCGCCACCAGGGAAGTCCCTCAATAACTTTTTACTACCCAAATATGTGTCCTTAGGCACTTTAGTTGGTTTTGCCTGATTTTGGCCTTCAGGTACATGAAACAGTACAGTGTCTTCTGTCACCCATGTTTGTGACATGCCAGAGATGCTGTGGGTGTTCATTGTCATCTCTGTGTTGTATTTCCTTGTAGGAATATATCACAGAGTTACACAGGGTACTGGGGAATGGACATTTGGGTTGTTTAGTTCTTGGTTGCTGTGAATGATGCTGCAGTGAACATTCTGTCAGATATATTCCTAGGAGCGGGGCTGCTGGGTCTAGGGCATGGGAATTCTCAGCTTCAGTAATTAATGCCAGACCGCTTTCTGGAGCAGCTGTACCACCTTGCATTCCCCTAGTGATGGTTGAGTTCCTCGTTCTCCACATCCTTACAAACGTTTGCTGTGGTAGGTCTCCTGGTCTCAAATTTTAGCTATTCTGGTGGGTGTGTATTAGTTTCTCACATGGTCTTAATTTGCACTTTCCTAACGCTGATGAGCTTGGGCCCCTGTTCACATATTTGCTGTCCTTTGGATTTCCTCTTTTTTGAAGCTTCCAAGTCATGGCCATTTTTCTACTGTGTTGCCAGTCTTATTGATTTATAGGAATTTTAAAAATATTCTGGATATAAGTTCTTGTCAGTTTCACGTGTCTTATATCCCCCAGGTCTGTACCTTGCCTGCACTCTCTTAGCACTGTTTTTGAATGGAAGTTTATAATTTTAATGCAATAAAATTTAGTGATTTTTAAAATTGGGTTTAAAAATGTTGTACCTTTCAGGCTTCCCTGGTGGCGCAGTGGTTGAGAGTCCGCCTGCCGATGTAGGGGACACGGGGTCGTGCCACAGTCTGGGAGGATCCCACATGCCACGGAGCGGCTGGGCCCGTGGGCCATGGCCGTTGAGCCTGCGCGTCCGGAGCCTGTGCTCCGCAACGGGAGAGGCCACAACAGTGAGAGGCCCGCGTACCGCAAAAAAAAAAAAAAGTGTTGTACCTTTCTATACACAACAGCCAAAAGGTGGAAACAACCCAAATGTCCATCAGTGGAGGAATGGATCAACAAATCATGATACTTCTGTACAATGAGATATTATTCAGCCATAAAAATGAAGCACCAACACACCCTGACATGGATGAACCTTGAGAACATTATTCTAAGTGAAAGAGGCCAGATGTGAAAGGCCACATATTGTGTGATTCTATTTATATGAAGCATCCAGAATGGGCAAATCCAAAGAGACAGGAAGTGGATGAGTGGGTGCCAGGGGCTGGGGGGAGGGCAGTGGGGAGGATGGGGAATGATGAAAATATTCTGGAACTAGTTAGTGATGATGGTTGCGTCCATTACGAATATACGAAATGTCACTGAATTAACTGTTCACTTTCAAATGGTTAATTTTACGTTGTGCAAATTTTACCTCAATTTTTTAAGCAAGTGGAATAAGCATTGGACTGAAGGCTTCAGTGAAGTGAACCTTCTGTATTACGTTTCTAAGAACTTTACTGTTTGGTCCTTTGAGCTGGGCAACAGTCCACCTTGGACTGATTTTGTGTGGTGTGAGGTAAGGTCTGTTGTGTGGCCCTAGCTAACATTTACCAAGTGCTTTCTAAGTCCTGGGCATAGACCGATACTCTTCATATTGGGTATTTGACCCTCACAGCTCTGTGAGAGAAGTTTTATTTTATTATCATGACATGTTTTAAGATAAGGAAACAGAGGCTCGGGAAGGTTACGAAACACATTCAGTTTCAGTAGAGGGGGACCAGCCCCAGTGGGCAGAGGAGACCAAGGTTTGTTGTGGGCAAGGTCTTCTGTCTCTGGGCCTTGCATTCCCCGCCTGAAACAAGAGGAGCCTGAGCTTGTGCAGGACTTCAGGGTGCTGAAACCTGCTGGCCTCTGGGCCGAATTCCAAGCCCCAGGCTTGTTCTGAGCTTGTGCAGTTGGGCCTGAGTTCAGAGGGCCCTGGTCTCAGCAGAAGACGGAGGAGGGATCTGCATACCCTCACCCAAAAGCAGCCCCGGGTGAGCCCCAGTTTCCCTGGTTTAACCTCGGATGGGGGTTAGAATAGCCTCCATCACACTCTTAAGAGGGATGAGATGTCACCATGTGACCTTGGGACACAGCAGCATGAATTCAAGATTATTGTGGTTCCTATTGTAGGTGAATGATTCTTTCTGGGCAGAGATGGTGGAGATGTCAAGGTGGGTCTGAGATAGGGTCTGTGAGCCCCGCCTGGCCCTCTGGCAGTCTGTGGTGGCTCTATCAGGCCCAGACCAAGTGGCAGGACTGATAAGGCCTGGCCGTCCAAGGGGCCTCCTGGCCCTGCCCCGGGGAGTGGGGGGAGAACCCAGGCTGGGAGGAAAGGTCAGGAGTTTCTGTTTCCAAGAATCCTCTTACCTTCCAAAAAGCAGGTTACTAAAGAGAGTTATTTAAATTTAAAATGAGGACTTAGAGGTGTGGGGTGCTGGCAGGGAGGAGTCTGAGGACATACCCTGCAGTGAGCAGAGGCTGGGCCTGGGCACATCATTGTTCAGGAGACCATTTGTTCCCACTGCTGTTACTGGTGGGGAACCTGAGGCCCAAAGTAGGGCCAGCCTACCCTCGGTCCCTCTGGCTGCCGGCACCAGGCTGGATTGGCCAGGGAGTGGCCATGAGCCCTGGTTTCCCTAACAGCCCAGTGAGGCAGACAGACAGACAGACATGGACTGAGATGCTGCCAGTGAAGGTGATGTGGGATTTGGACCGCGCTTCCTCCAGTCCAGCCCTCCGACAGCCCTGCACCTGGGCCTTGGGAAGGGTTGTATCCATGACCTCTGGGAGCGGGGATCCTGGTGAGCTCCCATCACCATTCATGGATTCCAGTGCTTGTTACAATAAAAAGACATTAGCCACACAGCCAGAAAAATAAACAATGGATACTTTTGTGAAGGTTGCTAGCAGGGAGAGGGCCCTGAGTGGGTAATTGAGGAATGATGGTTTCTCCATGTCTGGGCCTTCCCCCAGCCCAAGGACAGCCAGGTTCTGGGGCCATAGGACCATCCAATGGGGCAGCAGCATGTCCAGGGAAGTCGGAGGAAGGAGGCCTGAGTCAGAGTCCTGGTTCTTATGTCTGGGCACCCGCAGATTCCCAGCACCCCTGTGGGGAGGCCCCCATTACCACAGCTAGCCCATCTACCCAGCTCTCCCAACCTCACATCCTGCTCCTGTACCCTTGTTTCCATTCTGGGGACATTCATGGGAACGGGGGGAGAACTCAGAAAACTTTTGATGATACACAAAATCAATATATTCTAGACTGGGAAAAAGGCTTGCAGAATCTGTAACAGAGGGTAACTAACCCTCACAAAATAAAAATACATCAAAGAAGGACAAACAACCCAAAAGGAAACATGAAGGCAATTCTTAGGCTCTGGCAAATAATCAAGTGATACAGTTAGTTCTTCTCCTCAGCAATAAAAAAATGCAACATAACACACTATTTCCTTTTTTTTTTGAAATTTTGGGAAAAAATAAAGTCCATGCTATGCAGCCCTGGGCAGGGCAATATGTTGGTGGGCAACGTCTGAGACATTTCAGATGCATGTACCCGTTATCCTGGCAGATTCAACCCATGAATCTGTCCTGCAAAATACACGTTTGTGTCATCTTCAGTGCAAGAGGTTACTTTGGCAATGAAAATCTCATTCCTTAGCCCATTGGTTACTTTCTCATGCATCTGATGTGCTTGAAAAGATTTGGAAACAGTTGCAGTAGACTGTTCACTACAGTAATCTCCGGGGGAAGACTGGGATGGGGTGGGTGGGGTGATTTTTTTTTTTACTTTTTAAAAACAGCTGTACTGTGAGATAGAATTCACATATCATACATTCCACCCATTCAAAGTGTGCAGTTCAGCGGGTTTTAGTATATTCAGAGAGTTATGTGACCATCACCACAATTTTAGAACACTTTCATCACCCAAAAGAAACCCCATCCCCATTAGCAGTCACACCCCCCCCAACTACCCCAGCCCCAGACAACCTAATCTACTTTCTGTCTCTAAGGATTTGCCTATTCTGGACATTTATATAAATGGAATCATACGGTATCTATTTTTTCAAGGTTCACTCATGTATCGGTACTTTGTTCCTTTTTATGACTGAATACTGTTCCATTGCATAGATTATACCTTATTGGATTCACCTATTCATCAGTTGGAGGACAGTTGGGTTATTTGCACTTTTTGGCTATTATGAATAGTGGTGCTATGAACACAGTACACGTTTTTGAGTGGATTTATGTTTTAATTTTATTGGGTATATACTAAGGAATGGAACTGCTGGGTCATATCGGAACTCTATGTTTAACCTTTTGAGGAACTGCTAGGCTGTCTTCCACAGTAGCTGCATCATTTTACATTCCCACCAGCAGTGTCTCAAGATACCAATTTCACCAACACTTGTCATTTTTCTTTTGGATTATAGCCATCCTAGTGGGTGTGATGTGTTCTCTTTCTGGTTTTGATTTGCGTTTCTCTAACGAGGAATGATGTTTGAGCATCTTTTCACGTACTTCCAGGCTACTTGTCTATATTCCTTGGGGAAATATCTATTCACATCTTTTGCCCACTTCTCAGTTGGCTACTTGTCTTTTTCTTGTAGAGTTGTAAGAGTTTAAAATATATATATTCTGGATACAATTCCCTCATCAGATATATGACTTGCAAACATTTTCTCACGGTTCGTGAGCGCTCTTTTAACTTTGTTGGTCTTGTCCTTTGAAGCACAAAATTTCGCAACTCTACTCAGGACAATTAACTTCTTCTTTGGTTGCTCGTGCACTTGGTGTCGTATTTAAGAAACCTCTGCCTAGCCCCAGGTCACGAGGACTTAACCCCCGTGTTTTCTCCTAAGAGTTTTACAGGGTCAGCTCTTACATTTAGGTCCGTGATCCACTGAAGTAATTTTTTTTTTTACTTTTTTATTTTATTCCTTTATGTTTCTAAGAAAGAACTTTCTGCCCAAAGCAAGTGTTCCTTTTATAACGAATAAAGCAACATTTAGAGAAAGATTCCTTGAACCGTACGACTAACCCAGCCACACCCTCCCGCTAGCGTTCCCGTTCGCTCTTCTCCCCACTCCAGAAAAGGGCCGCGCCCCGCATGCGCACGAGCACAGCACCCAGAGACGGCCTCGCGCCTGCGCACACAGCAGCCTGCGCCTGCGCAAACACCTTCGGTCCGCGCGCAGGCATCTTATGCGCGTTTACCCCGTGCTGTTGCACGAGTCTCGCGAGCGTTGCCGGCCGCGTTAGGGGGAGCCAGGTTTGCGTCACTGCCGCGCGGGAGACGTCGGCTTGGCTCCCCTCGACCCCCGCCCGAACCAGTCCTCAGAGCGCTCTGTTCCGCGTCCCCGGCCCGTCCACCTGGGGGTCCCCACGGCCCCCCCCCCAGGTCCCGTCCCGGCCTTGGCCCCGGCCCGACCCCTCCCCAGGTCCCCGGCGGGATGGGGGACAACACCAGCCCCATCAGCGTGATTCTGGTGAGCTCGGGGAGCCGGGGCAATAAGCTGCTGTTCAGGTACCCCTTCCAGAGGAGCCAGGAGCACCCGGCGTCCCAGACAAGTAAGTGGGCGCCGGGCGGAGGGCCTGGCGCCGCCTCCCTCGCCGTTAGTGGAGAAGTCGTTTCCTTTTTCCTTCTTATCGTACGGGCGGTGCCTTCTCATCACAGAGTGTTGGGGAAGGATAGAAAAGTAAAAAGAAGCAGGGAAAAAAAAAATCACTCATAATTTTAGCATGCCAAAGCCACTCCTGCTAACGTTTCATCGGTGTCTCTGGCCTTTTAAAAGAGCTAAAGCACCGTATGAATATATTCAGCTTGGATTAAGTACGAAATCCAGGTACATCGGAAGTTTTCTTTGACCTCTTCCCCCCAGTTCTGCTGCTCCTCCCTCGCTTGCAGGGATCACCACTTACCATGTTCATAATTGTTCCTCCTGTACATAGACACCAAATATACTTCCATAGAAAAATAGTTTATTGCTTTGGGTTTTTTCCGCCTCTCGCATAGCTGTATTGTTCTCAGTCGCTCTTTTTTCCATTGGGCCATCTGCCTTGGAGCATTTTCCAACCTAGTAAACAGATCACCTCCTTTTTTGGTTGTACACAGCTGCCTGGTAAGAACATGCCCTTTCCCTATGGGTGGACGTGTAGGTTACTTGCAGTTTTTCACTATCATGAATGTTCAATTTGTAATTTATGTGATTTTAAAAATTACTTTTTAAAAAAATACATTTCATTTTTGGCTGTGTTGGGTCTTCGTTGCTGCACACCGACTTTATCTAGTCACGGCGAGCGGGGCCTGCTCTTTGTTGCGGTGCGCGGACTTCTCATTGTGGTGGCTTCTTTTGTGGAGCACGGTCTCTAGGCACGCGGGCTTCAGTAGCTGTGGCACGTGGGCTCAGTAGTTGTGGCTCGTGGGCTCTAGAGCGCAGGCTCAGTAGTTGCAGCGCGAGGGCTTAGTTGCTCCGTGGCATGTGGGATCTTCCTGGACCAGGGCTCGAACCCGTGTCCCCTGCAGTGGAAGGCGGATTCTTAACCCCTGCGCCACCAGGGAAGCCCTAAAAATTACTTTTAAATTTCTAACTATGGTACAAAGTTTTAAAGGTACAAATGGATTTAGATTATGAAAAGAAAGTTCTTTCATCGATCCTAGCCACCCACATCCCCTTGTAGGGTCAGGTGCTGTTACCATTTTCTTGTGCATCTTTGCGAAACCTTCTGTGTAAATACAAGCATATACATGCATTGTTTTATTTTCTAAACACAAGTGAGCACACAATTCACACTGTTCTGCCCTGTTTCCATTTTCACTTTACATCTTGGATATAGATTCAGAATTATCAGAATCATGGGAGGAATTTGCTGTGATTTAGTCATCCAGTCTTCTGTTGATGGGCATTTAAGTTGTTTCCAGTCTTTTGCTAATACAGTGTGAATGTCCTTTATGGATATATATTTTCATTCTGCAGGATATATGATCAATTCACAGAAACGGGGTGTTCATATCCAAGGGATGATCCGCTGTGTTTTTTTGTTTTAATTTATTTAATTTATTTTATTTTTGGCTGTGTTGGGTCTTTTGTTGCTGCACGCGGGCTTTTCTCTAGCTGTGGCAAGCAGGGGCTACTCTTCGCTGCGGTGCATTGGCCTCTCATTGCGGTGGCTTCTCTTGTTGCGGAGCGCGGGCTCCAGGCATGCCAGCTTCAGTAGTTGTGGCTCGTGGGCTCCAGAGCGCAGGCTCAGTAGTTGTGACGCACGGGCTTAGTTGCTCCATGGCATGTGGGATCCTCCCAGACCAGGGCTCGAACCTGTGTCCCCTGCACTGGCAGCCGGATTCCCAACCACTGTGCCACTAGGGAAGCCCCTCCGCTATGTATTTTTAATAGATCAGATTTTTCTATGTTTGTTAATGAGATAGGTGAAAAATTGTATCGGATAGTAGTTTTAATGGGCACTTGCCTTCCAGCTGAGAGTGATCATGTTTTCCTGTTTTCAAAGCCGTTTGGATTTCCTTTTTAGTGAACCACCTATTCATAACCTTTGCCTAATTTCCTCTTGGATTGCTTGATTTTTTTTCTTTACAGATTTGAAGGAGTTTTTTTATATATTTAGGATAAAAATAGACCTTTTTGACAAAGCTGTACATATTTAGCCAGTTTGCCTGTGAGTTTTTTTTTTAATAATATATTTATTTATTTATTTATTTTTGGCTGTGTTGGGTTTTCGTTTCTGTGCGCAGGCTTTCTCTAGTTGCGGCGAGTGGGGGCTACTCTTCATCGCGGTGCACGGGCTTCTCATTGTCGTGGCTTCTCTTGTTGCTGAGCACAGGCTCTAGACACGCAGGCTCAGTAGTTGTGCCTCACGGGCTTAGTTGCTCCGCGGCATGTGGGATCTTCCCAGACCTGGGCTCGAACCCGTGTCCCCTACATTGGCAGGCAGATTCTTAACCACTGCGCCACCAGGGAAGCCGTGCCTCTGAGTTTTGATTTTTATGGAATCAAGTTTTCAGTCTGTTCTTTCGTGGTTTCTGAGTTTTGTTACACATAGAAAAGCCTTCTGCTCTCCAAGATTATTAACAAAAGGAGTCTCTCGTGTTTTCCCGTGGAATGTTTATCTTCTTGTTTTAAAAATGTGTTTCTTTTGGTGTAAGGTGAAGGCTCCTTCCTGGAGCTGGTATTTTCTGGGCACTTGCTGAGAGTTGTGTGTATGCCCCCATTTGCCTCCTGGAGCCTTGTGGAGCAGGCGCTGTGATGGATGAAGAAAGATGTGGGAACATGCGGCCCACACACGGCTAGAGAGGGGTTGGCTCAGAGTCAGTATAATTTTCTCTTCCGTGTGGCTGCCTAGTCCCAGCATCATTTTATGGACTCATTCACGTTGCCCTCCTGATTAGTTTTGCTGCCTTCATGGCATACTAAATTCCCATGTTTATTTGAGTTTGTTTTCTGACTTTTCTTACCTCTCCCAATAATCTATCTATGTGTGGGTTCCACACAGATGAATTATTGTAACTTTGTAGTGTGTTATACCATCAGGTAGGATTAGTCATTTATCATCACCTTTCTTCTTCAGCATCATCCTGGTGTTTCTGCTTGCTTTCCTTGTAAACATTAGCAGTGACTGTGTTAGATCCCACTCCCAAGCCATTGCTATTGTTTTGGGGGTCACATTAAACATGGTGATTAAATGGGGAAAACGGGATCTTTATGTTGAATCTTCTCATTCAGGAACATAGTCTGTCCTCTTTTCATCCTCGTCACCCTTGTTAGCATTTCTGTTTTCTTCTTGGGCCTCTTGTACATGAAAAACTTGCCTGTGATAAATGTCCTTAAGTCTCTTTTTTTTTTTTTCCTTTATTTTTTGGCTGCATTGGGTCTTCGTTGCTCCGTGCGGGCTTTCTCTAGTTGAGGCGAGCGGGGGCTACTCTTCGTTGCGGTGCACGGGCTTCTCATTGCAGTGGCTTCTCTTGTTGCAGAGCACGGGCTCTAGGCGCGCGGGCTTCAGTAGTTGTGGCATGCAGGCTCAGTAGTTGTGGCTCACGGGCTCTAGAGTGCAGGGTCAGTAGTTGTGGTGCACGGGCTTAGTTGCTCCACGTCATGTGGGATCTTCCCTGAGCAGGGCTCGAACCTGTATCCCCAGCATTAGCAGGTGGATTCTTAACCACTGTGCCACCAGGGAAGTCCCTGTCCTTAAGTCTTTAAACGTTATTATTTGGGTAAGATATTGTTGTTTTTGTATATGAAGGATATTGCTGTATGGACATTTAAAAATTATTTCTTTTACCTGTGCTTTTTCCAGCCTAGTTGCCAGCATACACTGAGAGCGTGTGTGTGTGCATGCGTGCATATATGTATAATCCCTTTTTTTTTTAACTTAACATAGTAGCAAGAACATTTCCCATGTTATCACAGCTTCTTGGAAACTATAATTTTAAACTTTTTTTTTTGTGGCCGTGCCATGTGACATGCGGGATCTTGGTTCCCCGACCAGGGATTGAACCCACACCCCCTGCAGTGGAAGGACGGAGTCTTAACCACTGGGCCACCAGGGAAGTCCCAGTACCATGCTGTTTTGATTACTGTAGCTTTGTAGTATTGTCTGAAGTCTGGGAGGGTTATGCCTCCAGCTCCATTCTTTTTCCTCAGGATTGCTTTGGCAATTCTGGGTCTTTTATGGTTCCATATAAATTTTAGGATTATATGTTCTAGTTCTGTGAAAAATATCATGGGTAATTTGATAGAGATTGCATTAAATCTGTAGATTGCTTTGAGTAGTATGGCCATTTTAACAATATTAGTTCTTCCAATCCAAGAGCAGAAGCCATCACTTTTAATGGTTCAACAACCTTCCTGTATGTGGATGGATCCTGTTTTCTTAGCTATTTTCCCCTTTTTGCCTTCACTCAGGTAAGCCTCGTAGCAGATATGCTGTCAACAGCACCAGAGAGCATGCCGAGGACCAGGACGGTGACTCCAGGTACGGGCTCTGCATTCACTCCGTGGCGGGCCTGGTCCTCCCATTGACCCAGATGTTTTTTCCCCTGAGGAACCCCGTGTTCTCTTTTCCACTTGGTCAGGAGTTTCAGGCAGACAGAGGTGGGGATTGTGTTGCCAGTCTCTGGCTTTCTGCCTAGTTTGGCTTTATGGTCCTGCTGTGGGCTGTGTGGTTGGTAGGGCAGGTTGGAGAACAGATGAAGCCGTGTCCCTGCAGAACATTTATCTCCCATGAGAGGAACATGCAGGACGGCAGATCGCGGTGCTGTCCTCAGACCCTAGTCGTCAAGCACGTGTCCAGAGGTCAAATGTAGGTGCTTGGGTGCAGCACAGCCTGTCCAGGTGGTGAGGTGGCCTGAGAGCCAGGGCTGTCGTGACCCTTGCTTTTTAGGGCCCGGATGAAAGGCAGGTCCTGTTCCTTCCTGTGCATGCTACCCCTCTTCTCTCTGGGAAGTGCTTTCTGGGTGGCAGCCTTGAGAAATGACCACTTCTGCCTTCTTATGTTCATTTTAAAGCTTAATGAATTGTAACTCAGGCCCAGATGAAGGAGAAAAGAGTGTAAATTGCCAGTCCTGCGTGAGGTAACGTCTGTGGGAAAGTAGCTGAGGTCCCCATGCTGGGCCCTCGCCATGCAGTGCGTTAGTATGGTTTCCCTTAGTTCTCTGACACGGCACCACACCTGCCATAGTGCTGTGTACTTCCAAGAGGGGTTTGTATCCCTTTGTGTAAGGGTGTCAGGGACCTCTGGCATGACCAGTGACTATCTCTGAGGGGAGTGGGTTCTGGAAGAGGGACCAGTGGTGGGGGGGTGCTGCTGGATACCCCGTGGGTCATCCTGCTTGACTTAGAGGCCTGTGGATGTCGTGTCCTTTAAAGATGGCAACAGGGAACAAACTCTTGTTTGTGAGGCACATAGAAAGCTTTTGCCCCTGCACACCCGCTGAGTGCATTTTGTCCCCCACCTGTGCCATGGAGAGTTCAGAGCAGGGCTGGCCACCCGCCTGCTCCGTGACGTGAGGCTCGGGCTGCTGAAGATTCAGAAAGAGCTCTTCGAACAGTCTGTGAGGAGGACTGGCAGCACCTAATTGCTGCAGTTACTTTTCAGAGGCTTGTAATAAAATGACCATGAGGATGTTTTCTGGGGAATTCATTCTGTATTTAGCATAATGAAGAGAGGAAACCAGGGGAAGGGAATAAGACATTGTGGGTCTGTCGGGACCCCAGACATGCTTGTTCCCTAAGGAGAACAAGCTGGTCTCTTTAGACATTCATAAAACTGAAGAATGCCTCTATTTGGTCATTTTAACACATTGTAGCACCTGGTGATCCCACTCCCCACCCCACCTTCAGAGGTACAGGTCAGTACCCCCAGGGGCCCAGCTGCGTTTTGTTGTACAGACCTGCCAAGCTCCTGCTCTTGCCCTGGCACCCGGGGGGCGCTGTCCCAGCCCAGACATCTTCCCGGAGCCACGCAGTGACGGTGCCTCACACCCATTCTCCATTTTCCTTGATTGTCATTTTCAGAGGTGCTTTTTCTTCTGCAACCGGTGGAACGTTCCTGCTTGTCGGTTTGCCAGGTCAAAGGCACGTTAATAGGCCTGATGGGTTGCCTCTGCGTGTGGTGATGGCTGGCCTCAGGGGAGGGAGGACGCAGAGCTGCGCTGCCCAGGGCTGTCCTCCCTGGCCCGGGTGGCCGTTTAAAATGAGGTGGACTGAAATTAAATAAAATTAGAAACGGGGACTTCCCTGGCAGTCCAGTGGTTAGGACTCTGCGCTCTCACTGCCGAGGGTGTGGGTTCGATCCCTGGTTGGGGAACTAAGATCCCGCAAGCCGTGCGGTGTGGCCAAAAAAGAAAGAAAGAAAGAAATTGAGTTCCTCAGTTGCACTGACCGCATTTCAGGTGCTCAGTGGCCCCACGTGACCAGCTGCCACTGTGTTGGAAGGCGCAGGTTTAGTGTCTTTCCATCGTGTCGAAAGCTTTGTTGGCTGCACTGCCTTAGAGCACGGGCTAGTTTTATGAGATGAATCATCATGATGATGTGTTTCAGGGTACAGGAATTGACCATCACAATTCTTTTAACCCTTTTCTAGAATTCACTAGGGAGAGAAGAAAATGGATATTGTCTGTTTTCTCTACAGCCTGAAGGTCAAGCTTAGGAAAGGTGCGGTCTTCCTGTTAGGGAGGTAAGCTCTGCAAGTGGCCACAGGACCTCGGGAATTGGGGCTGAGATACTCATCATCGCTCTGCAGTTTTCGTGAGGCTTCTACCTGTGGGACCTCATTTGATCTTGTTGAGACGGTTTGGTCAGAAGATTGAACACTTGTGCCCAGGCGTCTAGCTAGTGCGTGTGGTGCTGGGCTCTGACTGGTGTCCTCTGGCCTTGCTCTTGCTTCTGAGAACTGACTCATTCTTGCCCGGCCTGGGTTCACACGTAAGAATTGGAGCGTTGGTGGAAAGACTGTGCAGTACGTCTTCCACGTGGGGAGTGTCTGTTCTTGCTTGTGTGGCAGAGTGGCTTAGCCTTGACCTCAGTAGTTAATGTAAGTGGTGGTACTTCTGCCAGACCGTAGCACTGTGTTGATCACGACCTCGTAACTCTTCATGATTTTTAGAGTTGCTGTGTTCTTGTTTGGTCTCGATGGTCCTGTTCCTGTCTCAGCGAGCCGTGTCCTCCAGGCGATGGGCGGTTGGCTGCAGGGTAAGGCCAAGGCTTCTCCACCGTCCTTCTGTCTCAGTTCCTGCCGCATTCTCCCGTGGTTGTGCTGGACTCCTGATTTCCCTCAGTGTTGGAGAAGGCCTGACGGGCACACAGGCTCACTGCCCTGTGCCCCATGAGTGCCCAGGCTTTCCACAGCCCCTGCCCTTTCTCCCCCTGGACTTAGTTAGCTGGTTCTCTGTACCTGAGTGCCAAGACAGGGTTGGCTGGCACCAGGGACTTCTGGGACTAGGCATGCACACAAATGCCCCCTCCTCCAGGCAGACACCGTGCCCTGGGAGGGTGGTTGGCAAGCAGGAGCAAGGTTGCTTGTCTCACCCACCTGCTGCCCCCCAGAGAGACCCTTGATCATTGCTCCTTGCCTTCATTTATCAGAGGGGCTTAGTGGGGGTCTCTACCAAGGGCTGAGTGTTCCATGTGATGCTTGGGCTTGGATGCTGTTGTGTGTGCCCATTAGAGGCAAAAATGTTCCCATGGGGTTTATATGACACTTCTCTGGGAGGCAGGGATACAGTGGGGCCCTCCCATCCCCGACAGGGCGTACCTCCTGGGTGTTGGAGGTGCACAGAGCATCTGGGAGCCCCCAGAACGGGAGGGGGCAGAGTCGAGCTCTCTTCCGTGCTGTCCCTTCTTTTTTTGCCCAGGTCAGAGAAAAAGCCCTGTTCCCAAGTGTCTCAGCAGGAATGGAAGGTCTTGACTTGTCTTCCAGCTGGGCTGATTCATCTTTCTAAATGTGTTTTCTTTCTTAATCTCTAAATGTTAGTTTTTGTAGCAGCGATTTTATTGTGTTACAATATATTTACCAGACCTTTCACCATCAAAACAAGGGAAAAGTATTCTTCTAAATTTTGGAAACAACAAACAAATATTGAGGGAATTCCCTGGCGGTCCAGTGGTTAGGACTTGGTGCTTTCACTGCCAGGGCCCAGGCTCAATCCCTGGTCAGGGAACTAAGACCCCTCAAGGCACGTGGCGTGGCCAAAACAAACAAACATTGACACTTGTTTTTGTTTCGATTTGCTATTGATGGCAGTTATGTCATGATGGACGTAACTCTGTCTTTGTGCATGTTATGTCAGCAGATGCTGTATAAAGTATAAAGCCGCTCAAGTGTTTTTTTCTGTCATCAGTGTGTAATATTAAGCTCTGGTGAGTGGATTTCTCTGTGGGCCAGACTTGCTCAGACAAGCAGAGTGGCCAAACAGCAGAGGGACCTCCCTGAGTGGCCACTTAGGGCAGTGTGGCTTTTAACTTGAGCAGCACCTGGCTTTCTGGTTGGCTGCTTTTGGAGACCCCGGCCTCTCTGGGCCCAAGCGGGGAAAGCGCTTTCTGTTTGGCCTTTGGATTTGGACGTTTATAGTCGTGAGCTAGGCCCCCACTTCTTGCGTCTGAATCTCAGTCCCCATCCCACAGCCCGGCTAACTTAGGTTCCTGGAATGGTGGCTGAGGGCCAGGGCTCAGGCCCATCTGAGGCTCTTCGTGGCAGAGCAGAGGTTTTTGGTGGAGATTTTTGGATATCACAGTAAAAAGTGAAGTCTCTGGGGTGGCGGGAGGTTGTTTTTCTATCTGTTATTGGTGTGTCCTGAGTCAGTGGGTGGCAGAGTAGAGGGAGGTGTTTGTTCAGATAGGGCGGGTAGTGTTGGCACTGGGTCAGGCTCTAGGGCAGCAGTGTTTGTTAGGTTCCACCACCCTGGGCCCTCCGTTACCCTAACTGGGCCCTCAGATGCGGCTTCCAGGGCAGAGTGAGCCACTGGGGGCTTTTGAAGAAAGCATGTAATGATTCTGGTCGGAGACACTGGAATCTTCCGTCTCTGGTTTAATCACTCCAGGGAGCAGTACTCCAGGGAGGAGGCACCCACAGGGGAGGCCAAGGGCTCTGGCTGTGGGGGCCGCGTGTCCCAGAATGTCTTTGATGGTATCGGTGTCAGAAGGTCTGACCGCAGCCCAGACTGTGCAAGTGGAATGGCAGCCCATTCTGACAGACCCTCTGCATCTGGTTTGTTTGGGAGCCACAGGGCGACTTAGGATGCCTAGAAGACCACGTCAGTCCTGGAGGAAGGCTGGACACCAGCGTGACCCCCCCCAGGCTCCCCACCCTCTGGAGGGGAGAGGCTTGGGAAGTCCCGGGCTTTGTCTTGCTCGGTGCAGGTCGAGCGTAGCCAGGCCCTTGCTACAGGTGGCTCTGAGTCACTCCTGCATCGGTTGGTGAGCCCTGCAGTGTGCGAGGAGCCAGGAGCTAGTGGCCCCTCTCCTAGATCTGTTTATCCTGGAGGTGTTTGCTGTTTTGGAGTTGCAGCAGTGTGCAGCACCCTTCCCTTCTCTGAAGACGAGGGTTCTGGTGTGAAGTGCTTCCCTCCCCCTAGAGCAAGGGCCTCCTGGAGAGAAGTATCTGGTGTGGTGCCCGTTCACCACAGCTCCTCGGGAAAGCCCAGGACTCAACGCTGAGTGTTTGTCCTTGATGGGCTCTTTAGGACAGAATGCGGCCCCAGGGAGGCTGGGGCCCCTCTCAGCACAACCTGTCCTCCGACCTGCGTGATGGAGATGCTTTCCCCAGGTGGAGAAATGAGCACAGGACTTGTCTGCCTTCTGGCTCCAGGTTAGACACGGTGCATCCGAGTTTCCAGAGTGGAGGCCCCGAGCCTGGGCTCTGAGATAAGAGTCTGCACTGTCCTCTCCTCCCTGCAGTGACTCTCCCTTATCTGATCCCCCCCCCGCCCCCCAGGCAGGAAGGAGACCTAAAGGTGCAGAAGAGCCTGGAAAAGGGGCAGTTTTACAGGGATCATATCCAAACTGCTCTTACCTGCACCCAGTCATTCCTCCTCCATGGTGTCCAGCCCTGTCCAGCCCTCCGTCCATGTCAGTCAGTGGGTCTGCACATCTAGTGTGTCTGGAACCTTTCTTCCCTAATAAAAACTGGAAGGTTTAAGTGTTGAGGATAAGGGAAGGGCCCGGCAGCCGAGCTGTGAGGAGAGTGATCAATACGCTGCAATTCGTGCTTCCCCTCGGCCTTCGCACAGCACTGAGGGGTGGGGGTCCCGGGAGCTGAGGGGAGCAGCCCAACACGCCTGGGCCGGTGGGGGAGGCCCCCACCCTGACAAGCCACGCAGGCTCCCGCAGCTTCCTCCTCTCCAGGCAGGTGCCTTGCTCCTCCTGCCTTCCCAGGCGGGCGGGGGCCAGGGTGGCAGCACGCACCTTCCGCCTTGTAGTTCTGGTGACTTTGCGACGCTAGTCTTGGGGATTGCTTCAGAAGGGAGACTGTCGGGGGACTTCCCTGGTGACGCAGTCGTTGAGAATTCGCCTGCCAATGCGGGGGACGTGGGTTTGGTCCCTGGTCTGGGAAGATCCCACATGCCGCGGAGCAGCTAAGCCCGTGAACCACAGCTACTGAGCTTGCGCTCTAGGGCCCACGTGCCACAACTGCTGAGCCCGCGTGCTGCAACTACTGAAGGCCGCACACCTAGGGCCAGTGCTCCGCAACAGGAGAGGCCACTGCAATGAGAAGCCCATACACTGCAACGAGGAGTGGCCCCCACCCGCCACAACTAGAGAAAGCCCACGCACAGCAACAAAGACCCAATGCAGCCAAAAATAAATTAAAAAATAGGGACTTCTTGGTGGTCCAGTGGTTAAGACTTCGCCTTCCAATGCAGGGGGTGCGTGTTCGATCCCTGGTCGGGGAACTAAGATACCACATGACTTGGGGCAAAAAACCAAAAACATAAAACAGAAGTAATATTGTAACAAATTCAATAACGGCTTTAAAAATGGTCCACATCAAAAAATAAATAAATAAAAAATAAAGGAAAAATCTCCAATGTCCAAAAAAAAGAAGGGAGACTGTCAGAAGCTTACAGGTCAGCAGTGGGGGCAGAGCCACCCTGCGCGCAGCTACCCCCTACCCCTGGGGCAGCAGGTCTGGTGCTGTGGCACTTGGTTAACTCTTTTCCACTCTACCTTTTTTTAATTTTAAGGTTTTCAGATGTCATTCTGGCAACAATTCTGGCAACCAAGTCTGAAATGTGTGGGCAGAAGTTTGAACTGAAGATCGATAACGTGCGTTTTGTCGGGCACCCGACGCTGCTGCAGCACGCGCTGGGCCAGGTACGCCCTCCCTGGGCTGACGCGGGCCTGTAGAAGGCAGCCCCGTGCAGCAGATCCCGTCAGGTGCTTGCCTAGCTGCACCTCCTCCTGGGCCCTGAGGGCCTGGCAGAGAAGGACACAGGCATCCTTGCCCTGGTGTCTCAGCCCCTGCCCTTAGCTTTTGCTGTTTGCGTCCAGCCTTTCTCCTGACTGTGGCCTTCTACTTTGTAGATATGATGCCAGTTTCTGCGGGGAGGCCAAGAGGACGAGTTAAGCAGCATTTGTCAGATTCTTGAACTTTATATAAAGCAGTACAGGCATTTCTTCTTATTAAGTGATATCATAGCCAATATTGTTATTAATTTAGCTCTTACTGTTGTGCCACACCCTCTCTATACGTTCTCTGATGGGGCCTGAATGCACTGTTGTTACCCAAGGGAATTTGCACACCAGAAGCTGCCAGTCAGTCCTTTGCATACCGTGTCACTTAGATTCTGAAGGGTTTTGATGTGACAGCACAAGACTTAGCTCCACTTACACAATCCAGAAATCCCGTGAGGGTCTGGGTTGTGGTCCTCAGATCTTCTCCATGACTAAGCCCACAGGAGGAGCTTCTGAGACATGGAGGCACCAGGGCAGGGGGCCATGGCTGAGGAGATGGCTGTGGTGGCACCTATGCTGCTCAGACAGGCTCAGCCCCACTGATGGCCTGTGGGTGACGGAGGGGAGCTTTGGCAGTACCGGCCTGGAGACATGGACGGACAGGGATGGTGACAGGCCTGATTGAGATGGCCCAGGGACTCCTCTGCCCTCTGGTGGCAACACTTGTTGGCAGCTTGGTGTTTGGGCCCTGGGCTGGCTGGGTGCCCCAGCGGCAGCCCTGTCTCTCCTGGGTGGGAGCATTGTCCTGAGTACTTGTCCTGCCTGGGAGGACTCAAGTGGGCACGGGGGTTGGCGTGGGGAAGGGAGGGTCTGGTCAGGGAGCACTCCAGCCACTTGGGCACCTCTCCACCTTTTCTCCGCTGGGCACCTCAGCTCACTCGAGGTGACTGGGACAGTCTTGTCACTTTGGGTCACAGCACCTTCCTGCTCCTTTCTCCACTGTGACTGTCTGTCCATGCAGCCAGCACTTGCCTGTGCAAAGGTGCTGGTCGCTTATCAGAGACCTAGGGCTCTGCTTTTCTCTGGTTCTGCTGTATTCTGGAACACTTTCCCTGCCTGAAGTAATAGCTCTAAGTGCTTTTCTTGGGAGGTGGTGGCTCTCATTCACTAGAACTATGCCTCTTTCACAGGTCTCCAAAACAGATCCATCTCCGAAGAGGGAGGCTCCCACCATGATTCTTTTTAATGTGGTATTTGCACTGAGGGTGAGTGTATAAATGGCTGAAGAGCAGATCAGGGAGGCGGGGTGGGGAGGAGGGTTGGGGAGGGCGGTGGGGAGGGGGTGAGAGGGCAGAGCTCATTTCCAGTGACCGTGTTGTTGACTTAGAGCTCAGACCGCTGTGGGCACAGCACTGGCCCCCCTGGGGTGCTGGAAGAATCTAACTTCATTGTTTCCCTCTTTTTTCTTTTTTTTTAAGTAAAATATACATAACATCAAATTTACCATTTTAACCATTTTAAAGAGACATTTTGGTGGCATCTGGTAGCAGTGTTGTGTAACTATCGCCACTATCCAGTTTTTGTTGCCCCAAAAGGACACCAGTTATTCCTCATTCTCCCCTCCTCCAGCCCCCAGAAACAACTAATGTGTTTTCTCTTTCTGTGGATGTACCTGTTCTGCATGTTTCACATAAAAGGGATCCTACGATATGTGACCTCTGGTGTCTGACTTCTCTCACTTAACATAATGATTTTGAGATTCATCCATTTTTTTATAATCTTTTTTTTTTAATTGAAGTGTGGTTGATTTACAGTGTTTCAGGTGTACAGCAAAGTGATTCAGTTAGGTATATATATGAACTACCTTCAGTATCTTGTAATAATCTATAATGGAATAGAATCTGAAAAAGAATACACATGTATATCTATAGATACATATATATCTCTACTGCTATACAGTAGGGATATATAGCAGGTCCTTGTGGGTTTTTAAAAATTATTTTTAGTTTTTTAAAAAAATAATCTTTTAATTGAATCATCCATGTTATAATGTATATCAGTACTTTATTCCTTTTTGTGGCCCAATCATATTCCATTGTACGATAGACCATACTTTATCTGTTTATCTACTGGTGAACTTTTGGGTTGTTTCTACCTTTTGGCTATAAGAACAATGCTGTTAAGGACATTTGTGTTCAAGTTTTGTGTAGGCAGGTTTTCCTTTCCCTTGGGATCGATAGCTAGGAGTGGAGTTGCTGGGTCACGTGGTGACTCTATGTTTAACCATTTGAGGAGCTGCCAGGCTGTTTTCCACAGCAGTTGCACCATTTTACATCCCCACCAGCCATGTACGAGGGTTCCAATTTCTCTACATACTTGCCAACATTTGTTATTTTCTGTTGTTTTATAATTAAGTGTAATTATTTCTTTTGGCAGTTCCCAGCACTGTCTGAAGTTGTGTTTTCACTAGTTACAGGGAATTTCTTTTCAATAAAGCTGTCAAAATACAAGGGCTCTAAATAAATATAAAAAGCACCCCTGGGTAAGGACTGGCTGGTATTACTATGAAGGGACTTTGAAATTTAGGAAATGTATATATTCCATACTGCTAAATAATGGCATTCCTTAGAAATATCCCACTGTCGGTTTTCACCAAAGAATCCAGTAGTTCTTTCTGGCTGGGCACATGTGGGCTGCACGACGGCTTTTGTGCAGAAGTGTTAGTGAGAAAGTGGCTAGATCTTGGTGACAAGGAGCAGTGTGCTCTGTACCCTTTGCTGTGGCGCGGGTGAGCCTGAGCAGGAGGGAGCCTGTCATATCAGGTGCCTTAGTCTCAGTGTTTTTCCCACTGAGGCTTTTCTGTTGTGAAGACCACAGGTCTCACTGAAGAGTTCAGAATCAAAAAAATGCTAGGGAAAAGCTCCTGAATGGAGCTTCTCCTTTCTCCTTTCTGAAGGGAGCTTAATTCTTAAAACTGTCCCACCTTGTTGATAAATAAAGAGCTGCAAGTTAAAACAAAGTCAGCTGTTCCTGGTGTCTGTCCCTGGGACTTGAGGTTCCGAGAGGAGACTCTTACTTTCTGCTCCGTGCACTTCCATAGTGTTTGCATTTTCACAGTGTCCCTTTATTACTTATATCATTACGTAATACAGACATCCACAAAGAGAACTCAAGTTAAAGACAGACAAACCAAAACCATGACCAGTGCTCTCCCCCCGTCAGCACTGATAGCGCCTGTGGGGTGGGCCATGAGAAGCAGCCTCGGCCCCACCCTGGACGTTGCTGGCAAGCCCTCATCTCTGGGGAGCAGGGTGTGATAGCGGAGTGTATGACACCCATGGACCCGACAGTCAAGAAAACAGGCAGATTTTAAAGTTGTACGAAGAGTTTTATAATAAGTAGCCTGGAAATAATCCTCGTATCCAGTAGTTGGGGAATGATTAGACAGGGTAGTGGTTTTACACACTGGAACGTCCTGTGGCCACTGAAGATGAGAAATGGGGGCGAGGCCAGACCCTGGAGCGGGTGGGTGGCTCACTGCCAGGTTAAAGCAGTGGGAACAGGGCAGTGTAGGATTTCAGAGCACAGAGGCCGTGAGGTGAACAGTGGGAGGAATTTAAAATAGCATAAAGGGTGGGCCAGTTTTTTTCTTCTTTTCTGTAGTTATTTAAAAATGTGCATGCTAAAAAAAAAATGTGCACCCTTTTTACTTTGAAAAGTTGTAAACAAACCCTGAGTTAGTGACAATAGATTGATGGTCCTTGCACACCTGTCTCTGAGATCCCACAGCTGCTGCCTTGCACCCTGGCTCCATCTGCCCCCAACCCATCGCTCAAGTATTTCAAGACAAGTCTCAGACCTCATGTCTGCTCACCCCCACATACTTCAGAAGTCATCTCTGGAAAAGGGGGGACAGCTATTTTATACCATACCTGACAGAACTCACCGTAAGTTGGTATCAACTAGTACCTGGTCCATGGAAACGTGCCCTAGTTGCCACAGCGTTTTTTCCCGTTGACCTGTCTGAACCTGGGTGAAAACCAGAAGCCAGCCCACACAAGCTTGGGGGTTGTGTCTCCAGGTCTCTGACTCTCCCCTCCTTTGTCCTGTGAAGGGTCCACGGTCGGACCCATCTCAGTGTGCAGTCAGGCTTGCTCCATGTCCGTGTGTTTTCCGCAAGCTGAACGTTAGCTCTGAAGGCCTGACTGGATTTGGGTACAAGTTTCAGGGTGAGAAAATCTCGCAGGCAAATCCCTACACTTCACTGTTGCTTCACGTCGCGTGTGGGGAGAGTGGGTGTTTCTCAGAGCTCCATTCAGGGCTGGCACATCCTGGGTGGTCGCTTTCTCACTGTGACCCCACGTAGCCCAGGCTCTGTGGGCACCCTGAGCCGAGCCTGGCCTGTGCAGCCGGTTGGGACACCCAGGCACGCTCCATCCTCGCTCATCCCGGAGTGTAAGCGAGCGGCCCCAGACGCCTGACTTGCGACACCGTTGTGCCCTAGCCAGTAGGAGCGTGATGGAGGATGAGGCTCTCAGGTGTGACTGGGCTACTTCTTCAAGGAAGTAACCATGCGCCCAGGTCATTCTCCTCTCTCTGCTTTGCTGCGGGGAGGAATTTTACACAGATTTCTCTAAAATCTAAAGCAGAACATTTTGTTCTGAGGCAGTTGTGTACACCCTATACCCCAAATCCCTCCGTTCCGTGACCTTGTGGGGACACTTGAGGGGCTGTCCTGGGCTTGGGGCAGGGCTGCTGCCCGTAGGTGGGCCCGGTGTGGAGTCGGCCCTCAGCCCTGTCCCCGCACAGGTGTGCTGCCTGGGGTGTGTTCTCTTGGCGAACATCGGTCTGTAGGAGCTCAGAAAGTGTCTCCAGCTCCAGGTGGTGAACGGGTTTACTGAGTCAGGTCAGGGTCTGGCCCAGGAGCCTGGCTGTGGACACTCACCGCAGGGCCCTGCCTGTAGATAACCGGGAGCGGGACGACCAGAGGTTCTAATCGTGGGCACCACTCCTCCCACCTCCACCCACGGGATGACTCAGCTGTTCTGGTGGCCTCCTGGAGCGCTGAGTCACGGTGGCTGGTTATCTGCTCCGTGTCCCATCTTCACAGACCCCACAGCTGCCTGCCCCACCCTTGGCCTGGGTGGATGCGCCCGCCTGGCCTGGCTGTGGCCCCTGATAGGTCCCAGAGTGAGCATGGGCGCGGAGGGAAGGGGATGGCCTGGCGCCTCCTGGCTTCTCTGTTAGCCAGGGTCTCAGGAAGAGCTGTTTACCCTGAGGACAGGTCTTCACTGAACAGTGGGCCTGGTGCTTCTGTTTCTCACACTGTGTCCTTGTTGTAACATGGGCTGTGTGACCAAATTCTCACACAGCCGATCCTGTCCACTAGCACTCAGTGGCACATTGGTGACCGCAGACACTGCCAGGGGTTTTGCTCTGTTCTGAGCACTTGACATGTTGACTGATTGCTGAGAGAGGGGCCACTGTTCTCCTTTCTCAGATGAGAGCCTGTGACCCGGGGTCGCACAGCAGGTGGCTGATGGGATCTGTGCCTTCCATTGTGCCACTGGGCTGCCTCTGTCACGTCCAGAGTGGATGCCTGAGCATCCTCTGCCTTCCTGCATGGTCCTGGCCTGGGGCCCTGAGCATAGGCACCTCTCTCTGCTTTTTAGAAATGCCTGTGTCCCCCCTCCCTCCCCACCGGGGACCCCCACGGAGCCATCTGTGTTCCGTCCAGGCGGCCGTTCCATGCCCACGTTGCTGGGACAGGCCCTAGAGGGGACCCAGGACTGGGGACAGTGGTGGCACCCAGAGAGGGGCTCTGAGTGTTGCTGTATGTCCTCCCCGAGTGCATGTGCTACGATCGAGTTGGCTGTGGCCTCTTTCCTGCAGGCCAACGCTGACCCATCGGTGATAAACTGTCTGCACAACCTCTCCCGCCGCCTTGCCACCGTGCTGCAGCATGAGGAGCGCCGCTGCCAGTACCTCACGCGGGAGGCCAAGCTGATCCTGGCACTGCAGGACGAGGTGTCTGCCATGGCTGACGGTGAGGGCGGCGGGCGGCCTCTCTGGGCAGGGACCCCATTGGGTGGGCCGATGTGGAAACTAATGGTCTGTATGGTGGGCTGAGCATGCCCTGGGTGCACAGGAAGATCCCCAAGGGACACAGCTAGACCCAGATTCCTGAACTGATGTTCCAGGAGTGGCTTCCCAGCCCAAAACGTTCCCCTCCCCCCAGACCCCTGCACGGTGGCTCTTCCTGCAGGTCAGGCACCGCCTGCCCCGCCCTGGTCCTGCTGGACAGGTGCCTGAAGCAGGGGGCATGCAGAGGGGCAGCAGGAAGATTGAGCTGGCGGCGGGGGTGGGGGGAGTTCTTTGCTTTCACCTAAATTGAAGGGGGACCCAACTGAGTTATCGGCTGACCAGTTATTAAAAGTAATGTCTGATGATAGATCCCCATGAGGCTTTGGTGTACTGTCAACATTTCAGAGCAGAGAGATGCCCACCTGTCACAGACTTCACCTCCGTCTTCTCGGGCCAGCACCTCCATAACAGAAAACTAGGAACAGATTCGCCAGTGAGCCGGGGCTAATTTTAGCAATAAGTAGAAGTGTACATGAACTGTGTCACTCGGGTGCATTTTTTCAGTAAAAGTTATCTTTTGATGTTTGACAGTTAGTTGTCAAAATGTGTAATATATTTGTTTTGCCCAGTTATGTACTAGCTAATAACAATCCAGAAGTTTTGTTTTTTAAACATTCTCTTTAGAATCTGTGACTTTTTCACAGGAAATTTTTAAAAGTTCAATTTAAGTACATATATTTTTTGTTAGACATTTATGAGAAAAGATTAACAAGAGCCTTTGGATCATGAAAATAAATTGCACTGGTGTAAGTGTGTGGGGGAAGGAGTGGAGTGAGGCAGGGAGTGATTGGTCTGAGGTGGGGGTGGCTCTGGCAGCCTGCGGGGAGCCTGCAGGGTAGCTGCAGAAGGGTTTCTTCCTGTGAGGGTGCGAGGGCTGTGGCTACAGGGTCAGGTTGGGCCACTGGTGAAGGGTAAATCTAGACATCCCGTATAAAGACGGTTGAGCACACCGGTGGAGAATTTCCTGATGTTTGGTTTACAGCCACTTAAAATTCTTTTTAGGTTAAGCTTGTCTTCTGGCCTGTGCAAGCTCCTCGCTGTGCAGACTCTGAGTCCTCTGTGTTACAATTCTTGCAGCAAATGATGGGCCTCAGTCCCCGTTCCATCACATCCTGCCCAAGTGCAAGCTGGCCAGGGACCTCAAGGACGCTTACGACAGGTGAGACGGTGGCCTGCTTCCCATGGGCCTCCCCGGGCTGGTGCCGTTTCCCTGCTGTGCCTGAGATGGGGGGAGGCTGGGGAGGAGCCCCGCTGGGACGGTCACCTCCAGACTTGTCTTTAGCCAGAAAATGAACCTGAAGAAAGCTGAGCGCGGGACCTGAAATGCACGGTGACGCTGACTGAGTGCAGCACCGTGCCAAGTTCCAGGCCCACCTTCACTAGGCGCGGCCACTGTCGCCACCTCACCCCCGAGGAGACTGAGGCTCAGGGGCTGGGGCTGGGGCTGGCTCTGCTTCCCCCGCACCGGGGTCGTGGGGGTTTGGGACCCTGAGTGTGTGAGGGCAGCAGGCGTTGGAGACACTGCTCATATTAGTGGCTCAGCACCAACTCTCTTAAATGTGGACCAGCAAGGCACTTCTCTTCTTCTTTTTTCTTTTTTTTGCGGTATGTGGGCCTCTCACTGCTGTGGCCTCTCCTGTTGCGGAGCACAGGCCCCGGACGCACAGGCTCAGCGGCCATGGCTCACGGGCCCAGCTGCTCCGTGGCATGTGGGATCTTCCCGGACTGGGGCACGAACCCGTGTCCCCTGCATCGGCAGGCGGACTCTCAACCACTGCGCCACCAGGGAAGCCCCACTTCTCTTCTTTTTAAAGAGCGTCCGTGTGGCTCTGACCACTGCTCCCTGGCCCTGGGTCTGCAGTGGGGATGGGATGGGGAATGGGGGTGGGGGGCTGTCTGCCCAAGTGCATCTGGCCAGTTGGCTCACCAGGGGCCTCTCAGGGCTGAGGGGACCTTGCAGCACCAGGCATGTTGCTGGACAGATAGTGTGTAGGTGCAGGCCTCTCTCCTCTCCACCACCCCCAACTTGCCCACATTCTCCTCTGCTCCCGCACCTCCCCCACCCTGGCTTTCTCGGGGCTTCGTTCTGTCCAGTGGACCCACATTCCCTGCTGGAGGTGGACCTGATCTGAGAGCTGGGGCCACAGCACCATCGGGGATCTTCACTGCAGCGTGTGGGACCTTTAGTTGCGGCGTGCGGGATCTAGTTCCCCGACCAGGGATTGAAGCTGGGCCCCCTGCACTGGGAACGTGGAGTCTTAGCCACTGGACCACCAGGGAAGTCCCTTTCTTTTTTTTTAATGTTAATATTTTTTCTGATTTCACCAATGATATGTGTTTATTATAAACATTTAGGAAATATAAAAAAATATAAAGGAAATAAAAATCATCTATAATCCCATACCCAGTGATAATCACTATGACCTTTTGGTAAGTTTCCTTTTTTTTAACTTAAGCCTTTGAAAAGGTCACCTGTCCTTTGAGTCTGAAAGTCAGAGCACAGAGTTTCTTTCCCGTTTCTCCCTCGCCAGGTCTCCTTCCTGGTGGCAGGTGCGTCGCATCGGGCAGTGAGTGTCGTGCGCCCCGTCGCAAGGTGCTAAAGCACATACAGTGAACCCTTTCGTAGCCAGAGCGCACTGAGTGCACGGTTCGCCCTTTACCTCCTCACTTTGACGTGCAGCTTACCGACAGACGTCTGTCTGTGGGTAAACAGGGACTGACTTCTTGCTGCACAGCTGCCTGCCGCCTCCCTGGGGCATCATTGACTCCAGCTTTTGCTGCTGAAAGAGGTGCTGCTCAACTATATCCGTGTTATTTCGTGCGAGTGCTTGTGCATCCATGAGATAAATTCCTAGAAGTAGAATTGCCGGGCTGAATAGGTCAGGTGTGCGTGTCATTTGGAGGCGCTTCTTTCTGTGGCTCAGTCTGCATTCCCATCAGCAGCACCTGAGCTTTGCCAGCACAGGGTCTTGTGAGCTTTTGGGTACAGCCCACCGTGATGTGTGGAGGACGGGGTCTCAGGGCAGCTTTATCTGAACGCAGGTGTGCCCGACTTCACGTGTGGAACATCCCTGTTTCCTTTTCTGTGAGCGCTCTGCTCCGACTCCTCACCTGTTTTTTTTTTTTTTTTTCTTTTTTGGCCCAGCTGCACAGCTTGGGGGATCTTAGTTCCCCGACTAGGGGTTGAACCTGCGCCCTCTGTGGTGAAAGCGGAGTCCTAACCACTGGACCGCCAGGGAAGTTTTCCCCCCTCACCCGTGTTCTGTTGGGGGCACAGGTGCCTTTATGTGGGAGGGAGAGCTGTCCTTTGGGGTGTGCGTCCGGGCTGGAGTTTCCGTTTCTTTATTTCGGTGACCTCTGGGCGTTGGGGGAAATCAGAGCAGCGTGAAACGCCCCTTGCTGCATGATTGCCTTGGTTTCTGGTCCCTCCTGCTCTGGAGACCTCTTGGCGAAGCCTTGGTCTTGACCCAGAACAGATTTCTGGTCTTGTAGTCTGACCCTGTCTCTTTTTATCCACATGATCACATGGCAGTTTTTCCTGCAGTAAGAATTACTGCCCTCTGGTCTGGGTGGGCTGGATGAGAAACCCCTTCCTTGGAAACTGTTGCCATTTTCTGAGTGGGAGTTTGCATGCCTCAAGTAGGATTAGACTACAAGCTAAGTTCACGCTAACGTGGAATTACAATAAAAAGCAAACCAGAACCAGACTTTATGTTTCTAAGTGAATAATGAGCTGTGATTTCTTAGGTTTGAATTGTGTTGGAAAGTTGGAGGGAATGAGGCCCTGGAGAGTTGGCTGCTTCCTTGGTGACCTGCTGGGCCGGCCGAGCTGGGACTTGGGGCAGCCCAGCACCCTCTAGTGGCACTAGTTCCAAGGACAGGAGTCAGCGTTTGCGGCAAAAACAGCTGCCAGGGTCCACCATTCAGCACTTAGATTCCTTCCAGAACCGAGGTGTGTCAGTTTCCTCCAGGTGAAACACCACCCCCTCCTTCCTATTTCCAGACCTCACTCTGACCAAGTGGGGTCTGGAAACAGGCTCCTGGGTCCTGGGTCCGGCCCCAGGGAAACCGGCAGTGCTTCTCCCGCAGGAGTCCCAGGGGCATCGGTGTCCTCCCCGTCCCCTGTCCCCGCCTGGCAACAGCAGCGGCTCTGAGACTTCCCAGGAGCCCCCTGGTCTGTGGCCTTCCCTCTGACCCACCAGGTCCATGTTGGCCTCGAGGGCCTGGCCTGGCCCACTCTGCTCCTGCAGGGTGGACTGCACCTTGGAGCTAAGAAGGGGAGGCTGCGCAGGCGGTGGGGAACATACAGCTCTTTCCTGGTGGAGACTTGCTGGCTGACCCCTGGGAAGGGCGTTCTCAGAGCAGAAGTGAGAGGCTGGAAGCTGTGAGAACTGGTTGAGGTTAGGGGTTGGGGTGGGACTTTGCAAAGGAATGGCTCTGGATTGGCTGCTTTAATTAAAATCCGGGTTTGTGGTGTGGCCTGGCGGTCCTGTGCCCCGGGACTTAGGCGCCTGTGGCCGCCTCAACTTGCCCAGCACCTGTGTCTGCCTTTGCAGCTTTGTGACTTGAGTGACAGCACCCCATGAGGTCAGGGACATCCCCTCGCTTTCTGTGACACAGCCCTCGTGCTCGGCATGTGGTTGAAGGGATGAGTAAACACGAGTCCCGTTGATGTGGATTCCGTGGGGCTCGAAGGAGTGCTTGTTGAAGAGTTCTCAGAGCTGACAGGGCCTGTGGTGGGCCCGGGAGGCTGGGAGCCTGGGGAAGCCACCCAGGTCCGGGCCTGTGGGCGGTGCTGTGTGCGCTGGGGATGCTGCCTCACTGCTGCCCATCCAGAGCAGGGGTGGGCCCACAGACACGTCTGCAAGTATCCTGGGAATTTCAGTCTCTGTTGCCATGAAACGCACTTAAACCTAAACTTAAACATTTCAAGGTTGGCCTTTTGGAGCCCACCCAGACCTCGTGGGTCATGTGCAGTTTCGTCCCAGTGCATGTTGTGTTTGGACCAAAGGGTGTAGGGCTGGCTTCGAAGGTCTCTGGCCTGGGGCAGGAAGAAGGGTGACTGGTCCGAGGCTAGAGGAGGACGTTAGGTTAGGAATTGAAATTCTCTCTAGGATGCTGAGGTGTGAGCTGATGAAATGAGCTGGTGCACAGTCGTCTGGGGTGTGAAAGATAAGAGCTTGTTGGAAGGCCGGTGTGGCCGCCTCAGGACGCGGGCTCTGGAGGAGCATCTATCTCAAGTCGCAGGCGGGGCGGCGTCTCGGAGCTGTGTGAGGGGCCGGATAAGCCTCACACAGGGGCAGTGTTTTTCCTCAGAGTTCCCAAACCCAACCGTTAACTGCCGGCAAATAGAAGTGAGAGCTTCCCAGGACCCATTTCGGGCCCAACTTCTACTCTGCTAGTCTTGTCTTAAAGCCGCACACACTTGAGAAACAAGGGCAAACATCTCTCTTTCCTCCTCCTGACAGACCTCAGCACAGCTCCGGGCTCACCTCTTGATGGCGGTGGGGTTTATAGGACATTCCCAGTGCGGCGCCCTCCCTCCTGGCTTGTTCCAGGGTGTCCCGGGGTTCGCCTGGGCGTGCAGCTGGCCCTCGGGTGCTGCTGGAGATGGCGCTCAGGGTCTGCACACTACAGAGCTCCGTTTGTTTGTAAAGAGGCACCAGCCTCAGTGCCAAGTGCCCCACGGGAGGCGGTCGCCAGTGTTGGGAACGTGGAGTAAAGTCCACGTGGAAACTAGGGACCCAGGGAGGGTGTGTCTCCCCCCAGAGAAGAGGACCCCATGCCAGCATGTGCCCAGACTGTGTGGCCAGGGCTCTGGGGACAGTGACATGGTGGAGAGTCTGCACAGGCCTTGACTCTTCGTTTCCCTGGTACCCAGATTCGGCGCTTGCAGCTGAGTCTCCATGAGGCCTGTCCCAAGCCCCCTCCCAACCCATACACACCCCTGCACCCTCCCCCCATCCCTTTTCTTACCACTCTCTTGGGCTTCTCGTGTTCACACAGTTTGCTTACGATTCCCTGTGTCTTTCTCGGCACCGCTGAGTGGGAGCCCCCAAGTGCAGGGCTGTAACTTGTGCCCCAGGAGCCCGAACCAGTGCTTGGGGCCTCTGCATGTGCCATGTGGCTCGGCAACCTGCACGTGGCATCCCTGGGCTCCTTGAGGAGCCCACACGGCTACCTCTGAAATGAGAGGCCTCTCAGTGTTTACTTCTGACTCTGCGGCATTCATTCTAGCAGGCACTTTGAGCCGTGTCCTAGAGGGGAGCTCAGAGACAGGAAGACCTTGATTTTGAATCCACCAGCCTTTCCGAGCAGGGGTGAAGTGAATGGAGGAGGAGCTGGCGCCCAGTTTCCCCTGCCTGCTTCTCTCATACACAGACGCTGAGAGCATAAATGTTGCCCAGGCAAGTGGAGCCACTACCCTGGGTCCCCTTCGTGTGACTTTTGATCCCTGAAGACGCTGTTTCCCAGGGTTTGACGTGAGCCGTCCAGCCCACAAAGGCCCTTGGCCAAGGAGTGGGGAGGCTCCAGGAGCCTCTGTCTGCTCAGGTGTACTTGCTTCCTTCTGGAAGAAGCCAAGAGCGATGTCCTTCACTGGGACCTGGGGAAGGACCCGGGGTCTCTTCCCCAAATTGTGACAGTCACCAAACCCGTGCCTGGGTTTCACCTTAAGGGGCTGTGTCATCAGCAATGGCCAAACCTTTGCCCTCCAGACTCAGCTACAGCCTGCAGCTCAGAGCCTAAGACCGTCCCTTGAGGGGGGCTCTTGGGGGCCTGGTTCTCCTGACGCCCTGGTGGCAGGACAGGCAGAGGGAGCAGACGCCGGTGTTGGCAGGAGTCCTGGGGCAGTTGAGGTCACAGACATGCTCTGTGTTCTTCCCACGGTCCTTTGCCCGTTGCCCATTCCCTGCTGGAGACAATGAAGGCTTATTTTTACATTTGAAACTGCTGACCATGGATTCTGCCGTCCGTCTGGGCGGAGCTGTGGGGAGAGGCTGTAAGAACGGCCTGTGGGCGCGGGGTTGGGGGGGCCGCGGGGCCGCCTCCCAGCATCATGCATCTGTGTGCCTGAGAGCCCTGAGACCTGAGCACCAGCGGGGCCAGCAGAGTGGGGCTGGAGTGTGACGGGGAGGGTACCCCGGGCAGGGCAGGCGGGCCTCGGCTGGGCACAGACCCCCTTGCCCTCTGCTCCAGCAGTCGCTCCCCCCACGTCCACACCAGGTGCCATGCCATGGAGCCATGGCCCCAGCTTTGTGTGTGGTCCCCCTGCACGGCGCCGCTAGGAGACTGTTCTCCTGGCAGGGTCTTCCTGAGAGATGGTCCCCCCAGAGCGGACACATGTTCCTCGGGCCTTTTCCTTCCTCCATTCAGGAAATGCCCTCAGTGCCCCCACGTACCCCACCATTACGGGTTGTACGGTGAGCAGTGCACCTTGTGACTGAATTCTGGTCGGGAAACAGCACTGACCAGGAGACGGCAGGTCGTGCTGCTGCCCGGTGCACAGGACACACGGGAACTGTGAGCAGCCTGTGGGGCCTGGCTCATGGTTGAGCCACTGAGAAGGTGGCGCTTGAGTTGAGATCTGAAAAGGGGGGAAGGAACCCCGGGGCACCTGAGGGAGAGTGTGTGGCCAGGGCAATTACATGGGCCTGGAGAGCCGCAGGGCAGCCTATTTTGCTGGACCCACGGGAGGCGGGGAGGAGACAGGGTCGGAGAAGAGTGGGCAGGTCCCACAGGGCTCCGGCACTCTGGGGTCTTGGTTGGGACTGCTTACGTGGGAGCCCTGGGGGTCTGAGTGGAGAGGGCGGACAGAGGGGGCCGGAACGGAGAAGGTCTGGACTTTGTCCCTGCCATGAAGCAGATAGGATTGACAGATGGTTTGAGGTGGGATGTGAGAAATGAGGGTCAGACACAGAGTTGCCATGTCTGGCCTGAGCAAGGCCAGGGCTTGAAAGAACCAAAGTTCCATCACAGAGACGAGGGAAGCCGAAGGTTTGAGCCGAGGCTGGCATTGGCGGTGGCCGTGGAGCCCCTGGGGCTGCTGGTGTCTGCAGGGGGATGGGCCCCTCCCCGGCAGGACCTTCCTCTCCTGCTCAACTCTCCCTTTTGGTGACAGGCCCTGCCCTGCCAGGCAGCCCACTGTGATGGAGCCTTCCTCAGGTGTGCAGAGGCGGCCTCAGGATACCCCTAGTGCACTGAGCCTGTGGGACAGAGATGGGAGCCCTGGCTCTCTAGTTGGACAAGAGTTTCCAGGGCTGGCCAGGAATACAGTTTTTGTGGGTGTTCCTAATACTTTTTCTTCTCTTACACATACTGAGGTCCGGGACAAGATGCTTTCTTGCTCTGGAAGTCTCCCCCTGCAGTTTCCTCCGTGTGCTGGGAGGAGGCACCCTCAGGGGTGTCTGTGTGGCTTGTGTGCACGGCTGGGAGCTGCTATGTGGGTGGCTGACGGCCCGCTCTCTGCAGCCTGTGCACATCTGGCGTGGTGCGGCTCCACGTCAACAGCTGGCTGGAGGTGAGCTTCTGCCTGCCCCATAAGATCCACTACGCGGCCACGAGCCTTATTCCCCCCGAGGCCATCGAGCGGAGCCTGAAGGCCATCCGGTGAGTGCCAGCCCCACGCACACCCTGCCGGGGCCCTGCTCTCCTGTGTCCTGAGGTTTGCCAAGTACTTGGTTCCAAAAATCGTCTTTTCCTCTTCCTGCCACAGAAATTGGCAGGTAGGGCGCTGCTGTTTACAGAGTAAAAATACACGCTTTTGTGTCCAGTTTTGTCTAGAGATGACCACCCCAGGTTCCCCACGGGCCCTCTCAGCACTGCCTGGCCAAGCGGGGCGCTGTGCTGCGGTCCCAGACGAGGACCTGGGCAGGGCTGTGGGGCTACACATCACGGCAGGGGCCAGGAGCCAACCACGGGAGACGTTGTGTCTTCATGGTGTTACTCACCGGACCTCCTGCTCAGATCAGAACTTGTGAGATCTGTTTCTTCATGTCACTGATTTCCTTCAAGGAAAGCGCTGAGCCCAATCTTCTGCCTCCCCCTCCTCCATCAAGTCCTTTGTTCCCTTAAACGTTTTTTAACCAGAAAAGGAAATCTGGGTACATAACAGAAAATGTTGAGACGACAGAAAGCAAAGCACTGCCTGGTCCCTCCTCCCTCCCCAGGCCTGTGCGCCGCCCCGGGCTTCCTTGCTAAGCGTATTTCTAGGTAGTTCTGTTCATAGTCTGCAGTGGGGATTTTGCTTTTCCCATATTTGGGACTCTTTCCTTAGGAAAGATTCACTCGTTTTCGAACGAACATTTGCTGGGCAGTCCCAGAGGTGGGATGGAGCCAGGTCACCCGTCAGGCCTTCCTCAGTTTTTTCTGTGGGTGATCCTTGCAGGTTTTTAAAGGCCTCAGGGCACAGCACTGTCTTCCGCTTCCTCCCCGGCCTCTTCTCTGCAGATGCACACCCAGGGCAAGGGCCTGGGGCTCGCTGATTGTGATGACCCGTGTCTCTGCCCCACAGCCCGTACCACGCCCTTCTGCTGCTCAGCGACGAGAAGTCCCTGCTGGGCGAGCTCCCGATTGACTGCTCCCCAGCCCTGGTGCGTGTGATCAAGACCACGTCTGCTGTGAAGAACCTGCAGCAGCTGGCCCAGGACGCAGACCTGGCCTTGCTGCAGGTACCCTGGGGGCTTGAGGAGACACCCTGGGTGGGCAGGATGGGCAGCAGGGAGGGGCTGGACGCATCACAGCTGGCACCTCAGGTCGCCTCCCTAGGGCCTCCATCCAGCCGAGGGCTGCTGCGTGGCCTGCTGTGGTGGTGGGTGGATCTGGAGTCTGACCTGGGATCAGGCCTCGGGATTGACTTCCTCCTCTGTGGAGGGGAGGGGGCAGTGAAACTGTGGCAGAGGAGTGAGGCCATCGTGGTGCCAGGTGACGGGGCCGCACAGGACCAGAGCCAGGGCTGGGGGCTTGAAGGGTTGAAGCAGGGGTACGCAGGGTGCCTTAGCCCACGTGGGAGCCATGCAGAGCCAGCACCAAACCCAGTGGCCTTGATTCCCCACGCCACGCCCCACGGGCACACAGGCCTGTGTTTCTGTGCAAGGTGCCACCTCCTTGCCGAGCCACGTGCTCATGAGCTGCCCTTTCTGATCAGATGGGGGCCCCTTCTCCCTGGCTGTGGATCTGGTTTGAACCTGGGCAGGGGCTGGGGGCAAGGAAAAGCACAGGGAGAAGTTGAAGGCCAGGGGCAGGGGGCCTTCCAAGCGACAGCCTGAGGGTGGACTCAGGGTCTGGAATGGGGCACTGTGTGACCGCCAGGGGGCAGCAGGGCCTGGCCCAGGGACCAGCGGCTCCTACAAAGGCCAAGGGTGGAGCACCATGAGGCAGGCCACCTAGGCCCCTGCGAGGCATCTCCAGGGAGCCGTTGGCCTTTGCTCCTTAGCACGTTAGGGGAGCTTGTCTACCAGGCCTGACTCTCAGGCCATGTTCCCCAAAGCAGCCTTTCTGGATTCTTTCGTCCCAAATAAGCCCTTCCCCCATCTCTACCCCATGACCTTTGTCCACCCCATCTGAAAGTGTTTATCGGACTCTGCCTTCGTGTTTCACATGGGCTCCTGGACTGCCTTCCTAGCACCCACGAGACAAAGAACATTTAACGCGCTGGCTTTTGCGTGTGTGCTGCGGAGTTTGTGTTCTGACCAGTACTGGCTGATCAGCAGGTGCCTGTGAGTGTGCGGCTCTGAGGGGGTGACCCTCACTGTCCCCTGAGGCTGCCCAACACGGAGCCTGCTTGGACACTGTGCCTCACAGTTCCCCCAGACACAGACAAAGCTCTGATGATGTCCCCTTCGCCTCTCCCCGGCCTTGCCATGGGGTCCCCTTGCCGTTTCCTTCCATGCCCCTTCCCGCTGAACCTGGTGCAAATCAGGGTTTGCCGCTGGTGTGGTCGTGCAGACGCCCCCTGGGGCCCAACCCTGGTGGTTGACCTTACCAGCCTCTGGGACTGCTGCTTCCTGCAGCAGACCACCTAGCAGAGGCCCCCGTGGGGAGGGAGGCCAGCGAGCCCAGCTGGAACCTCAAGCACAGGTGTGAATGTCACCAGATGATTTAAAATCACTCATGTTCCATCCTAGGCAAAAAAACTCTACAAGTATTTTGAGGGTTTTTTGTCATGATGAAATTAATATATTCTTATAAAAATTCAAATATCATACAAATTATAAACAGAAAAAGAGAAAGTCCCCATAATCCCATATCCTAGTAGTAACCTAGATTCCTCCAAGCTTTTTATGTACATATTAACACATAATCTCTGAATAACAAAATTAGGATCACACATTACTTGTGATTGGGTGAACAGTGGCCCCGTAGACCTAATCCCTGGGACCTGTGAGTGTGACCTTCCTTATGTGGGACTTTGCAGATGGGAATAACGCCCTTGAGACAGGGTGATGATCCTGGATGATCTGGGTGGGCCCTTCTGAGAGGGAGGCGGGGATGTGACCATGAGGCAGAGATGAGACGTGTGGTCACAGCAACTTGGAAGCAAAGAGCAGTCTCCCTGCTGACAGCTTGACTCCAGCCAGGTGATCCTGATTTCAGACTTGTGGCCTGCAGAGGGCGCTCTGGCTGCAGAGAGGTGGGAGGTGGAGCCCATTGGGCGAGGGTGGTGGCAGAGATGGAAGGAAGGGGGCCTGTGTCCTTTAGAGCCATCAGCACTGGGACTTGGGCTGAGAAAGAAGAGGGTCAGCGATGGAACTGAAATTTCTTCTGTGTTTGATTTGGCTGTGGCACTGGAGGCCCTGTTTGCCGAGACGAGGTAGAGGTGTCCCCGGCACTGTCACAGGTATGCATGCACCCTCAGAGGCACTTGGCCGTGGTGCTGCAGGATGAGCGGTGCCCGTTGCCGTGGTCTCACCCTGGCTCCCTGTCCTGTCATCATGGTCTGTGTGTCTTGAGAGTCAGGGCAGCAGGACAGTGGGATGTTCTCCAGGGATGAGTGTGTGGAGGGGGCAGGTGCAGTGACCCACATCCACTGTCACGTGGAGCCCCGTCTCCGTGCTGGGCGCCGGCTGGGCTGTGGGCTGGCCTCTGCTGGGATGTGCAGCCAAGCCCCTTGATCAGCTGGACTGGCCTCATCTCAGGTGCCCCAGCGTCCCCGTGCTGGTGCCAGCCAGGACGGCTCAGGGACCAGTGATGGAGAGGCTTGTGGCCATGAGCCAGGGGGCTGCGTGGGTTGGCCTCCCCAGCATTGTCCTCCCGGCCCTCTGCCCGCAGGTTTTCCAGCTTGCGGCGCACCTGGTGTACTGGGGCAAGGCCATCATCATCTACCCGCTGTGTGAGAACAACGTCTACATGCTTTCTCCCAACGCCAGTGTGTGTCTGTGAGTGCCCCTGACTGCCAGAGCCCAGGGCCCCCGAGTGGGCAGGGGAGTGGCTGGCAGGGCCGGCCAGGCGGTGCTCCCCAGGTCAGCTGGGCCCACGTTCCAGTTCTGGCCTGGTCCAGCCCTGCATGGCACCCCTAGCCTGTGCTCTTCCAGCACCTACGGCCTCCAGGAAGGGTCTGCGCCTGCCCGTACCTGCCAGCCAGTGGGTGCTGCACGGGGCACCTGGTGGGAGGTCAGGAGCCTTGGCCTTGACTAAGGGGCTCATAGGGGCTGTGGTGTGGGGAAAGCATCTGGGTTCTGTCCTCATTGTACCCATCCTGGCCCACCCACCAGGCTGCGCCCCCTCCTGCCCACCACAGGCTCATGGCGAGGGTGCAGACGCCTGAATGGTGGGGAGGTCTGCTGAGCTCACGGACCCTCACCCCCTGTCCCCAGGTACTCTCCGCTGGCTGAGCAGTTCTCACGCCAGTTTCCATCTCACGACCTGCCGTCTGTCCTCGCTAAGTTCTCCTTGCCGGTCTCCTTGTCAGAATTTAGGAACCCCCTGGCCCCTGCTGTGCAGGAGGTGAGTCTCAGGAGCTCAGGGAGCCCAGGAACCACCCACCTGGCGTCAGTCCCTGATCCCAGGCTCTCAGTGCTGCCGTACTTTTAGCCTTGGTTTGGGGGGAGGTGCTTGCTGTGTAGGTGGTACCTGCCCTGCCAGGGTGACCAGAAGCCGTGTCCCTGGCTAGGCCGCCTGCAGACACTTGAGCATTGCAAGTCCCTCCCCCCATGGAGCCCCCCTGCCCATGGTGGGCACTTCTTAGGGTTAGAACGCAGGTAAGAGGCCCAATTGGCAGGAGATCGGTGACCTCTCCTGGGAGGACAGAGCCACTTGGTGCCCCCTTCTGGGCCTGGGGATCCCATAATTGGGGGACGCAGAGGGGATTTTGTTTTCACTGAGTCTGGTCCCTACACTCCTACTCCCTCCCCTGCCTGCCACGGTCCAGGTGACCACAGGGTCTGTGGGTGTAAGTCCTGGGCTCACTGATCCCCAGAATCTCCTCATCCAAGGGGTCCTGGGTCTTGGTCAGGGCGAGAGGCAGGCAGGGTGCTGGGTGTGGTGGGCTGGCCACCAGGGAAGGGTGAGACGTGTGGAGCGAACTGGTGAGTTCTGCGTTTGTGGCAGGGTTGAGTGTAGCCTGGATCCGAGAGGCTTTGCCTCCTCCCCTCCACTGCAAACCTGGGGCTCTGGGCAGGGCCGGGTGGGACAGGTGTTGGAGATGGGTCTGGGTGTTCTCAAGGCTTTGTCTTCAAAAGTAAAGTATTTGCTTTAATAAGTGCCAGGTCTGTTAGGCAAAACCAGTCCTTAAAAGCTTAAAAGGGGGCTTCCCTGGTGGCGCAGTGGTTGAGAGTCCACCTGCCGATGCAGGGGACACGGGTTCATACCCTGGTCTGGGAAGATCACGGGCTGGGCCCGTGAGCCGTGGCCGCTGAGCCTGTGCGTCCGGAGCCTGTGCTCCACAAAGGGAGAGGCCACAACAGTGAGAGGCCCGCGTACCGCCAAAAAAAAAAAAAAAAAAAAAAAAAGGAAACCCTTTTCCTCCTCAAGTTGTGAATGAGGAGGAGATCCTGTTGGTCCGCTCATTTAGATGCCAAGCGTGACTGTTCTGAATGCTGTCTTTCATGGCACCTTTGGTTTCCAGGAACTGTGCCAGGTCGTGCCAGCAGAATAAAAGACACACTTTGCATGTTCACCCTCTCCCCTCCCCAGCGGAAACTTCCCAGTGGTCCGGATGGTGGGTGGCTTTTCTAGGCCAAGCCCGAGGGGCCCGGATGGAGCTAGTTCTGGTTCTGCTCTGTCCCAGGGTGAGGCCACCTGCCTTCCATACCTACTACTTCAGGCCCAGAATGTGCTAAAGTGCTGATGAAGTCTCTTAATATAATTTTTATTTATTTAAATTGATTGATTTATTTATTTTGGCTGCGTGGGTCTTTGTTGCGGCACGCAGGCTTAGTTGTGGTATGTAGGATCTTAGTTCCCCAACCAGGGATCGAACCCGGGCCCCCTACATTGGGAGCAAGGAGTCTTTTTTTTTTTTTTTTTTTTTTTTTTGCGGTATGCGGGCCTCTCACTGCTGTGGCCTCTCCCGTCGCGGAGCAACAGGCTCCGGACGCGCAGGCTCAGCGGCCACGGCCCACGGGCACAGCCGCTCCACGGCACGTGGGATCCTCCCGGACCGGGGCACGAACCCGTGTCTCCCGCATCGGCAGGCGGACCCCCAACCACTGGACCACCAGGGAAGTCCCTCATAATTTAATTATTTTACAATCCTTTTCAATTTTCTTTGGTGTGACTGGGTCACATACGCCCCTATTTCCATGCCCGGTCAGCCAGCCCCTCCCAGCAAGGGACCCCCAGGGATGAGCAGGTGGGCGTGTGGGTCTGAGGACGTGGACGCCATGTGCACACACACCCCCACTCACGGCTGCTGGAGCACCACCTGCACAGGCTTCCCGGTCCCTGGGCAGGCTTTCAGGTTGACCCAAGGGGAGGACTTTTTTGCTGTCAGGGCAGCTGCCAGCAGCCTTTTTCTCAACAGTGTCCAGGGTCCCCACAGAGGCCAGTGGGCTGGGGAAGAGGAGGCAGAGCAGGTCCTCCGCGTCACAGGTCCTGCTCCTCAGCTCTGGGCAAGAAAGGACAGCCGTGGGCAGCCCGGGCGTGTGATGGAGCAAGGGCAGGTGTGGCCCCGCTGCCTCCTCTGGATGGGAGTTGGGGTTGCAGAGCGGCTGGCGGCTGGGCGCTCCCTCTCTTGAGGTGTGGGGCCTCACCCTGACCTCCGGGGTGACCTGGGGGTCATGTCTCAGGCCTGCCCGTCCTGCAGACACAGCTCATCCAGATGGTGGTGTGGATGCTGCAGCGCAGGCTCCTGGTCCAGCTGCACACCTACGTTTGCCTGATGGCCTCGCCCAGTGAGGACGAGCCCCGCCCCCGGGAGGATGACGTGCCCCTCACCACCAGGGTTGGCGGCCGCAGCCTCAGCACGCCCAACGCCCTCAGCTTTGGCTCCCCAAGTAGGACCCCCTGCCCAGGGCATCTGTCTGGTGGGGGGTGAGCACCTTGGGCGCCCTTGGAAGAGACAGGCGGCCAGGAGGCCCAGTTTGGGCGCCTCAGGGAATGACCACAGCACCTTCACAGGGCTGCACTCGAAAACGTGCACACACAGTGTCCGTGGGCAGCTGTGTCCCCGAGGACGCCACTTCACCCAGCTGGGCAGCTCTCCCTCGGGGAGGTCCCCTCCCCCGCCTCCCTGAGGACGAGGCTCTACCTTGCTGAGTCAGGAGCAGCCTGGCCCAGCCTGGGGTCAGAGCAGACCACACCCCGTCCCTGGGAGGACCGTTGAAACCTCCATGCTCAGGGCCTGAGGAGACAGTGACTGTCATAGTCCCTTTTCGAAGGAGCTGTTTTGGCCACGGTGTGCCCCCTAAGGCAGCAGCCCCGAGCCCCAGGTCCCTGGCTTGGGGAAGACGAGGGGCTGGAAGGCTTAGGGGGAGGCACCTCCCCAGGCTAAGGCGGGGCCTTGGACATCAGGCTCAGTGCTGGACCTGCCTGCCCAGGGCTCCTGTCTTCTGAGTGGGTGGGACGGGTTGGATGACCAGGCTGGCCTTGGGGTGAGGGGCTGCTCCCCAAGGGCACAGCAGTTATTTCCCAGGTGGGCGCAGGTGACTTGTGGGGTTGGGGGCAGCCGCTCCCTGACTATGCCCGTCCTCAGCCAGCAGTGATGACATGACCCTCACCAGCCCCAGCATGGACAACTCCAGTGCAGAGCTGCTCCCCAGTGGGGACTCGCCACTCAACAGGAGGATGACGGAGAACCTGCTGGCCAGCCTGTCCGAGCATGAACGGGCAGCCATCCTCAGCGTGCCCGCGGCACAGAACCCTGAGGACCTCCGCATGTTTGCCAGGTAGAGCAGGGGCCACATCTAGGGACAGGACAGAAAGTGGATCTCAGCTTAAATCCCGATGGCAAACAGCCCTCACTGGTTGAGGTGGCATCTCCAGTACACAGCCGTCGCTACCTGGCACCTGCATGTGGGGGGTCTCTTCTGTACTTCCTGGGTGTTTCTTGTCACGTCTTGGGAAGCAGCAGCAAGTTCTTGTCCTCGTGGGGATCGGGTGGGGCCCTCGGTCTCCACGCCATAGGTGACACAGACTTGTCACACCCAACCCTGAGTTGGGTGCACTGGGTGTATGGTGTTCTGGGAGCGTCAGGTTGTCAGGGACTGAGCCCCCAGCCGAGGTGCCCTAAGAGCCACAGCAGCATGTGTGTGGGCACTGAGGCAGGGTGACATTTCAGGGGCCACGGTGGGCAGCGGGTCCAGGGCACTGCTTGGGGCAGGGGCCTGTCTGAGGACCCCCCCCATCCCGCCAGCTCCGTAGCTGTGCTCATACCCACCCTCCACCCCCCAGGCTCCTGCACTACTTCCGCGGCCGCCACCACCTGGAGGAGATCATGTACAACGAGAACACGCGGCGCTCCCAGCTGCTCGCGCTGGTGGACAAGTTCCGCAGTGTCCTGGTGGTGACCACCCACGAGGATCCGGTCATCACTGTCTTCCAGGCCCTGCTCACCTGAGCTGGGGCACCGGAGGGAGCCTCCCCCACCCCAGGCTCCTTCCCTCCCCATGGGGCCCCTGCTCTCCACATCCTCACCCGCCTCCAGTCCTGGAAACAGCCTCAGGGGCTCTGAGCTGAGAAGGTGAGGCTCGAGCTGGGAAAGCGTCCAGGACTCTTGCCTCGGAGTGAGGCTTGCATGCTGCCCACACCAACTTGGCCCGTATTTCTCTCAGAGCCCCGCTCCCCCTCCCGTGTTCCCCGGGCCTGGGCCGTCCAGAGCTTCAGGTTCGAGGGCCTGGCCTGGCCTGTATGGCCAGCACTGGCCGCCTGCAGGCACCCTTCCCCCCAGCTTGCCGGTGCCTGGCCCAGCCCCTCCCCGCCCCCCACAGTCCTGTGTTAGCCACCAGGAGGCCATGGCCAAGCGGTCGCCCCCGTGCCACCTGAGGCACGAGGACCTGGGCTAACGGTGTCCCACAGCTGTCTTAGCTTCCCCTTGGCCGGCGGGGGTGGGGTGGGGAGGAGTGTCTGCACCGCTGCTCCCCACACACAGCTGCCTCAGGCCTGAGGAGAAAGTGCACCTGCTGGCCCCGGGTCCTCCCACAGAGACGAGCTGGCCACCGACAGGGGCTCCAGCCGAGACACAAATGACACTGTTTTCTATAAACACAGCATTTATTTCATTTTTAAATAATTAAAAATCCTCATCCCGGCTGGCCTTTGCTCTGGCCTGTGTGTTCTGCTTGGCCGCTCTGTCTACCACACTGACCCAGGGGCTGCCCTGCACATAGAAGCGCAGGGGCTTCAGGGCCCACTCTCCTGCATTGCCGATGCCCACTCGGGCTGCTGCCACCACAGCTGGCTCACTGGGCCCCAGGGGGCCCCGCTCCAGCCACACAGCCTCGTCTGTGGCCAGGTCCCGCTGGTCGAAGCTCTTGTCGATGGCCAGGGCCTGGCACAGCTTGGAGGGACCGTTGCAGAGCTCGAGGTCTTTGAGGGCTCGTCCAGCAACACCTTTGCGGAGGGTGTGGCGAAGCTGCCGCATGGCCTCCAGGCCCCCCAGGGGCTCCAGTGCTCGGAGCAGGACACATGCCCCATCCCCTGTGGAAGAGATGAAGCCTCCCAGGTTGTCGCCCCACTACCCAAGGCCCGACCAAAGCTTTGGGGGTGACACCTGTGCTCACTCACCATCCAGACCCTCTGCCTGCCTCCCCCTCACGCACACCTGCACCCGCAAGGCACCTGTGCCTCCTATGGGCACCAGCTGGGGAGGCATGGAGCTCCCTAGCTCCCTCTGTGAGGTCAGCAAAGAAAACCCCAGGGTCCCCCAACCACCCCCACCCCCACCCCACTGGCTGTTGGGGAAGCTGGAAGCCTGGCTTGGAGCAGCCACCAGTGTGCACAGGACGCAGGTGAGCCCCACCCTAGGATCCAGTGCGGAAACTGACAGAGCAGGAATAGCCCCCCACCTCCGTGGGGGTCCCCTCCCCAACCAGTTCAGGCCACTTGTGGGACGGCAAGCAGACACCCAGGCCCAGGGATTCCCTCGAGAAGACATCTCTGTCCAGACCCCCTTGGATTCCTGGCTGGGGACAGTGATTACCCCCTGCGCCCTGGACAGAGGCGCCTGACCCTCCAGCAAGGCCACTGTCCTGGGACACCTGCTCCCCTGACTCTCAGCCCACCCACTAGCTGGGAGTCTGAGGGGCTCAGCCTGAGGCGTGGCCAGGCCAGTCCCTCTCTCAGGCCTCAGCCGCACAGGCCTTCCCATCAGCACCCAGGAGCTGGCCTCCTGCACAGCCAGCAAGTGTGGGGGTGTGTGCGACCAGATGTCCCTTAACCAGCCAGCTTTCAAAGCACTTCAGGATGTGCCCAAGGGCACCTAAAGCCTTGAGTTTTAGTCCCTCTGTGATTCCCGGGTAGCTCCCCTCACTGGCCTCAAAGCTCTCTCTGGTTCCATCCTGAAAGTAGTGGGTACCACCTGCAGACAGGTCTGGAGGAGTAGCTGACCCCTCCTCTCCTGGGATGCACCTGAGTCCAGACTCCTGACGAACAGAACACCCCTACCTCATCGCACCAGGCCTCCCCATCACCCCCTGCCAACCCCGTCTGCCTGCACCAACCGCGCAGCCCCAAGTCCCGGTCTCTGCACGGCCTCCACCCCACAGGCAAGGACTGTCTCAGCTGTCCCTCTCCCTCACTCCACCTGGATGACCCTTGGCCCTGTCTGTACCCATGTGGTTTTCAGCTCCCCTAACCTCGACATTCCTGGGGCATCCTGGTCACGTAACGAGAAAGTAACACACCACCTCCCACATCTGCTCTGTCCACTGTACCCGCAGAAACTTGGGCTCCTCCCTTTCCTCACTGACTGCAGCCCCTTGTCCAAGTGCAGTCTCCTCTCACGTGAGGGGTTGGTTCTAACGCCAAAGAAAAGCTCAGCGACCGGAATAAGCTCTGCGCCTGATAACAGGGCCCTCAGGGGCAGTCCCTGTCACTCAGTTTCACACAGCACCTGCCTTCTGCTGGGCACAGGGCCAGTCGTGGATTCCCTGTGTCCTCTGGCCCTGTGGCTCTGGCATCAGGCATCCCCAGCTGTCTATTCTGGGCAATCACAACTCACACGTTAATGGAATCCTTCCACGTGTGTGACCGGCAGCCCCTTATTGTCCTCGAGCCTTCATTCATCTTGCGTCGGCAACGGGAGGCTTGGCAGATGGACGCTAGGACTGGCTAGCCAGAGTGGGCTGGGCAGACCGCCCCCCCACCCCCCACCCCACCCAGCAGCTCTGGCAAGACGGTGCTGGGCACTTCCTTCCCAGCACAGACCACTCAGAAAACACAGCTGCCTACCCACGAAAGACCCAGTGGGTCCCCCAAGGTGCGTGGACCCTCCCGGGAGCTTTAGACCAGCATCTCTCCCATCGGCACCACTGACCTCTGGGGCCATGATTCTGTGGAGTTGGCCATCCTGTGCATTGTGAACTGCTGAGCATCCTCCCTGGCCTCCACCCACTAGAGGCCAGGAGCATCCCCAAAGATGTGATGACCAAAAATGTCTCCAGACATTGCCTAATGTTCCCCAGGGTGGCAGTATCATCCCCAGTTGAGAGCAACTGACCCAGACCCCATAACTGGCCGCCTGGCGAGGCTCCTGCCTGAGCCCAGCTCACCCCAAATCGATCTCACTCTTGTTTCCCCACATCAGCCCCTCCCGAGTCCTCTCTGGGCCGGCAGTGACACCAGCACTGAGCTCTGGGGCCAGCGGTGGGCTCGTGAACCCATGTGCTCTGTGTTCAAGTCAACCCATGACCTCTATTCTGTGGGGCCCCTGGCACCTCTAACCACCATCCGTGCAGCCAAAGTTCCTGAAACCCTCGCCTAGCCTAGCAAGGGAAGCCCCTGCTCAATCACCTAGCCAACCCGGTCCTCCCGGGGTCTGCCAGCTGAGGGGGCTCTGCCCAGGCCTCCTGCTTCCCCAAGCCCCAGCACCGCTCACCTTGGCTGGAGACATTCATGCAGAAGTACATGCCATAGATGAGGTACACATACAGTGTCCCTGGCTTCATGAACATGCCGCGGTTGCGGGGGGTCTGCCGGCCGCCCCTCGAATGGGCAGCTTCATCCTCTGGCCCCAAGTATGCCTCAGTCTCCACGATGCGGCCACGGAGCTCTGTGCCATCATCCAGCCGTCGGACCAAGACCTGCTCAGCGTAGGAAGGAGCCGGGTTCGCTCCACCCTGACAGTCCACAGCCTGGACTCATCTCCCCAGCTCAGGGTGTACAGGTACAGGACACCCAGGTACAGCTGGCTCTTCCCCACCATCCCCTCCATCCTGCTGGACCACTGGACCACAGGCCCTGCTCACCAAGTGTCCTGTCCACAAGGTGCAGCCATCTCAGGCCGACCAGGGCTGGGCTGGGCACCAGCACTAGTGAATTCTCACACTTCCTCTCAGCAGGGTCCCCTTGGACTTAAAGCTTAGCCTGGGGCCGAGCAGTGTGAAGGGCACACTGGGATTCCAGAGCCTGTGGAGCCCCCTCCCCCTGGACTAACTGCAAAGGACCGTCACATTCAGCCCCTACCCAGCCAACTCTGAAAGCAGCAGGACCAGCTGCCCAGCAGTGCCCCAGGCCTGGCCCACGGCCCTGGGGGTAACGAGCTCCACAAGGAGTGGGTCAGCGCAGGCAGCAGGCCACGAAGGCAAGCCTGGCAACGGTTGCGTCGGACAGCACCCTGGGCAGGGTGGGTACAGGAGGGGACAGAGGGCCCAGCCGAGGACAGGGCAGGGGACAGTTGTCAGGGGCTGTCCCTAGAGGGGTGGGTGCTCTCAGGCCAGCAGAGCACCTAGGAGAACAGAGTAGGCCACAGGAGAGCCAGGCAGGGCCTGCGGAGCGCTGAGTACCCCGGGAGCTGAGTCCTCCCCCGCCTGGAGCCCCTCTGCCCTTCGCCACGCATCACCATGGTACGGTTCCAGGAATGGCCAGCAGTCATGCCCAGTGTCCGGAGCCCCAGGTCTGACTCAACCAGGGTTCACAGTGGAGTTTCAGGGGCCAGCCACCTCACCAGGCCTGTCCCTAGCACCTGCCTTGTCCTTAGGCCAGAGCCTCAGGCAAGTTGGATGGCCAGGCCACCATGCCTTAGCCCACGGAGCTCAATGTGTCTGCGGCCAGGGTCAGTGTCGTGGGGGCAGGGAGGGGTGTGCTGCAGGCCGGACTCGGGGGTAAGGGTTAGAGGAGGCCTTCCTGGAGACAAAGCCCACAAATCCCTATATGTGTGCACAGGTAGGCTTGGCCAGAGCACCTCAGATGAGGCCTCCCTCCCATCTTCCCAGGAGATGAGAGGGAGCATTCCCTGTCAGCCTGACACCTCCATGGGGCCTGGGGAGGAGCCTCCCACAGCCCTTTCCTCACTGTCTTCTTTCCTGTCCTGAATTTCACTGATATCATTTCCAGATAGCAGATGGTGGTTGCCCCTCACCCCCATTATACACATCTCCTCCTTGCTGGTGGAGGGTCCCGAGAGAGGCAAGACCCTTCTCAGCCAAGAGGGTGACACAAGAGTGGTCTGGGTTGTCATGGCAACTCATTGCTCCTTGCAGTGACCTGCTTAAGGATGAGTGCATGACCAAGGCTGGTCAAGAGGTCTGTGAGGACGTCCACTGAGGGGTAATGAAAAAGGCTCTCCTCCCTAACCAAAGGCACATACAGGGTGAGACCCTCCCTTCTCTGCTGGACATCACCCTGTCTACCCTCGGGCTCAAACAGGCGTGATGCGAGCCTAGGGGAGCCTAGGGGGAGACTGCGACACACTGAGGCCCTTGGGCCCTCTACCCGATGCTGGGCCCACCTGCCCCATGTGCCCTTTTACATGAGATCATAACCTCTCCTGACTTAAGGTGCTTTTACAAGGACCTTCTGGCCCTTGCAGCTGAAAGCATCCTCATGTAACAGACTCTGGTCGCTTCTCAATGAGGCCACACTTTAGGTCACACTCCACTAGCTCACATTTTAGGATCTGTTCCTGGCACCAATTTTCTATTAGCCACAGAAACTGACTCTCCTTGGCCATTTTAACCTAAAAGTAGGATCACTAAAGGACACAGGGTAGCCATGGAACCTCCAGGAGGACCAGCAAGCCAGGCCTAGCCAGATGGTACTCCAGATGGATGTGGCCAAAACTCTGCAGCTGCGGCACATGCCATGTACACACAACATGGTGACAGGCTCCACCCCCAAGGGCCCTGGGCGGTCCTGCTTCCCACCCCAGAACTTGGAGCTGCAGGGGCTGCTGGGAAGCCAGCTCTGGCACTGTGAGCCACTGTGGGGAGAAGGAGGCTGTCCTTCATCAAGACAATCCTGATGCTGGGCAGCCCGTAGGCCATGGCCTCAGCTGCCATGTGTCTAAAGCTGCTACACACATAGACAAGCTCTAGCAGGGGCACTGACTGTGTCAGGGGATGGGGCAGGCAAAAGCAGCCCCTCACAGACAGGGGGGCCAGCATTGACCGTGGTCCTTGTAAGAAACCTGCCCTGAGGGCAATCCCAGGTGGACCAGGGGGAAGGCTAATGTTGTAGCTGCCCCGTCCTCACTGCCCAGAGCAGGCAGGCACCCCTAAAAACCTCGGCATTCTTCCCAGCTGACCCTGGACCCAGAGGCTGCCCCAGATGACTGAGGTGAAGCTACCCAGGAGCAAATGTGGGCAAAGCGGCTGACTGCACGCGGCCACGCAGGGCCAAGTCAGGGACGTGAGCCCAGCGGGGAGAGGGCTGGGGCCCACAGACGCTGCACGGTGATGACCCTTCAGCAGAGGCCACGCTGCTGCATTTCCATTACCTGTCCCAGAAATGCCCGTGCCAGGGAGACTGCGGGCTGGTCGAAAAACTCTGATCCCAGGCGAGCAGGGCGGCCCTTTAGGCTTGAGAAATAGATGCTGCGCTGGGGGCCGAGGGTCGTGGGTGGCTCCAAGCGGGGCTCCTTGGGGGAAGATGTCCGGGTCCCATCTGGCGGGCTCTGATGCCGCTTGGCCTCCAACAGTCGCTGCTTTTTTTGCCCCATTCTTCAGGAAAGCTGAAACGGGAAAGGACAAGATAAAGGGTCTGAAGAGGAGAGGACAGATGGTTGTGCAGTGAACTCAGGAGCTCAAGGACTCATTCAACTGCCTGCCTGTCTCCTCATATGCAAAAAGAGGGCAACCAGCCTGTGCAAACAGAATGCCATACTTGGGCCATACCTGGCATGCTCAGCCCTCCGCTGGGACCCAGGAAGACTTGGGAAATGACGGCACGTGAAGGCAGGCTGGTGGCAGCAGTGACTGGTAGCCACTCTGCTGCACGTGCCATCCACAAGCAGGAGTGGCAAAGGGCTGCAGGGCCTGGGGAGGGGACAGTGACACCCAAGCCTGGGACAGGAGGGCTGCTGCCCTCTGATTGCCACTCATCACGTGGTCTCCAAATGAACTTCTGAGCTTCTTTCTGGAACCCTTCCCTTTGCACCTGCCCCTAACCAGGAATTTTAAAACAGCTGTGACCTCAGTGGGGCCTGGCCGAGGAACGGATTGTGGGTCACTGTGTCATCCACACCCCTCCCCAATGCTGGCAGGGCTCCCACTGTGCCAGACCCCTCCTAGAATGGCCCAGAAGGCCTGACACACGCACATGGGTGAGCACCAGGCAGACTGTCTACTTGGCCCCATCCCAAGCGCTCAGGGTATGACCCCCAATGAGTCCCCAGCTGTCCTCTGTCTCATGACCCAGGATGTCAGAATAAGGATAAGTGAGACAAAAGTGAGGTGTGAGGAATGAGGAGGATCTGCCGAGACCGGCACACTGTCTGCCTCCCACCTGCTGCCACAGGGCCCGGAAAACCTGACCACACACCCTTGGCCGTTTGGGGACCAGCTGCTCTCCAAGGAAAGGAGCAGCAGGTGAGCACTGGGGCCTGGAAACACCCTCCTTAGGGGCTGATTCCCATACCTCCCTGGCATGTGACAGACCCGTTATTTTTAGCCTAAGTGCTGACATTCTATGTTGTCCGGAGCCGCCAGCCTGCTGAGAATGGATGTTGATATGACCCTGTCTGCAGCCGGGCACATTTGCCAACACCCACCACAGGCTGACTCCAGGACGCTGCGGCCCCTGTTCTCCGCCCAGGTTTGGCCCCCGGCCTGCCCCGAGGCTCTGGGGTGGCGCTGGGTCTCTGCCCTGACCCACCCTGGGCAGTGGGGGTCGGCTCATGCAGATGCCCTGGGACTGAGGCTCAGAGAGGCCTTGTCTCCCCCTCTGCAGACCTAGGATTTGAACCTGCCTCAGAGCCTCAGACTGAAGAGTGGGGTGACCCTGCCGTTGCACCCAAGAGTGACCACTGCCCCAGAAAGTGACCTAGGGTGTCTGTGCCTCTGTATCATCTGCAGAAAGGGAACCAACACTGTCACACAAGATGGTTCTGAGAATAAAATGAAAAGCCGGGTAAGCACTTGTCTGGGTACAGCGAGCGCTCACCAATGTTAGGAAGAAACGCAAAACCTGGGGACAAGGGTCACTTCCCAGGCTGGGCCCAGCCAGTGGAGGGCAGAAAACAGCAGCCTGGATGGGGGCACCCAAGGGATCCGCCAGCCCTCCATCAAAACCTGGGCAAACAGTGGGTTAGTAAATAAAGGAAGAGCATTTATCCGTGTGGGACAGACACTGAAGGGAGGAGTGTGGGGAAGTGGCCCCTCGAGGAAACCCTATGGTCATTTCTGCGGCAGACGGGCTCGGGGCAGGGGGAGTCTGGGCCAGGCTGAGCGCCCAGCACGTAAGCAGGAAACCAGTGGCGGGCGCTCCTCTCAGACCTCACTGGCGACCTCGGGCAGGGCCTCGGCTTTGTTTCTGGCAAATGGAGCATCCGAGCCGGCCCAACCCCGCCGTCAGGCGCTCGTCTGGGAACTGCAGACGCCTACGGGCGGCCCGTGCGCACATTACTGGCTCCCACTCAGGGCTCACTGCGGTGGCGGTGCGACTCCGGGGGGTCCGCCCCCGAGCCAGTCCTTCGGCCGTGCGTCCGGCGAGGAGCACGCTCACCTGGGCGCGCACTCACCTGGGCCCCGCGGCGCGCGGGCAACCGGCAGTTCCGTCAGGGATCTCGAAACTTGTATCAGCCGGCGCTGAGCCCAGCCCGGCGCGGAACGCGCCCCACCGCCCACCCGGAAGCGCCGCCGGGTCCGGGGCTGGAGCCGGCGCCTGCGCGGAGAAGGACGGAGGCCCGGCGGGGGAGGGGGCGGGCGCAGGCGCGGATCCGCCCCGGGGGTGGGGCCGGGCTAGCGATCGGAGTTCCCAGCTGCCGCTCCTACCCCGCGCCTTACCTCCCATCCGGGACAAAGGCCCGGGGCTGCTGGGACAGTTGTGGTGTGAGGAGGGGGAGCAGGCAGCTGGGGTGGAGGGAAGCCCTCCGCCCCGCGCCCCTCCCAGTGACATGCCCCCCGCCCCACTTGCACCCTGGTCCCAACGCAGCCGCAGCGCTCACTCCACCTGGTGACCTCCAGCTGGTGGTCAGACCACCAAGAAAGAGGCTTGGTCCCTGTGAACCTTGACTGGGCCCTAGAGGGGCCCCGGCTGGGGGTGTAGTGGTTTGGGGGTGCCCCAGACGGTTCGGTGGGGTGCGCGTGGAGTGTGCGTGAGGGAGGTGGTGTCGGAGCCCCTGGTCCTTGGGACTGCGGAGGGGCATTACTTGCTCCATACCTGCGGAGCATTTGGATGGAGGGGACAGATTGGGCGGGGGAGTGGGCCAGGAAGACTTTGTCCTGGAAGTGGACCCAGGCCTTTCTGGAAGCACCACCACTCCCATCACAATATGGATGGGTCCTGGGATTCTGTGTCTGCAGTGGGGCCCCCACCTTTCCCATCACGGAAGGATGCTGAGAGGAGCCCGCCCAAGTCCAGGGGTGGGCCTGCTGGAGCATGGCCAGCCTCCTGAAGAGGCTGAGGCGAGCAGGAGGGCTGTGGGAACCCAGGAACACCCCTTCTGCAGGGCAGTGGCTGGGGGCAGTGTGAGGTATGCCACTGCCCTTTGGGGCAGCAGGGGGAACGCCCCTGCCCTGGACCATGTCCTGAGCTGTCTGACTTGTGTCACCCTGGCCCTGTGAGGGGTACCCATGGGGCCTTGGAGAACAGTTGGGCAAAGGATGGTGTGGGGGGGGGGAGATGCTGGACGGGCCACGTGACTGGGCCCCTGGGATGAGCGAGTGTGGCACCTGGTCTCAGGGCAAGTCCAGCTGGGGGAACCCTGGTCTCCCAGGGGGAACCTCCTCCTCCTCCTTGGACCAGCCCAGGAGCTCAACTCCAGCCCAGGCCCAGGCCCAGCTGTACTCCCCGCTCCGCCCAGGGCCCCAACCAGGACTTCCTGCGGAGGGAGGGGCAGCAGCCTTTCAGCTCCTGCCGGAAGCCACCCAGCTGTCTGCGGCACTTTGTGCCGCTTCCTTCCGGGGGTGGGCGGTGAGTCGTCAATGAGTGCTTGTGAGGCGGGCCTGGATGTGACTCCCACCCCTTTCTTTCCTCCTTACCCGCTGCAGCCATTCTGCCCGAACAATGACTCCCCCTCCTGCCTTCCTGTGTGCCCAGCCTCCCTTCCCTCCTCTCTTTCCCCTCTCCCTGCTCTGGGAGGGAAACTGAGGCTACAGTTGGGCCAGTCCCCCTGGTGGGGGCAGGGGCAGGGTGGGTGCGGTTTTGTATTCATTTTCATTTTGATTTCACAAATAGTGCATGGTCCTTGTAGAAATCATGGGGAGTCCACGCATTCCCAGAGGGACATCTTTTTCCCAACTTGAAGATGAGGAAAGAGGCTTGGAGGACAGCCCAGGAGGAGGAGGCAGGGCTGGAGCCAGCAACCCCTTCTCCAGATGTTCCAGCCTGAGTGCAGGGCCTTGCACAACCTCTGCCCCCCCTTCCCCCCACCCCACCCCCACTTCCTGGTTTGTGGTCTGAGGCTCCACCACAGGCTGGATGTGGTGGGCTGAGCATTCCCACTGTGGCCTACAGGGCAGGCAGGCTGGGGTAAGAAGGTGGTCTCGGTGGGAGGAGGGGCCTGGGGCCTTCTCTTCTCATCCCCAGAGTGCCCTGATTCTGGGCTGGGAGAGGCCCTTTGGAGGATGTCCATGGAGGATGAAGGTGAGGACACCCTCAATGCTTTGAAAGGGGCCAGTACTGGGGTGAGTTGCTCTGTGCCCTGCCAGGCCAGCCATGGCCTCTGGAGGAGCCATCAGACCCTGGAGCCTTGAGAGAAAGGACAGCGGCTCCACCAGCCACAGAGGCCAGCACTGTTCCTACCCAGCACACTGTTCACTGTCCTTCTCTCTATGTAGGGACAGCTAACACCGTGAAAGGGGCAGCACCTTCTGGGGGTGACATCTCAGTAGGGCGGCCTCTGGGGCCCTCTGCAGCTGACAGGTCCTGGGGGCTCGGAGGCTCCTTGGGCAGAGTGAGCAGCTGTGGGCTGCATCTTCCTTTCCTGGGGCTGTGCCGCCAGTGCTGCCGGGCCCTGAGGCCAGGTACTTAAGGGCCCCCCTTGCCAGGCCCCAAGACATGGGGAGGGGCAGCTGCCTCAAATAGACAGTGACTTCAGGCCCTGGCTGGTCTGGCCCACTTCTGCCTCTTCCCCAAATAGCCAGGGGCTGGTCCCGGGCCCATTCAGGCCCCCCAAAGCTCAGGCTGGCCTGCTGAGCTGATTCCAGAGTGGCTGGTGGGGACTGCTGTCAGTGGTCAGGACTGCCACCCCCTCAGGTCCTACAGTGAAGTGTAGTCAGGGGGTGCTCCATATACTTGCCCATCCCCACTCACCTGCACACATACTGGGCAATTGCAGCTGATTTCTATTTCCAGGGCCTGGGAAAAGGAAAAAGAGGGACAGGGAGCTGGGTTTCCGTGTCAGGCCCTCCTCCACCAGAACACAGGGCAGTGGGCCAGGTGTGAGACAGAGCACATGTGTGTGCACACACGTGTCCCTGTGGACTGGGTCCAGGCCTCTGCTCATACTGTCCTTCTGATACCCGGGTCGTCGCTCAGGAGGCTTGGTGGGCTCAGAACCTGGGGATTCCTGGGTTTGCCTGCCAAGGTGTACTTGGGAGCCACACCTGTGAGGGGCAAGTGTTTGCAACAGAGGCTGCTGGGGTCCCACTGGAGCTGAGAGGGTCCTTTGGAGGTAACCTGAACGAATGAACCAGGGGGAAGCCACTTACCTGTGACTGGACACATAGACCACCCTCTCTGGGGAGGGGGTGTTACTTGGGGCAAGGCAGCTCTCATTCACTAAAGGTGACTCCAGGTGGGGCGGGGGTTGAGGTGGGGGGGACTGGGGGATGGGCACCTGTCTCAGCCGTGAGCCAGCTACGGCTATGCTCCTGGCAGCTGGGAATGAGTGTCTGGGTCACGGAGGGGGCCTGGGTACCCTGCAGTACCCACTGCAGGAGACCTGGCAGCACTGGACGCCTGGCCACGGCAAGCTTTGGAGGTGAGCCCAGGCCCTGGACTCCAGAGATGACACCACTGCCGCTGGCCCTGCCAGCCCAGGCTGAGCGTCCAGGTGGACGGGGCATGCTTATTCCTGGCGGGGGTCGAGAATGCCAGGCATGGAGAGACTGTCCTTTCTGTGGGTGAGAGCCTGGCATGGGAGGGGTAGCAGTGTGGGCAGCCAGAGCCCGGAGCATCGGCACTGGGCAGCCTTCAGCCTTCTTCTTGCCTTGTGTCCCCAAGGCACTTGTAGTCACCACCCCATCCCCCAGTGAAGGAGTCCTCTCGTAGCCCCTCCAAAGCTTCCATTGTCTCTCTCTACCTAGGAATTGTGTTGATCTACCTGAGTTCATAAATGACCCAGAGTGTGCAGGCACCACTCTGCCCTGTGGTATGGATGAGGAGACAGTTGGAGGATTCTGTCCCTTTCCCAGGCTCCAGGGCCAACTGTGAATTGGCTGCCACCTCAAGTTGTCTACTTTCTGTGTAGCCAAGGACCAGGGCTTTGTCTGCGGTCATACCCTGGGCATAGCTTGCTGACCTGACCGTGGCAGCACCTCTGTTCAGAGAGGACCACTGCCTCCTGATCCCAGACCAGCAAAGGGCCTGTGAAGACACACTTGTGGACCCTCCAAAGCTGGAGGGGCTGGGCCTCATGTGCCTCAGTATTCTCGTTCCCAGCAGAAGGGTCCTTAGGACACCCATGGTCCGAGTTCTGCTCCCTACGGGGTGGAAGTCTGTGCCCCTCCACCACTCACAGCTCCTGGTCAGCCCTGCCCTGCTATTGGCACCCCCTCCCCCATTCCCGGGCCTTTCTCTGGTGATTGTGCCCCACCGACTTCTGCAATGTCAGGAGAGAGGGAGAGGAATGTTGGAAAACTCCCGCCAGCAGCCTCAGCCTAGAGCAGATGGGCCATTTTGTGTTCGATTCAGGGAGTGCAGGGATGGGCCCACAGGGCTGGTGGGTGAGCCCTGAAAGAGGGAGGAGCACAGAGTGGTCGCCGGAAATGGTGCTGCCGCCTCTGCGCCTCTGCTCCAGGGGTTCTAGCCTGGCCTGGGAGTGCCTGTTGGGGGCGCAGGGATTCAGCGGGTGGGGAGCACTGGGGCCCCGGGAGGAGGTCACTGCTCTGATCCTGCCTTTGGTGGGAGTGCGACTGAGTGTGCATCAGTGGTTGTGTGCACGTGTGTAAATGGGTGAGAGTGAGCATGGAGGTGTTACAGTGTGTATATGCGGAGGTGTGTGTATGTGAGTCTGTAAACAGGTGTGGGCAAAGGAACACGTGGGCGAGCATGAGTGTGAGTGCGTACAGAGCGTGTGTGTTTAAGTGCATGAACGCAGGGGCATGTGTGTGCGAGTGAGGCTCCCGTGCGGCTTAGGGTGAGAGACTGGGCAGCGCGGCCTTCGGAGGAGGCTGGCGGTTCGGTTTACGGTAGATCCAGGGCCGCCTCCCCCCTCCCCCTCCCCCTCCGCACAGCGCCCCCCGCCCACTTCTCAAGCACAAGTCAAAGCAGAATAAGGTCAGGACTCACTCGGAGTCCGGGAGTGGCTGACGCTGACCATCAGGTTCGGTCCAGCTGGGCCACCAGGTCCTCCCTCCCCGACCAAGGCGCTTTCGACCCCCAGCCGCAGGTGTCCCCGCCGCCCTCCCGGAGGAGGTGACTCGGGCCGGGCGGGCCGCGCGCATTCCTGAGCCTTGAGTCAGCGCGGCCGCCCCCTCCGGCCGGGCCCGCCCCCGGCGCGCACGCCCCTCGCTCCATGGCATTCCCGGGCGGGCGGGCGGGGACTCGGCGCGGGTGCCCTCGGGCCGGCGGCGGCAGCCCCTCCCCGAAGCACTCAGGACCCCCGAGGCCCCGGTGCCGGCGGCGGCGGTGAGTGAGCGCGCGGGGCGGGGGGCGCGGGGCGCGGACCGGGTGGGTTCCGGGGCTGCGTCCGCCGCGCGCGCGGGGCCCGTCCCCACCCCTCCACGGCCAAAGCCGCTCGGAGCGGCCGGAGTCTGGCTGCGTCCCGGCTTCGGGCGACTCTCCGCCCGAGGCGGCCGGACTTTCCTTCCCGGAGTTTCCCGAGCCGCCCGAGGAGGCGGCCCAGCCCCGGATTCCTAACCCGGCGCGCCGCAAAAATAGCCCGCGGCCGGATTAGCGCGTCCCGGCGGCCTGACCCGGCCGGACATCTCGGCTCCATCCCCCGCCCGACAGCTGAGGGTCCCGGGAGCGGGAGGGCTCGGAGTCCGGGGGTGTCCCCAGGCGCCTCTGAGCTGTACCCTCCCCCCCTTACGCTTTCCTTCCCGGCCACCACCAGTGGGTGGTGTCTCCAAGTCGAAACTCTAGCTCAGAGGGTGGGACTTCTCCGGATCATCCCTGTCCCAGTCGTGTTCCCTGGGGTTGGGAATAATTTCAGCAATAATAGCAGTAGCTGTGGAACTGGAGGGGGGGCGGTGGGCGGTGCGAGGAGGGAGTGACCCCACCTTCCGCTTCACAACCCAATCTCCCCGGCTCTAAACACTGGAAGCTGCCGGGCACTTTCCCTACCCTGTGCTCAGTGGCCAAGAGGAGCAGGCCAGGGCTGAGCCTGTGGCCACTACACGGTGCCTCAAAGCAGGCCTGCTCTTGGCTGGGGAGATTGCTGGACCCCAGGTGCTCAGGGCACTGGGGGAGGGCCTGGCTCTCTGCCCTGCTGGGGGCATGTCTGTGCGGCTGGGTGGTGAATGGGCAGGGGAGACAGATGGTCCTGAGCAGAGTTCCTTCTTCTGTGTGTGCAGTTTGGGGTGGTGCGTCTGTGTGTCTGTCTGGGCGGGCGAGGTCTGGGTCTGGAGGCCCTAGCCCTGTGCTGGGAAAGGCCCCCCCATCCCCATCTGGGGACTTCCTGGCAGAGAAGATTCAAGGATGAAACTGGCTTTTCAGGTTTGGCCCAGCCAGATGCTGGGTTCTCCCCACCCCTGTGGAGCCAGCCCCAGCCCCCTTAGCCCCCACCCAGAGGTTGGGAGGAAGCTGGGCCACCCAGCAGATGGTGGGGGCCCAAGGGGTCCCTGAGGCTGAGCCCCCTGCAACCAGGGGTTATTCTGGGTCCTTTTCCTTGAGAAAAGCAGGGGCTACTAGTGGGGCATAAGAGTTGAGTGGCCCTGGATGGTATGTGCCAGGCCCCAGGCTGCTTCCCAAACCCTCCAAGCAATCTCTGCCCATTGCACAGGGAGCTGACTGAGAGCACCAGAGCTGGAGCAGTGCAGTGACAGCATCCCCCGTCCAGCGTTAGTGGGCCGGCCGGCAAACCACTGCCCTTGGGAGCTCGAATTCTAGGGGAGCCCTTGGTTCAGAGGGAGTCACCCAGGCCTCGCCTGCCTTCCTGGGCCCACCCTCAGGGCCTCTGGACTCAAGCTGCTGCTCAGGGCACCTCCTGTAGCTCCTCTCCCCAGATGTGAGGGGCTCCCCCTGCCCGCACCTCCCCAGCTCCTGTCCCTCCATGTGATCGGTGTCTGTGACAGGATCGACTTTCAGCCCAAGGATCAGATTCCTTAGCTTCTGCCTGTTTTCTGGGTTAGGTGTGTTTGAGGGTGACTCCTTCCTCCCTGAACTGAGATGCTCTGGGTGGAGGTGGGGTGGAGCGGTGGCCCAGAGGGGCCTGTTAGCCCTCCCCAGCCTGAGGAGCCCAGATGGTCTGCCCCTCCCCTGGGGGGCTGTGGCCACCTCCCCAGCTCCTGGGCAGACATGGCCCCAGGCTTTGAACCCCCCTGGAGGCTTGGTGACCACAGGTGGTGACTGGCCTCTCTGAGCCTCAGTTTCCTGATCTGTAAGATGGACACAGAGGACCCCTGCAGGGGTTGTGACAGGTCAGTGGGGCTAGCCAGCGTCAGGTTTGAGGCAGGTGTGCCAGGCTTCTGCTGACTGAAGCCATTTCTGCTCCGATAATCGACTTCAGGGGCTTGGTGTCCCCTCCCGCGGCCTTACAGATACTATCCAGCAGCTGACGTGTCCTGAGAAGGGTTGCTAAGCCAGAGGGTATGTGGGCACCGGGAGCTCGTGTGGGGGTGGGGGGTTGGTCAGGGGCACTTGTGGGGCCTCTGACTGGTGACTAGGCTGCTCACCTGCCTTCTCTCCAGGCCTGTTGCTGGGATGTGGGTCTTTCCACTGTGTAGCTTGAGACAGGCTTGCACCTAACCCCCGAGGTCCAGCTAGATCCCAGATCGTCCCACCCAGAAGCTATAGCTGAGCCCCTGCCCTACCCCACTGCTGGCTGTGTGGCACGGACGGGTCCTCTGACCTTTCTGAGCCTGGGGCACCCCGACCCCAGGGTGCGTCCACCCTGCCAGACCCAGACGGGTCATAGGCTTTAATTCTGGTGGCCAGTGACCCTCTGGGTCATAGTCTGCTGAGGCTTTGGGCAGCGCCCAGTCCACAGGGCCAGTGCTCCCTTTCCTGCACCACCCTCCCAGGGCAGTTACCTTCAGGGCCTCCTGTGCAGAGAGCCTCCTGTGGTTCTGTTGTTGGATCCCTGCATTCCTATCATCTGGGGTGACAGCTGGTGATGGGCGCCTTGGGGGGGCAGGGATCCGATGTGTCCTCCTGGGGACAGCACGGGGCACCCAGCAAGCCATTGGCCAGGTGTCAGGTCTGCCCTGCTCCCTTCTGAACCTCATATCTTCCACAGAAGAGTGGAGGGGTCTCTGGGAGGGGTGAGGGCCTGGCCAGGATCATTCCCGACAAGATGCCGGTTACTGATGGTGAGGTCAAGAGGCACAGAGCAGCCAGCTCACTTTCGCTTTGCCACATAGGAGCACGTAGTGGAGGACTGAATTCTAGGCTGCCAGACAGCTGTTGATTCCCCCCTCCCAAGGGAGACCTGGGGCTGGGCATCAGACTAGGGGTCAGACAGGACACTGAGGGTCAGAGGTCAGGGTTCACGTGGGGAGGTCAGAGGAGCTGGCGCATCCTGGGACCATGCTCAGGTGAGCTGGGCACACGTCTGGGCAGGTGTCCTGGGGTGGGCCCAACTGCTCCAACTGACATGGGTGGCCGGTGGTCCCCTGGGCAGGGTAGGCCCCAGGCTTGGTGGGTCTGGTCCTGGGGCCGGGCCGCTTGCTTGACCTCCAGCTGCCCTTGGTCCGTGTTGTCCCTCAAGTGTGCGGGGCAGGCCTAAGTGCAGAAATAGAGGGTCCAGCTTAACCCCGGCCACAGCCTGTCCAGGCCTGGGTGGGCCAGAACTTCTCCCCGGTCTCCTCCTGCCTCTTGGCCACACCTTCCCAAACTGGGCCTCCCCAAAGGGTGTGGCCTGGGTCCTCCCATGCCTTGTGCTCTGGTTGAATATGCTCCTGGGCCCTCCTTGGGGAGCTCCCCACAGCTGGCAGGCATCACCAGCCTGCTCGTTTGTTTGTTTCTTTTTAGTTGAAGTATAGATGACTTACAATATTATATTCGTTTTAGGTCCAGCCTGTTTTTTTTTTGATTCAGCTGCTGCTTCTCGAGCACCTACTGTGTGCCCAGCACTGCTGTGGCGCCTGAATTTCAGAGGGGAAAATTCAGGCTATCTCAGGGTTGCAGGTGGTAGAGGGGAGCTGGGTCAGTGCACAGTGTCTCAGGCCAGGCTCCCCGACACCGGCCTGCCTGCACTGGCTCCTGCTTCTGGACCCCCCCTGGACCCCTGCCCAGGGTCCCCCATCATCCCCAGAGCAGGCATGGCTGCTTCTCAGGGCTGCCCCACAGCCCTCCACCCTGCTGGCTGCAGTGGCTCCCCCTCCCCTCGCTCCCGCTTAAAGCAGCCCTGGTGGTCCCGGTACCCTGCAGGCCCTCCCTCTGCATCCCCTCCAGCTTCACCCCACACTCCTGAGCTGCTCAGAGCTCCGTCTTCACAGTTAGCTTTTGCTTCGTCAGCCTCCCCACTGCGCTTCTAGTTGCCTGTTTGGGTGTCTCCTGGTGGGTCTGGGCCCCGGGTGGGCAGCCACGAATGTCACCAGAGTGACTCAGACGGCAGGCAGGCCCTCCCTGGGCTGTGGTCTCTCCCTGCACTGAGGGGCAGCAGAGCAGAGATGCTGTTGGGATTCCCCCTCAGGGACCGTCTAGGAACAAGAGCCCACTGTGCGCCTGGGGGAGACCCAGACACTGAGCCACTGTCTCCTCTGGGCGGGCGCTGTGCCCCTTCCCGGCCCAGACTCTTTGTCCGGTCTGGACCCGACCCTCCCCCACACCCTCAGGGTCCACTGTGGAGCCACTCCCGACCCTGCTTGTGAATCCCACCCACTTGATGCCCAGATTGCCGCAGGGGCGCTGGGGGATTGGGCACACAGGGGTGGGTCAGGCCGGGAACCCATAGCACTGAGGGCAGGGAGCTGTGTGGGTTATGGGGCACCCTCCAGCCTCTGCCCCAGACACAGGAGGGATCTGGTGGGGTGAGGGCCACCGGGAGGTCTGTATGTCCAGGCAGGGAGCTGGTGCCTCCCTCGTGAGGTGAGCGGCTCCTGTGTCTGGTGGGCCCAGGCCAGCGGGGGTCAGGGGGGCATCTGGCTCCTGTGTGTGCTCACCACCCGCTTCCCACCTCCTTGCTTGTGCTGTTTCTGTTCCCACCCGGTCATGTGGTAGCTCCTCCTCCCAGAGCCAAGTGAAGGGGCATCTTTGGGAATTTGCCATCACCCCACTTCATGGGGACTGGCCCCTGCTAGCTCGTGCTCTGAAATGACCAGTGATCATTCAGCAGTGGCTCTGGAGCAGCCCTGTCCTAGGCACCGTGGACCCGGCATGACAGGACCGGACCGCACACACGTGGGTGCGCTCCCGACCGTGCCAAGGGAATCCAGGGCCTGTCAGGGAGGGGCCGCCTGACTGAGGCCGGGGATCCTTGAACACGTGGGCAGAATGCGTGTACTGGGAGAGCCAGGTGTGAGGAGAGGCTGTGGGAGCACAGTGGGAGCCAGGGAGGGTCGCAAGTGTGTGTGTGGTGCTGAGCCAGTCAGCTGGCAACGGTTCTGGCACTCCTGAGTGGAGAACCAGCTTCTGTCACCTAGAGGTGCTGGGCGTGCGCAGGCTCCTGTAGGGGCTCGTCCCTGGCACCCAGCCTGCCGGGTACCAGCAGTGATCCCAGGTCCACACTTGGCCTCTCTAGACCTCACAATAGCTTTACCAGGAGCGTATGAAACTCTGTGAGGCATGGGGTGGTCGGGTGGCAGAGACAGACTTAAGGTACCATAGCCTCCCCCATCTGAAATGCTAAGGGGGTCCCCATCCTGTCTGGCCCCTTCCCGACAAGGCCCCATGGGCACAGCACCATCTGAGGAGTCCGATCGCCCAGATCTCCACCTGGCAGGCCCGGCCCGCCGTGGCTCAGAGGGTGCACCCAGGGTGCTGTCCCAGCCCTGCAGGTTCTGGACGCGCCTCTCAGCACCTTCTGCCTTCTCGATAAGCCTAACACTGTCTGAGGTTCCACCACTAGTGCTTGAGACCTGGAGCTGTCCTGCCCAGTCATTTCCTTACCAGCAGGGAGAGCTTACAATCACCTTGGTCTGTGAAGGGAGGGCTGGTGGATGACAAGGAAGACGCTGCCCTCCCAGGATGCTGACCTGTGGCCTGGTCAGCCACAGCCGTGCAGGGCTGGGCTGGGCTGTGGTGCGAGTTGGATGCCGAGTGCTGGTCCCAGAGGGACCCAGTTCTCAGTCAGGATGCCCTCATGTCAGACACTGCCTCCATCCCCTCCAGGGACCCTCCATCTGACCGCAGCTTGTGGGGCTCAGTGTAGGCGGGGCCAGGAAGGGATTCCCAGGGATGTGGGAACAAATGCTGCCCTCAGCCCTTTTCCTGAGACCAGAGCAGGTGAGGGTAGGGGAGAGAGGCTTGGCCCTGGGAGCTATGTTGTGATGGAAAGACTCCTGAGTGCATAGTCAGCTCAGGGAAAAGGTCGGAACGTGAGGGATGGGCCAAGAGTCAGAAGGCATCCCCGGACTGCTTCCCTCCAGGCCTGTTCCTGGTTGGGGTAGGGCCAGTGGGAACCGTGATTAGTGTTCAGGCTCAGCCCCATTTGGTACAGGGCCAGTAGGCGCTGCCAGCTGCATCCTGGCCTGATCTCCAGTCAATATAGGGCCAGTAGGACCTGTGTGCTGGGTGCCGGGCTGGTCCCCGATTGTCATAGGGCCAATAGAAGCTGTGAGTGTTGTCCTGGGCCTATCCCTGGGTAGCAGAGGGCCGCTAGGAGCTAGGAGCGGCGTCCTGGGCCCCCCGTGTCTTATGAGCAGCACAGCAGCGTTCTGTGCCATCCTGCGTCTGTGCCACGGGGCCGGGGGGGGGGGGCGGTGCGGGATGAGCAACATCCCTGGCTGTTCCCAGGTCCATAGAGAGCTGGGGGTGGTGGTGGCTCTGAGCAGGGTTCTGGACCCCTGGACCTTCCCTGATCTGTAAAGGGCCAGTAGCAACTGTGTCCTTAGTTATGCCGCCTGAATATGTGGCCTTGGGCAAGACAAGCCTCTCTTTCTAGGCCGCAGTTTCCCGATTTGTAAAGTATTTTCTCTGTATCTCTCCAGGCAGTTGAGAGGGAGGCTCCAAAGTAGAAGCTGTTTCTAGCGACCTCAGTGGATGGGTCACAGACACCGCAGGTCAGAATCTTCAGGGTCTGAAGCTCTTTGAGAGGCTGAGGAATTTTGGAGTCTCCACCACGCCCCTGCTATCCTTGCCCCCATTGTTCTAGGAACCCTTCTAGTCTTGGATATCCTGTTTCCAGGCCCTGTGATCCTTCTCTGGGGCCAGGGAAGCAGATACGCCCTGAAACTGCCATTTCGTAAAGGGAGAATTAAGTGCCAAGGAGCCATGCTTATGTGGCCACTGCCTTCAGCTTATGTGGCTGAAGCTGGATATCCCGGCCGTGGTGCCCCCGGCAGCAGAGGAGTCCAGCTTCCTGCAGGTAGGCCCTGGCCTCTCTGCTCTGGGTCCTGGGCCCTCCCCCTGTGCCCAGGTAATGTGGGACAGGGGTCTCAGATGCTTAAGGTGGCACAGAGCAAGGCGTCCCGAAGCACTGTGGGGCTTTGCTGCTGTTTCTGGGCCTGTGGCGCCCCCTGGTGGTCACAGCGGCCTTTTCACCAGGTGGTTTCCAGGAGGTCTCTTGGCTATAGGAGCCCTTGGCCCCTGGGAAGCCAGGTGGTCCCTCCTCTGAGAGATGGAGGGACCATGCACCCTGTCGTGGGCATAGTGAACCCTCTGTCTCTGGAGCAGCTGTCATGGTGGTTAAGAAGCTGAGGTCTGTGTCCAATAGGCTTGAGATTTGCCCCGTGTACAGACCGGGCCAGCCCCTCAGCTTGCCTCTGCCCTCGTGCTTATTCATACTTCTGCACTGGCCATTCCCAGTGTGGGGAACACCCTGCCACCTAACCTTGCTCACTAGATCAACTCGAAAGCCTTTGCTCAGACGTCACCGCACAGAGAGGCATCGCTCCTCTGACGACTGTAATGTGCTGGTTTTTCCTTTATCTTTTAATTAACTTTTTAAAAAATTTTATTTATTTTTGGCTGCGTTGGGTCTTCATTGCTGCACGCGGGCTGTCTCTGGTTGCAGCGAGCAGGGGCTACTCTTCGTTGTGCGCGGGCCTCTCATTGCGGTGGCTTCTCTCATTGCGGAGCATGGGCTCTAGGTGTGCGGGCTTCCGTAGTTGTGGCACGCAGGCTCAGTAGTTGTGGCGCATGGGCTTAGTTGCTCCGTGGCATGTGGGATCTTCCTGGACCAGGGATCGAACCCATGTCCCCTGCATTGGCAGGCGGATTCTTAACCACTGCGCCACCAGGGAAGTCCTGATGTGCTGTTTTATCCTTGTCACACGTTGCAGCCTTTAGCACGGTGTATCTACATGTGACCTTATTGTTTGTCTGGACTCTAAGCTTGAGGAGTGCAGGGATTTTGTCTGTTTCGGTTTCCCTGCTTCTCCACCAACATGTCCCAAGCATCTAGGAGTGGCTCATAGTAGGTCCTCAGCTATTCATCACATGAATGCATGTTGTTTGAGGACCTAGTGTGTGCCTAGCCGTGTCTTTCGGGACGACAGAGGCAGGAACCAAGCGCGTGGGTGCCGAGCCCGTGCTGGGACTCTGGCAGCAGAGCCGTGCCCACGCCTGTTGGGCTATCCCTGCTTCTCCCTCCTCCTGTGTCTGGGCCCCATGAACCCTCAGAGATCTGCCAGTGCTGTTTTTTCGCTGCGCCATGCAGCTTGCAGCATCTTAGTTCCCCGACCAGGAATTGAACCCGGGCCCCCGGCAGTGAAAGTGTGGAGTCCTAACCACTGCGCTGCCAGGGAAGTGCCTGTCAGCGCTGTTATTGAATAACACACCACGCCCCCTAGGCCCCCCTAGCTCTGCCCGGAACCATGGGTGAGGCCCGCAGGGACAGCACCAGCAGCCTGCAGCGCAAGAAGCCGCCGTGGCTGAAGCTGGATATCCCGGCCGTGGTGCCCCCGGCAGCAGAGGAGTCCAGCTTCCTGCAGGTAGGCCCTGGCCAGCGGGGGCTGCAGGTGCAGCCCATCCAGCCGCCTCACTGGGTCCCCGTTGCCCAGCCCCTGAGACGCCAGGCGTTCCTGCGCAGTGTGAGCATGCCGGCCGAGCCCACCCGCGTCCCCTCACCCCACCAGGAGCCCCGGCGTCCGGGGCTGCAGCGCCAGATGTCCATCACACAGACCATCCGCAGGTACTTCGCTGTCCCGGCTGCTTCGCGGCGGGTTGGGGGCTGGGCCGGTGGGACAGAAGCAGGCATACAGGGTCCCCTTCGGGCACCGGGGCTGGAAGTGGAGCAAGGGCTTTCTCCTCCATCCTGTCCCCTCATCACCCTGTCCTCCTCCTGCTCTGGGGACTGACTGCTGTCACCTACTGCCTTTCTCTGCTCCCCCCCAGAACTTGCTCTCTTCTCTCTCTCTCGCCCGCCCCCCCCCCCCCAATGCTCTGGTCCCCCCTGAACAGCCGACAGGTGCGCTTTGGGTGTGTCCACACTCTGCCTCTGTTGGGCGCCCCTGCTGCCCGCAGGGCCCTCACACAGCGCTCGTCTCTCTCTCGGTCCCTGCTCAGGTACCTTGGGCAGGGCATGAGTGTGTTGGCGTCAGCTGGTGTGTGCATGGCTTGTGACCTCTCGGGAGCTGCCAGCGTGGTTGGTGTTCCCCGGGGGCTCCTGACGGCAGGTGCTGGCAGTGTTTTTGCTTGCATGTCCAAGGACTGTGGGCAGCCTGCTTGGGTGTGCGGCGCCCCCTGCCTGACTTCTGTGGTGTCCAAGGTCAAGCTGCTGCCCAGGGCCACGCTTTCTCTGGCTGAGCTAAGGGCTGAACTCTGACGTCTGTCTCCAGACTCAGTGTCTCCCCACAAATGCCCGTCTCAGGGATGGAGTGAGGGCCTGTGTGAAATACTCACCTATTTCACCAAGACCTGCCATCTCTGGTGCTGGTGGCAGCTTGGAGCTGGCTAATTGTTTAGAGGGTGACCAGGGCCGAAACCCACTTATCCTCTTAATCAGACCCAGCCCACCTGGACCCCAGACCCTGGAGTGTCCGGAGGCTTGGGGCGGGCATGCTGCCCAGGTGTAGTGCCTCTGAGGTCCCTGCTGGGGAGAGGGGACAGCTAGCCTCCCCTTGCTGAGTCCCTCCCCTGGCAGGGGCACTGCCGACTGGTTTGGAGTGAGCAAGGACAGTGACAGCACCCAGAAGTGGCAGCGCAAGAGCATCCGTCACTGCAGCCAGCGCTACGGGAAGCTGAAGCCCCAGGTCATCCGGGAGCTAGACCTGCCCAGCCAGGACAACGTGTCGCTGACCAGCACTGAGACGCCCCCTCCTCTGTACGTGGGGCCATGCCAGCTGGGCATGCAGAAGGTATGCCCTCCCGCTGCTGCCTCCCACAGTTCCGTCACTCTGCTGCCCTGAGCTGGGGCTGGGGACACAGCCAGTCTAAGCACAGAGGTTGCTTGGAGCTCACGGTCTGGGCGGGTGGTCGGATGGTCCCGTAAAGGCACCTAAGATACTCTCTGGGAAGCGGGGCTTGGGGGAGAGGACAGGTCCTGGGATTGTACCACAGGCCAGCCTCTGGGTGGGAGAGCATCCCAGGATGAACAGCAGCGTAAAGGAAATACAGGCGGAGAACGGGACCCCTCTGGTGCAGTGGGGGGGGGGTGGTACCCACTCAGCTGTCCAGGGAGCCTCTGGGGAGCGGGACGAGCAGCAGCTGTGTTCTCCATGGCGGGGCCGGGTGGGGGAGGAGCCCCCTTGGCTAGACCCAGCCCCCGACTCCTGCATCTCCTCCCCTCCTCCAGATCATAGACCCCCTGGCCCGGGGCCGGGCCTTCCGCTTGGCGGATGATGCCGCCGATGGCCTGAGTGCCCCGCACACGCCGGTCACGCCGGGTGCCGCCTCCCTCTGCTCCTTCTCCAGCTCCCGTTCGGGTTTCAACCGGCTCCCGCGGCGGCGCAAGCGCGAGTCGGTGGCCAAGATGAGCTTCCGGGCAGCCGCTGCGCTGGTGAAGGTGGGTGCAGGGGCCGGGGTGGGGGCGGGGGCTGAGCCAGTACCACGCTGCGTCCTCACCCCCTCGCTGGCAGGGCCGCTCGGTTAGGGATGGCACACTGCGCCGGGTCCAGCGCCGAAGCTTCACTCCTGCCAGCTTCCTGGAGGAGGACACGGCTGACTTCCCCGACGAGCTGGACACATCCTTCTTTGCCCGGGTAAGAGCCTGGCACCATCACCCATGACCCCTGTGCCTATGCTTCCCACACTGACCATGTGTGTTTGCTCAGGAAGGTGTCCTCCACGAGGAGCTGTCCACATACCCAGATGAGGTGTTCGAGTCCCCATCGGAGGCAGCGCTTAAGGACTGGGAGAGAGCCCCAGAGCAGGCGGACCTCACGGGTGGGGCCCTGGACCGCAGCGAGCTGGAGCGCAGCCACCTGATGTTGTGAGTGCCTCCTGGCGGGCTCCGAGGGGGCCGGGGGGCAGGTCCTGCGGCTCTCAGGAGCGGCTGGCCCCAAAGGCACGACCCTAGAGGGCCCCGGGAGGAGGTCATCTTGTGGACTGGGAGCCCAGCTTGGCAACTGTGTTTGGGGGACCCAGGGGTGGGCACCGTTCGAGTCTGGACTGCCCTCACCTGGAAGAGGATCTCAGTCCCAGAGCCCACAGGCTGGAGACAATCTCGGGGGAAGGAGGAGGTGACGTAGTTAACACTCGCAGATTAGCCAGGGACCCTCATGTAGGTCCGAACCCACCTCCCTGCCATGCCAGGAGCGGCTGGGGATCATGCTTTTACTGGTGAGGTGTGGGCTGACATAAGCCTGTCACACAGTGTCTTCACCGCTAGTTGGGAGCAAGACAGACACGGGGTGTCGCCCATGCCCGCCGGGGATGGACTGCGGCAGGTGGGAGGTCTGGGGCTGGGAGTGACGGCACCCCTTCCCCCAGGCCCCTGGAACGTGGCTGGCGCAAGCAGAAGGAGGGCGGTGCAGGGGCCCCGCAGCCCAAGGTGCGGCTGCGGCAGGAGGTGGTGAGCGCCGCGGGTCAGCGGCGGGGCCAGCGCATCGCGATGCCGGTGCGCAAGTTCTTCGCCAGGGAGAAGCGGCCGTATGGGCTGGGCATGGTGGGCCGGCTAACCAACCGCACTTACCGCAAGCGAATCGACAGCTATGTCAAACGCCAGATTGAGGACATGGACGACCACAGGTAGGCGTGGAGGGGATGCGGCTTCGGGAAGGCAAGGCTCCAGGTGGGTGTGGGGGCTCCGGGCTGGGGATGCCGCCTCTGCTGACGCTTTGCCCCGCAGGCCCTTCTTCACCTACTGGCTCACCTTCGTGCACTCGCTCGTCACCATTCTAGCCGTTTGCATCTATGGCGTGGCACCCGTAGGCTTCTCACAGCACGAGACCGTAGACTCGGTGAGCCTCGGCGCCTTCCCTGGCGAGCCCTGGGCTCTGGGCTCCCTCCCACCCATTCTGGGAGGAGAGGGCTCGGCTGAGCTCTGTCTGATCTTTCTCCCCAAACTTCCAGGTGCTGCGCAACCGAGGGGTCTATGAGAATGTCAAGTACGTTCAGCAGGAGAACTTCTGGATCGGGCCCAGCTCGGTGAGGGTGGGGCCGGGGGGCGGGGCCCCAGGGCCCCGGGGCTGGCCGAGGGCCCGGCCGCAGCTGCACATCCTCTTCCCTGCAGGAGGCTCTCATTCACCTGGGTGCCAAGTTCTCGCCCTGCATGCGCCAGGATCCGCAGGTGCATAGTTTCATCCACGCTGCGCGCGAGCGTGAGAAGCACTCAGCCTGCTGTGTGCGCAACGACCGGTCTGGCTGCGTGCAGACCTCAGAAGAGGAGTGCTCGGTGAGTGCCTGCCCGCAGCTCAGCTCGCACCCTTGTCTGCACCTTGTGTTTGTGGTTACCTTGGGACTTCAGATAGAGCCAGCTGGTTATCCTAAACCCCTAGTTCTCAGCACATTATGCCGTCCGTCTGTGCCAGGCCCCTTGCATCACATTTTCCTTTTTTCCTGCACCTCCTCCATCTCATGCTGCTCACCCTGTAGACCCTGTGTCCTTAATTTATTTTTATTTATTTATTTTTTTTATGACCGCGCTGCAAGGCTTGTGGGATCCTAGTTCCCCGACCAGGGATCGGACCCAGGCCCGGCATTGAAAGCGCCAAGTCCTAACCACTGGACCGCCAGGGAATTACGCATGTGTCCTTAATTTGGGTGTGCTCTTCCCACACGTGTTCATCTTGTTTTTGTGCACGTGTCTTAAGTTTCTATAAATGGTATTGCCTTTTCCCACTAAATTAAAAAAAAATTTTTTTTTGAATACTTTTTGGCTGCATCGGGTCTTATTTGCGGCAGGCGGGATCTTTGTTGCGGCGAGTGGGCTTCTCTCTAGTTGTGGCATGGGGGTTTTTTCTCTTCTCCAGTTGTGGTGCGCGGGCTCCAGAGTGCGTGGGCCCTGTGGTTTGTGGCACGCGGGCTCTCATTGAGGAGCACGAGCTCAGTAGTTGTGGCGCGAGGGCTCAGTTGCCCCGCGGCATGTGGGATCCCAGTTCCCCGACCAGGGATCGAACCCGTGTTCCCTGCATTGGAAGGCAGATTCATTACCACTGGACCACCAGGGAAGTCCCTGAATTTTAAAAACTTTATCCACGTTCTTATCATCTTATTTGGAGGTGCCGTAGTTTGTACCAGTTCTCTGATTTTGAACACTGGTGGTTTCTATTTTTAAGCTAATAGGAACTATGCTGTTGAATTCCTTATAACCATCTCCCAACACGCGAGCGATTTCCAGAGTTTAAGTTCAGAGTGGTGGGGGTGTAGAGCCAGAGGGAGGAGCTCAGAATCAGTGCTTCTGATTCCTCCTGTCTGGGAACTGTACCGGGACGTGGGCTCTGACCAGGGCTGAGCCCGTGTCCTCCCACAGTCCACGCTGGCAGTGTGGGTGAAGTGGCCCTTCCATCCCAGCGCCCCAGACCTTGCTGGCCACAAGAGGCACTTTGGCTCTGTCTGCCACCAGGACCCCAGGTCAGTCCTGCGGGCCCCTCCCTTACCTTCCTTTGTCCACGTCTCCCTTGGGAGTGAGGGTGGAGAGAGGTATAATGGCTCTCCTTGTTGTCCAGTCGGGCAGGAGGGGGCTAAGCCAAGGGCACAAAGCAAGGACTGACCACATCCTGGGCTCGTGCAGGGTGTGTGATGAGCCTTCCTCCGAGGACCCCCATGAGTGGCCAGATGACATCACCAAGTGGCCGGTGAGCCGGGGTGGAGGGGTTGTTTGGGAGTCACCCTTATCGTGTGGGGGAGGAATCCACACCTCATCCATCAGCGATGCCCCAGAGGTCCCCGTTGGGGGACCACCCTGTGCTTCCAGATGCTTTGCACTGGCTGTTAGCCAGCCTGTCCATCCACCACAGCCTACCTCTCTGAGCAGAACCATGGAGCCTTGGGAGGTCAAATGACATTATTCCAATTTGACAGATGGTCAAACTGAGGCTTAGGGTGTAGTACCTGCTTGAAGTCAAAGGAAGCCTATTTCCCATCCTAGGAGCCTGTCCATCTTTGCCCCAACCAAGCATAGCGTGGGGCCCAAGGTTAGGGGAGACCCTGACCCAACTCACCCCCATTTGTGACACAGATCTGCACCAAAAACAGCGCTGGGAACTACACCAACCACCCGCACATGGACTGTGTCATCACGGGCCGGCCCTGCTGCATTGGCACCAAGGGCAGGTAGGGCTGCCTGTGTGGGCATGTGCAGCTGGTCCTGGGCACAAAGTGTTGCCCTGGGGCTGTGCCCTCTTCCCCTCCCCAGTCCCAAAATAACTCAAGATACCAAGGGGCATGGGGTGAGGAAGGGGCTAGGCCTATCCAGGGCCAACAAAGCTGGGCAAGTGGGGCTGAAACCTGGGCCTGGAAGCCCTCCCAACCCTGGCCTGACCTTCCAGGTGTGAGATCACCTCCCGGGAGTACTGTGACTTCATGAGGGGCTACTTCCACGAGGAGGCCACACTCTGCTCTCAGGTAGGCCTCCTGGGTGAGGGTCCCTCCCCGTCCCCGCAGCCATGGCGGGTGCTGACAGGCCACTCTGCACAGGTGCACTGCATGGACGACGTGTGTGGGCTGTTGCCCTTCCTCAACCCCGAGGTGCCCGACCAGTTCTACCGCCTGTGGCTGTCCCTATTCTTGCACGCTGGGCAAGTGACACCATGTGGGCTGAGCGGGGTTGGGTGGAGTGGGTGGTCCCAGGGACCCCAGGAGTAGCTGGTGAGCCTTCCCCGCTGAATGCCCCCCCTCCCCACAGGATCCTGCACTGCTTGGTGTCTGTCTGCTTCCAGATGACTGTCCTGCGGGACCTGGAGAAGCTGGCAGGCTGGCACCGCATAGCCATCATCTACCTGCTGAGTGGCATCACTGGTAACCTGGCCAGTGCCATTTTCCTGCCATACCGGGCAGAGGTAAGGCTGCCCCCAGGGTGGGGCCCTCCTACGTGCACCTGCTGCCCAGCATGAACTGGTTCCACCACAGAGTCGAGTTCCTACAGTGCCCCGCCTGGGAGCAGCTCCACTTGGCTCCTGTCCCGATACACTCTGGGCGGAGGGAGGCGGGACAGGGCGACCCGCTCAGGCCCACCGGCTCACAGGCACCCACACGCCCCCAGGTGGGCCCCGCCGGCTCGCAGTTCGGCATCCTGGCCTGCCTCTTCGTGGAGCTCTTCCAGAGCTGGCAGGTCCTGGCGCGGCCCTGGCGTGCCTTCTTCAAGCTGCTGGCTGTGGTGCTCTTCCTGTTCACCTTCGGGCTGCTGCCCTGGATCGACAACTTCGCCCACATCTCGGGCTTCGTCAGCGGCCTCTTCCTCTCCTTTGCCTTCTTGCCCTACATCAGCTTTGGCAAGTTTGACCTGTACCGCAAGCGCTGCCAGATCATCGTCTTTCAGGCGGTCTTCCTGGGCCTCCTGGCCGGCCTGGTGGTCCTCTTCTACTTCTACCCTGTGCGTTGTGAGTGGTGCGAGTTCCTCACCTGCATCCCCTTCACTGACAAGTTTTGTGAGAAGTACGAGCTGGACGCTCAGCTCCACTGAGCTGGTGGGGTGCTGGGGCCGTGTGCCCTGTGGGCCGGGGCCAGGCCTGAGGCTCGGGACTCCGCCTGCGAGCCCTGGTCCCCTTGCACAGACCCCTTGTGCCGTGTTCACTGCTGTTGAACCCCTCGTACTTCCGGGCATTTATCACAGTAGTTCCCGAGATTACCTTCTAACTAGCCTCTCGACGACCACCTCATGTGGCCAATAAATGGACCGGGAGCGTTTTAGCTGCCACTAACTTGACCAGAGCTGCCTCCTCCTTTCCGGGTTCTGGCTGGAGGCTGTGGAGGGAGGTCCTTCAGTGCCCAGGCCTCCCACTCACAAGTCCCCAGAACAGGGAACTCAGTGTCACGTACACCTCCCAGGGAAGTCCTCAGCCAAGTGCACACACCCTGTCCCCGTTCTATAGGAGGACTGGTAGGCGACAAAGGGACAAGGACCTATGAATGCACAGTCACACTTCCCTACCCACACTGAGAGGTGCCCCACCCCAGCCCTCCCTGCCCAGCTGGCAGCTCCAATTCCAGCCCCGAGCCACCACCCTTTCCAGGAGCTGGTGAAGGCACTGCTGTAGGTGAGCCCTTAGGCTGAAGCTGGAGGCCCTGTCCACGGCTGGGCTCAGACACAGGCCTTTGTTTCCCCACAAGCAGAAACAGAGAGCCAGCCGCTCAGCTTTCACCTTCTCCTCGCTGCAGAGATTACAGGGACAGGTGTGTATGGCTTGGGGAATGGGGTGGCCAAGGGCTCAGGTGCAGCATTCAGACCATGTGACGTGCCTGCACGTTCTCTGCCCTCGCCTCCTCACTGTGAGGGGCAGCGCCAGTCCCACCTGCCCCCATACAGTGGCTTGACTTTCCAAACTCAGAAGCAAATAGGTTTATTCTGTATACAGGGCCAGGCCCACAGCCCTGTGGGATCCGCCATGGGATCGGGGTTCACGTTGAGAGTCCAGGTGGGTCCAGCTGGGGTGAGGCTATCTCAACACTCTTCTGGGAAAATGGCACAGTGGCCAAGGCTTCCTCCTCTCGGGGAAAAGCTCGGCCACCAGCACAGAGGGTTTTCCATGTCTGGAGATTCACTTTTGTCTCAGCTTTTTGATGAAGGACACCTCATCCCGATTCCGGATACCATAACTGAAAGAGAAGTAAAAGCACAGAGTGTCCGATCTACAGAAGGGCACATTTGTGACTCCTCACCTGAGGCTTGTGAGGGATAACAGAGACCAGGTGGGAAAAGCGTGGTGTCCGGGAAGGTGAGGAGGATGGCAAGGGCCATGCACACTCTTAATTCTCTCCTCCTGGTTCTGTGCAGCCCTGAACCGCTGCTGGAGAGGAGCCGCAGGGCCCCTTCCACTGCTTCTCTGTCTCCCGTCCTCCTGGCAGGGAGCTCCTTGCAGGAGGGCCTCAGTCCAAACAGGGACTCTCCTGGTCTCACACATTCCCCAGGAACTGATTTAAGATCCCTCCTTCCCTTACGAGCCTCTGGAGAGGACCCCAGCCGAATGGCAGGGCATGGGGAATCAGAGGGCCACAGACCAGATACTTCCCTGCAGCTCAAGGCGTAGCCTGAACTTACTCTCGGAGCTTCCTCTGGTCCTCTGCGAGCTTCTCTCCTGCAGAGGTCAGGTGGTATGTCCTCCACACGTAGGACCTGCAAGATGGGAATTCAGTCAACCACGAGCAGGGTGAGCAGGGCAGCTGGGATGCAACTGTGCCTGAGGAGGGCTCAAGGCGCTCAGCTCTGCGGGGCCTGAGGCCGCCAGCCTCCTCCTTGGGCTCTTTCCCTGTACCTTGTGTGTACCAGGCCTGAGGCAGGTTCAAGGACGCACTGCTCTCAAAGGGATGCATGGGGTGGCTGGGGGCCAAACCCACGTTGCTAATGAAACGGGTGGCTGTACCAAGACACAGTTAACGGGACACTTGATCCAGAAGGAGACTGAGAGCTGAGAGCACCCAGGCGAGGAGCTGGCAGCTGCACCATCTGTAACCAGGGAAACCACCTCCAGGCACACCGCAAGTGCCCTAAGGTGTCCTCACGTGAAGATACCCAGCTGCCTGGGTGGGGTGATGTCAGTGAAGAGCAGCTGAGGCAGGGCTCGTGGCACAGAAGCACCTGCCCTGGCCGAGGCTCGGGACAGGGAGCTCGTTGCTCCAGGCCGCACTCTGGAGCAGAGCCCAGGTGATGAAAAGGCTCATGTCCAGCAAGAGTTCCTGTGAAGTCCAGCTCCTAGGAAGGGCTGCAAGGAGGAGCTGTGGCTGCACTCACCAGCTGATGTGCTGAATGCCCCCTTCGCGCTCCTGCCTGAGCTGCACGTATCTCTGGATGGCCTTCTTCAGGTCCAGGACTGTGGCGTTCTGGACTACAACCACAGCTGCACAGATGGGAGAAGATCCGTGGTGGGAATCCACAGCCACAGCCTCAGATGGCAGGAGAGGAACCCAGAAGCTTCTTCCTGAGGCTCAAGGCTGGGCAGGGGGAGCTTGTGGCTGCCCCAACACCCCTGGGCATGGCCCTGAGTTTCCACTGACCAACTCTGCTAACATCTTCTCCCGTGAAGGTTCAGACTGCACGGCCTGAGGGGGAGGGCAGCACTTACGCATAACTTCTCCATCCATCTTGCACACTCGGACTGTCATTGCTTGGCCGTATTCTAGTGCTATTTGGGAATTGACCTCCTCCAAAGTAACCTAGAAGAGACCAAAGCTGGAGGTGGGCGCTCTCTTCCCCACCCCAGACAGCAAAGAAAAACAGCTGATAGTCTGCAAAAAGTGGTGCCACATTTTTGGGAGGTTCTTGCATATATGTTAGGATTTCCCGGTTTTTCAGCACTTTAATCTCATGTCTTATCCACGTTTTCTATGAAGTGGATGGACGCTCGGGAGAAATGGACAAGGAGAATGAATCGCCTTGAGGAACAGCCCCTGGCTCCTCCGGGCCAGGTGCTGGGTGGGAGGAGGAACACTGGGCCCCACCTTCCGGCCTGAGAGCCCCTGATCATCAGGATCCAGGGCCCCAGGCAAGGCTGGGGCACCAAAAAACGGTAAAAGATAAACATGTCAATACAACCGTTAACACAACAGAAGTTAATTTAAAAATTCCACGATGGGCAAAATAACAAGGACTTTAAAACGTGACAGTGCCAAAACTCACTGAAGATTGAGGAGAAAGGAAAAACCGGTAACAGTGATCTTTTATTTGAAAATGATATTATTTTGTTTGCCGTAGACTTTTGTAAACCAACTTTGCGTTTTAAAAACACTGCTGAAAAGTCATGTGTGTTAACTAGTGGGGGTTTTGGGCGCCCCTTTAAATTCCGCGCCAGAGGCCAGAGCCTCGCTCGCCCCCAGGCCGGGCCGGAGACTAGACCTTCGTTTACGCCCGGAGACGCCATCCTAAGGCCTCTGGCCGCAGCCCCCGTCGACACTCCGGGGTCCGTCCGCGCCCCGACGGCCCCCGGCCCGTGCGCACCTGGATCGGAAGGTCGCAGAGCAGCGGGTCCTGCACCACCATGGCCAGACCCTCCTGGAACACGTCCACCGCCTCGGAGTGCGGCAGCGCCTCCTCCTCGTCCTCCTCGTCCTCCTGCGGCTCCCGCCGCGCCGCGGCCCCCGCCTCCTCCAGGCTGCCTAGCCTCCCGCGGGCTCAGCCCGCACGGCCGCTCCGCGCGACCGTGGTGCGGCGCGCATGCGCGGGGACCGCCGCCGCAGACCCTCCCTCGGGGCGTCGAGGGGCGGGGCTACCTCAAGGACCAATGAGAAGTGAGTTACTGGGAGTCGGCCCGCCGCAGTGCTCCCTGGGAGCGCGAAGTCGGCGTGACTATTGGTGGGCTGGTAGGGGCGGGGAGGCTGCCGGGACCAATGGGAGTTCGGAGCGTCGGAGCGTCGGCGCGCCGGCGCCGAACGGTGGCGAGAGCTGCCGGGAGAACCGGGCTCGTCGCCGCGATGCTGCTTTTCTGCCCGGGCTGCGGGAACGGGCTGATCGTGGAGGAGGGGCAGCGCTGCCACCGCTTCGCCTGCAACACCTGCCCCTATGTGCACAACGTCACCCGCAAGGTGGGCCCCGGCCGGCCGCGCGGTGCGCACAGCGCGGAGGCCGACCCTAACCTTCCCCGCCCATCCTCTGCTCAGATTTCGCGTCCAGCGGGCCCTCTGCCCGCAACGCCAGCCTCTCCGAGGCGCTCCCGCCCGGCACGGGCACTACTCCTGTAGCCTGTGCACGACTTTTCCGCCTGGGTCGTTCTTCTCCCCTAGGTACCCATGTCAGTCGTTGCTCGTGTCTTTGCTTAAAGGATTATTTAAAATTGCAGCCTCTTTCTAAATTTTATGTTCCTTCCCCTAATTTTATTTTTTCCGTAAGACTCATTTGCCTTCCAATACGCCTTGCAATTTACTTATGCGCTTTGTTTATTAATACTAGGGCATAAGCTGTAGGAGGGCAGAGATTTTTCAGTCTTGTTCCCTCTTATGTTCTAGTCTGAACAACTGGAATGTATTGGATGTTCATTACGTGAGTGATGCACACTTATTACTCTCCCTCGGTAGTGCATCTTTCCTTTTTAGAACACCTTTAATTTTTAGAAGTAGAGCACGTTGGTACTACCTCATTCTTAATGTTTGTATACTATTCCACCGTATAGCTGTGTTGTGGGAGTTTAGAGTCTGAAACTATGCAAAGGGTGACATTTCAAGGACGTCTGGTAAAACTTGGAAAACAGAAAACTCTCTGCCTGGGGAGAGTGGCTGGACTCCTTTTTGGCTTCAGTTGTATTTGGTTCTCTTATCTTGGATTACCAAGTATCTTAGAGGTGTGGGAAAAGAAGAGGGTCACACCTAAGCCATTTTTTTCCTGCTGCTCTGTTGCTTCATCCAATCCTTGCAGAGATCTTGTCACTTCTTTTGGGGACATCCCAATTGCGGATCCTCTAAATTCTGACGGAGCATCCTGCTCTGTGACAGCAGGAACTCTGCTTTCATTTAGTATTCCTCCAGTCTTGTGTTGAAGGAAGGAAGCGAAGGCTGGGGAGACACTTGAGGACGGGTATGGTTTGGTGACCCAGGTTTGTACCGTTCACTTACTTGTAGAGTCTGAAGACCTGCTGTTGTTTATTAGGTGACAAATCGGAAGTATCCAAAGCTGAAAGAAGTGGATGATGTGCTCGGTGGAGCAGCTGCCTGGGAGAATGTTGACTCTACTGCAGGTGAGAGGGAAAACCTTTTCTGTTCCAGAGCTGTGGGTAAGGATGAGGCTGCTGGCTGTGCCACTCTGCGGCAGAGTCTGTGATGTACTTGTGTGAAGCGGGCTTCTAAAACTAGAAAGTGTTTTCTTCTCTAATAATGTATTTGTTAGGCAAACAATATTGGCACAAGCTTTGGAGTCCTTCAGACCTGACTTAAGAGTCTCAGGGTGTCCTTGATTTGTCTGGGCTGATGCATAGCCATAGATTGTGAGAGCACAAATGAGCGTTTGGCACATAGCAGGCAATTAGCAGATGTGATTGGAGTAATAAAAAAGCAGTTTAAGGATTTTGTTCTAATACAGATTTCTAGAAGTTAATGATACAGAGTATTAAACTGCACTAAACATTCAGTAAAATAAATATTTATTCCAAGTTTTGATTCATTTCTGGTAGAGATGAGATGTGACCAAAGAAGGAAGGAGAGCCCTAGACATTACCTGTATTGAGAGGAGGAAGAGCTAGCGCATGATCACTGCTGTCTTTCTCCCCCAGGGAACATCCAGATCTGCTATGTTAAAAATCCAGCACTGGCAGAATTTGTCATTAGGAGATGAATTACTTACCAAAATGTTGTTTGAGAGTGTTTGAGGGCATTTCCATCAAAAGCAAGGTTCTCAAATTGAAATCTCAGTGAAAGTAAATACGTGCCTTGGGACACTTTGAAAAGGCGTGGGATGTATGTTGAGAGCTTGATAAGAACAGCCTGGACAACTTCTGCTGAGACGGATCCCTAAATTCAAGGGGAAGTGGATTGGTCGTGCATTGGGATTTCCTTTGGGAAGATGAGAGGGCCTGTCCATTACCAGGTGGTGGAGATGCACTTTTTAGGGGAATTTGCAGGGCATGGACCCTGTAATGCACACGGCAGCCGTGTCACCTTTCACATGGTGTTTCTAGCCAGTCTTCAGCCAGAGTTGAAGAAAAGGGACCCAGGGAAAGGAGGACTGTTTCCAAGATCACAGGTCTCATTCCCTCAGTGTGAGAGCGCAGTGGGAATGATAACGCTGTTGGTAACCTTAAATCGTGGTGCAGGGCACCCTGGGCAAGGGATTCCAGATGAGCTGTCTTTCACATAACACCTACTTCTAACAAGTGTGTTGGTCACAAGCATCATTTTTTTAAGTAAACGTGGGTCACTTGTTTGTTTTTCTCATTGCCAGAGCCGTGTCCCAGATGCGAACATCCTCGTGCCTATTTCATGCAGCTTCAGACCCGCTCTGCAGACGAGCCCATGACCACCTTCTACAAGTGCTGCAATGCTCAGTGTGGACATCGCTGGCGGGACTAGGGCCAGGCTGGCCCAGCTGTGTCAGCGTCTGCTTACCGTATTCCCCAGGGTGGATTCCCAGCTGCGAGTGTGGCAGAAAGCTAACCCTTTTAGGGTGGCTGGCCAGGGGCTGAGGAAATGTAGCCCATCTCCCAGTCAGTGGATTAACTCATTAATGTCCAGGAGACTGTGTGTGTGGAGAGGAGTATCCATAACTTTAAGGTCCTGTTCTGCATCTTTTACGTTTATTGGGCAGTTGACATTCTCTCACCATCAGCCGACACTCAAACATTTACATTGTTTGCACAACTAATAAAGTAAAACTTAGTAGTTTAGTACATTAGATGTCCCTCAGTATCTAAACTGTTAATTGCAAACTTATTTAATCAAAATTTATTCTGAAAATTTAATTAAAGTTAAAAGTCTAATATCACCTTCTCAGTGTTTTAAATGCCTGAAGAAGTAGACATCAACCCCCAAAACAGGATTCCAAAACTGACTACTATACTTAGGGCCAAACTAGTTACAAAATTGTGAGTAACATGGATTTCTATTTCTTTATGATTTATATTCTTTTTTCCTAGGATTGCAATAAACGTAATAGGTAGTATGTTTTTTTTACACTTTATACTTTCTGTGTCTATCTTTCTACTCTAAAGAGAAAAAGGACACCCTGGGCTAGCAGGGGACAGGATCTTGGTTATTGATGGATTGGTTTCTTGCTCAGACTTAATTGCTTTTTCAGATCTCTCTCTTTTTTTAGTTTATTGAAGTATAGTTGACTTACAACGCTGTGTTAATTTCTGGTGTACAGCAAAGTGATTCAGTTATGTGTACATGTATTCTTTTTCACATTATTTTTCATTATGGTTTATTACAGGATATTGAATGTAGTTTCCTGTATCTCTTCTCTTCATAATGAAGTCTCACTTATGAAATAATGGGACTTAAATTTATGTCTCTGATGCAGATTTTTACTTTTTTGAAACTTGTTATCTTTCCGAGAAACTATTAATCTGTATGGGTCACGTGATGGTTGATCAGGTCCTGAGCTCACTGTGTCCAATTTTTTCTGTTTCAGAGCAGTTTGTGCTGGATTTGCAAATGTGGTTTTATCCTGTGGCTGTTATCTTCAGTGTCTTCTTTCTGTGCCATTAGTTAGTTACGTTTCCTCAGATGTCTGTTCTCGTTTTTGTTGTTGGAGGCAGCGTGGATCAGTGGCAAAGGTCGTGCCCTCTGAAGTCAGCCTGCCTGCCTGTCAAGTTCGTTTCCTCCTGTGTAAAATGGAGATAATAATAGTCTATTTCAGGAGTTTACAACTTTTCCTGTAAAGAGCCAGATAGTAAGTATTTTGGGTTTTGTGGGTCAAGAGTCAAAATCTAGGAAAACACAAGAAAACAAAGTCTTATAAAGAAATTCAAAATATAATCCTACAATATTTTGTAATGCGAGTCCACTGATGAAAGGAATGGATACCATTTTGCGTAATTGAGGTTCAGAGTTAGTGTTCCTCGTCATCAGCGTTGCAAACGTGCATCTCATACTGGTTCAGGCCATGAGAGCAGAGGAAGTTCACTGTTGACATTGCTGATGGATTCAGTAGATGCAGTGTGGTGAGAGATGCAGATGTTTTCCTCAGCATATTTGCAGGTGAATAGTGCAGTGCAGACTCACAGCCTGTGAGCACTTTCTCTCTCTCTTTTTTTTTAAAAATTAATTAATTTATTTTTGGCTGTGTTGCGTTGCTGCGCGCGGGCTTTCTCTAGTTGCAGCAAGCGGGGGCTACTCTTCATCGCGGTGCTCGGGCTTCTCATTGCAGTGGCTTCTCTTGTTGTGGAGCACGGGCTCTAGTCGCGCGGGCTTCAGTAGCTGTGGCATGCCGGCTCGGTAGCTGTGGCTCGCGGGCTCTAGAGCGCAGGCTCAGTAGTTGTGGTGCACGGGCTTAGTTGCTTCGCAGCACGTGGGATCTTCCCGGACCAGGGCTTGAACCCGTGTTCCCTGCATTGGCAGGCGGATTCTTAACCACTGCGCCACCAGGGAAGTCCAGGAATTCTGTTTTGTGTTGAGATTCGCGCCAGTGACGAGTGCTCGGTCTGGCAACGTCGACCATTGTGGTATCGTTGCGTGATAAACACTGCTCTGCTATCCAGTTTGCTGACAAGATAGTCTGCACTGCCCTGTGCCTTAAAAACATGACATTCTGTGCCCACTTTTCTTATTTTGACATGCTGGGTGTGCACTCATAGTAAGCAAAAAAAAAAAAGAATAAAGAGAATGGATACAACCGTATGGTGGCCCTTGAAATGCTGTTAAGGTCACTGCTGAGTTGTGAGCCGGCAGAGCAAGGGCTGGAAGCCTGTCACCAGTACTTCGCTGTCAGCACATGAGAGCAGCTGCAGATAACACGAGTGGGTGGTGTGGCTGTCTTCCAGTGAAGCTGGATGCTGACATCTGAATTTCATAGTAGTTCCACATGTCGTATGATTCTTTAAGCTTTTCCCCCCAACTATTTAAAAATGTATAAACTATCTTAATTAATTAATTAATTTCTGTGAGGCGCGGCTTGCAGGGTCTCATTTCCCTGACCAGGGATTGGGACTTTATTTATTTTTCATTTTTTTAAGATTTTTTCGATGTGGACCATTTTTAAAGTCTTTATTGAATTTGTTACAATATTGCTTCTGTTTTATGTTTGGGGTTTTTGGCCGCAAGGCATGTAGGATCTTAGCTCCCCGACCAGGGATCGAACCTGCACCCCCTGCGTTAGAAGGCAAGGCCTTAACCACTGGACTGCCAGGGACGTCTCCCACAAGGGATTGAACCTGGGCCCACGGCTGTGAAAGCCTTAACCACTGGACTGCCCACAGATTCCTAACCACTAGATTGCCAGGGAATTCTCCGTATAAACTATTTTTAGCTCACAGGTTTTTTTTAAAGGGTGGGGTGGGTTTGGCCTGTGGGCTGTAGTTTGCTAACCTCTGGTCTACCTCATAGGGTTGTGAGGATTTATGTAGCTTCACATGTAACATCCTTAGGACATGTCTGACCAATGGTGTTTGTTATTGGCTGTTCCTTTCTTTCAAGGGGCTGGGTTTCAACAGGTATTTGGTGACTCTGGTTGTATGGTCTTTTACCCTCCATCTATGGATGTTGTTTTTCTTTTTATCTCCATTTGTTATGGGAGGGGGTGGGGTGTCAGGTTGTGCCGTCAGAACACTTCTGGGCAAAGAGGCACTGGCCTTCTTCCCGCATCTAAGTGTCCATGATAACCCACCTTTGTAGCCTTGGTGGTGTCTCCTTGTGGGGTTGTGGTGTGGGTGGTGTGTGGTCTGCTGGTCTCAAGGTAGTAAGTTCTAACCTGACAGAGAGAAGGAAGCTCTTTTGATAGGATACTAGGGAAGGGATGGCACCAGTGAGTATGAAAGTACGTGCTTATAATAGGTAAGATAGGGGCCAAGCTAATTGAAATTTAAATATTAGAAAGAAGTAGGATTATGCCCCTGGTCATTCTTAAGGTGTTTCACGGACTTGAACCTTTGATTCCATCTCTCCATGGGTCCTGGTTTCTCAGACTCCAGAGAAACTGGAAACCAGCTCTGGGGTCTCTAGACTGTGCCTCAGTTGTTTTGATGCACAGAATACAGACATGCACACTCACACCTAAACGTAGGCACAAGGACACACTGAAATGTGACCTTATTTGGTACCCTAAAGAACACATAGCCAATAAGTATATGAAAAGATGCTTATCTTCACTGATAATCAAGTGCAAATTAAGACAACATTGAAATGTCTTTGCCTATCAGATTGACAAAGATTTTTTTTTTTTTAGATTGACAAAGATTTAAAAGACTGATAAGGTATACAGTTGGTGAGGGCTACAGGCTTTCTTACACATCTAGTGGGAGTAGAAGTTGGTACATTTTCGGGGGGCCACTTGGCAATATCAGTATTTTACAACGGTCAACCTTAGACACAACAGTTCCACACCTAGCCATTTTTAAAAAAAATAAATTTATGTATTTATTTATTTTTGGCTGCATTGGGTCTTCGTTGCTGCACGCGGGCTTTCTCTAGTTATGGCGAGCAGGGGCTACTCTTCATTGCGGTGCACGGGCTTCTCACTGTGGTGGCTTCTTTTGTTGCAGAGCACAGGCACTAGGCACGCGGGCTTCAGTAGTTTGGCACGTGGGCTCAGTAGTTGTGGCTCGCGGGCTCTAGAGCACAGGCTCAGTAGTTGTGCATGGGCTTAGTTGCTCCGTGGCATGTGGGATCTTCCCAGAGCAGGGCTCAAACCCGTGTCCCCTGCATTGACAGGTGGATTCTTAACCACTGTGCCACCAGGGAAGCCCCCTAGCCATTTTTTGTACAGTACTCATCCTGGTGATTAAAGATCCAGGCCTGGAATTGTTCACAACCTTCATTTAATTTCTTAAAAGTTTATTTATTTATTTATTTATTTTTGGCTGCCTTGGGTCTTTGTTGCAGCACGCAGGCTTTCTCTACTTGCGGTGCGCGGGGGCTACTCCTCGTTACAGTGCACAGGCTTCTCACTGCAGTGGCTTCTCGTTGCGGAGCATGGGCTCTAGCCACCCAGTAGTTGTGGCTCACTGGCTGTAGAGCACAGGGTCAGTAGTTGTGGGCTAAGCATGGGCTTAGTTGCTTTGTGGCATGTGGGATCCTCCCAGACCACAGCTTGAACCTGTGTCCCCTGCATTGACAGGCGGATTCTTAACCAGTGCACCACCAGGGAAGTTCCTACCTTCATTTAGAATAGCATGTAGCATATATACACCTGAAACTAATATGATAACGTCAGTTATATATATGACAATTAAATTGAAATAGCGTATGTAGGTAACAATCTAAATGTCCATCAGCAGGATTATTAAACCATGGCCTGCACCACCAGTAAAGGCGTGAGGTAGGTTTTTATGTAGTTCCCTAGAAAGATTTTGAAAAGAGCCAGAGCAGCAAGGAGGCCGCAAAGCTCAGAGTGAGGAACGAGGCCATTAAATGTGCATTTGTTGGAGCTTAGACGTGGTCTGGAGGGACTTGTGCCTGACTTCGTACAGGGGCTGCCTCTCTGAGGTCAAAGGGGACTCCCATTTTTTATTTCCTTCCTGAACTGAGACTGCAGTACTTTTATGTTTAACACCCCCTCCACCCACCCCAGTGCTCACGGATCGCCTGAGCTGCACCTCCCAGAAAGCCTAGGAAAGGAGACCTGCTCTGTGCCTGGTCAGGGTTCTCACCTCCCGGCGCTAACTTAATACATCTCACTGGTGTTTCTTGAGAGGAACATGGTGGACAGTCATCCGCCAATCAGTGGATGGGTCACCAAAGTCCACGTTCAGCAACTTTTCTGTTCCTGAGGAGTGAAAGGTAGGATTTATGATTGGGGTGATGGTTGCCTGTCATCCCCACTTGGGACAGCTGCTCGGCTCTGCGCTCGTGGTTTCAGTTGTGGGTGGCCTATGTCAGCCTGCCATGAGAGGCTCACGTCACCGGGCGGTGCAGTTATCTCCTGAATCAGGCTGAGGGACTTGCTGCAAACGCAGGGGTGGTAGGGCGACAAGCCACCTCCAGGGCTGCAGGGTTGGGGGCCAGTCAGACTTGCCATGGGACCTAGCAGATGCGTCTGGGAAGGTGAGTCTGTAATCTGGGCTTCTCAACCACTCAGGTCAGCGTGAACTTTGTGGGACAGAGAGACTGGTGGCCTGCCATCCCAGGCCCAAGGAAGAGCCTGGGGACCACACTTGGACGAGAGGGGCGGAGGGCGTTTGGGCCGCCACCCTCATCTTACCGCCTTTGATTTCCTGGCCTCAGGCATCTCCCAGAGACAGCAGGATTGCAGTGGTGATCACAGGATGCTGGGCTGCCATTCCCAGGCCTGTAGGGGTCATGGGTGCCTCTGGGCAGAAAGAAGGGCTCTGAGCTTGTCAGGCAGTTTGTAGGTCCTGACCTTTGTGGGGACAAGTGAGCGGGAGTTCTGGGGCCAGGTGGTCTCAGCCATGACAACCACAAGTGGAGCTGAGGCCCAGTCCTGAGTTTGGTAAAGCCCCTTCTCTCCACGACACCTTTGGGGGGCTTTAGGACAGAAGAGGAGCTGCGAGTCTGTGGACTCCCCTTGGAGCTGTGGACGAGGCAGTGGGTGAGGGTGGGATTCTGGGAGGGTTACTCAGCTAAGTGAGGGAGGGGAGTAGAGGATTCTGCTTGAATAATGTTTCAGAGCCCCCAGGGGACCTAAGGCGTTAACACTGTCTACCCCAGGCAAGGGCGGGCCTGTGGGGAGGTTCAGGATGAGCTTCTTCAACAGTGAGGGGCTGGGTGCAGGGGATGCAGCATAAGTCAGATAGGTTCTTGCCCTGGAGGAACCAGATGCAGGGGCGATGCCGGCTGAGCCTCACTGCCAGGGCTGCAGGGGCAGCACGGGAAGAGCAGGGGCATCGTTTCCCCGCATTTAGCCCAAGGCCTGTGTCAGTGTCCTTCCAGCCCGTGCCCATAGCCACTACCTGCCCTGCCCCCACCCCTGTCCTAAGCAGGCTGGGCCTGGCTCAGGGGTGTCTGCTCTGGCTGGGGAGACAGCCAGGGGACTCGGGGGCTTCATGAAGGCTCATCACGCAGAAGGCAGCTGGGCAGAGGCGACAGTGAGGGCTCGTCCTGAGGGCCCTCAGGTCCTCTCTGTGCTCCTCCGACTTCCATCTTCGGACCTCCTCCTCCCTCTGCTCTGGGCCCCGCCCTCTGTGCCCCTGTCCACCCGAGGCCACCCCTGGCTCAAGCCTGGCCTTTCCACATCTCCCGGACACCCACCCCACTGAGGCGGGTGCCCGTCCAGCTCAGCCCTCTAGGAAGGCAGGTGGCAAGTGCGCCGTGGAGCCTCCTCCCTCTTCTGCCCTCTGCGCCTTCTCCGCGCTCTCCCCAGCTGGCCTTGACCTCTTCTGCTCCCTGCCCTTCCCCAGCAAGGTTGGCACCACCGTGGGAAGCAGAGTCCTCCAGCACTTCTGCCCCACAGCATCAGGTCCGAGGGTGCTGGGGTCGCCCACCTGCGCACGTGGGGCCCAGAGCAGGAGCCGCCTGCTCCCATTTCCAGCCTCATTTCCTGGCTAGTCCCCGCCTCCCCCAGGTTCCAGCTGCTTCTGGGGAGCCAGGACCTGGATTTCTTCCTCCTGCCCCAGCAGAGAGGACAGTGGTGGATAAGCAGCAGCCTCCATTTCACCCCCCTCTGTGTCTGCCAGCTTCTGGGGTGGGCAGGGAGAGTAACGGGGTACTCCTAGCTCCCCATTAAAAATACAGACTCTGTGTGAAAGGGGACAGAAAGTGGGTGCGGTAATTGCCATGAAGCCAGTCCGGAGGGCGTGCTGCGATGCACCAGCCCCATGACAGAGGCCTGCTCTGGCCGGGCAGTTCGCCTGGCAGCAGGTGAGCGCTCAGGGGAGCGGGGGGCTGAGTCCTTCTGGAGACCTGGCCCTGGGCTGGCAGCGTCTGTGGGCCCCGAGGCAGGGGTCCAGTGCACGGCAGCCCATGCCTTCATGTTGGGCCGGGAAACCAGGGCAGGCAAGCTGTGGGGACCAGTGGTCTTTTGGGCCAGAACTTGACCCAGAGGCCAGGGAGGAGATGGGGTCCTGAGAAGGGGCCAGGGTGGTTGTGTGCTGAAGGTCCTGATGGAAAGGGATGGTGCTGGGTGGACATGTCAGCCAGGCTCCCAGCAGGATGGGAGGTGTAGTGGGCGGCTCTGCCCGAGGGCCCAGATTCTGGGTCCCATCCTCCTGCCATCACAGCCGTCCCGTGACCTGGTCTTGTCTGAGCTGTGATTAGGCCTCCCTGGGGCCATCCCAGTGCCTCTTCCAGGACCAGGGAGTAGTCAGGTGGGGTTTCTGCCCCACCTGGCCCGGTGTCTGTTGCCAAGGATGGGGGCAGCCCTGCCTCAGTGTTGAGGCTCCCTGAGGAGAGAGACTGATGCCCCGGGGAGGGGGAAGCTCACAGGCTTGCATGGGAGCTGGTGGAGCAAGTGCCCAGGCCAGGTGACCAGTGCCCCCAATCCTGCAAGTCTGGTGTCTCTGGGCCTCAGCCTCCTCGTCCATAGGAGGGTGGTGGCCCTGCTCGGCTCACCATGTTTGGACAGAATCGTTGTGCAGAGGAAAAGCAGGGACCCTCCCCCTAGATGGCCGAGTTGCCGTGTGCCCTGCCCACCTCTCCCCAGGGTGGGCCTGGCCTGCTACTTCGCATGAGTGTCCCGTGTGGGTCCTGTCCTCCCCACGCCTGCCCCTGGGGCCAGCTGAGCTTGGAGCGCCCCAGTCCACGCTCCTGAGTCAGCCTGTGGCCGTGCCGGCCCAAGTCTCACAGATGCAGGTGTCCCTCCACCGCTGGGGCAGTGGCCATCCCCACTGTGGCCTGGGCCAGCCCTTAGCCAGGCAGTGGTGGCTGTGCCTGATCCGCCCCCATCCTGGTGCTCCCTCTGATCCTGTCCTCATGCGCCCTGGGAGCCAGCTGCTGCCAGGCTGCCTGTCTCCATCCAGTGGCCGCTGCAGCCTCTCCTGCCGTGGCTGGTTGTAGCAGGTGATGCTTCAGTCTAGGGAAGGGTGGGGTCTTCTTGACTGTTGGCCTTGACAGGGGTCCATCCTGTGGGTCCACAGAGAGGCTGCAGGGGGCGGGGTGGGAGGGTGTCTGCTACCAGGTGAGTGTGTGCGGGCTCCTGGAGCGCTTCCGTGCTGCGGTCTGTGCATGTCTGCTTCTCTTCTGCTTCCTTATCACTCATCAGGCTTGCATAACCAGGCTGGTCCTGCTTCCTGCAGAGGAGCTATCAGTGTACCATCTGGAGCTGCAAATGGGGTGACAGGGTGTTAGCGGCCTGTTCACCCCCAGACGCTTCCCAGCACCCAGCCCCTGTCTCCAGGGATCCTGGGGCTGACACCCCTGCACTGAGAGCCCTGCTCCCGGGGGCGCTGTCCTCTGCAGGGCACCTGGGGACAGGCGTGTGACAGACAGCGTGTGGGAGGTGTTGGCTGTCGCATGGACACCCCGCTGCCATCCTCCTCCACTTTCCTGGGGCAGAGCACCAGGATGGGAGCAGCTAGCTGTGTGACCCTGGGGTCAGCTCCCTTGTCAGTGATCAGGGACTGTCCCCCACCTCATGTGGCTATGGTGGGAATTCGCGTGGGTGATGCGCCTCACACAGTCGGCCCAGGTGTGGGACCAGGGGGTCCAGCAGAGCTTCCCTGTGGTTGTTGTCCGCGACCCCATTCCCCCAACCGTGCCTCCCCTGCGGGAGGGGACCTGGGCCCAGGGATAGGGGGCCGGGCCCAGAGAGGCGCCCACTGGGCAGACCTGGACACGTGGCTGAGTCAGAGTCCAGCGACCCCGGGAAGCCTGAGCTGGAGGTTCTTGCCGGTGCTACTTGGACAGCGGTGCTCAGCCTCCTTCACGGGACAGGGTGAGGGTGTAGGTGGTGACCCACTCGGAGTGCCCCTCACGGGAGCACCCACTGGGGCACTCCGCACACAGCCCCTCAGCCCAGCGTCTTCCAGGTTGGACCTTGCAGAGCAAGGTCCTGATGCGAGAGGTGGGCACCTGGCTCCTGACCTGCACCTGCATGTGCGCCTGGGCCGGCTTGGGCGTCTCTGTCCCAGGGGACGGAGAAGGTGAGGGCTGGCACTGTGTGTGGGGGGGCTGTGGGGGCAGAGCTGGGGGCAGGGGTGCCCCCGTCAGGCTCCACGGGGAAGGGTTGGGTTTGGGCTGTGCGGGCACCCGTCTTCCTGAGATCAACCGGGGCTTCAGCCCCACCCAGGTTGCACGCTCAGAGCCCATCCCCTCGGGGTCTCCCAGCCTTGCCCGCGGTAACTTCTCCTGGGCTCGTTCTCTGGGCCCTGCCCTGTCCGAGGGGTCAGCTGCCACGCCCTCCCCCTCCCCCAGCCCTGCCCTGAAGCAGCCACTGTGGGCTTGCAAGGGTCACTGTTCCCAGGGCCTGGGACTTTCACGTGCCACACCAACAACATCCTCAGGATTGACTGCCACTGGTCTGCCCCAGAGCTGGGCCAGGGGGCCGGCCCCTGGCTGCTCTTCACCAGGTGAGGCCGGAGGGCAGGGGGTAGAGGGCAGGGATGGGGGTAGGGAGCCGGGCTGGTGCAGTGGCCCTTTGGTGCCGACACGTGCCCTTTCCAGCAACCACGCTCCAGGCAGCAAGCACAGGTGCGTCTTCCGGGCCAGCGTGTGCACAGTGGAGCTGCCACCCGAGGAGGTGCTCGTGCCTTCTGACAACTTCACCATCACCTTCCACCGTCACGTCTCTGGGAAGGAGCAGGTCAGCCTGGTGGATCCACAGTACCTGCCCCGGAGACATGGTGAGGCCTGGGTCAGTGCGTTGGCCAGGAGCATTCTGGCTACATCACCCCCCACGGTCCCTGCTGATGGAACCAGGGCTAGCATCAGGCGGGGCCCCCGGGGAGGGGGAGGGTTTTGGAGGAGGATGAAGGTGCAGGGCTTTGAGTTGGGGCAGGAGCTGCAGTTTGAGTCACTTGCGATCTACTTCAGTCACAGCAGGAAGGACTTCAGTAAGACACTAGGAGGAAGAACTTCCAGCAGCAGCTTAGATCTGAAACTCACCTTGTCTGGCTGCAGAGGCTGGAGGAAGTCATTGCTGTCTTGTCCCACCTGGGGCTTCTCTGGACCAGTTTTCCAGTGAGGCCTCTGCTCTGAGAAGGCCTTGGCCACATGCCCCGTCCTTCCCGGGAATCTTTGCGATCCCCAGTCCCCCCACACCGTTACACAGCTTCATTCTGTTTCAGTGAAGCTGGACCCTCCCTCTGACTTGCTGAGCAACATCACTTCTGACCACTGTGTCCTGACCTGGAGCATTAGTCCTGCCTTGGAGCCGCTGGCCTCACTCCTCAGCTACGAGCTGGCCTTCAAGAGGCAGGAGGAGACCTGGGAGGTAAGGCTGGGTCTGCCTACCCTGGGGGCCTCTCCTGGGAGCAGCAGCCAGGGTCACTCCTCGTCCCATCTAGGGTGGTGTCACCTTGGAATTGTGAGGAGGGAAGTGACCAGAGACAAGGGTAAGTGAGTGCAGGTGTGGTGAGTGTGCCTGTGTGTACGTGTGAGCGTTCACAGGGCGTGCCTGTGTGGATGAGCGTGCATGCACGTGGATGCATGTAAGTGTGTGGACACGTGTAAGCGTGCCCACGTGTGTGTGTACACGTCCTCGAGGGCTGATGGGCCCAGTCTCACCCCCAGCACCTCCTAACTGTTCACCCCACAGCGGGCTCGGCACAAGGATCACATCGTTGGGGTGACCTGGCTGAAACTTGAAGCCACTGAATTGGACCCTGGTTCCACCTATGAGGCCCGGCTGCGTGTCCAGATGGCCACACCAGAGGACGCGGTGGCGGAGGAGGAGCGCTACGAGGGCCCATGGAGTGACTGGAGCCAGCCCGCCCGCTTCCACTCCCCCCAGAGACAAGGTGGGCGCTGCTGCCTTCAGGGGCCTGGGTGGGGCCTCCCCGCCCCCTCGCATCCCACCCCTTACCCCTCCTGGGACCTCCTCCCTCGTGGCCCAGTTGACTGCCTTCCCCTGGAGGTCTGTGTGAAGGGGAAACACCTGCCAAGTGCTGGGCCTCCCAGGGAGCTGCGGCTCCCGGTCTCCTTGGAGCGAGTGTGGCCCCAGCTGCACAGCAGGCTGGTGCTGCTGTCTCTGGAGCCCGGGCAGGGCCTCGTCTGCTTAGGGGGCTGGGCTGACTCTTGTGCACAGAGGTACTGGAAAGGATCTCGGACCCTGGTGATCTTATGGATGGGAAAGGCAAGGCCCAGGGGTGCGTGATTCGCCCAGGGTACTCTCGGAGGCGCGACGTAAACCTTCCATTTTGGCCTGAGGCGCCCATCCAGGTGCTTTTGCCAGGTGAGTTTGGAGGAACACAGCCCTGGGCCCTTCCTGCTATAGGTCTCCTGGTCCCAGCTTTGGGGCAGCGCGACAGCACCCTGGTCTCTGTGTCCATCTTTCTCCTGCTGACCAGCCTGACCTACCTGCTGTTCAAGCTATCACCCAGGTCTGTAGCCAAGGAGTGTGTGTGGGAGTGTGTGCATGTACGTGAATGTGTTATTGTACATGTGGGTGTGAGAATTTGTATGTGCATGAGCGTGTGTGTGCATTTGTGGGTGTGGGGTAGGCGGTGCATTGAGGGCCCAAACCCGCACCCCCTCCCACAACGCTCCTGGGTGGGGAGGGGTTTTCAGGCCTCTGACCCGGACCAGTGGGGATGTCCCCAGTTGCCAGGTGCATGTGGGTGGTGGGCAGTGTGGCCCAAAAGAGCCCTGGAGGGACCCAAAGTCCCTGGGGCCGAGTCGCCTGAGGCCCTTGTCTCCTGCCTCTGGAGGTGCTTGGCACTGGCTCATTTGCACAGTGGTTTTATGCAGACAGTGTTGGGCATCTGGTTTTCACGGGGCCCTGTTTCCCGCCCTGATGGGTGCCACGGACAACCAGATGAACAAAAAAGCTCTCCTGAAACAAGCCATCACACATGTCAACTTACGAGAGGGGGTACAGGGGCCTCGTCCCGCAGGAGACCGGCCAGGCGTGGACGGGTAGCAGAGAGGATGAGAGGAGGTTGGACAGAGGCAGCCAGGGTGAGGGAGGGACGGGGTGCTGGGCAGGGCCCGATGGGTGGCCAAGAAGACCAGGGAGGGCTCAGGCTTGCCCTCAGGTCCCAGGAGAGCTCCTGAAGCCTGGTCACGTGGGATGGGATCTGGTTTATGTTTTGAGAATGGAGTTTTGTGGTACAAGTGAGGAGGAGGACCTGCGGGGTGGCCAGGGGTGGGGTCCAGAGGGAGGCAATTGTGTGTGAGCTGGCGGGAGAGGCAGAGCTGGAGCAAAGTTCAGGGAGTGACAGGGTCTCAGGACGGGAAAGTGAGGGGACGTTGGGTGGATGCGATGTGACTCGTGGCCCCTGATGCCACCCTGGGGTGGGGAATTGGGACAGGCCCCCAGGGAGGCTGGTGAGGTTGATCTGGACTTGCTGGGTCGGAGTCTGGGGCGCCGTTCTCAGGGGAGGAGCAGTGGGTCTTGGGCGGGTAGATCCGGTGCTCGGGGAGAAGTCTGATGGGGTTCCCGGAAGTGCTGTCTCCCCCTCCGGCTGAAGACACAGCTGGTCACCCCCACCCCTGAACCCGCCATCACCACTCACCTTAAAGGGACCCATGTCTTGGTATAAATCAGTTCTGTGGGGTCATTAGCGAGGGGGCCGCAGGTGCCAGGTGTCAGGCCTGGACCCAACGAGAGGAGAGGGCGACAGCTGCACCGACGGGGCAGGGCTGGTCCCTGCTGCTTGGAAGGAGCCGCGTTCCTGGCAGTGACCTCCTGGAGTTGGACCTCTGACTGCTGTCTCCTGACCTCAGGATGAAGACAGCCTTGTACCAGGACGTGCCATCCCCCGGCCCGTTCTTCCAGTCCCTGTACAGTGTGCACAACGGGGACTTTCAGGTTCGTGACCCGGTGGGCCCGGGGTGCCCAGATGTCTGGACCGCCCAGGGTGTGGGCTCTGGGTGAGGTTGGGGGCCTCTGTCAGTGCTTTGAGCTTTTTTGCTATATATAGTGGTATATATAGTATATATGTAGTATATGTACGCACTGTGACTCAAAGGGGCCAAAGACAAATTAGCTTTATTCTTTATTGCTGAGTTCTTTTTCTTGTCATGTCTCTGATTCCATTGCTGATGGGAAAAAATGTCAAGTTTCTCATGACATTATCTCTGCCTCTTCTGGTTTGCAGCAGCCCTTGGAGGTAAATGGTCAGTTTAAGGTGCCAGCTCAGGGGGCAGTGTGCACCTGAAGGCATCTGTGTCTTGTGCTGCCCCTGGGGCCCTCCCTGGTCCCTGGGCTACTCTGGTGGCCGTCATGGAGTGCCTGGCCCCTCCCGGCCCCCTGGGTAGCGATGAGTTGACCCTACACCACCCCCACATCGTGGTGCCCTGGTGGGCTCTCACAGGCCGCGACGCTGAGAACAGCCTGGAGGCCCCGTCGGACCCTCCCTGCTGGCCTGGTAGTTCCTGCTCCACAGGCAGGAGGAGGGGAGGAGGAGCTCCAATGGGTGGTCTCTGGTCCCCACCCTCTCGGGCCCCTCACTTTGGGCAGAGGATGGAGGTGGTGCTGCCCAGGTTCTCCCACACCAGCTTTGCGTGGCTGCCTTCCGCCTGGCTCTTTTCTCTCTTAACAGGGAGTCTAGTTTTCAAGCTTGTCATCCAAAAATATAATTTGAAGCTTAAAGCCGAGCACTTTGTCAGGGCTGCATGGGGAGTAAACGTTCTGATGCCCTGCACTCATCTTCTGGGCTGCAGGCACCCAGCCCCTTCTCTGTAGAACCATAGCACCTGTCAGGGGTTAGTTAGACCCCTTGGGAGGTGGTCTGGAGCCACGGGCTGGCTCTCCAGGGGGCAGGACAATGATGGAAGGTGTGGTGTGTGGTGCACTTGATGGAGACTCCTGGTCCCACATAGAAAACAGCTTCCTTTTTTTTTTTAAAATTATTTTCCATTATGGTTTATCATAGGATATTGAATATAGTTCCCTGTGCTCTACAGTAGGACCTTGTTGTTTATCCATCCTATACACACTAGTTTGCATCTACTAACCCCAAACTCCCAGTTCATCCCACCCCCACCCCCTTGACAGCCACAAGCCTGTTATCCATGTATGTGGGTCTCTTTCTGTTTTGTAGATGAGTTCATTTGTGTCATATTTTAGATTCCACATGTAAGTGATATCATACGGTATTTGTCTTTCTGTTTCTGACTCACCTCACTTAGTATGATAATCTCTAGTTGCATCCATGTTGCTTCATTCTTTTTTATGGCTGAGTAGTATTCCATTGTATGTATGTACCACATCTTCTTTATCCATTCATCTGTTGATGGACATTTAGGTTGTTTCCATGTCTTGGCTATTGTGAATTGTGCTGCTATGAACATAGGGGTGCATGTATCTTTTTGCATTAGAATTTTGTCTGGATATATGCCCAGGAATGGGATTGCTGGGTCATATGGTGGCTCTATTTTTAAATTTTTTAAGAAACATCCATACTGTTTTCCATAGTGGCTGCACCAACTTACAGTCCCACCAACAGTAAAGGATGGTTCCCTTTTCTCCACACCCTCTCCAGCATTTGTTATTTGTAGTTTTTAGTGATGGCCATTCTGACTGGTGTGAGGTGGTAGCTCATTGTAGTTTTTTTTTTTTTTTTGCGGTATGCGGGCCTCTCACTGTTGTGGCCTCTCCCGTTGCGGAGCACAGGCTCCGGACGCACAGGCTCAGCAGCCATGGCTCACGGGCCCAGCCGCTCCACAGCGTGTGGGATCTTCCCGGACCGGGGCACGAACCCGTGTCCCCTGCATCGGCAGGCGGACTCTCAACCACTGTGCCACCAGGGAAGCCTACTCATTGTAGTTTTGATTTGCATTTCTCTAATAATTAGTGATGTTGATCTTTTCACATGCCTCTTGGCCATTTGTATTTCTTCTTTGGAGAAATGCCTATTTAGGTCTTCTGCCCATTTTTCGATTGGATTTCTTTTTGTTATTGAGTTGTATGAGCTGTTTGTATATTTTGGAAATTAAGCCCTCGTCAGTCGCATCATTTGCAAATATTTTCTCCCATTCTGTAGGTTGTCTTTTCGTTTTGTTTATGGTTTCCTTTGCTGTGCAAAAGCTTATATGTTTGATTAGGTCCCATTTGTTTATTTTGTCTTTATTTCTGTTGCCTTGGGAGACCAACCTATGAAAACACTGGTATGATTTATGTCAGAGAATGTTTTGCCTGTGCTCTTTTCTAGGAGTTTTATGGTGTCCTGTCTTATGTTGAAGTCTTTAAGCCATTTTGAGTTTATTTTTGTGTATGGTGTGAGGGTGTGTTCTAACGTCATTGATTTACATGCAGGAACATCTTCCTTTTGGAGGTAGTGGGCCTCCTGTGGCCCCACAGAGGGTCCAGGTCTGCTGGCCTTGGCCCCAAGGTGCCAGGCCCAACAGCACCTCCTGTGTGTGCATGCGTGCGTGCGTGTAGTGGGGTTTGGGCGAGGGTGCCCGGGCTCTGCAGCTGCTGGCAGTGTGTGAGGCAGCAGTGTCTTCAGCCCTGTCACCATCTGTACCCTGGTTCAGGCCTCTGTGAGCACAGGCCTGTGCTGGGAGCCAGGGGAGGGTCCTGAAGGGAATGGGGGTTCTGTGTTGAGGCTGGGCTGGCCCATGGGGGGAAGACAGAATGTTCTGGGCACAGGTGCTCTTGGTCTCTGGGAGTGGATTTCTGGAGAGCTTCCTGGAGGAGGGGAGGCTGCTCCCACAGTGAGTCCTGAACACACTGCCTGAGGCCTTCCCTCCTCTCGGTGCTCTGTTCCAGACCTGGATAGGGGCCCACAGAGCTGGTCCACAGCCAAGCCCGGACTGCACAGGCCCCGCACGAGGAGCCTGGGAGACCCGTGTCCGGGAGGCCATCGCTTTGCTCACCTATGACCCGGTGGACGTGGGGCCGTTAGCGGGCCTGGAGGAGGAGGGGAGCACGGGCACCGGCCTCCCAGCAGATGCGCTGCCCGCAGGAAGTGTGGAGGAGGGGGGGCCGCTGCCCGCCTACCTGCCACAGGAGGCCTGGGTCCCCGCAGGCCCTACCAGGCTGGCTCCCCCGCAGTCCCAGGGCAGCAGCAGCGACTACTGTACCCTGGGCTGCTCCAGGTGGGGCTGCCCCTCCACCTTCACAGGAAGCGCGCAGAGCTCTGAGCCCGACGCTGCCTTGGCCTGTGGCCCTTTCTGTGACCAGCAGAGCCTGGATGCCCGGCCAGGAGGTAACTGTGCAGGCATTGGTCACAGTCAGAGGCAGGACGCTGGTGGATGGGCTGCATGAGGCTCTCCTGCTCTCGGCAGACCGTGGGCTCCGTCCCCACAGTGCTGCAGCACGTCCATCCTGGGGAACATGAAGCAAAGTCCATGGAGCCAACACTTGACTGGCACTGGACCTGCGGAGGGCCACCCATGCAGCGGTCACATGTCCGGTCCGGGTGGAGGCAGGAGGCTCTCCCCTTCTCCCCTCCCTCTGCATCTGTCGGGAGGGGGCTCTGCCCTCAGCATTCTGCCATCCTGGCCCCCCGTCCACCACTTCCCTCCCTGCTTCCTGGCTTAACCCCAGGGCCCACAGCCAGTTCTGCCCTCAGTCCCTTAAAGGGCCAGCCTGGGCCCTGTGGACACAGGTGAGACACGGTGACCAGGCCTAGTGTCCTGTTTCTGTGCCTTCCTGAGGTCTCTCCCCTACTGAGATTAAAAGGGACATAGCAGCTGTTTCAAACTGCTGATGGCTGGGAGAGGGGCCCAGAGGACATAGGAAGGGTGGCGTCTGGCTATTCCTGGGCTTTCTGGGCTCCACGAATAGCAGGGGGAGGCTCAGCGACCAGCTCCAGGGAGGCCGCCTCCCCGCCCCTCCTCGTCGGCCCCCGGGGGCTGAGTGCTGTGGCCAGAGTGACCACCCAGCAGTGGTCTTGGCCTCTGAAGGGCCCTGCTTCTACCCCCACCCCCGTGGTCTGGAGAGAGGGGGACAGAGCAGAGGGCGCCTATATCCGTCCCTTAGGGCTGCCGTAACGAAGTCCCACAAACTAGGTGGCTTAGAACAACAGAGATTTATTGTCTCACAGTTCTGGAGGCTGGAAGTCTGACATCTAGGTGTTGGCAGGGCCGTGAGGGCACCAGGGAGGATCTGATTCAGGGTTCCCTGCACCTCTGGTAGTTTCTGGCTTGGGACAGCGCAGCTCTAGTCCTCACAAGGTGTTTTCCCTCTGTGTGTTCCTGTCCAAAGCCCCTCTTTTTATACCAATGTAATCATAGTGGATTAGGGCCAACCTGAATGACTTTATTTTGGCTGGATTATCTGTAAAGACCCTATTTCCATATATGGTCATGTTCACATGTACTGGGGGTTAGGACTTCAACATATGAATTTCTGGGCAGTGCCCCTGCCAGCCATGTCCACCTTTCTGCTGGCCTGAGGTGCCGTGGTCCCTCCCAGGGCAGCCCCGTCACTCTTACTCGGGGCCTCACCAGGAGACCCTATCCCGCCGCCGGGCTGCGGGACTTGGGTCTGGTGCTGGGATCCTCCACCCAGTGAGGGCTGGACCAAGACTGTCCTGGCGTTGGAGGTGCTGAAGTACTGAATGTGGGATAGATGGAGGTTTGTCTCCCTGGGTGCTGAGCCAGAGGGGGCACCTCTCTGGTGGTCCAGGGTCCCCTGCAGCCTGAGCAGAGAGGAGCACATGCAGCCCCAGGCCCCCGAAGGCAAAGGTCCCCTCTGTGTGCCTGTGGAGCCCTGAGGTTTTGCGGGGGCCGCAGCAGAGCCAGATCCTGATCAGCAGGGATGAAGAGGACCCCGCATGTATCTTTAGTATCCAGAGAGCGGAGGGGTGTAGATGGAAATGAGGCGCAGGCACCGTCCGCTCTAACCAAGGGTAAAAATACCAGTGTGACTCCACTTCCTGGAGCCAACCCTGGAACCCCCAGCTGCTGTGTATATGACAGCAGCTGCATGGCTCCTGTGGCTTCACATGGACTTGGGCCCCCATGGGATTCCACACCCGGGGACAGTGTTCGTTTGACTAACACACTCGGTCCTGGTGGCGCCTGAGTTAGGAGCTATGCAGAGGCCGGTGGTTGTAGGTGAGCCGCGCCCGCCCCTCAGGACACAGGCCTGGCAGTACCTGAGCCAGGTGTCTGCATGTCGTGGGGCTCAGAAAATGCTAATTTCCACTTATTCCGACGAGACGACCCTTGGAAACCGCACGCTGAGATCGCAACGTTCAAAAGACCCCGTGAGCCCTGGTGAGGAGTCGCTGATCCCCAGGTGTCTAGGAAGGAGTCAGAGAAGGTGGCCTGGGACTCGATGAGGAAGCTGCAGGTGGAGGAGTTGAGAGCATGGTGTGGCTGGAGCACAAAGGTCCAAAATGTGGCTGGACCGGGGAAGACCTTGGAGGCCAGGCCAGGGCAGGGTGAGGGGAGCAAACTCACCCTGCTCAGGGGAGGCTGCAGGACGCTTTCTCTTTCTTTGGCTTTTGATGAGGTGAAGTTTACATAGTACGAAAGTAACCATTTTAAAGTGTACAATTCAGTGACATTTAGTACATCTGTAATATTTGCAACTATCACCTCTATCTAGTTCCAAAACATTTTCACCCTCCAAAGGGAAATCCCCTGCCCTGCCCCTTAAGCGGTCACTCTCCTCCCCACCCTCCCTCTGACCTCTCGCCACTACGAGTCCACTTTCTGTCTCTATGGATTTACCTACTGTGGATATTTCATATAAATGGAGTCATATAATGCATGGCCTTTCGTGTTCATTTTTTTTCTCCTAGCGTAGTGGTTTTTTTTTAAATAAATTTATTTATTTTATTTATTTATTATTTTTGGCTGTGTTGGGTCTTTGTTGCTGCACGCGAGCTTTCTCTAGTTGCGGCGAGCGGGGGCTACTCTTTGTTGCTGCGCGCTATTGTAATTTTTTTTTTTCATTTCGAATTCCAATTTGTCCCCTACATCATTGCTGATTGCCTTAGTCCATCTGGGCTGCTATCACAAACTACCACAGACGGGGTGGCTCATAAGCAATAGCAATTTATGTCTCCCAGTTCTGGAGGCTGAAAGTCTGAGATCAGTGTGCCAGCCTGGTAGGGTGAGGGCTCGCTTTCTGGTGGCAGACTTCTCCTTGTATCTCACATGGAGGAAAGGGGCTAGGGTCTCCTTTACAAGGGCACTAATCCCATTCCTGAGTATTCCACCCTCATGACCTAATCACCTCCCAAAGGCTGCCCCTCCTACCACGATCACATGGGTGTTAGGATTCCCACCTGTGGATTTTGGGGGGACACAAACATTCCGACCATAGCACTGTGATATAGAAAATCAGTTGACTTTGGTTGACCTTCTACTTTGCTTTTCCTTACCTGTATATTTTCTGATCAAGGCACAGGACTGGTGGGCTCTACTTCACTTGGAATTTCTAAATTATGGCACTGAATAATCAGAGCACTGAATTTCAGAGGTTCACCAGGACTGTCGGAGGGGATGAACTGGCCTCTGCTAAACTGTGAGTGGGGCGTGTTGGGTGCTGCATCCCAGAGGACACAGCTGGGATCGTGTTGGCAGCCCTGAGTTCGCAGCGGGGAGGTGTGGCGTCCTCCCAGGGATGTTAGTCTTCTACACTTGTCTCTTGGACTCTGCCACATGGTGTATCTCTATTTCTCCTGGAGTATTTCAGCAGGACTTATTTTATAAAAGCATCCCTGCATGAAGGCTTTGGGTGCTCTTACTCATGGCACCCTGTGGTTCTTAAAGATTCAGGGTGTTTATGGGGAGGAGTCCCTTGGGCCGTGGGGATGGCAGTCCTGCGTCCACCTGAGGGCCAGATGCCCCTGTGTTCTTGCCCTCAAGTGTTGTAATGGTCCTTTTTTGTTACAGTGTTAACACAGTTTAAAAAATAAATTGACACACTGAAAAGTAGGTGTATTAAAACTCGCAGCATTATTTAAGTTTAAATTTAATATTTAGACCCAAACCAGAATTTATTAAAAATGTACTTTTCTGGGGACATCCCTGGTGGTCCAGCAGTTAAGACTCCACACTCCCAATGCAGGGGGCCCAGGTTCAATCCCTGGTCAGGGAACTAGAGCCCATGTGCATGCCACAATTAAGAGTTCACATGCTGCAACTAAGGAACCCTGGAGCCACAACTAAGGAGCCTGCCTGCCACAACTAAGACCCAGTGCAACCAAATAAATAAATAAATCTTTAAAAAATAAAGAGGCTGCCTGCTGCAACTAAATGATCCCACATGCTGCAACTAAGAGCCTGCATGCCACAACTACAGATCCTGCATGCTGCAACTAAAGATCCTGTGTGCTGAAACTAAGACCCGGCACAGCCAAATAAGTAAATAAATATATATATTTTTTAAAAATTTACTTTTCTGGCTTTAATGGAAGTAATCTCATCAAGAAATTTTTTTGATCAAGTCAAAATTTAATTGGCATCAGAGTTGTAATGGTACGTAAAATAATGTCTGTTTTGTAAAACGTTGACATCCTATATTAGATGAAACATGTAAGTACATCAAGCTTTGATATTAAAATCAGAATGTGTTAAAGGTCAATTAACATTCAGTTGTTAACTGTAAACCAATATTTTCCAGTGGGAGCTTTTATATTTTCCTTACTTTACTGTCCATTTTGTCAATGTGTATTTTTACTAGGAAATCACCCTTTTCCTCTGGGTTTAGAGTTTTGAAACCAAGCAGGACCCTGCAGGGCCTTTCCTGGGACAGAAACACCACCCGCCTTCTGTGTCCATGGCCTCTTGTTTGTAGAAAAGCTTTAGCCTCCTAGGCCTTCCCCAAGTTCCAAAGAATAGATTTAATCAGAGAAGGGAAAAATTCAGAGACAAAGGAAAACAGTCAGGCAAGACAAAATAATAATAGTTTAGCCATTAGACAAAGTCAAGGACCTTTAATTCCTCCTCAAGGGCTGTAGATAATATTCTGAGCCATATACTTTGAGCTGTTTTGCAGATACTGAAACCCCCACCAGGTGAAGAAGTTAACTTCATGTTGACCACAAGCACATAGAGCCCAGACCTGTTAGAACCAGAAGGTTGGTGATGCTGACTCTTAGTTACCTCACCACCAACCAGTCAGAAGAATGTCCATGAGCTGATCACGTACCCCGCAACCCTCTCCCTTAACCTGTCTTTAAAAACGTTTCCCTGAAAGCCTTCGGGGAGTTTGGGCCTTTTGAGCGTGAGCTGCCCGTCCTCCTCGATGGCCCTGAAATAAACGCTGCACTTTCCTTCACCACTACCCGGTGTCAGTAGGTTGGCTTTGCTGTGCGCAGGTAAGTGGACCTGAGTTTGGTTTGGTAACACTCCCACCACCTCATCATGAACTTCTAGAAATAAATTGGCAACTCGTGTTGTGTGTCTTCTGCTGCATCTAGAGAGGCGATTGTACCCATGATTTAGCATGTGAATAAACATGCATGCCTAGGACATGATATCCAGTTTTCACCTGCTGATAATTGATATCTAGTGAATGCTAGCTTTTCAGTAAATGGCTACATTGCACATAAATCAATCAATCTGTATGATAAAGAATGTGACCGGTTTTGTATGTGTTTTTATCAAGACACTCCTTTGCAATCCCTTTTAAAATAAATGTGTTAAATTCTATAATCAATCAACTTAGACCTTGTTAGTGGGCTGGCATTTTCAGTCAGTAAAGGGCAGTGAGATGCGTCAGATCCCTTACTCAGCCTCCATGTAGGAGCAGCTCCATTAATTCAACGGTGCTTTATGGAGCACCTGCAGTATAGCAGCTTCTGTGTTTGGCTCCGGCCCTGGTTAGCTCCTATTTAATAGATACTTAGATCTGTGGGTGGAGGACAAAGGCCAAACGGTCTTGGGGACATTAAGCCCATGAGTGAATTCTTTTGTCTCCTACATCATCTTCCTGTGTTCATTGCTCTCAGGAGGTACATCTAGGTTTGGGGGAGATGGGTGTTCCCCATGGAAACCTGGCCTCTACTTGAGGTCACTGCTGCCTGACATCAGAACCCCTGGTCCGTCCCCAGACTTGGTCCACAGTTGTCATGTCACTTGTCTCACGTGTGCAGAACCAGGCACCTATTCTCATCTATGCTATAGTGTTTGTGTTCTTCTCATTTCAGTAAACACTGTTATGTGAACGTCTTCTCTTGGTCTGCAAAGGTTCCAGAGCGTTCCTTTGTTTACTTAGTGCCATGTTGCTGGATATTCCATTTTTTAAGCTATAATAAATAATGTTAACCTTCTAAAAAATACACTTGAGTAGTATTCGGGATTAAGATATCATAGTAGTTATCAAATTGCTTCACTTAAATTTTGCTTCTCTTTTCCAAATGAAGTGTCCGTCGTGTGGGCTGCTCTCCTTCTGGAAGTGCACGTGCCCAGTCCAGGGAGGGAGGTGAGACGTCCTGCCTGCCCTCAGGGAGCAGTGCAGTGTTGGAGGCATCGGCTCCCTCTCTGACTCAGACACAAGGCCCCGATGGCATCTGTCCCTAATGGTTGTCAGCCTCAGGAGATTGAGTGTCACCTGGTGTACAGGTGTGCAGCCTCCCTGAGATCAGACGTTTTGTCTAATGAGAGTTCAGAAGAGCGGGCACTCACGTACGTGCATGTGACCAGGTGACACCCACGTGCGGCTGACCCAGACATCCAGGAAGCCCTAAGGAGCCACACCACATCCCGACAGTCACAGTGAGGGCACCGCTTTGCTCACAGTGCGCTCACCAGGCACTTATTCTCTGCTCTGTTATAAAAAGTGCAGGGCTTTCCTGGTGGCGCAGTGGTTAAGAATCTGCCTGCTAATGCAGGGGACACGGGTTTGAGCCCTGGTCCGGGAAGATCCCACATGCCGCGGAGCAACTAAGCCCATGCGCCACAACTACTGAGCCTGCGCTCTGGAGCCTGCGAGCCACAACTGCTGAGCCCACGTGCCACAACTACTGAAGCCCATGTGCCTAGAGCCCGTGCTCTGCAGCAAGAGAAGCCCACACACTGCAAGGAAGAGCAGGACCCGCTCGCCGCAGCTAGAGAAAGCCTGCACGCAGCAACAAAGACCCAATGCAGCCAAAAATAAGTAAATAAAATAAATTAAAAAAATAAGATCAAATTCTAAAAAAAAAAAAAAAAAAAAAAAAGTGCAGCCGCAGGACAGCTGGAGCACAGAGGATGGAAGGCAGGAGGTATTTGCTGTTGCAGGAGAGGCACGCTGGCAGCGATGACCAGAGGAAGAGACCGGAAAACTGAGCAGCAGATCTGAGAGATCAAAAAGCCCAGCACACAGAGCAGGTGGTATCAGGGCTGCTTCCTTGGGTCCAAGAGCCGTTCTTTTGTTCAGTGAGGCGTGGCCTGATCTTGCAGATGTGCATGCCATGGCCCCGGTGGGCAAGGGATTTCCCAGGCTCTGTAGCAGGTGCTTTGCAGTCATGACTCAAGCTGGTGTCTTTCTCGCTGTCTGAGGAACAAGAGCATCAGTGGTCTCTGCGAGCTGCACCCCAGGCCTCCAGGTCTCAGGGGGCTGCAGTAAAGACGAGGCCTCCAATGCAGCGATGTCTGACCTCACGGGGCCCCCTCCTCGGCAGCCTTTGTGCACTTTGGAAATGGGCCTGACATTAGCTAATTCAGCCTCATCCATGTCAATAAGATCAAATTAGGTTCTATCATATTACATTAGTTCACAGCAAATCAAATTAGACATTTTTGAAGATCTGAGTTGACAAGGCTACCCCCACAAGTAAGTTTTCCAGAAAATAAGCCACGACTTATGGAGCAGCAACTCACAGCCCAGTGACTTGGCTTGTAGCTGAGGCTTTCCTATAAACTCCACTCCGTGGCTCATGCCACATTTCCTGCTGCTGCCAGGTGACGATCAACCCCAGGGCTGGCCTCCATCCATGGCACATACACGCCTCAGCACAACCAGATGGGCCGCTGGCATGGAAGCTGGAATGGAGACTAACAATCTCTGAGCCCAGATGTAACGTCCAAGGGGATCCAGCCCTCAGAGCAGAGCTACCTGGGCGTATGGCTCTGACACAGACATCCATGGTGCTGAAATGACCCCCTGGCCTCCCCCTACCCCACCTCCTCCTGCCATAAACGGTTGACTAGAAATTCCAGTTCTAGGTGAGTGAGGGGCTATTAGCCCTGGGAGGTGGAGAGCAGCAAACTGTCCCAGGTCCGATTTCTCCCCCTTCTGGCCCATCCCTGGCAGCATCAAGTCATCTTCGGCCCCAACCTCCTGCTTCAGGACCAGATGGAAGGAGACCACTTGAAAAAGCCAATCTCACAGAATCAGCATTTCTTTCCAAGACTCCAAGTCACATCTGAGAAAGGAAAGATCAACTACAAGCAAAGAGCAGCTGTCAGCCCAGCGCTTCACACCAGCCCTGGCTGGTGCTCTAGGGTCCAGGGTTCCAGGGGGAGGATTCATGGGGTTGGGGAGGAGAGCTGCTTCCAAAGGTCTGGGTGTCTCTTCATCATTTCCACCACTGGGTATGATTTTCTTGGCTTATCCCCCTGCAGCCTGCAGATGCTCACCTGTTCAGGGTGACAACCTGTCCACCAGAACATGTGTGCTTTAGGGGCACTTCGGGGCTACAGAGGGGGCAGAGCACCCGCAGGCCTGTGTTCCTTAGAAGAGATGCCCCCATGGTTAGGATGTCCGCTTATCCCAGTGTGGAGGCTGAGGAGATGGTTGGTGGGGAGTGGGGGGTGGGGTCAGTGTGACCAGGGGAAGGGATGAGGTCCAGCAGCTGGAACCCCCTGAGACCTTGACACTTGGAGGGGCTTCGAGATGACATCCCTGGTAAGGCCTGCACCCCCTCCTTCCAGCCCACTTTACCCTGCTTGGACTCACCTCTCAGAGGTCTTCATGGGAGGGTCCCCTCGTAGGTGGCCTTTGATGTGTCAGGTGACCAGAGTGTCACCTAGAGACACATGCTGGGTGAGGGGTCCCCCACCCCGATCCCCATCCCAAACCAGGAGATGCATGTGGGTCTTGGGACTGCTCTCCTCCAGGAGGGCATGAGGTCCTCTGTGTTTCAAAACCGCCCATGTGTGAGGGAGGTGCTGGGTGAGGGCTGCTGTCCACCAGTTCCCTGCTTTTCCATCCCTGCCTCTCCCAACAGGGGCCCTTATAGGAAAAGCTCCTCAGATTCTTCTCTTTCAATTTCACTCTTCTCTCCCTCATTTCGGAAGGTTCTGAAGCACATTCTCTCGTTCCGCTCAGCCGTTGTGGCACACGGGCTTAGTTGCTCCGTGGCACGTGGGATCCTCCCAGACCAGGGATCAAACCTGCGTCCCCTGCATTGGCAGGTTGACTCCCAGCCAGTGCTCCACCAAAGAAGTCCCAAGAATGTCTTAAAAACTGCAACTGGCTGATTATGGAGGGCTGAGTGTGTGCTGCAGGTGTGGGTGGAAAGATGGGGTGTGAGCTTCCTATGTCTGCAGGGTCTTCCAAGCGTGAAGATTTGTGTGTTTCCCCCAGCCAGTCGACTCCCCACACCGTCCTCCCAGGAAGCCCAGATCCAGGATTATGAGGGCAAAGGTTTTCCCCTTGCTTATCTGTAACTTCCACTCCCTCGTGGGTTCAAGTCCCAATCTGAGTTGCACGGTGACATATGTAAGATTCATCCATGTTTTTGCATGGGTTGATGGTTCATTTCTTTCTATCGGTAAATTCCATTGCATGTGTATGGGAGGAAAAATAATTTTCCCTCTACCCTTCTAGGTTTGCTTGAGATCCCCTTACCCCCCACCAATAAAAGACAGATTAATAGGCGAAAAAAAAATAGAAGTTTGATAACATGTATACCTATTGTATACATGGGAGATACCCAGGAAAACTGAGTAACTCCCTTAAATGACCCAAGTTATTTCCTTAAATGCCATCTTCAGCTAAAAACAAAAGAAAGATGATGGGGTTGGGGGGGAGCCAGTAAGGGAGCTTATCAGGCAAAGCACAGTGAACAAGGGTATGATTCTTATGCAGATTTAAGTTCAGGCCTTCTCCACTGACAACAGTTTCATGTGATTTAGTCATCCTTCAATTCCCTGTGCAGAGAGGGAGAACCCTTTCAAATGGAGATTTGCATAAATGTAAATTTCCCTCCCAAAAGGGCAAATTCTACTCATTTTTCAGAGATTCTCCTGTGTCTGCTGTTTTTAAAAATAAATGAGGGAGCGCACTGCAATGAAGAGTAGCCCCCGTTCGCCACAACTAGAGAAAGCCCGCGCATAACAACGAAGACCCAACGCAGTCAAAAATAAATAAATTAAACAAATAAATAAATAAATAAATGAGGGACTTCCCTGGTGGTCCAGTGGGTAAGAGTCTGAGCTCCCAATACAGGGGGCTCAGGTTCGATCCCTGGTCGGGGAACTAGATCCTGCATGCTGCAACCAACAGTCCGCATGCAGCAACTAAGAAGCCCGCAGGCTGCAACTAAAGTCAGCATGCCACAACTTAAAAAAAAAAAAAGATCCTGCATGCCTCAACAAAGATCCCGTGTGCCTCAACTGAGACTTGACACACCCAAATTAACTAATTAAATTAAAATTAATTAATTAAAAATAAATGAGCTCAGGGACTTCCCAGGTGGTCCAGTGGTTCAGAATCCGCCTTCCAATGCAGGGGATGTGGGTTCGATCCCTGCAGGGAACTAAGATCCCACATGCCGCAGGGCAACTAGGCCCATGTGCTCTGGAGCCTGGGCACTGCAATGAAGATCCCGCGGTCCACAACTAAGACCTGAAGCAGGCAAATAAATAAATATTAAAAAAAAAAAATGAGCTCACAATAATCCTTATGCCAAAGAGACATATTTTGGGGTGGCACATTCTGCTCCCCTTGACATGTATGTGCCCCAATTTCCTTATGTATTCATCTACAGAAGGACATCCTGATATCTTTAAGTTTTTAGCCGTTAGGAATGTGCTGTGCATAATTTTTAAAAAATATTTATTTATTTAGCTGCGCCGGTTCTTAGTTGCGGCACGTGGGATCTTCGTTGCGGCGGCATGCAGGATCTAGTTCCCTGACCAGAGATAGAACCTGGGAGTCTTAACCGCTGGACCACCAGGGAAGTCCCAGGAGCTCCTCCTTGAATGTCGTGCCCCTGGTGCGTCACTAGTCCCACCCTGTCCTCACTCTACTGAAGGATATATTTCAGAAGTCTGAGCTGTAAGAAAGAATGAATAACAAAAACAGTGGTAAATACAAACATTGATTGTATGTACAGTTATAATGTCTATGGAGTTAAGAAGAAAACAAACAAAAAAAACCCCAAAAATCCCTACACAGACCCAAAACAACAGTCTTGGACTGTTTGTTTTGTATAACATAATTTTATGTTAGTTTTTGTTTGAATAAGGTTTCTCAAAGCAGTCGTTTAAATACTGGAGGTGTGATTGTTGGATCCTAAAGTGAGATTTGTTTAGATTTGGAAGAAACTGCCAAATTGGCCTCCCACGTGGCTGTACGTGCATCCCACCAGCAAGGAAGGAGAATTCCTGTTGAGGCAGGAGATAGATGGGCCCCAGGCTGAGCAGCTGGAGTTTGTCCCCTGTGGACAGATACTCCCAAGATGAGGAGAAAGAGAAGAGCTGAGTCCTGCCCAGATAAGAGATAAAAGACCACATATTCCTCATTCTCGAGGTCAAGGAGACCTCTCCGGCTACACATGCGCAGAAAGGCTCCTGGGGGTCAAATAGGGAGGGGGCGACACCCCACAGTAAGTGATGCCAACCTACCCATAGGCCTCTCCTCTAGACTACCTCTTAGCTAAGAGATGCACGCGCACACATGGGAGGACCCTGAGATAAACCAAATACAGACTTAGAACCAGACAAAGCAAGATGATTGGCCAAAGGAAACCTGGAAGAGATGCCCCATAAAAGTGATTCAAATTACCATGAGGGCGCAAAATCTCTCTCTGAGCCTGCCCTTGTGTCAATCTACACGTACCCTTTTTCCTCCTAATAAACACTTTACTTGTTTCACTATTTTCCATCTCTATGTGGAAATTCATTTCTACACAGCTGATAGGCCAGGGCCTTGTCACTGGCCACTGGTCCCTGGTGGTCTAGTGGCTAGGATTCAACGCTCTCACTGCCATGGCCTGACTTCAATCTCTGGCAGGGAACTGAAACACTGCTTCAAGCCGCTGCAGGCCGAGGCCACCCGCCATCACTGTCTAGTCCACTAGCTCGTATTTTTTAATTAAAATTTTATTATTATTATTATTTTGGCTGTGCTGCAGGGCATGTAGGATCTTCGTTCCCCGACCGGGGATGAATCTGCGCCCCTTGCATTGGAAGTGCGGAGTCCTAACCACTGGGCCTCCAGTGAAGCCCCTCCTCTAGAATTGTTAGTTTTGCGATTTAAATTTGTGGACAATTTTTTTTTTTTTTTTTTTTTTGGTGGTATGCGGGCCTCTCACTGTTGTGGCCTCTCAGGTTGCGGAGCACAGGCTCCGGACGCGCAGGCTCAGCGGCCATGGCTCACGGGCCTAGCCGCTCCGCGGCATGAGGGATCTTCCCATACCGGGGCACGAACCCGTGTCCCCTGCATCGGCAGGCGGACTCTCAACCACTGCGCCACCAGGGAAGGCCTGTGGACAATTTTGAGTGCCTTTCGGTGTCAGTTGTAAAGCTTCTGTCTGCATTCATTTCATTCCATATGGTTTCCAATTAGTTGCTCCTTAACTATGTTTTGAGAAGACACGCCAGGATATTCAACTCGATTTCAATCTGAATTTCCAAAATTTCGTGGGAGCACCCCAAGGGCCCGCAGGGAGTGCGGCCTGGCTGAAAGCGGAGCGCTGCGGGGCCTGAACTTCCTGGGCGTCCCGCAGGGGGCGCGCAACCCACCCGGCTGACCGCACCGTGCGTGCGAGTTCCGCCCCCGGACTTCGGTTTGCGGCCGGCTGGCGGGAGCTCGGCCTCCCCGGGACCCGCCAGGGCTTCGGGACAACGCGGGGCCGTGTCGTCCCTGACAGGAGTCCAGTCTCCTCAGGACCTGCCCAGAGGTGCCGACGCGGGAGGAAATTGTGAGGAGAAAGTGGGGAGACTTCCTGAGCTTGCGCACACGCGTTCCCCGCGGGCTCGACTCTGCGCCCAGCTGAGAGCAGTTGGGTCTCCTCAGGCACCGCCGGGGCTTCGGCTGGGACGCCCGGGTCAGCGTCTCTGCTGACAGAGCTCAGTCTCCTTAGGACTCGCCGGGGTTTCAGCTTTAGGACAACACGGGGCTGCGTCCACGCTGACGGGAGCTGGGTTTCCTGACGACCCAGGCGACGCCGGGAGGAAAAGGTGAGGAGAAGTGGGGAGAAGCTTCCTCTGGGTGACTGACGTCTGTTTTCAGACGACCCAGAAGCGCTTGCAGTGGAAAGCTGGGTTTTTAGTCAGTTTGGTGTGTTGTGTAGATGGTGTCCAGTTTTCCCAGCACCGTTTATGGCGGGGACTGTCCTTCCTCTTGGTGTGTCCTTGGCCCCTTTGTCATAAATTAATGGACCCCCTCCATGTGGGTTGAATTTTGGGCTCTCTGTCCTGTTCCTCTGGCCCGTGCGCCTGTTTTTGTGCCAATTCCGCACTGTGTTGGTGACTGTAGCTTCATACGGGTAGTGTGAAGTCGGGGAGGGAGATGCCTCCAGCCTGTTCTCCTTTCTCAGTGTCGCCTTGGCTATTTGGGGTCCTTTGTGGTTCCACAGAGATATTAGGAGACTTTGCTCTATTTCTGTGAAAAAATACCATTGGAATTTTAGGAGGGCTTGCATTCACTGTGTACATTGCTTTGGGGGGAATAGACATTTTATTTTGATAAATTTATTTATGGCTGCGTTGGGTCTTCGTTGACGCGCGCGGGCTTTCCCTAGTTGCGGTGAGCGGGGGCTACTTACTCTTCGTTGTGGTGCGCTGGCTTCCCATTGCGGAGCGTGGATTCCGCAACAGTAGTTGTGGGCTTCAGTAGTTGTGGCACGCGGGCTCTAGAGCACAGGCTCAGTAGTTGTGGCGCACGGGCTTAGTTGCTCCACGGCATGTGGGATCTTCCCGGACCAGGGCTCGGGCCGTGTCCCCTGCATTGGCAGGCGGATTCTTAACCACTGTGCCACGAGCGAAGCCCAGAATGGACATTTTAACAATAGTAATTCTTGCATTCCATGCGCACGCGGTATCTTTCCATTGATTTGTGTCTTCTTCAGTTTCTTCATCAACGTCTTAAAGTTTTCAGTGTGCAGGTTTTTCACGTCCTTGCTTAAATTTATTCCTTGTTATTTTGTTCTTTTTGATGCAATTGTAAGTGGAGTTTTTTTTTTCCTCTTTCTGATGGTTCATTATTAGTGTTTAGAAATGCAGTTGATTTCTGTGAATTGATCTGTACTGAATTCATTTATTATTTCTAATAGCTTTTTGGTGGAATGTTGTAGAAAATTGGAATTCCAAAATCCCACTGTTTCTACCACATCCAGGTCATCCACAACAGTGAAGAAAGGGAAGTCTTTTATATTGGGAAGTCCTAATATAGTCTTCCCACAATGCCTCTAAATGACATGTGGACTTTGGGTGAACTGGGTCTGGGTAAGGCTTGGCCTCAGTATGGAAGTTTGATGTTTTCTCTGCTTTTCTGGCATGGTTTTGACTTTTTTACTTCCCAATAATTTCAAATGTACAGACAACTTTACATACATAAAAGCAAGTCTTGTATCTTGATTAAATATATTCTTAAATATTAATGTTGACATTATTTAAATTTAAATTGTTTTCATAAGTTCTTTTTCAGATTATTTATTGCTAACGTATACGTATAAGATAGATTTTTGTGAATTGATATTTTGTCCTATAACTTTGCTGAATTAGTTGACTACCTCAAATAATTTTTTGTTGTTACAGGATGTTTTATGTATAAGATGATGTGATCTGTGTTCTGTGAGTAGACACAGTTTTAATTTTTCCATTCACACATGGATGCCTTTTATTTCTTTCCTCAAAACTCTGGGTAGAACTTCTAGTACACTATTAAGTAACAGTGGTGGAGGCCAGTTTCCTGGCCTTGTTCCTGATTTCAGGAGGAAAGCTTTCAGTTTTTAACATTGAGCATGATGCTAGCTGGGGCTTTGTGTACTGCTCTTTTTCATATTGAACAAATTTCCTTTTATTCCTACTTGCTTGAGTGTTTGTATCATGAAATAGCACCGGATTTTGATTATAGCTTCTTCTGCAATAATTGATGCGATCATGTGTTTTTACTTCACACCGTTATAGAGGTTCAATACATTGCTTAGTTTTAATATGTTGGACAACCTGACATTTCTGGTGTAGAGAGAGTTGCTGATGGCATCGTCCATTTCATGTTCCGTTGGTTTCATGTTGCTCTAATTTTGTGGAGGATGCTTGCGTTCATATTTACAAGGTATACTGGTGTAATTTTCTTTTGTATGATGTATTTGTGTGGTTTGATTAGCTCTGGCTTGGTGTTGGTGGTTTGGAGGGTTAGCATTAGGGCTGGGGCTGGTGACCCACATGTCGCAGACCAGGCCGCCTGCCTCTGACCTCCGCGTCCCGCCCGCCAGCTCCGGCCCGGCCCTCAAGAAACTCCTCATTCCCCGGAGGGAAGGGCTGACCGCCCGCTCGGCCGCCCTCTCGCCTCTGCCTGTCCGTCTGTCCTCCCTGAGTCAGGACACCATGTCCTCCGTGATGCTCCTGGCTTCCGGCCTTGGGGCCCCACCCCCACGAGCTGTGTCACCCACCAGGATTGGTCACCTCAAGAGGCCCTGGAAGACAGACTCCCTGGGACCTCAGAATGGGACTTTGTGGGCAGATGGACCACCGCAGAGGTGCCCGGGGAGAGGCGAGGTCATTGACCTGTGTGTGGGGAGGTCCTCATGGGCAGAGGTTTGGACACAGACACACGGGGGAGAAGGCAGTGTGATGGCAGAGACAGAGACGGGGCTGAGGGTGGCCTGGGACCGACTGACCCCAGAACCCACGGGAGGGGAGGGCCCCCAACACCTTGATCTAGGGCTCCTGGCCTGAGAGTAAATGTCCCCTGTTCCAACCCCTGCCCCCCATCTGGTGTGCAGTGACGGGGCCGCAGGAAACCCACACCCGGCCTGGGGAGGGGACACTGTGCTTGTTGACACCCAGGACCGTCACTGGCCCCTCCCCTCTGGGCATGACCCCCACTCCTCCTCGGGGAGGGACCCAGGGCTCCCAGCCGACATGTCCCTGTAACGGCGACCTTACCCCCGCCACCCCTGGGGCATCTCAGGCCCGAGAAAGGAGCCAAAGCGGCATGGTGACCACGGCGAGTGGATGTAGGCCACCCCACCCCACCCTGAGACCTGAGCGTGGTCATCTGAGAAGTGACCCACCAGCGCCCCCGACCCAGGCTCCCCGTTTCACAGGGCAGGTCCTCGTGCCGAGTTCCTGGAGGGGGATGTCGAGCAGGGGTGACTGAGGCCTGTGAATTTGTGGGCCAGAGAGATCTTCCCCAGGAGCCCAGGCACAGCTAGGCCAGGACGAATCCATCCCTCCCCTCCCATACCCCATGGAGTGAGGATAAAGCCCCAGTGACCCCCAAGAAGAGACATGACACCAGAGGGCTAGAGCATCCACAGAGCGGGGACTGAGTGTCCACCTCATTCCCCCAGAGAGAACGATGTCTTCACCGGGGCCACCAGGCTGGCCCATGTCCCCACAAACATCCAGCCTCAGTGAACCAGCCAGACAGAAAACTCTCTTCCAGGGTCCCCTGTGTTTATAGGCCCAGGCTCGGGGGAGGCTGGCTGGCCCGAGGGAGGACGGACGTGCTCCAGCGCCGGACACTCATTGCCCGCCCCCTGCCCACCCCCTGCCCCTCTCCTGCGCCCTGTGGTCTCACCCCTCAGGAACCCCCCTCTCCAGGCTCCCAGCACCCACATTTCCCATCTCAGCCCCATCACTCTCCAATTCAATTTGCCTGTTTCCCCGCCGGGTGAAGAGGAGGGTGAATGCCCGGCACCGGTGTTTCCAGCAGTGTAGACGGGGCTTCGCTTCTCTTCCCGGCTGGGGTCTGGCCAGACACTGGGTGGTTTCCAGCTGTGCGGGTCTCAGGCACCAAACAGCAGGGAGCAGCCCTGATACCCGCGCCTGCAGCGCCGCCTGCTGGTCTCTCCGTCCTCCCGTTGGGCAGAGTCTTCACCTTCCCCGCTGCCTCGGATGGTCCGTCTCCTCACTGTCCAGCCATCAGCCCCTTCTCCCCACCGCCATCACCCCCAGCTCCACACCCCTCGTCCAGCCTCAGGGATGACCCAGGACTCTCCCTGGGCTCCCCCGCCTGCCCACCCATAGTCGCTGTCCTCAATCCACCTGTGCAGACAGGTGAGCGTTCCCTCCAGTGGCTCCCAAACGCTTTAGCCCAACATCCTCCCCGAGGTCGGCCCCATGTCCCGTCGGATGTTCCACCGTCACCAAGCCCCCAGCTCCATGGCAAGGGCAGGTATCAGGCCTGCTGCATGCACTGCTGTGTGCCCTGCTCTATACACAGGCATGACCCTGCCCCAGGACGCAGGAAAGGTGGCCCTACCGCGGGATGCGGGGAGGTGTGACTGACCACAGGGAGCCCTGGCCGTGCTCGCACCCTCCCGGGGGAGGACACTTCAGCTTGGTCCCTGGAATGACCGGGAGGTTGGCCAGCAGCACCCCCACCCAACCTCACTGTCACCACAAGAAACAAAAGATGCCTCTGTGCAGAAAGACAGAACATCACCAGCCTGATGCTGTCCTGAGCAAGGCTGGGAACTGGGCTGCTGCAGTGGGTTGAATGGGGGGCCCCCAAAAGTTATGTCCATGTCATGCCCCCCAGAATCTGAGAATGGAACCTTATTTGGAAGCAGGGTCTTTGCAGGTACAATTAGTTACGGATCTGGAGATGAGGTCATCCTGGAGCAGGGTGGCCCTAAATCAATGACAGTGTCCTTCTAAGAGACAAGAGGAGAGACAGAGAGGAGACAGCAGGTGAAGATGGAGGCAGAGATGGGAGAGATGTGGTCACAAGCCCAGGGACGCCTGGAGCCCCCAGAAGCTGGAAGAGGCAGGAAGGACCTTCCCCTGGAACCTCCAGAGGGAGCGCGGCACTGGGACACCTTGATGTGAGATGTCTGGTCTCCAGCACTGAGAGGACAGGTTTCTGTTGTTCTGAGCCTCCGTTTGTCACAGCTGCCCCAGGAAGCTAATGCAGCTGGTGAGCAGCTCCCCGCCCAGATCTAAACCCTCCCTCCTCCCATTAGAGGCAGCCCCCTGCACCTGTGCTGTCTGCACAAACCATGTGGTTCACACCGAACCCCGGCTCCCCTTCTGGGCACTGGCATTTCGGAGGGTGAGGGCAGACAACACCATGTGACCAGTCCCCAGCCGGGTGCCAAGTCTCTAATGAGCTTCCCCAGGGGGACGGGGGTGGGGGTAATGTCATGGTTCTGCCCTTCCTCGCTCCCGGAGACCCTCGAGGGAAGGAGGGGGCATGAAGGGTCATGACGTGTCTGGAGCAGGGGCCCTCCCATCCGTGCATCCCTACTGTGCACTGTGACCCATCTCACCCGTGAGCACACAAACGTGTGCTGAGTCCTGTTAGCCTCCCAGCAAGTCCCTGAAGGTGAGGGTAGCCCTGCAGACCCCACCCCTTTCCTCCACGTCTAGCAGGTGGAAGACCCACTTCTCCTTGCCATTCCAGAAGCGGTTCTGGAGCTGCTCTGGGAGTGGTTCTGGGGTTTTGCAGGCTGAGCCCCTGTTGCTATGCCCCCACTTCCCCACAGTAACATCCAGAACAAGCTGTTTGCTCTGTTGCCTGAATGCCCCCCCGCCCAATATTCTCAGGAAAGAATCGGAGAGGACGCTCATTCACATGCCCCTTGCAGCGCACAGGACTCTCTTGGGCAGGCACCCAGCAGCCCATGGGGCTTGCGTGGGAAGACCCCTCTCAAGGCACAGGGCCCATCTTTGCAGAACCCCCGACAGGCTCAGCACACAGGAACTGTGCACATAGCCCTCGTTGCAGAGTATCCCCAGCCCACCTGTTGGTCAGAGCAGGATGTGAACTAACAAACAGCAGCTCCTGGATAGGTCTGTGACCCTGGGCTTCACCCATGCGCCTCCCTCCACCAGGCCTTCCAGAGGCTTCCGCTGCCTCTGGGGCACTGGGCTCCTGTCTCCACCCACCACCCCTCCTCTCCCCGACTCCTGGGTTCTTCTCAGTAGGAGAGGGTCTTCTTGAAATTGTCTCCCACTCGTGGGCCAGATAAAATGATTAGAAAACAAGCCAGAGTGACAGCCCCATGTCCATCCTGACCCTCAAGACACCTGTTCCTTGGACTTGGCCAGTGCAGCAAGACCCATTTTCCGCAATTACAAACCCCTGATGGGCAAGGATTGGCTGACCTGGGCAGCCTCCCCCGGCCAGCCAGCCGTCCCCAGGTGTGCCTGGGTTGAGCTCTGTATAGACACCCTCTCCTGGCAGCAAGAGCACCAAAGCTGTACCTGAAGCCATACTCTCTGCCCCATCAGCTACCGCGGGGCTGGGCTTGTGGGAGGGAGGGAGGGGCCGCAGCCTTGTGGCTGGCCCGGTCTGAGTGGGGCTCTGCTGAACCTTCTACAGGAGTTCCTGGGCTGCTACCTGCTAAGAAAGAGGATGTGTCGCCCATACCTGCCATTGGAAGTTCTCCCCAGGCAGAGGTGAGGAAGCAAGAAAAAAGGCAGTGGGGGTCAGGAGAGGAGGGATAGCTCAGGTAGGTAAATGGAAAGCTCCCAGGAGAGCACCCGGGGCCAGGACCATCCTACATGGCCTGCGGGAGCCAACTCAGGAAGCGTGCTGCCACTGGTGTGCTGCAAGCCCTTTCCTCCAGCCTCTAAGGTCCTTGCACATATTTAGGTTTGCTTCCCTGCGAAGGGTGGATAAAGTCCAGGAGCAGCTGGCCTGGGGGTCAGCTAAGGTTTACTCAGAGACGTCGCCGCACCAGCTTTCCAATGAGGACGCTCCTTGGGGTGGGGGGAGCTGCTGGCTGCTTGAGAGAAAACTGCCCACCTCTGACCAGCTTGAGGCTTGTTCATCGGTGAAGCAAGTGTCCTGATAGGCTTTTCATCTGTGTACCTGGCGGGTTCTTAATTAGCAGCGTGGATGGTGACATCAAAGGTCCTGAATCAAGACTGAAATACTTACCCCACACACGTACAGGTGTAAGAACCTGGGGAGGCCGTGTGCAGCCGGCACCCTTAGGGATGGGTTTCCGACTTGACCCCCAATATTCTGGTGTGCATCCACTGCTTTAGGGTTTCTGGGGGCCCAGTGCTGACTCTAAGGGTTCTGCAATCCAGCCTTTGTCTGCCTTTAGTGAGACCCCACTTCCAGGATCCTACAGAGCAGGGTCTGTGTGACTGTTCTGTGGCTTCTCTAACAAATGACCACAAGCTGGGTGGTTTAAAACAACAGGAATTCATCCTGCCCCAGTCCTGGAGACCAGACACCTGAGATCAAGATGTCTCAGGACTGAGGTCCCTCCAGAGGCTCCAGGGGAGGATATTTCCTGCCTTTTCCAGCTTCTGGGGGCTCCAGGCGTCCCCAGGCTTGTGGCTGCGTCCTTCCCGTCTCTGCCTCCATCTTCACGTGGCTTCTCCTCTGTGTCTGGGTCTCTCCTCTTTTGTCTCTTACAAGGACGCTGTCATTGGCTTTAGGGCTACTCTAACCCAAGATGACCTAATCTCGAGATCCTTAACTACATCTGCAAAGACCCTTTCCCCAAATATGGTCCTGTTAACGTGTTCTGGGGGGACACATCTTTTGGGGCCACCATTCAACCCATTGTTTGTATATGAAACAACCCACTCATTTTAGGAGATTACCAAGGTCCTGTATAGACTGGCACAGACAGCAGCCATGTGGGTGGGGGTCTGGGGAGAATGAGGACCCAGGAAGCACCTGGAAAGGATCAAGGCCTGGTGAGCTCTTCCACGTGGGGCTGTGAAAACAGCCACTCCACTCTGTCCGTGGAAAGGAGCCCAGTGCAAGTGCAGAAGTGGTTGCCTTGCAAAGCTGGCTCTTCTGGGATTTCATCATCAATAGCGTCATGTAACCAATAACTACGGGCTTGGAGGAATTGCTTTCTGCTGTGTGATGACGGCACTGTCACTTTAGGCTCAGCAAGCCTAGAATAGGAATGTTTGAAGGAGAAGAGTTTGGGAGATTGTGAAGCTTGGTTGTCAAGGAAACGGAGCAGGTTTGCCAAGGTTGTCAAGGAAACTGCTTTGAAGCTCCATCACCTGAGTGGTGGTCTCAACGTGAGCTGTGGTTTGAGAAAAGTGTGATGAGATTAAGCCTTACTTTCCGTAACAGCTGGGGAGGGATTTGCCAAGCACCTTGGCTTTTAGGGCAAATGTTCGTCGCTGGAACAAAGGGTCTCCTCGGATGGGTTGAGACTCAAGGTGTCTCTGTCCCCTTCATGCAAGAGTCCAGGGCAGGCGCGTGTCAGTGCCCAGGCTCTGTCCCCCTTGCTTCTCCTCCCTGCTTCCAGGTGGAGAGCTCCAACCAGCACCGTGGGGTGACCACGTGGGCACCAAGCCCTCCATCCTAGGATGCAGACTGGCCAAGGCCCTCACCCCCTCCACCACTTCCCCTTGGTAACAGGAGATACTGCGTTCCAGCTGCAAGGGGTGAGAAGGCTGGGAGGTGCAGGGGAGCCATGAGCAGAGGAAAGGAAAATGGGTTCTGGTGGGCAGCTGGGCGGCTCTGCTGTGAGGGTTGCCCGGACCAGTACACAGTCCTGGGTGCTGTGAAATGTGATGACACAACAGCATGAGCTCTTCGATGCTCTGTGGTTCTGGAAATCCTACAGGAGGCGGTTCACAGCAGGGGAAGCTAATGCTCTCAGTGGAGGCGGTCAAGCCAAAGGTCTGCGGTTCAGACTGAAGGTGCTGATGGACACACAAGACAAAACCATCTCGTGTGAATGTAGTTCAGGCATGTTTAACGTGAATGCAGTTGTGTTATGCCTAAAATCTTCTACCTTGGGCCTCTCCTTGGGGACAACATCCTCAGTTCCTGAGATTCCTGTAACTCACGTACGGGGGAATGGAGAGTGGGCTCTGTCCATCTGAGACTTGAGTTACTACCCTATGTGTGAGTCTGCTCGGGGCTTCCCTAACAAATACCACAGACAGGGCAGCTTAAACAACAGACCAATCTCCCAGTCCTGGATGCTGTCTGAGATCAAGGTGTCTGCAGGCTGGTTTCTCCTGAGGCCTCTCCCCTTGACATATAGACAGCCATCTCTTCTCCCCTTGTCCTCACATGGTCTCCCCCTGTGCCTAACTGTGTCCTAATCTCTTCTTGTAGGACATCAGTCCTATTGGATTAGGATCTACCCTAGTGACTCCATTTTACCTTGATCACCTATTTAAAAACTCCGTCTCCAAGTACAGACACACCTGGGGTCCTGGGGGTTAGGGATTCAGCATGTGAATCTGGGGGGACACAGCTGAGCCCACACCGTTCTGCTTAGGTACCAACATGTGCCTTGGTCCCTCCTTCCCTCAGGTCACACGGGGATCATGCAATGGCCCAGGGAGAGGCCACTCCTGCACTGTTTGTCTCCAAGCTGGGGAACCCTTCTCTGCTCTCTTTGATCACGCAGCAGCAGTGCCAGCCCCCTCCTGAGGTGAGCAGTTCTGGGGTTTTGTGCCGTGTCACCTGGCCTGCTGAGGCGCTCAGTGTCAGGGAACCCAGGAGCCACAGCCTAGCAGGGATGCCGGAGACTCTCAGGGCCTTGGCAGATGTCTGTCTCACCAGACACCCAAGCAAATGAGGGAAAACTTTTGGGGGGAATCACAGGAGGGAGAGAGTCAGTCTCCTTTATGCTTCAGAAAGACCACATTGGGGTGGGATGTGAGATGCATCATGTGGGTGTTACTGAGTCTAAGCTGGCTCTGCTTGCTGCATGACAGACTAGTATCGAGTGCTGAGGCAAGGAATACAACTTTATTTGGAAAGCTGGTAGACCGAGAAGATGGCAGACTAGTGTCTCTGAAAAACCATCTTACCGGGGTTTGGATGCCAGTTTCTTTTATAGAATAGAGAGGGGAGGATATGAGGAAGTAAATTAAAGAGGCCATAATATTTGCAAATGTCCCCTGGAATGGCCAGCCTCGGGGAGGCGATGTGTTAATTTCTTCTTTCTTGCAGCCGTCCACAGGTGGACAGGGTCAGGATATACAAAGGCGCTTTGGTTTAACATTCTGGCAGAGGGGCAGGGTTCCCTGAGGCAGGCCATTCTGTATGATTATAATAACAAAAGCAACGAAAAGCAAAGGCTAAAGTCAGAGAAACAGATGGAACTTGGAGTATGATTGAGCTCTTCCCTGTTACAGGGGTGGGGCTTTGTCAGGGCCTGATGGAGGAATCAGGCCCAAGATCGGGCTTGGGCCCTGGCTGTGGATATGGAGGGGAATTAGCGTGGGGAATGGCCACAGACTCTGGAGGAGGAGCTGACAGCCTGGGGCACAAGGGCAGTGGGAGCCTGGAGACCCCAGTGTTGCCGAACCAAGCTTGGTTCCATGTGCCCATGCATGGTAAAGCCAGTCTACTGACACCAGGCTGTGGTGAAGGAAAGTGCAGTGTTAATTGTAAAAGCGTCAATGCAAGGACAGGTGGCTTGTGCTCTAAAAACCCTGAACTCCCTGAAGGGTTTCAGCAAAGCAATTTTAAAGCCCAGGTGAGGGGATCAGCTGGTGCACAATTCTCTGGCTGATGGTGAGGTAATGACGGTTAACATTGTAATTTCTTAGGCACCAGTAGCTCTGGGGCTACGTGTTCATGACCATCAAGTAGTTTATTTCTTCCATTTGGTGGTGGGTTTAGCATCTGTAAAACAACTCGGGAAGTGTGCATCAAATACTATTATCTAGGTACTTCAGAGAAGAGTTACAACAGAGGATATGGTAGAGCGGTCTGTCCCAGGAATACCCCATAGGGTCCTGCTCGGTTACAGCAGGTGTCTGGGCTCAGCAACCAGGGGAGGTGGGTGCCCCCTGGGTGTGGGGAGCTGCAGGATCCCAGCCCTCTGAGGGGCCTGTTAGCCCCAGGGTAAGATGGGGATGCAGTGGCTGGACAGAGGCGTCTGGCCTGGGAGAGGGGTCCAGGCTGGAAATGTCGCTGGGATCATTGCAGGGAGGAAGAAGAAAGACCAGGCTGAAGCAGGTGGGTCATAGCAGATTATGTGCAGGTGACAGTGGTCCTGATAGAAGCAACTCAGAGCCAGAAAGGAGTGGCTATCAGGGGCTCAGCTTCATTCTCTTGTTCCTTTGTAAAACTCCTATGACAGTTTGAAACACCGCCAGGAGACCTCTGGGCCCAGCGCTGCCATGGCTTCATCAAAGGGGCCCGGGTGGAAACTAGAACCACTGCAGGCCCCGCTCATGTCCCCAGTGGGAATGGATCCCATCAGGGCACCGGGGCTCACAGACTTCAGTGACCCCCTTCCCTCAGGACTGGTCTTCCTCCTTGCTCTCACCTGTTGGTCAGAGGCCCAGGCACCCATATCCTGGCTCCACCCCCAGGCCCCCGGGACTGAGTAGTATTCCATTTTATATCTGTACAACATCTTCATTTTTCTGTCAACGGACAATTTGGTGGTTTCTGTCTTGGCTATTGTAAATAATGCTGCCCTGAAAATAAGGGTGCACATGTCCTTTCGAATCATGATTTTCTCCGGCTCTAAGCCCAGGAGTGGGATTGCCAAAACCAATGGGAACTCCGTGTTTTGGTTTATAAGGAACCTCCATACTGTTCTCCACAGTGGCTGTACCAATTTGGATCCCCACCAACAGTGTAGGAGGATTCCCTTTTCCGCATGCCCTGTCCAGCATTTATTCTTTGTAGATATTTGTTGGCGATGGCCATTCTGACTGGTGGGAGGTGATACCTCACTGCACTTTTGATTTGCATTTCTTTAATAATTAGTGATGTTGGGTATCTTTCCATGTGCTTATTTTTTATACGGTGTGAGTAAAATTTACCTCTTGCAACTGGCTTCTTGGAAGTCAGCCCTGTTTTGAATTCTTTTCCGATGATTTACCCCAGGGCATTTCTTGAGGGCAGGTGACATTTAGAGCCCTGCAGGCCTTGTGAAGATTGTGTCCATCAGCACCGGTTTTTGTTTTTTTTTTTTTCTGGGGTATGCGGGCCTCTCACTGTTGTGGCCTCTCCCGTTGCGGAGCACAGGTTCCGGACGCTCAGGCTCAGTGGCCATGGCTTATGGGCCCAGCCGCTCCGCGGCATGTGGGATCTTCCCAGACCAGGGCACGAACCCGTGTTCCCTGCATCGGCAGGCAGACTCTCAACCACTGCGCCACCAGGGAAGCCCTGGCCCTTTTTTTTGATTGCTTTTTTTTTTTGTTGTTGTTTGTTTTTGATATTGAGCTGCATGAGTTGTTTGTATGTTTTGAAGATGAATTCCTTGTGGGTATTTTCTTTTGCTAGTAATTTTTCCCATTCTGAAGTTTTTCTTTTGTTTATGGTTTCTTTTGCTGTGCAAACGGTTTTAAGGTTAATTAGGTCCCATTTGTTTATTTTTGTTTTAGTTTTCATTATTCTAAGAGGTGGATCACTAGAGAACTTGCTGTGATTTATGTCAAAGCGTGTTCTGCCTATATTTTCCTCAAGAGTTTTATAATATCCATCCTTACATTTAAATCTTTAATCTATTTGGAGTTTATTTTTGTGTATGGTGTTAGGGAGTATTCTAATTTCATTTTCCTTTTAATTGTTTAGGGAACCTCCACACTGTCTGCCATAGTGGCTGTTACCAGTTTACATTCCCAGCATCAGTGTAGGAGGGCTCCCTTTTTTTTCCACACCGCCTTCAGCATTTATTGTTTATAGACTTTTTGACAGTGGCAATTCTGACCAGTGTGAGGTGATACCTCATTGTAGTTTTGATTTGCATTTCGGTAATATTTAGCGATATTGAAATCTTTTCATGTGATTTTTTTTTTTTTTTAACAGTGTAAAACTTACCTCCTTAAATTGGCTTCTTGAACGTCTGCCCTGTTTTGAATTCTTTTTCGATGACGTATCCCAGGACATTTCTTGAGGGTAGGTGTTCTTTTACTTACAGTCCCACAGGCCTTGTGAATATGAAGTGTCCATCACCGCTGGGTTTAAAGTTGTTATTATGGGAAACGGCCATAGGAGGCACCATTTCTTCAGGCCCAACTTTTTTTTTTTGTAATTTCATTTTTATTTTATATTGGAGTAGAGTGATTTCCGATGTTGTATTTGTTTTAGGTGTAGAGGACCTTGATTCGGTTCTACATGGACATATGTCTATTCTTTTTTGGGTTCTTTTCCCATATAGGTTATTACAGTGTGTTCAGAAGAGGTTCCTGTGCTTTTCAGTAGGTCCTTTTTGATTAATTATTTGATATGTATTAGTGTATATGTGTTAATCCCAGCCTCCTAAGTTATCCCTCCCCCACCTTTCCTTTTTGATAACCGTACGTTGTTTTTCTGTGAGTCTGTATCTGTTTTGTAAATTAGTTCATTTGTATGAATTTATAGATTCCAGCTGTAAGTGACACCTTAGGATATTTGTCTTTCTCTTTCTGACATACTTAACTTACCAAGATTATCTCTAGGTCCATAGGTGACTGCAAGTGGCATTATTTCATTTTTTTCATGGTAGAGTCATATTCCATGTGTACACGTATCACTTCTTTAGCCATTCATCTGTTGATGGACATGTTGTTTGCTTCCATGTCTTGGCTATTGTAAATAGTGGTGCAGTGCACGCTTGGGTGCACGTGTCTTTTCAAATAATGGTTTTACTCTTTATTTTTTAACATCTTTATTGGAGTATAATTGCTTTACAATGGTGTGTTAGTTTCTGCTTTATAACAAAGTGAATCAGCTATATGTATACATATATCCCCATATCCCTTCCCTCTTGTGTCTCCCTCGCGTCCTCCCTATCCCACCCCTCTAGGTGGTCACAAAGCACCGAGCTGATCTCCCTGTGCTATGAGGCTGCTTCCCTCTAGCTATCTGTTTTACATTTGGTAGTGTATATATGTCCATGCCACTCTGTCACTTCTTCCCAACTTACCCTTCCCCCTCCCCGTGTCCTCAAGTCCATTCTCTACGTCGGCTCAACATATATACTCTTAAAAGTGGGACTGCCAGATCATATGGTAGCTCTGTTTTTACCTTTTAAAGGCACGTCCATAGTGTGCTCTATAATGGCTGCTACCAATTGCATCCCACCAACACCATAGGAGGGTCCCATTTTCTGAACTCCCACTCTCGCAATTACTGTCTGTAGTCTTTTTGATAATGGCCATTTTGACTGGTGCGTGGGGGTATCTCTCTGTAGTTTTCATTGGCGTGTCTCTAATAATTGGCCGTGATGAGCATCGTTTCATGTGCTCTTTTTTTTAAACAGTGTGAGTTGTATTTACTTGTTGATATTTTCTTCTTGATAGTTTTCCCTGTTTTTAATTATTTTCGTTTACTTGCCACTGGAAATTTTTTGAGGGCAGGTATAATTTAGAGCCCAGCAGTTCTTGTGAATATTAAGTGCCCATAAGCAAGTTTTTCAGGTTGTTGTTGCTGGAAGTGTCCACAAGGCGGCAGGATTTCTTCTGGCTAAGTCTGGTTAGTCCGGCTGCCAGAGCCTTAGTAGAAGTCCTGTTTTGGGGTTGTAATTTGAGTGGAAATTTCCAGCACCCAATAGTTCGTGTCTCATTAGTTCCGCTTTTTATTAAATTAATTTCTATTTCTTATTGGAGTAACATTGATATACAACGTTGTTTGTGTTGTAGGTGTGCACAAAGATTCTCATTTATACATACATATATATCTAATCATCTTTGGATTCTTGTTTCATATAGGTTATTAAAGAGTATTAATAGGTATCCCTTGGTATATATATATACATCTTTGTTGATTAGCTACTTTATTTTATTTTTTGCGGTACGAGGGCCTCTCACTGTTGTGGCCTCTCCCGTTGCAGAGCACAGGCTCCGGATGCGCAGGCTCAGCGGCCATGGCTCACGGGCCCAGCCGCTCGGCGGCATGTGGGATCTTCCCGGACCGGGGCACGAACCCGTGTCCCCTGCATTGGCAGGCGGACTCTCAACCACTGCGCCACCAGGGAAGCCCTAGATTAATTTTTATTTTTTATTGGAGTAACATTGATATACAATGTTGTATTTGTTGTAGGTATAGAGAATATTTTTGTTATACGTATATCTGTGCATGTTCAGCTTCTTTTCCTATATATGTCATTAAAGAGGGTTGATAGCACTTCCTTGGTATACATAGACCTTTGCAGAATATCTGTTTTATATGAAATAGTTTGTATTTGTTAATCCCAATCTCCTATTTATTCCTTGACCCCTTATGTCCCTTTGGTAACAATTTGTTTGCTTTCTAAGTCCCTGAATCACTTTATGTGTTCTTAATTTGTGCAAGGGTGTGTAGGTATTTTTAGATTCCAACTATAAGTGATATCATATGATATTTGTCTTTCTGATGTTGACTTACATTATTTAGTATAATTAAAAAGAAAAAGAAAAATAATGCGACTCTATTCCTCTCAGTCCTTGATGACCTGGGCTGTTGTTACATCCCTGGAGCCTGAGCAGGCTTGGGTCCCAAGGGTGGACTCTTGTGGGGCTGAGTGAGCTGGAGAGGATGTGCCAGCCGGTGAGCCCCCAAGATGGACTTGGAGTACCTGATCTGCTCTGCCTGAGCCCACAATCTCCAGATCCAGGCGGGCCCTCCTACATTGAAATCAAGCCTAGTGCATGCAAACGATGGTGGAGACTCTGGGCTGGAAGAGCTTTGAAAGTGCCCTGGGTTCCATGTCTCCTGCCAAGTGGTGTTACAGGAGTTGGGATTTGTCCTGGGGGGGAAAAGGGTAAGGTGGATGAAGTACTTTGACACAAACCTTGGGTGTTTCTTCAGGCACATTCCGCTCTAATTGACAACCCAGGAAAAGGACATTCCCTAAGGCTCTGGTTGCCCAAGTAACCAGATTTGGGCATGAAGAAATGCTGCCGCCTTGTGGCCACTTCCCATACAACAACTTTAAAACTGGTGCGGATGGGCTCTTAACGTTCACAAGGCCTGCAGGGCTGTAAATGACACCACCATCAAGAAATGTACTGGGGGGATTCCCTGGTGGCGCAGTGGTAGAGACTCTGCCTGCTAATGCAGGGGGCACGGGTTTGAGCCCTGGTACGGGAAGATCCCACATGTTGCGAAGCAACTAAGCCCATGTGCCACAACTACTGAGCCTGCATTCTAGACCCCCGTGAGCCACAGCTACTGAGCCCACGTGCCACGACTACTGAAGCCCACATGCCTAGAGCCCATGCTCCGCAACAAGAGAAGCCAAATAAAATAAAAATGAAATTACAAAAAAAAAAAAAAAGTCGGGGCTGAAAATATGCTGCTGCCTTATGGCCATTTCCCGTAACAAGTGCCAATGGGCACTTAACATTCACAAGGCCTGCAGGACTGTGAGTAGAAAACACCTGTCTTCCAAACATCCTGGGGTAGGTCACTGAAAAAGAATTCAAAACAGGGCAGACATTCAAGGAGCCAGTTTCAGGAGGTAAGTTTTACTCACACTGTTTAAAATAAAAATCACATGAAAAGATTTCAACATTTCTAAATATTAGAGAAATGCAAATCAAAACTACGAAGGGGAATCACATTCACACATGTGAGAATGGCCCTTGTCAAAAAGTCTACCAACAAATGCTGGAGGGCGTGTGGAGAAAAGGGAACCCTCCTACGCTGATGCTGGGAATCTAAGTTGGTAACAGCAACTGTAGTAGATAGTGTGGAGCTTCCTTAAAGAATTAAAAAGAGAATGAAAGTAGAATACTCCCTAACACCTTACACACAAAAAAAACTCCAAATAAATTAAAGATCTAAATATAAGGATGGATACTATAAAACTCTTGAGGAAAGTATAGGCAGAACACGCTTTGACATAAATTGCAGCAAGTTCTCTAATGATCCACCTCTTAGAATAACGAAAAATAAAACAAAAATAAACAAATGGAAATTTGCTTTAAATTAAATTAGGAAATGGAACCTAATTAACCTTCAAAGTGTTTGCACAGCAAAAGAAAACCATAAACAAAAGAAAAAGACAAATTTCAGGTAGGGAAGAAAAACTTGCAAACAAATATACCCACAAGGAATTCATCTCCAAAACATACAAACAGCTCATGCAGCTCAGTATCAAAAAACAAACAAACAAACAACCCAATCAAAAAATGGGCCAAAGAGCTAAATGGACATTTCTGCAAAGAAGGCATACAGATGGCCAGAAAGCACATGAAAACATGTTCAGCATCACTAATTATTAGAGAAATGCAGATCAAAAGTCCAATGAGGGATCACCTCACACCGGCCGGAATGCTCATCATCAAAAAAATCTACAACAATAAATGCTGGAGAGGGTGTGGAGAGAAGGGAGTCCTCCTGTGCTGTCAGTGGGAATGTGAATCGGTACATCCACTATGGAGAACAGCACGCAGCTTCTTTAAGAAACTAAACATAGAACTAGCATGTGACCTGGCAATCCCACGCCTGGACATAGATCCAGAGAAATCCAAAATTTTAAAAGACCCCTGCACCCCAATGATCATGGCAGCACTAGGTACAATAGCTAAGACGTAGAAGCAACCCAAGTGTAGAAGGACAGATGAATAGACACTGAAGATGTGCGACACAGGCACAATGGAATATTACTCTGCCATAAAAAGGATGAAATAATGCCATTTTCAGGCACATGGATGGAAGCAGAGATGATCATACTGAGTGAGGTAAGTGAGACAGGGGAAGATGAGTATCATATGATATCACTTCTAGGTGGAATCTAAAAATGGATACAAATGAACTTCTTCACCAAACAGAAGCAACCTCACAGACTTACAAAAGAAACTGATGGCTGCCAAAAGGGGGGGGGCGGGAGAAATTAGCAGGTTGAGATTAACATATGCACGCTACAATTTATAAAATAATCAACAAAGACCCGCTGTATAGCACAAGGAACCCTAGTCAACACTATAAAAACCGATATGGGAAAAGAACCCGAGAATGAACTCATGTACGTCTATGTATAAGTGAATCGAGTGGCTGTACACCTTAAAAAAACAAAAACAAAAACCCACAGCATTGTAAATCACCTATATACTCCAATTCAAAATAAACATTAAAAAAAAAAAAAAAAAGAAGAAAGAGATGCTGACTCTATTCCCCTCAGTCCTTTGTGACCTGGGCTTATGTAACATCCCTGGAACCTGTGCAGGCTTGGGTCCCAAGCCTGGACTGTCGTGCGGCTGAGTGAGCTGAGGAGGATGTGCCAGCCAGTGAGGCCCCTGGAGGGACCTGGTGTGTCTGTCCTCCTCTGCATGAGCCCACAATCTCCAGATCGAGTCAGGCCCTCCTACAGCGAAAGCAAGCCTAGTTCATCCAAAGGATGGTGGAGCCTTGGAGCTGGAAGAGCTTTGAAAAGTGCCCTGGGCTCCATGTCTCCTGGTGGTGGGCTCCCACCTCCAGCCTCCTTCCTTAGGGTTGCCCCACCTACGGATGACAGCACCCTCAGCAGAGTGGTGTTACAGGAGTTGGGATTTGTCCGGTGGGCAGGGAATTAGGGGGAAGAAGTAATGTCACACAAGCCTTGGGTGTTTCTTCAGGCACATTCCACTCTAAATGAAAACCCAGTAACAGGATCCCTAAGGCTCTGGTTGCCCGAGTAACCAGAGTTGGCCATGAAGAAATGTTGCCAACTTGTGGCCGTTTCCCATAACAACAACCTTAAAACCGGTGCTGATGGACACAATCTTCACAAGGCCTGCAGGGCTCTGAATGTCACCTGCCCTCAAGAAATGCCCTGGGGTAAATCATCGGAAAAGAATTCAAAACAGGGCTGACTTCCAAGAAGCCAGTTGCAAGAGGTAAATTTTACTCACACCGTATAAAAAATAAGCACATGGAAAGATACCCAACATCACTAATTATTAAAGAAATGCAAATCAAAAGTGCAGTGAGGTATCACCTCCCACCAGTCAGAATGGCCATCGCCAACAAATATCTACAAAGAATAAATGCTGGACAGGGCATGCGGAAAAGGGAATCCTCCTACACTGTTGGTGGGGATCCAAATTGGTACAGCCACTGTGGAGAACAGTATGGAGGTTCCTTATAAACCAAAACATGGAGTTCCCATTGGTTTTGGCAATCCCACTCCTGGGCTTAGAGCCGGAGAAAATCATGATTCGAAAGGACATGTGCACCCTTATTTTCAGGGCAGCATTGTTTACAATAGCCAAGACAGAGAAACCACCAAATTGTCCGTTGACAGAAAAATGAAGATGTTGTACAGATATAAAATGGAATACTACTCAGTCCGGGGGGCCTGGGGGTGGAGCCAGGATATGGGTGCCTGGGCCTCTGACCAACAGGTGAGAGCAAGGAGGAAGACCAGTCCTGAGGGAAGGGGGTCACTGAAGTCTGTGAGCCCCGGTGCCCTGATGGGATTCATTCCCAGTGGGGACATGAGCGGGACCTGAAGTGGTTCTGGTTTTTCCACCTGGGCCCCTTTGATGAAGCCATGGCAGCGCTGGGCCCAGAGGTCTCCTGGCGGTGTTTCAAACTGTCATAGGAGTTTTACAAAGGAACAAGAGAATGAAGCTGAGCCCCTGATAGCCACTTCTTTCTGGCTCTGAGTTGCTTCTGTCAGGACCACTGTCACCTGCACATAATCTGCTATGACCCACCTGCTTCAGCCTGGTCTTTCTTCTTCCTCCCTGCGATGATTCCAGTGACATTTCCAGCCTGGACCCCTCTCCCAGGCCAGACGCCTCTGTCCAGCCACTGCATCCCCATCTTACCCTGGGGCTAACAAGCCCCTCAGAGGGCTGGGATCCTGCAGCTCTCTACGTCCAGGAGGCACCCACCTCCCCTGGTTGCTGAGCCCAGACATCTGCTGTAACCGAGCAGGACCCTATGGGGCATTCCCGGGACAGACCCCTCTACCATATCCTCTGTTGTAACTCTTCTCTGAAGTACCTAGATAATAGTATTTGATGCACACTTCCCGAGTTGTTTTACAGATGCTAAACCCACCACCAAATGGAAGGAATTAACTAGTTGATGATCGTGAACATGTAGCGCCAGAGCTACTGGTGCCTAAGAATTTACGATGTTAACCGTCGTTACCTCACCATCAGCCAGAGAATTGTGCACCAGCTGATACCTTCACCTGGCCTTTAAAATTGCTTTGCTGAAAAAAAATAAAAATAAAAAAATAAAATTGCTTTGCTGAAACCCTTCAGGGAGTTCAGGGTTCTTAGAGCACAAGCCACCTGTCCTCCTTGCATTGGCGCTTTTACAATTAACACTGCACTTTCCTTCACCACATCCTGGTGTCATTGATTGGCTTTACCATGCATGGGCACGTGGAACCAAGCTTGGTTTGGCAACACTGGGGTCTCCAGGCTCCCACTGCCCTTCTGCCCCAGGCTGTCAGCTCCTCCTCCAGAGTCTATGCCCAGTCCCCACGCTAATTCCCCTCTACACCCACAGCCCTGGCCCAAGCCCGATCTTGGGCCTGATTCCTCTATCAGACCCTGACAAAGCTCCCCGCCCCTAGGGTGCATGTCACATCCCACCCCAATGTGGTCTTTTTGAAACATGAATGTGACTGACTCACACCTGTAATCCCCCAAGTGTTTCCCCACTTTCGCTATGGTATCCGCTGGGAGAGACATCTGCTAAGGCCCTGACAGTCCCCGGCATCCCTGCTAGGCTGTGGCTCCTGGGTTCCCTGACACTGAGCGCCTCAGCAGGCCAGGTGACACGGCACAAAACCCCAGAACTGCTCACCTCAGGAGGGGGCTGGCACTGCTGCTGCGTGATCAAAGAGAGCAGAGAAGCGTTCCCCAGTTGGGACACAAACACTGCAGGAGTGGCCTCTCCCTGTGCCATTGCATAGTGCCTGTGTGACTTGAGGGAAGGAGGGACCAAGGCACATGGTGGTTCCTAAGCAGGATGGTGTGGGCTCAGTTGTGTCCCCCCAGATTCACATGCTGAGTTCCTAACCCTCAGGACCTCAGGATGTGGCTGTATTTGAAGATGGAGTTTTTTTTTCTTATTTTTTAATTTAAAAAAAGTTATTTATTTTATTTATGGTTGTGTTGTGTCTGTTGCTGCACGTGTGCTTTCTCTAGTTGCGGCAGGCGGGGGCTACTCTTCATTGCTGTGGACGTGCTTCTCATTGCGGTGGCTTCTCTTGTTGCGGAGCATGGGCTCTAGCCGCACAGGCTGCAGTAGTTGTGGCACGTGGGCTCAGTAGTTGTGGTGCACGGGCTTAGTTGCTCCGCGGCATGTAGGATCTTCCCGGACCAGGGATTGAACCGGTGTCCCCTGAATTGGCAGGTGGATTCTTAACCACTGCGCCACCAGAGAAATCCCGAAGATGGAGTTTTTAAAGAGGTGATCAAGGTAAAATGGAGTCACTAGGCTGGATCTTAATCCAATAGGACTGATGTCCTACAAGAGGAGATTAGGACACAGTTAGGCACAGGGGGAGACCATGTGAGGACAGGGGGAGAAGAGATGGCTGTCTGTATGCCAAGGCGAGAGGCCTCAGGAGAAACCAGCCTGCAGACACCTTGATCTCAGACAGCATCCAGGACTGGGAGATTGGTCTGTTGTTTAAGCTGCCCTGTCTGTGGTATTTGTTAGGGAAGCCCCGAGCAGACTCACACATAGGGTAGTAACTCAAGTCTCAGATGGACAGAGCCCACTCTCCATTCCCCCGTACGTGAGTTACAGGAATCTCAGGAACTGAGGATGTTGTCCCCAAGGAGAGGCCCAAGGTAGAAGATTTTAGGCATAACACAACTGCATTCACGTTAAACATGCCTGAACTACATTCACACGAGATGGTTTTGTCTTGTGTGTCCATCAGCACCTTCAGTCTGAACCGCAGACCTTTGGCTTGACCGCCTCCACTGAGAGCATTAGCTTCCCCTGCTGTGAACCGCCTCCTGTAGGATTTCCAGAACCACAGAGCATCGAAGAGCTCATGCTGTTGTGTCATCACATTTCACAGCACCCAGGACTGTGTACTGGTCCGGGCAACCCTCACAGCAGAGCCGCCCAGCTGCCCACCAGAACCCATTTTCCTTTCCTCTGCTCATGGCTCCCCTGCACCTCCCAGCCTTCTCACCCCTTGCAGCTGGGGCGCAGTATCTCCTGTTACCGAGGGGAAGTGGTGGAGGGGGTGAGGGCCTTGGCCAGTCTGCATCCTAGGATGGAGGGCTTGGTGCCCACGTGGTCACCCCACCGTGCTGGTTGGAGCTCTCCACCTGGAAGCAGGGAGGAGAAGCAAGGGGGACAGAGCCTGGGCCCTGACACGCGCCTGCCCTGGACTCTTGCATGAAGGGGACAGAGACACCTTGAGCCTCAACCCATCCGAGGAGACCCTTTGTTCCAGCGACGAACATTTGCCCTAAAAGCCAAGGTGCTTGGCAAATCCCTCCCCAGCTGTTACGGAAAGTAAGGCTTAATCTCATCACACTTTTCTCAAACCACAGCTCACGTTGAGACCACCACTCAGGTGATGGAGCTTCAAAGCAGTTTCCTTGACAACCTTGGCAAACCTGCTCGGTTTCCTTGACAACCAAGCTTCACAATCTCCCAAACTCTTCTCCTTCAAACATTCCTATTCTAGGCTTGCTGAGCCTAAAGTGACAGTGCCGTCATCACACAGCAGAAAGCAATTCCTCCAAGCCCGTAGTTATTGGTTACATGACACTATTGATGATGAAATCCCAGAAGAGACAGCTTTGCAAGGCAACCACTTCTGCACTTGCACTGGGCTCCTTTCCACGGACAGAGTGGAGTGGCTGTTTTCACAGCCCCACGTGGAAGAGCTCACCAGGCCTTGATCCTTTCCAGGTGCTTCCTGGGTCCTCATTCTCCCCAGACCCCCACCCACATGGCTGCTGTCTGTGCCAGTCTATACAGGACCTTGGTAATCTCCTAAAATGAGTGGGTTGTTTCATATACAAACAATGGGTTGAATGGTGGCCCCAAAAGATGTGTCCCCCCAGAACACGTTAACAGGACCATATTTGGGGAAAGGGTCTTTGCAGATGTAGTTAAGGATCTCGAGATTAGGTCATCTTGGGTTAGAGTGGCCCTAAAGCCAATGACAGCATCCTTATAAGAGACAGAAGAGGAGAGACCCAGACACAGAGGAGAATCCACGTGAAGATGGAGGCAGAGATGGGAAGGACGCAGCCACAAGCCTGGGGACGCCTGGAGCCCCCAGAAGCTGGAAAAGGCAGGAAATATCCTCCCCTGGAGCCTCTGGAGGGACCTCAGTCCTGAGACATCTTGATCTCAGGTGTCTGGTCTCCAGGACTGGGGCAGGATGAATTCCTGTTGTTTTAAACCACCCAGCTTGTGGTCATTTGTTAGAGAAGCCACAGAACAGTCACACAGACCCTGCTCTGTAGGATCCTGGAAGTGGGGTCTCACTAAGGTCAGACAGAGGCTAGATTGCGGAACCCTTAGAGTCAGCACTGGGCCCCCAGAAACCCTAAAGCAGTGGATGCACACCAGAATATTGGGGGTCAAGTCGGAAACCCATCCCTAAGGGTGCCGGCTGCACACGGCCTCCCCAGGTTCTTACACCTGTACGTGTGTGGGGTAAGTATTTCAGTCTTGATTCAGGACCTTTGATGTCACCATCCACGCTGCTAATTAAGAACCCGCCAGGTACACAGATGAAAAGCCTATCAGGACACTTGCTTCACCGATGAACAAGTCTCAAGCTGGTCAGAGGTGGGCAGTTTTCTCTCAAGCAGCCAGCAGCTCCCCCCACCCCAAGGAGCGTCCTCATTGAAAAGCTGGTGCAGCGACGTCTCTGAGTAAACCTTAGCTGACCCCCAGGCCAGCTGCTCCTGGACTTTATCCACCCTTCGCAGGGAAGCAAACCTAAATATGTGCAAGGACCTTAGAGGCTGGAGGAAAGGGCTTGCAGCACACCAGTGGCAGCACGCTTCCTGAGTTGGCTCCCGCAGGCCATGTAGGATGGTCCTGGCCCCGGGTGCTCTCCTGGGAGCTTTCCATTTACCTACCTGAGCTATCCCTCCTCTCCTGACCCCCACTGCCTTTTTTCTTGCTTCCTCACCTCTGCCTGGGGAGAACTTCCAATGGCAGGTATGGGCGACACATCCTCTTCCTTAGCAGGTAGCAGCCCAGGAACTCCTGTGGAAGGTTCAGCAGAGCCCCACTCAGACCGGGCCGGCCACAAGGCTGCGGCCCTTCCCTCCCTCCCACAAGCCCAGCCCCGCGGTAGCTGATGGGGCAGAGAGTATGGCTTCAGGTACAGCTGTGGTGCTCTTGCTGTCCGGAGAGGGTGTCTATACAGAGCTCAACCCAGGCACACCTGGGGATGGCTGGCTGGCCGGGGGAGGCTGCCCAGGTCAGCCAATCCTTGCCCATCAGGGGCTTGTAATTGCAGAAAATGGGTCTTGCTGCACTGGCCAAGTCCAAGGAACAGGTGTCTTGAAGATCAGGATGGACATGGGGCTGTAGCTCTGGCTTGTTTTCTAATCATTTTATCTGGCCCACGAGTGGGAGACAATTTCAAGAAGACCCTCTCCTACTGAGAAGAACCCAGGAGTCGGGGAGAGGAGGGGTGGTGGGTGGAGACAGGAGCCCAGTGCCCCAGAGGCAGCGGAAGCCTCTGGAAGACCTGGTGGAGGGAGGCGCGTGGGTGAAGCCCAGGGTCACAGACCTATCCAGGAGCTGCTGTTTGTTAGTTCACATCCTGCTCTGACCAACAGATGGGCTGGGGATACTCTGCAACGAGGGCTATGTGCACGGTTCCTGTGTGTTGAGCCTGTCAGGGGGCCTGCAGAGATGGGCCCTGTGCCTTGAGAGGGGTCTTCCCACGCGAGCCCCATGGGCTGCTGGGTGCCTGCCCACGAGAGCCCTGTGTGCTGCAAGGGGCATGTGAATGAGCGTCCTCTCCGATTCTTTCCTGAGAATATTGGGCGGGGGGGTGGGGATTCAGGCAACAGAGCAAACAGCTTGTTCTGGATGTTACTGTGGGGAAGTGGGGGCATAGCAACAGGGGCTCAGCCTGCAAAACCCCAGAACCACTCCCAGAGCAGCTCCAGAACCGCTTCTGGAATGGCAAGGAGAAGTGGGTCTTCCACCTACTAGACGTGGAGGAAAGGGGTGGGGTCTGCAGGGCTACCCTCACCTTCAGGGACTTGCTGGGAGGCTAACAGGACTCAGCACACGTTTGTGTGCTCACGGGTGAGATGGGTCACAGTGCACAGTAGGGATGCACGGATGGGAGGGCCCCTGCTCCAGACACGTCATGACCCTTCATGCCCCCTCCTTCCCTCGAGGGTCTCCGGGAGCGAGGAAGGGCAGCACCATGACATTACCCCCACCCCCGTCCCCCTGGGGAAGCTCATTAGAGACTTGGCACCCGGCTGGGGGCTGGTCACATGGTGTTGTCTGCCCTCACCCTCCGAAATGCCAGTGCCCAGAAGGGGAGCCGGGGTTCGGTGTGAACCACATGGTTTGTGCAGACAGCACAGGTGCAGGGGGCTGCCTCTAATGGGAGGAGGGAGGGTTTAGATCTGGGCGGGGAGCTGCTCACCAGCTGCATTAGCTTCCTGGGGCAGCTGTGACAAACGGAGGCTCAGAACAACAGAAACCTGTCCTCTCAGTGCTGGAGACCAGACATCTCACATCAAGGTGTCCCAGTGCCGCGCTCCCTCTGGAGGTTCCAGGGGAAGGTCCTTCCTGCCTCTTCCAGCTTCTGGGGGCTCCAGGCGTCCCTGGGCTTGTGACCACATCTCTCCCATCTCTGCCTCCATCTTCACCTGCTGTCTCCTCTCTGTCTCTCCTCTTGTCTCTTAGAAGGACACTGTCATTGATTTAGGGCCACCCTGCTCCAGGATGACCTCATCTCCAGATCCGTAACTAATTGTACCTGCAAAGACCCTGCTTCCAAATAAGGTTCCATTCTCAGATTCTGGGGGGCATGACATGGACATAACTTTTGGGGGCCCCCCATTCAACCCACTGCAGCAGCCCAGTTCCCAGCCTTGCTCAGGACAGCATCAGGCTGGTGATGTTCTGTCTTTCTGCACAGAGGCATCTTTTGTTTCTTGTGGTGACAGTGAGGTTGGGTGGGGGTGCTGCTGGCCAACCTCCCGATCATTCCAGGGACCAAGCTGAAGTGTCCTCCCCCGGGAGGGTGCGAGCACGGCCAGGGCTCCCTGTGGTCAGTCACACCTCCCCGCATCCCGCAGTAGGGCCACCTTTCCTGCGTCCTGGGGCAGGGTCATGCCTGTGTATAGAGCAGGGCACACAGCAGTGCATGCAGCAGGCCTGATACCTGCCCTTGCCATGGAGCTGGGGGCTTGGTGACGGTGGAACATCCGACGGGACATGGGGCCGACCTCGGGGAGGATGTTGGATGAAGCGTTTGGGAGCCACTGGAGGGAACCCTCACCTGTAAGCACAGGTGGATTGAGGACAGCGACTATGGGTGGGCAGGCGGGGGAGCCCAGGGAGAGTCCTGGGTCATCCCTGAGGCTGGACGAGGGGTGTGGAGCTGGGGGTGATGGCGGTGGGGAGAAGGGGCTGATGGCTGGACAGTGAGGAGACGGACCATCCGAGGCAGCGGGGAAGGTGAAGACTCTGCCCAACGGGAGGACGGAGAGACCAGCAGGCGGCGCTGCAGGCGCGGGTATCAGGGCTGCTCCCTGCTGTTTGGTGCCTGAGACCCGCACAGCTGGAAACCACCCGGTGTCTGGCCAGACCCCAGCCGGGAAGAGAAGCGAAGCCCCGTCTACACTGCTGGAAACACCGGTGCCGGGCATTCACCCGGCGGGGAAACAGGCAAATTGAATTGGAGAGTGATGGGGCTGAGATGGGAAATGTGGGTGCTGGGAGCCTGGAGAGGGGGGTTCCTGAGGGGTGAGACCACAGGGCGCAGGAGAGGGGCAGGGGGTGGGCAGGGGGCGGGCAATGAGTGTCCGGCGCTGGAGCACGTCCGTCCTCCCTCGGGCCAGCCAGCCTCCCCCGAGCCTGGGCCTATAAACACAGGGGGCTCTGGAAGAGAGTTTTCTGTCTGGCTGGTTCACTGAGGCTGGATGTTTGTGGGATCATGGGCCAGCCTGGTGGCCCCGGTGAAGACCTCGTTCTCTCTGGGGGAATGAGGTGGACACTCAGTCCCCGCTCTGTGGATGCTCTAGCCCTCTGGTGTCATGTCTCTTCTTGGGGGTCACTGGGGCTTTATCCTCACTCCATGGGGTACGGGAGGGGAGGGATGGATTTGTCCCGGCCTAGCTGTGCCTGGGCAACTGGGGAAGATCTCTCTGGCCCACAAATTCACAGGCCTCAGTCACCCCTGCTCGACATCCCCCTCCAGGAACTCGGCACGAGGACCTACCCTGTGAAACGGGGAGCCTGGGTCGGGGGCGCTGGTGGGTCACTTCTCAGATGACCACGCTCAGATCTCAGGGTGGGGTGGGGTGGCCTGCAGCCACTCGCCGTGGTCACCATGCCGCTGTGGCTCCTTTCTGGGGCCTGAGATGCCCCAGGGGTGGCAGGGGGAAGGTCGCAGTTACAGGGACGTGTGGGCTGGGGGCCCTGGGTCCCTCTCTGAGGAGGAGTGGGGGTCATGCCCAGAGGGGAGGGTCCAGTGACGGTCCTGGGTGTCAACAAGCACAGTGCCCCCCTCCCCCCCCAGGCCGGGTGTGGATTTCCTGCACCTCCGTCACTGCACACCAGATGGGGGGCAGGGGTTGGAACAGGGGACGTTTACTCTCAGGCCCGGAGCCCTAGATCAAGGTGTTGGGGGCCCGCCCCTCCCGCGGGTTGTGGGGTCAGTTGGTCCAACTCCTCTGGGATGACAGGGCATCAGGGACAGGGCCTTCCTGGTCCAGCCCTGGACTGTCTCCCTCCAGACCCAGCGTGAGGGATGCCAATCCGTTTGCCACTCGGCTTTGGGGCCCTTTGTTGCAGCCACTGAGCCTTATCCTAAGCAGGACAGCGGACCTGGAGGGGACATTTCTTGTGGTTCCCTTGGGTCTGACTGCTCCCAGGACCACAGGTGTCTGACGTTTCCAGCCCTCCATTCCATGGGTGACAGCCAAGCTCAGCTCCATCCCACTCTCCGGGTGCTTTTCTGGAAACTACTGCGTGAAGATCAATGCTCCCGACTAAACGAGTCTGGAGCTGATATCTTCCTGGGGCACCACCGTCACTCTCAGAGGTGCAGCTTGTTTTGAAATATGCTGCACTGACTGTTTTCCTGCTAATATCTGTAGATTCTAATCACATAGCTCAGGGAACAGGCCGTCTCATGTGTGGTGTAACTTGATTATTGCTGGAAAGATGAGTTTGGAACCGACAGCTTCCCTGCTAAGCTGACAAGTGTAAAACCTTAATTTGAAAAACCACCCAAATTCCACTCACAGGGTGAAGGCAGGTACTGGGACTTGGTCAAGCCTGGGCCTGAGCCCTCAGCTTGGGGAGACAGAGAGTTAGGACCTCACAAGTGTCTGGTCCTGTCCACGTGATTTTTATACGCCCTGCACCCGGATGGAGCCTGTGATTTTATGGGAAAAGGAATTCTAATACATATTAAATTATTAAACTTGATGATATTGTAAAAAGGTATATAGTTCATTTGTTCTTCATTTGTTTACTCTGTGTCTGCAAAGTGCCTCGTAGGCTGGTTTAAAATAGAACGTTTAGTAGAAAATTTAAGGTCAGTAGGCCAGCAGATCAGGAGACAACTGCCATTTAAAAGAGAGTTTTGGGGCTTCCCTGGTGGCTCAGTGGTTAAGAATCCGCCTGCCAATGCAGGGGACACGGGTTTAGCCCTGGTCTGGGAAGATCCCACATGCCGTGGAGCAACTAAGCCCGTGCTCCACAACTACTGAGCCTGTGCTCTAGGGCCCATGAGCCACAACTACTGAGCCCATGCGCCACAACTACTGAAACCCCTGCGCCTAGAGCCTGTGCTCTGCAACAAGGGAAGCCACCATAATGAGAAGCCTGCAAACCGCAATGAAGAGTAGCCCCCACTCGCTTGAACCATACTTTAGACCACATGGGCCTAACAGACATATATGGCACATTCCATCCAACAGTAGCAACATACACTTTGTTCTCAAAAGCACATGGAACATTTTCTAGGTTAGATCATACGACAGGTCACAAAACAGGTCTTAGCCATTTTAAGAAAATTGAAATTATACCAAATATTTTTTTCTGGCTACAGTGGCATGGAACTGGAAATCAGTAAAAGGAGGAAAGCTGGAAAATTCACAAATATGTGAAAATTCAAAAACACACTTCTGAACAACCAATGGGTCAAAGAAGAAATCAAAAGGGAAATTTGAAAAAAAAAAATCTTGAAACCAGTGTAAAAGGAAACAGAACATATCAAACCTATGGGATGCTAAAAAATTGGTTCTAAGAGGGGAATTTACAGCAGTAAATGTATAAATAAAGTAAAAAGTAAGATCTCAAACAACCTAACTTTACATCTCAAGGAACTAGAAAAATAAGAACAAATTAAGCCCAAAGTTAGCAGAAAGCAGAAAATAACAAACATCAGAGCAGAAATAAATGAACTAGAGACCAGAAAAACAGAAGAGATTGATGAAACTAAGAGCTGGTTTTTTTTTTTTTTTTAAGAGCTGGTTTTTGAAAAGATAGAAAAAGACAACCCTTTAACTAGACTAAGAAAAAATAGAGAAGACAAATGAAATCATAAATGGAAGTGGAGACATTACCACTGCTACCACAGAAATGCAAAGAATCATAAGAGACAACCGTGAATAATTATATGCCACAAAACTGGACAACCTGGAAGAAATGGGTCGATTCCTAGAAACAAACAACCTATCAAGGCTGACTCATGAAAGAGAAAATTGGAACACACTGATAATGAGTAAGGAGATTGAATCAGTAATTAAAAAAGTTTCCCAACAAAGAGAAGCTCAGGATCAGATGATTTCACTGAGCCATCTGTTTCGATTCTACCAAACACTTAAAGAAGAATTAATGCCAGTCCTTCTCAAACTCTTTCAAAATTGAAGAGGAGGAAATACTCCCAAGGAGTATTTCACAAAGAAAATACCTGTACAAGATACAAGAGTAAATGAAATCCATGGCTTTCAGGAAGTGCAGGCCAGGAGCTGGAATCATTTCAGGGCAAGCCAACTAACTTCCACTTTCTCTAATTCTCCTCCCTCACCCTTATCCCTGTTCTCAGCCTGTCTGCTTCATCATTATTTCTCTGCAGACATTCTGTTCTGACTCGCAGTGTTCATGGCTAATGGTGAAAATGTCAGAGCTTCAGAATTTACACACCCTATGATCAAATCTCCCATGGGGATTCGTGACATCTCTGCATTTCAGTTCCAAATTCTTACAAGAGAAACTATCTCATTGGCTCAGTTTGGCTTTATTGGTAAACCTGAACCCAAACATCTACCGCTATGCAGGTGGTGCTGGTGGTTATAGTTTTGCAGGTATAAACAGAGTAGACAGTGGGAACTGGAAAAACACTCCAAAGTGCACCACGACGTCTCTGTATATTACTTAGGTATCTGCATAGACAGTATTGATGGCCCAGGGCAATCTGGGCAACTTTCCGTGTGTTTTCTTAAAATTCGCTTAGCTGATTGGTGACTTATGGATTGTAGAGTGATGGGGAAAGTCTGGTAATTTGTGCTTACAGCAAAGAAAGCTGTGTTTGAATATTTAAGCTGTGTCAGTATGAGGCAGAGAAAGGCATGATTTAAATGGTGTTATGAAGATAATTTTAGCATTTGTCGTTGTACTGAAGTAAAAAGAATAACCTTTGTTTTTAGAGGATAAGGAAGAGATAAGTACAGTTTTCAAAAATTGATTTTTTTAAACTTTAAGGATTGAGGTGTTTTTGTTTTTGTTTTTTTTTTGGCGGTACGCGGGCCTCTCACTGTTGTGGCCTCTCCCGTTGCGGAGCACAGGCTCCGGACGCGCAGGCTCAGCGGCCATGGCTCACGGGCCCAGCCACTCCAGGGCATGTGGGATCTTCCCGGACCGGGGCACGAACCCGTGTCCTCTGCGTCGGCAGGCGGACTCTCAACCACTGCGCCACCAGGGAAGCCCTTGAGGTTTGTTTTTATTGCCCTTATTTCAAGGTCAAAAAGATAGAAAAATTTAGAGTGGTTGAGAGGCGTGAAAGTCACTGCTTTTTGAGAAAATATGACTATTGAAGACAGTCTTAAAGACAAAAGAAGGAATCCGTTTATTATGTATGTCATGAGTGGTTAATTCTAAGTATGGGAGAAGGAAAGAAAGATTGCTGAAAGGTAAGAAAAAATAAATGAAGAGTGTGAGAAGCCTATTTGGCCAGTTTAAAAGAATAAATAAAGGGAAGGAAAAATCAATACAGATTTATTCCTCAAGTTCATCTGGAAGAAAAATAAAAGTAATTGGTGAAAATAGCCAGAAAGTTTTTAAAGAGGAAGAACAAGGAGAATAAAGTGTTTCTCCTAATATAAAAATAAACTGGAGAGCTACAAGAATTAAAGCCATGTGGCACTGGTCAAAAACCTAAAAAATATATCAAACAAAATAATGAGTCCTGAAAGAGACCCTAAAATTAAAAAAAATAAAACAACTTTGAAAATAGGATACAGGAAATATCACAAATCAGTGATGATATAGGATAGGGGGAAAAGGTAGATCCTTGATTTACATTATATGCTCAAATAAAATCCAGCAAAAAGGAACAAATGGAAACAAAAGAAAAGAAAAAATTAATAGTTTTCGATAAACTAGTAGATGGATTTTAGCTGAATTTGGGTGGGGAATGACTTCTTTAACGTAAAAGCAAGGGAAGAAATCACAATTGCTCAGCCTTGCTGTGTCCCTCTACCCAGGGGAGAGCTAACCGATCACAAAGTGAGAGCTGACTTTCTTTCACCTGCAGAAATTGTCTCCTGAAATAGGCAGGTCTGGATTGGTAGGATCAGGACCTGATGGCTCAAAACTGTTTCTCACACTGTGATCAGTAGAAAAACTGCATCAAAATCTCCCGAGATAAACTGTTAATGAAGGAATCAAGGAAGGAAAGAGGGAGGAAGGAAGGGAGGGAGGGAGGAAAGAAGGGAGGAAGACAAAATATTTTTAAAAAGATTAAAAAGAAATTTAGATTCTATCTTAAACAAACTGAATTAAAGTCTGGCAATACAGCTCAGGACTCTCTGTATTTTAACCCACATTTCAAACACAATAGCAAGTTTTGAGAATTATTGGCTTAAAAGAAATATTACTAAGTGCACTCTAAGGAGAGTGTTTTAACAGAGGTGTTAGAACATTCCACAGTACCCCTACTGTGACCTCCCAGGGATGCCCACAGAAAGGTCTTGGGTTCTGGTTAAGGACAAGGCAGATTCTCTGCCTCTGACCCCTCCACCTACCCCTCATACCCCCTGCCATTCCGTCTGGGCTCACAGCAGGCAGTTGGCACGTTTGCTCACAATCAATGGGTAAAAGTGCAAAAGAGAAATCTATATCGTATCTAGGAGGATTTCCCATCACTTGCAGAGAAAGTAAGCTATCTGCCATTTGTTATCACTGGCTTTGTGAACAAATTCCTGTTGACTAGGTCCAAAACAGAATTGCCTCATGCAATCTTCATTTCACCTTTCTTCTAAGTTTGAGAGGTTAGAAAGACGGACACTGTATTTTCCAGGCTTCTTTGCTGTTGGAGGTAAGGGATGAAAATTAGGTTCTGCAAATTGGATTGACTCACATGATATCCGGATCCTAGGAGCTCGGTGAAGGCCGTCTTCCCATACACTCTGCTGGTAAGCCAGGGGGCTCTGCAGCACCTCCCCAGTATACTTTCTCGTAGGTTCTCAGGGTAGAAACACCAGTGGCTTGTTGATTTGGGGAGAACTCCAGGGGTGGTCTCTGAGGAGGTAGTTCTTCTGGTGGGTCAGATCTACAGTGTTCTGACAACCAAGATCCTGGAAGTCCAGCCTAGAACTGCTCCGTTAGGATCCACAGTGACTGTGTAAGCACCTAAGACCCTATATTAAACCCCTTCCTGCCTAAAATATGCAGGGTGGCTTCTGTTCTTACACCAAACTCTAAAGGATAGAACAATAAAGAGTGTCAGGGATTCACCTTTAAATGTCTTGATCAGGTTTAAAAATGCCAGTTTCACTGAAGAATGACCTCGAAGAAGCAGAAACTATTAATTTTATTATTTACTCTTAAATAAATGTCTTTAAAGTTTTCTGCACGATGAAAGGAGAGGTAGGCACAAAGCACTTCTGCATGGCAGACTGTGTTTGTCTAGAGGAAAAACACTTGTAAGGTTGAGTTGTGAGATGAACTAGTTACTTTTTCATGAAACCTCATTTTTACTCTAAGTAACAACTGACAGATAAAGCAAGGTTATTCAGATTTGGGTATTGGCAGATATTTTCTCAAAAATGCACAAAATAGGGGCTTCCCTGGTGGCGCAGTGGTTGAGAGTCCGCCTGCGGATGCAGGGGATACAGGTTCGTGCCCCGGTCCGGGAAGATCCCACATGCCGCGGAGCGGCTAGGCCTGTGAGCCATGGCCGCTGAGCCTGTGCATCCGTAGCCTGTGCTCCTCAACGGGAGAGGCCACAACAGTGAGAGGCCCTTGTACCCCCCCCCCCAAAAATGCACAAAATAAATCTGTCATTGCAAGGAAAACCACTTGGTAATTGTTGCCAATGACAGAATTTGAACTTCAAAGCAAAAATTTAAATTTTGGGAAACGTGTGTCCACCACAGTGGGCTTGACATTTTCTCAACTTAAAGACTTTCTTTCTTTTTTTGATGTTCTAGTCTTTTATTGGATGAATGTTGATAACAGTAATTTAAAGAATTGTAAGCCCTTTCTAAATACATTGAATAGACATTTTTAGTTTGCTGTGAGGAGAAGAAGAAATGAGTAAGGTCATTGTTTTTGAGAAGTTTATAATCTAAGAGGGGAGGTACGTACTATACATTATGTAAACATGAGGACTGAGTAACCGTGATGTACAGTGGAACTTGATAAGTAGTGTAGAACAGTGTCTGGGGAGTTGAGAGTGGCAGAAAAATATAGAACGCTTCACGAATTTGCGTGTCATCCTTGCACAGGGGCCATGCTAACCTTATCTGTGTCGTTCCAGTTTTAGTATATGTGCTGCCAAAGTGGGCACTAAAGACTTTTCTGATGACATTGGTGGTGAAATTACTAAATACATTTCTTCCTATTGTAGGATGTAATGGAATATGTTAAAACCTGGGAGGTCTACATAACTCAGCAGCCAGTGCTTTCCAAATGGTCAAGGGATAATGTTACAAAGCCATGCACGGATAAAGATCCATTCAAAGTGCAATAGAGACCAACAGGTTTTAATGTAACAGAGAAGGAGAAGTTCACTGATGTGTTTTCAGATTTCACAGAGCAACTAAACTTTAAGAACTGTCACTTGTCAAATTTCAATGTAGCATCAGAGAAGAATATACACGATTATTTGAAAAGCCTATGTGTCTGTGAGGGTGGATTTCTTCATGTACTTCAACCAGAGCAATGTCTTGAAATAGATTGAATGTAGAAGTGGATGTGAGAATCTAGATGTCTTTTATTAAGTTCTATACTAGATATACAACAATTTAAAACAAGGCAATTATTCTCACCAATTTTCTGGTTTGGAAAACAATGATACTTTTCATAAAAATACGTTATTTATGTTAATATATAATGCGTTTATTATTGCTATTTTAATACATAAAGAAATATTAACATTTTTTGTTTTCAATTTATAATACTATAAATATTGAGTCTCATTATGGATCTTCAATAATTTGGAGGTGTAAAGGGGTCCTATGAACAAAAACCTTGAGAACTACGGTTTTAGTGTGCGATTCAATACCACATGTCACCAGGAGGTGGCGCCACGAACATACAGTGCACGCTCCCCAGCCCTGGCTTAAATTTAAGGCTTCGAGGATGGTCCCAAACCTGCAGGGAGGAAACAAGCACAATTTAGTGGCAGCACCTCCATTAGTGAGTGCTGGCCCATTTGCACCCGACCTTGAGGCTGGAAAGCATCTCTGGATTCCCGGCTGTTAAACGAGATCAGACTTTTTTCCCTGAAGGAAACCCTTCTACTTCTCTGGCCACTCTTTGCACCAAGAGAACAATTTCTTACTGTGCACATCAAGTTACTGTGAGACTTGGCCCTGGCTTTATCCTTCACTGTCTGCAAACTCAATTTCTCTCACTAAATTTACAGAAGCGGTTCTCTGCACGATAACTCACAATTCTGTAGCTATCATATACATAGAAATGCCAATTTCCTAGTATCATGAAAAATTATATGATAGAGTATATATTCATGCAGTGTGTTCCTTGGGAAATTTGTTCTGAAAAAGCCACATCATTCCAAAGATGTAATGCGTACCACCTGGAATGTAATTGTGATTATTGTAGGCTAAACTCTGTAAGGTCTCCATTCCCAATCATCCAGCCCCATGAGCAATGCTCTAAATGTTGATGTTTCCCCTCCATGTATTGATGTCAGTGCGCTCAGAGATCATCCATCCCTTCTAACTTACAGTTGCTCTGAACAGTGAAATGTGAGGTTATTACTGTACTGAGCTTCAGTTCTGGAGCAGAGCCACATCCTTTACTGACCTTTTTTCTCTGTTTCCTGTTCTGCGTCTGAATCCCCCTTTCTGTGCTGGTGCAGGCTCACTTCTTTGTCCCTCCTGATTTTCATTCCTCTGCCTTCCTCAAGGGAATCCCTGTGCCTTGTGCTGACTTAACACCCCCTGGCCGTGCTCTGGATGACTCACACTCACTGCCCTCCACCTACCACCAGATGAGAACAGGCAGCGGCTCTTTCTTCATCTGCAGAAGAGGAACCCCATCTATATCTGGCATGTATAGAAGAGAGTATAATTTCCTGGGGGTAACTCACTTATCACAGTCCCTTCTACCCTGCCTTCCAGAGAGCCAGGTAGACTAGCTTGACCATCAATGCCAGAGTTGGTTGATATCCAAGACCAAATCTATTGGACTGAGAATTTCTGGGGGCTTCAGTTTCTGGAGTCTTCTCAGCCTCTGGGCTCTGGCTTCCCTTCCTCCCGGTTCTGTTCTGTCCCATGATGTATGAACCTCAGTACCTTCTTTGTGTTTTACCAGAAGCCCGCCCGCTCAAAGCACTGGTGATCACTGTGCACTTGTGGGACACTTTAGGGGAGTTCACAGGAGGACATCGATAGAAATCACGTTGCCATGGAGTCGTAAGCTTTACCATTTTCCTTTGCCAGATCCCCCCTCACCTGGTCCCAGCCACCTCCACCTTGCTTGCTCTTTTCTACCCATCCTTCCTTTGCTCTCATCTCTCCCTTGTCTTCCTGAATCGTAAGGACTTTTCCTTCTTTAGGAAGGAAGGCTGCTTTTGCCTTCCCTTCTGTGGCTTGGTCCCAGGAAGGACCCCCTCCTTTAAGGTGTCACCATTCATCCTGGTATATATCAAGTTATATTCAGAAAAATGAAACAAAACAAAACAAGAGAAGCTCTTTTGGCTAAATAACTGATGACAATTTTTCTACCTCATTATTATTTTAGCTTGCAGTTTCTATTAAATTGGGATCCCACGAGCAGACCTCGATTCAAGAGTTTTCACGAGAGTGGTTTATTTGGAAGGTGGCAGTGAATGGGAGGAAAAGCAATAAGAGCAGTAGAGCACTTACAGATGAAGGTGCTGGAACATTCCTGTACAAGTCTTTATGGGACACATGCTTTCATTTCTTCTGGGAAATGCCTGGCAGCAGAATGGCTGGGTCATATGCAAGATTTACGTTTAATTTTTTAGGAGATTGCCAAACTTTTCCAAAGTGGTTGTAACCTTTTACATTTGCATCAGCTGTGTGTGTGTGAGGGATCCAGTCTTCCAGGATCTGTATGCCGAAAATTACAAAGCAGTGCCGAGAGAAATTAAAGGAGCCAGGTGCGTGTTCGTGGGTCACAAGTCTCAAGGGTGTTAAGGTGTTCATTCTCCCCAAACTGATGTACAGATTCAGTGCAATACTGATCAAAATCCCAGCAGGCATTTTTAGGAGTAAAAATTGATAAGCTGATTTTAAAATTCATACAGAAATGCAACAGACCTGGGACAGACAAAGAACTTTAAGAACAACAGAGTTGAAGGGATAATTTGAGCTGATTTCAAGAATTCTCATAAATATGGGCAATGTTTAAAAATTCTGAGGCCCAGTCCATGCTGCAGATGGTTTAAATCTCAGTCTCTAAGGGTGGGGCCCAGCAGCAGGAGGTTTTGAGGCCCCCTAGCTATTTCTCTGTGCAGCCCACACTGAAAATCCTTTTTAAGATTCTTAAGTGAATATATTTCATGAGACCACTAGGGGGCATCCTAAGCTTATGACTGCCAGGGAATTGCCCTTCCATCTAATAGAGGGTCACCCTGACAGCCTAATTTTTTCAGATAATCGGATAAGTGGGGGGAAGGAGGAAAGAATAAAGAAAATAAGACTGATGGTCATTGCCTTTGGTAGTACTTTAAAAAATGCATTAAATATTCACAGAGCATGGGGATTGAGAATGCCTTTATCGGTTTTTGATTCTGTGTTGATGGCATCTCGGTGTGAAAAGGAGCACCTGCTGCTTGCAGATCTGGGTGGCTGATAGAATTTTAGGCTTAGCCTGGCATTTGAAACCTTATCAAACTTGGTTCCAGTTTAAACTTCTATGCTCTTCTGAGCTCTCCCAGACCCCTACATAAACCCCCTGTTTCAGCCACCCTGAAGGGTGGTAAGGTCTAGTGTAATCACCTTTCTCCAAACTTGATGTCCAACTAACTCCCTCTGACCTCTGAGTTCCCTGGACAGAGAACGCTCAAGTTGCCCGTGCCCAGGTTGCCCTCTGGTTCCCTCGAGCCCTCAGGGACCCCTCCCTCCCCAGAGCCCCGTAACACCTCGTCAGGACACTCACTGAGAACTTATTACCGGACACCTCCTGTAATTTTGAATTGCTTCATACCTTGTCTGATTGACCATTTCAGAAAGCTCTTTGAGTCCTGGGACCCCACCTTTAATTTAATAACCGTTGGTAGTGCTTGCATGTAGATGGTTGATTGACATTTGCTTGATGAAAAATTTTGTTATGATGAGTTGATTTTAAAGTGAGCTTCCTGAGAAAAGGGCAATTTTTACCCTAGTGCTTAGCATCCTGCCTAGAACAGTGCGGGCCCTTGATACATGAACGTTGCCTTGAGATAAATGTGTACACGTTCAATATTTCCTTGCTTTAAGCTGAGTCTTTTTTCTCCTCCTCCTCCTTTTTCTCCTTCTCTGACTCTTTTAAAAAGACAGCTTGGTGCAATCTGCCTCTGGGCTGCTGTATTTCCTTCCCTCTTCCCGCCTCCCCTCCCCTCTCCTCTCTCTTTCTTAATACGTGTGCATCTGCGGTAGAATAAAAAACATATGTTTGGTCTCTGCCCCCAGTTTCTGGCACAGAGCTTCCAAAACCCTTGTAACTTCCTGAGTGACGGGGATGCTGGGAGCATCTTTTGTTCTAATATTGGGTTTTTGACCCCAGTTCCTGACATGGAGCTCCTGAATTCCTTGGATTTCTGGGGTGATAGGAGCATATTTTGTTCTAATGAGGTGACTCTGGGCGGGCTCCCGGATGGCTTCAGGATGGAGGCTGGTCACCAGAAAGACAAAGACATGATTAGAAGCTTGGGACTTTTAGCTCCATCCTCCATCCTCCAGGAAGGGAGACTGGAGATTGAGTTAATGATGGATCATGCCTACATGGTGAAGCCTCCATAAAAAAAATCCCTAAACTGTGGGGTTTGGAGAGTTTCTGGGCTGATGAACACATCCACGTGTGTGTGGGTGATGCGCCCCAACTCCACAAGGACAGAAGATCCTGAGCATGGGACCCTTCCAGACCTTGCCCTATGTACCTCTTCATCTAGCTGTTCATCTGTATCCTTTATCATATTCTTTATTATAAACCAGCAAATGTAAGCATCTCCCTGAGACCTGTGAGCCATTTCCACAAGTTAAGGAACCTGGGAAGGGTTGTGGGAACCTCAGATCTACATCTGGTTGGTCAGAAGTACAGGTGGTGTGATGACCTTGGGAGTGGAGACATCCTTGTGGGGCTGGTTCCCTAACTGTGGGGTCTTTGCTGATTCTGGGTAGTTAGTGTCAGAATTGAATTAAATTCTAGGACACCCCCTACAGCTGAGGTCGGGAGAATGACGGTTGTTAGAAGAAAAACCCTGCACATTAGTGTCAGAAGTACTGTGAGGGGAGAAATTGTTTTCCTCGAGCTTTTTTTATTAACACATTAAATGACAAGATTGAAGTAGTGATAAGCAGAATAGTCGAGATACTTACAACTCTGATGGGGACTGCACGTAGTTTGATGTTTTTGGTGACAGAGTCACAGGAACCACCAATGCTACTCTGGTTTATCAACTGACATTCACGGTTGAAAGCAAGGAAATATTGAACAAAATGTTAAATTGTGGTAGAATTCAGTGAACATAAAGATGTAATTTCTCAGGACTTCCCTGGTGGCGCAGTGGTTAAGAAGCTGTCTGCCAATGCAGGGAACACGGGTTCAATCCCTGGTCCAGAAAGATCCCACATGCCGCAGAGCAACTAAGCCCATGTGCCACAACTACTGAAGCCCGCGTGCCTAGAGTCGGTGCTCTGCAACAAGAGAAGCCACCGCAATGAGAAGCCTGCGCACCGCAACAGAGTAGCCCCCGCTCACCGCAACTAGAGAAAGGCTGCGTGCAGCAACGAAGACCCAGTGCGGCCAAAAATAAATAAATAACTTAAAAAAATGTAATTTCTCCCCATATATGCTCAAGAATCCTCTCCATTCTATCTAGAAACCTCTGGTGCCAGGGGAGGGGTCTGTGGTCTCCCAGGTTAAAAACCTCTCTTGTAGCACAATATGTTGACTACATATTTTTCTTTCATGGTCAAATGAATTCTCTTTTTCTTTTTATTAAAAAAGTTCAAATCTTCAGAAAAGTTTCTAGGCTGCTACCTTTGAGTGTAAGGTCACATGGGTAACCTGAGGCCAACATCGGTGGTTCTCAGACTTAAGCATCAGAATCACCAGGGCTTTTCTCCTAGGACTGCTGATGCAGGTGTGGGCTGAGAGTCTTCATTTCCAGCAAGTTTCCAGGCGATGCTGCTGTTGCTGGTGTGGGATGCTTCTTGGAGAACCACTCCCTTATAAGAGTTTGGCCATCTGACATGCTGAGGGCTGGAATTGGGCGAGTGACCAGCTGGGAAGGAGAGTTGGACACAGTCCAGGTGAAGCAGGAAGAGCTGCTGTGTGTGCTTGTGACATGAGGGGGCTTTGGGGGGGGGTAGCAGAGGGGATGGGCTACATGTGCCACTGGAGACAGAGCTGGGTGGCAGGTGACTTGGACGTCCCACCTTACTTTGCCAGCAGCTGGGGCTGTCACCCTCCAGCTTGCTGACGTCTGGAGCCAGGACCTCCACCTGCATCACCTGTGCCCCTGCACACAGGGAGAGTGGCACCCTCAGTGGCAGTGTCTACCCATCGGGGTCCCTGAAGATATTCCCAACCTCCCTGTTCCCACACCCACGTGCTTCCAAGTGGCTTGAGAGCCTGCCGCCCACAGCAGGGACCCACTCACTGCATCTCACTTTAACAGCCACCTCGGCCTTTCCTGTCTCACCCTCTCCTCTCTCTCCTCCCTGCTTCCTGGGATCACCTTCCAAATAAAATGACCCGCTTCCCAGTGCTTGCCTCAGGGACTCTTTGGGGGAAACGCAACCGAAGATGTGCATTCAAATCCTGGCCTGCCCCTCACTCTCTGGGTGCCCCAGGAGTGAATCAGTCTCTCGAGCTCCGTTTTTGCATCAGAACCTCGGGGACCACACTTCCTACTTCCCAGTTATTGCCAGGATGGATTAACATCATATTCAGGAAGCACTCTGGGCCAGTGCCTGCAGTGGGTACAGGAGCTCAGGAGCATTTAGTCCCCTCCTCCCTTGAGACTGGCTGCAACCTGGGAGGAAGGAGGAAGAAGGCAGAGGAAAGAATTAATTTGTCAGATCCGTGAAGCCCGCAGGCGTGGGGTTCGCATCCCTGCAGTGATCTGGTGTGAGTGTGCAGGTCGCGGCTCCATTCCCCGAGGATGCAGCTTTCACTCTTAGAGAATCGGACTGACAGTAAAAACATGCATGGTGGCCTTGCATGCTTTGAGCCATCCTTCTTCTGTCCTGGGATTTAAAAGTCCTCATCTGCAGCACCTTCTCCCACGAAACGTGTTAGGTTTTAGCTGTTGAGTTTTGAGTGGGGAAGATTGCCTCATTGATCATCTGACAACACGCCTTGCCTTTTCCCTCTCTACCCCATCTTACTTCAGGAAGTGGGTTTGCCTTTTTAATTTTATTCTTGTTTTTTCCTTTAACATCTTTATTGGAGTATAATTGCTTTACAATGTTGTGTTAGTTTCTGCTGTATAACAAAGTGAATCAGCTATACGTATACATGTATCCCCATATCCCCTCCCTCTTGTGTCTCCCTCCCACCCTCTTTATCCCACCCCTCTAGGTGGTCACAAAGAACTGAGCTGATCACCCTGTGCTATGCAGCTGCTTCCCACTAGCTATCTGTTTTACATTTGGTAGTGTGTATATGTCAATGCTACTCTCTCACTTCGTCCCAGCTTCCCCTTCCCCCTCCCCGTGTCCTCAAGTCCATTCTCTACGTCTGTGTCTTTATTCCTTTCCTGGCCCCAGGTTCATCAGAACCATTTTTTTTTTTTTTTTTTAGATTCCATATATATGTGTTAGCATACGATATTTGTTTTTCTCTTTCTGACTTACTTCACTCTGTATGACAGACTCTAGGTCCATCCACCTCACTACAAATAGCTCAATTTCGTTTCTTTTTATGGCTGAGTAATATTCCATTGTATATATGTGCCATATATTTTTTACCCATTCATCTGTTGATGGACACTTAGGTTGCTTCCATGTCCTGGCTATTGTAAATAGAGCTGCAGTGAACATTGTGGTACATGACTCTTTTTGAATTATGGTTTTCTCAGGGTATATGCCCAGGAGTGGGATTGCTGGGTCATATGGTAGTTCTATTTTTAGTTTTTTAAGGAACCTCCATACTGTTCTCCATAGTGGCTGTATCAATTTACATTCCCACCAACAGTGCAAGAGGGTAACCTTTTCTCCACACCCTCTCCATCATTTATTGTTTGTAGATTTTTTGGTGATGGCCATTCTGACCGGTGTAAGGTGATACCTCATTGTAGTTTTTTTTTTTTTTTTTTTTTTGCAGTACGCGGGCCTCTCACTGTTGCGGCCTCTCCCGTTGCAGAGCACAGGCTCTGGACACGCGGGCTCAGTGGCCATGGCTCATGGGCCCAGCTGCTCTGCGGCATGTGGGATCTTCCCAGACCGGGGCACAAACCCGTGTCCCCTGCATCGGCAGGCGGACTCTCAACCACTGCGCCACCAGGGAAGCCCCTCATTGTAGTTTTGATTTGAATTTCTCTAATGATAAGTGATGTTGAGCACCTTTTCATGTGTTTGTTGGCAATCTGTATATTTTCTTTGGATAAATGTCTATTTAGGTCTTCTGCCCATTTTTGGATTGGATTGTTTTTTTTTTGATATTGAGCTGTATGAGCTGCTTGTATATTTTGGAGATTGATCCTTTGTCAGTTGCTTCATTTGCAAATATTTTCTCCCATTCTGAGGGTTGTCTTTTCATCTTGTTTATGGTTTCCTTTGCTGTGCAAAAGCTTTTAAATTTTATTAGGTTCCATTTGTTTACTTTTGTTTTTATTTCCATTTCTCTAGGAGGTGGGTCAAAATGAATCTTGCTGTGATTTATGTCATAGTGTTCCGCCTATGTTTTCCTCTATGAGTTTTATAGTGTCTGGCCTTACCTTTAGGTCTTTAATCCATTTTGAGTTTATTTTTGTGTATGGTGTTAGGAAATGTTCTCATTTCATTCTTTTACATATAGCTGTCCAGTTTTCCCAGCACCACTTATTGAAGAGGCAGTCTTTCCGCCATTGTATATTCTTGCCTCCTTTATCAAAGATAAGGTGACCATATGTGCGTGGGTTTATCTCTGGGCTTTCTATCCTGTTGCCTTGATCTATATTTCTGTTTTTGTGCCAGTACCATACTGTCTTGATTACTGTAGCTTTGTAGTATAGTCTGAAGTCAGGGAGCCTGATTCCTCCAGCTCTGTTTTTCTTTCTCAAGATTGCTTTGGCTATTCGGGGTCTTTTGTGTTTCCATACACATTGTGCAATTTTTTGTTCTAGTTCTGTGAAAAATGCCATTGGTAGTTTGATAGGGACTGCACTGAATCTGTAGATTGCTTTGGGTAGTATAGTCATTTTCACAATGTTGATTCTTCCAATCCAAGAACATGGTATATCTCTCCATCTGTTTGTATCTTTAATTTCTTTCATCAGTGTCTTATAGTTTTCTGCACACAGGTCTTTTGTCTCCTTAGGAAGGTTTATTCCTAGGTATTTTATTCTTTTTGTTGCAATGGTAAATGGGAGTGTTTCCTTAATTTCTCCTTCAGATTTTTCATCATTAGTTTATAGGAATGCAAGAGATTTCTGTGCATTAATTTTGTATCCTGCTACTCTACCAAATTCATTGATTAGCTCTAGTGGTTTTCTGGTATCTTTAGGATTCTCTATGTATAGTATCATGTCATCTGCAAACAGTGACAGTTTTTCTCCTTTTTTTCCGATTTGGATTCATTTTATTTCTTTTTCTTCTCTGATTGCTGTGGCTAAAACTTCCAAACCTATGTTGAATAATAGTGGTGGGAGTGGGCAACCTTGTCTTGTTCCTGATCTTAGAGGAAATGGTTTCAGTTTTTCACCATTGAGAATGATGTTGGCTGTGGGTTTGTCATATATGGTCTTTATTATGTTGAGGTAGGTTCCCTCTATGCCTACTTTCTGGAGAGTTTTTATCATAAATGGGTGTTGAATTTTGTCAAAAGCTTTTTCTGCATCTATTGAGATTATCATATGTTTTTTATCCTTCATTCTGTTAATATGATGTATCACATTGATTGATTTGTGTATATTGAAGAATCCTTGCATTCTTGGGATAAACTGCACTTGATCATGGTGTATGATCCTTTTAATGTGCTGTTGGATTCTGTTTGCTCGTATTTTGTTCAGGATTTTTGCATCTATGTTCATCAGAGATATTGGCATATAGTTTTCTTTTTTGGTGACATCTTTGTCTAGTGTTGGTATCAGGGTGATGGTGGCATTGTAGAATGAGTTTGGGAGTGTTCCTCCCTCTGCTATATTTTGGAAGAGTTTGGGAAGGATAGGTGTTAGCTCTTCTCTAAATGTTTGATACAATTCACCTGTGAAGCCATCTAGTCCTGGGCTTTTGTTAGTTGGAAGATTTTTAATCACAGTTTCAATTTCAGTGCTTGTGATTGGTCTATTTCTTCCTGGCTCAGTCTTGGAAGGTTGTGCTTTTCTAAGGATTTGTCCATTTCTTCCAGGTTGTCCATTTTATTGGCATACAGTTGCTTGTAGTAATCTTTCACAATCCTTTGTATTTCTGCAGTGTCAATTGTTACTTCTTTCTCATTTCTAATTCTGTTGATTTGAGTGTTCTCCCTTTTTTTCTTGATGAGTCTGGCTAATGGTTTATCAATTTTGTTTATCTTCTCAAAGAACCAGCTTTTAGTGATCTTTGCTACTGTTTCCTTCATTTCTTTTTCATTTATTTCTGATCTTTATGATTTCTTTCCTTCTAACTTTGGGGTTTTTTTGTTCTTTCTCTAATTGCTTTTGGTGTAAGGTTAGGTTGTTTATTTGAGATTTTTCTTGTTTCTTGAGGTAGGATTGTATTGCTATAAACTTCCCTCTTAGAACTGCTTTTGCTGCATCCCATAGGTTTTGTGTTGTTGTGTTTTCATTGTCATTTGTTTCTAGGTATTTTTTGATTTCCTCTTTGATTTCTTCAGTGATCTCTTGGTTATTTAGTAGCATATTGTTTAGCCTCCATGTGTTTGTACTTTTTACAGTTTCTTTTTCCTATAATTGATATCTAGTCTCATAGCGTTGTGGTTGGAAAAGATACTTGATACGATTTCAGTTTTCTTAAATTTACTGAGGCTTGATTTGTGACCCAAAATATGGTCTATCCTGGAGAATGTTCCATGAGCACTTGAGAAGAAAGTGTATTCTGTTGTTTTTGGATGGAATGTCCTATAAATATCAATTAAGCCCATCTTGTTTAATGTGTTGTTTAAAGCTTGTGTTTCCTTATTTGTTTTCATTTTGGATGATCTGTCCATTGGTGAAAGTGAGGTGTTAATGTCCCCTACAGTTATTGTGTTACTGTCGATTTCCCCTTTATGGTTGTTAGAATTTGCCTTATGTGTTGACGTGCTCCTATGTTGGGTGCATAAATATTTACAATTGTTATATCTTCTCCTTGAATTGATTCCTTGATCATTATGTAGTGTCCTTCTTTGTCTCTTGTAATAGTCTTTGTTGTAAAGTCTATTTTTTCTGATATGAGGATTGCTACTCCAGGTTTCTTTTGATTTCCATTTGCATGGAATATGTTTTTCCATCCCCTCACTTTCAGTCTGTATGTGTCCCTAGGTCTGAAGTGGGTCTCTTGTAGACAGCTTATGTATGGGTCTTGTTTTGTATCCATTCATCCAGTCTGTGTCTTTTGGTTGGAGCATTTAATCCATTTACATTTAAGGTAATTATCGATATGTATTTTCCTATTACCATTTTCTTAATTGTTTTGGGTTTGTTTTTGTAGGCCTTTTCCTTGTCTTTTGTTTCCTGCCTAAAGAAATTCCTTTAGCATTTGTTGTAAAGCTGGTTTCATGGTGCTGAATTTGCTTAACTTTTGCTTATCTGTAAAGGTTTTAATTTCTCCATTGAATATGAATGAGATCCTTGCTGGGTAGAGTAATCTTGGTTGTAGGTTTTTCCCTTTCATTACTTTAAATATGCCCTGCCATTCCCTTCTGGCTTGCAGAGTTTCTGCTGAAAAATCAGCTGTTAGCCTTATGGGATTCCCTTGTATGTTATTTGTTGCTTTTCTCTTGATGCTTTTAATATTTTTTCTTTGTATTTAATTTTTGATAGTTTCATTAATACGTGTCTTGGTGTGTTTCTCTTTGGATTTATCCTGTACGGTACTCTCTGTGCTTCTGGGCTTGATTGACTATTTCCTTCCCCATGTTAGGGAAGTTTTCAATTATAATCTCTTCAAATATTTTCTCAGCCCCTTTTTCTTTTCTTCTTCTGGGACCCCTATAATTTGAATGTTGGTGCATTTATGTTGCCCCAGAGGCCTCTGGGACTGTCCTCAATTCTTTTCATTCCTTTTTCTTTATTCTGCTCCCTGGCAGTTATTTCCACCATTTTATCTTCCAGCTCACTTATCCGTTCTTCTGCCTCAGTTATTCTGTTATTGATTCCTTCTAGAGTATTTTTAATTTCAGTAATTGTGTTGTTTATCACTCTTTGTTTGCTCTTTTAGATCCTTGTTCTTCTAGATCCTTGTTAAATGTTTCTTGTATTTTCTCCATTCTGTTTCCGAGATTTTGGATCATCTTTTTTTTTTTTTTTTTTTTGCGGTATGCGGGCCTCTCACTGCCGTGGCCTCTCCCGTTGCGGAGCACAGGCTCCGGACGCGCAGGCTCAGCGGCCATGGCTCATGGGCCCAGCCGCTCCGCGGCATGTGGGATCTTCCCGGACCGGGGCACAAACCCGTGTCCCCTGCATCAGCAGGCAGACCCTCAACCACTGCGCCACCAGGGAAGCCCTGGATCATCTTTACTGTCATTACTCTGAATTCTTTTTCAGGTAGGTTGCCTATTTCATCTTCATTTATTTGGTCTTGTAGGTTTTTACCTTGCTCCTTCGTCTGCAACATACCTTTTTGTTGTTTCATTTTTTTTTCTCTTTTTGATGGGTGGTGCTGTATTCCTGTCTTACTGGTTGTTTGGCCTGAGACATCCAGCACTGGAGTTTGCAGGCAGTTGGATAGAGCTGGGTCTTGGTGCTGAGATGAGGACCTCCGGGAGGCCTCATTCTGATTAATATTCCCTGGCATGTGAGGTTCTCTGTTAGTCCAGCAGTTTGGACTTGGAGCTCTCACCACAGGAGCTTGGGCCCAACCTCCGGCCTGGGAAACAAGGTCTCGCAAGCTTTGTGGCATGGTAAAAACAAGAAAGAAACAAAAGAGCAGTACAATATCAAAGAATAAAAATCAAAATAAGGGCTTCCCTGTTGGTGCAGTGGTTAAGAATCTGCCTGCCAATGCAAGGGACATGGGTTCGAGCCCTGGCCTGGGAAGATCCCACATGCTGTGGGGCAACTAAGCCTGGGTGCCACAGCTACTGAGCCTGAGCTCTAGAGCCCGCAAGCCGCAACTACTGAGCCCACGTGCCACAACTACGGAAGCTTGCACACCTAGAGCCCGTGCTCCACAACAAGAGAAGCCACAACAATGAGTAGCCCGCGCACTGGAACAAAGAGTAGCCCCGGCTCAGCGCACCTAGAGAAAGCCCGCGCACAGCAACAAAGACCCAACACAGCCAAAAATTAAAAATAAAATAAAATAAAAAAATAAATTTATAAAAAAAAATCAAAATAGAATTAGAAAGATAAAATATATATTAGGAAAAATAAAACTGTAATTGAGACAACTGCAACAAGGTAAAATAAAACCACAACAGAAAAAAAAAAAAAAGGTGGGAGGGAACAAGCCAAAAGGAGAGAACAATAACAAAGTATAAAGAATAAAATAAAATTAGAAAAATAAGATTTATTAGGAAAAATAAAAATATAAAAGAATCGACAACAATGAATCAACAAGGTAAAACCAAACCCCAATCTAAAAGAGGAAAAAAGAAAAGAAAGGAAAAAAAAAAACAAAACCTTGGGTATGGGGGTGGAGTTTAGGCGGGGGTGGAACTTAGGCAGGGGTGGGGTTTAGGGTGGGGCGGGGCGTCTGTTTAGGATCTGCAAGGAAGGCGAGAGGCAGCACGTGGAAAGGCGGGCTTCCGGAGTGTGGAGTTCTGGAGTGTCAGGGTAGGGCCCTGAGTGAGGGTGTGTGGGTGGGGTTTAGGCCCAGCGCAGTTGCAGCAGGTCTCAGAGGGGTTCTCCGAGTGTAGAGGTAGGGCCCTGGGTGGGGGTGTAGGGGCAGGGCTTGGGTTCTGCGTGGCAGGAGGGAGGCTCAGAGGGCAGAAGATTAGGCCCGGGAGTCCAGGAGGCTCCCCAGTGCCTAAGTGGACAGGGAAGGAGGCACTGGCCACATTCCCTTCCGTTCCTTCGTGCCCCTCCCCCACCGTCTCCCTTAGGGTCTCACCCAGGGTCTCCCCCATTGCCACTGGACCCCTAACCGTGGGTGGGTCCCTCTGGGTGTAGGAACTCCTCCCCTCCCCCAGCCACCCCTCAGGGGTCCCCTCCCAGAGGTCTGGCCTTTACTTTTGCACCCCCTTCCCTCCCTCCCACCCCCTCAGGACCTGCGTGGCTGGAGGGGGCCTCGGTGGGCAGAGGATCAGGCCCGGGATATCAGCAGGTTCCTGGGGGCCCAAGTGGGCAGGGGAAAACTGGCCACGCTCCCTTTTGATCCTGTGCCCTCCCAGTGGTTCCCCAATTTCCCCCGTCCGTAGGGGATCCTTTCTCCTCCCCTAGCCGCCCCCTGGCCTCCACTTCTCCTCCCCCTTAACCCCCCCCCCGATGCCCCACGTCCTACCTGGTCGCTGGGGGTTCCTCCCGTCCCCTTAGGAGTCCATGGTCCCCCACTGGTGCCTGGTAGGTGCCCTAGTTGTGAGGAGATGCGAATTTCGCGTCCTCCTAGTACACCGTCTTGACTCCGCTCCTCTGCCTTTTTTATTATTTTGATCATTTTATAGCAGAAGCATTCATGAGATGCCTGGCATTCACTGATTTGTTTGACCTGTGGCCTTTTAATTTATTTATGGTTTGGTTAAAATTCTGTAAAATTAAAAAAAGAAATAAAAAATCTTTAAATTAATGTCAGAATTCCTCCCTCAGCAAGCCTCTCCCCTCCCAGCCAAAAACACAATGTTGAAACGGAATTGGACAAGAGGCACGGATGGGGAGAGAAGATCAACAGGGGCTGCCTCTTCCCTCTCCACCTACTTGGTGTGAATTTTCATGCAGGCTCTGTCAGTGGGGATATGTTTCTAAGTACATTTGCTACAGGCACATGCATCTGGGGACAGAAGTGGAGGGAGACAGAGGTAGACAATACGAAGACAGCATGAAATGCAAGAGAAACCAAGACAAACACACATTTTGAGTGGAAAATCAATTTTTTGTAATTAAAAATGCTTTAAAAAGACAGTTTTTATGAGTTCAAACAGAAAGGAGAGTACCTTTCTTCTGAGAAAATTTTACATGTAATTTGAGGTGTGGAGCTGTGGACACCAAAGTGGGCTTTATCTTCCATTTCATTTCTCAACTCTGTCTCAGCCCACAGAGCCTGTGTGAGCCAGTGCTGTGTGTCTCTCTGGCTCCTGGCAGAGCAATGGAATATGACAGCGGGTCAGGGCCCATTTTAAATAGACGGATGGAATTTGAGATGCAGACGATTAAAAGCTAAGAAGCTGAGGTGAACCAGTTACTCCGTTGATGGGTCACAGCAGCCTGTTTCCTCAACCACAGTATACATCAAGCTACTTGTGGCCAGTTTCATACCTGGTACATCGTGAGTGTTTGCACAGCACCCCTGGCCCTTGAAAAGATCTTTTCTTGTGTAAATACTTTTAACCTTCAGATTTTATTGCATAACATCTTTGCTATATATAGTGTGTGTATAAGCAAGATGTCAAATATCGAATATATACATGTGCATACACACACTCACTGTGAAGAGAGAGAGAGAGAGAGAGAGAGAGAGAGAAACACTTAAACACAGAGCCCAGAAATTTGCATAGAATTCATTTGGCCAGAGGAGTTAGTCTCTAAAAGTTTGTGAATGGAGTATTGATAAAACCAACATTTGCTTTCAAGAAATTTACTGTGGTGATAGATTAATTATCTAAGAATTTGGTAGTATTGGGGTTGGTGATTAGAAGCAGAAAGGATAGTTTGGAAGCTCTTGGAAATTGTCTGGGTGAGAAATAAGGAGAGCTTACACAGCACCAGGAACAGACGTGAATCAACCTGTTGGAGAGACATTGAAGAAGTTGGGTGACCGTGACATGGCAGGTCCCCGTGCAATGGGATGAAAGGAAGGAGTCTAGAAATGCCATGTCTGTCTATCCATCTCTGAGTCAGGACCTCATTAAAAGAGTACCACACCTGGTTATGTATAGTGTCGGAAAGTCCTCCAGAGAAACGCTCTGTGTCCTCCAGCCTCTGCTGTCCTAATGTTCCTCATACTGTCTGTTCCCACAGGTGATAGCACTTCTTCCTTACAGGTAATTGGTGTGAAGGCTCTGGTTTTATATAAAAGTAAGAGGGCAGCCTTTCACATTGAATATACTCTGTTTAAGATGGAATTTGGTTTCACTTTATAAGATCAGCTGAATTATCTCAGAAGGAGAGAAGATGGCCTCCTCATCTTTGGGATGGGGAGATGGTGCTTTGGAGCACACAGAAGATCCTAACTGTAGCCCCCAAGCTCTCCAGGGATGGCAGGACCTAAGGAGTGTCAGCATGAATGTCTTTGAAGGCTGGCCAGTAAGCACTGTGGTTTGGGGATTAGAGGAAAAGAGCCCCAGTGGTCCAGCTTGTGGTCAGTGGGGTGAGCACCTGAGAGGGACCAACTTGTGGTTTTCCTGAGCCAGACTTCTTTCTTATTTTCTTGATGTCATATAAGAAAATCTCTGGGTTCTCTATGATCCAATAGATGGGGTGAGGGAGCCCCAGTAAGGACTGATATTGGATGGACATCTTACTGGTGTTGGTAAATGGAAGCTGGGAGCCAGGCTTAACCTGTTTTAAAGAATAAAGAAATAAGGTGATTCATCTACTCAAATACTGTGGGCCACAAATACCTGTTACAGTGATTAAAATGCAGGGCTCCGCATTTTTATTGGGCAAATAGTTTAGAGGTGTTTACTCTAGCTGATTTAATTGGATTTACCTTGCTGTGAAATTCTCAGCTTCCTGGGCTGGCTGATGCTAGAGTGGAAATCTACTACTGTCAGTGCCGTCAGTGGCTTGGGAAATATAAGATATGTTGTGGATAATTTTTTTTTTTTTTTTTTTGCGGTACGCGGGCCTCTCACTGTTGTGGCCTCTCCCGTTGCGGAACACAGGCTCCGGGTGCTCAGGCCTAGTGGCTATGGCTCTCAGGCCTAGCCGCTCCACGGCATGTGGGATCCTCCTGGACCGGGGCACGAACCTGTGTCCCCTGCATCGGCAGGCGGACTCTCAACCACTGCGCCACCAGGGAAGCCCTGGATAATCTTTTTGACCCTTGTTAAAGGTGTATATGCCTCTAAGATCAGTTCTTTATGAGCCTCATCCATGGTAATTCCACGCCTGTCACACCATTCTGAAGATTAACATTGGACATCCCTACATTGGTATAATTCCCGTGCTGGGAAGTGCAAAGGGAACAGGGTGGGACTCATCGTTGGAGGTGAGGATGAGCCCACACATGAGCACTGAAGCACTTTTTGAGCCTAAGTGCAGGTCATTGAACAGAACAGCCACACGTTATCCAGTGAAACCTGAACGGCCAAACCCAGGACACCAGGACACTCAAGATGCAGGGATGGCTTAGCGTACATGCATGCCGAGGGCACTGCCACGTTTCCTTCACCTTGTCTTAGGAACGCCTCCCATTTGCTCTCTCTGAGAACATCTGGGGTTGCAAGAGACAAATCTGAGTGTGCCCTGTTCCCCTTGGAAATTACTCTCTTTTAAGAATTCCCCTTTTGCGTGTCTTTTGTATCTTTAAACCAGCACCTAATTTCATTAAGTCAAGAAGTGCCTTTTATACCTTATTATCTATGGAGGGTCTGATATGTTTAGGACATTGCCGTGGAACTGATGAAACGCAGAGTCTGTTTGTAAATGTTTGAGAGACTGCCCTCCCCATCATAAACTCGTGGCCTGATTTTATGAAGGACTTTCATTTAAAGAGCTCATTTCAGCCTTACCTTGTCTTGTATGGTTAGTATGATCACCTCTGCCGAAGAGGAAAGCTACTTTCAGATCAGAAATAAACAGAAAACATTTTCTCTCTCTCTCGTTTTTTTTTTACTGAAAGAAAAATACGTTTGACAACCCTTTTTCCCTTTAATTTTTTTTTTTTTTTTTTTTTTTTTTTGCGGTACGTGGGCCTCTCACTGTTGTGGCCTCTCCCGTTGTGGAGCACAGGCTCCGGACGCGCAGGCCCAGTGGCCATGGCTCACGGGCCCAGCCGCTCCGCGGCATGTGGGATCTTCCCGGGCGGGGGCACGAACCCATGTCCCCTGCATCAGCAGGTGGACTCAACCACTGCGCCACCAGGGAAGCCTATCCCTTTAATTCTTTAACTAAGATGTAGTAAGATGTGGCCTTATCCTGTGGAATGCTGGGTTAATTCTTTAAAAAATACACACACACATAAACACACACAGTTAAACAAATGTCCAATCATCTAAATGGTAAAACTATTTGCTTAGGATCTTATGCCAGAATTTCTGAATAAAATTTTTGAGATTCTGCACAAAGTCTTGGAATTTGTTTTGTCAAAGAGGGAGAAGATAACTCTGTACTGGTCCAGAGGACATCTTAGACTAATGAGTGGAACTTATTTTAGGAGGCAGACTTCAATCTGATAAGTGAAAGAACTTTCTTAAAAAGATGACATGACTTCATATTCATAATACATTCTGTATCCAAAAAAAATCCCAGTTTCTAGAGCAGTCTTTATAGTATGATACTATTTTTATCAAAAGGAAAATGTGCATATATGCACAATAAAAACTTTAAGACTTAGTTTAAAATGATAATAGTGTTTTTCTTTCTTTATATTTATCTGTGTTTTCTGATATTTATCCATGAGTCTGCATTTCTTGTGTCATAAAAATAATAATGCAGGGCTTCGCTGGTAGTGCGGTGGTTAAGAATCTTCCTGCCAGTGCAGGGGACACGGGTTCAAGCCCTGGTCCGGGAAGATCCCACATGCCGCGGAGCAACTAAGCCCGTGCGCCACAACTACTGAGCCTGAGCTCTAGAGCCCGCAAGCCACAACAACTGAGCCCACATGCCCCAACTACTGAAGAACGTGTGCCTAGAGCCTGTGCTCCGCAACAAGAGAAGCCACCGCAATGAGAAGCCTGCGCACCGCAACGAAGAGTAGCCCCCGCTCACTGCAACTAGAGAAAGCCCACGTGCAACAACAAAGACCCATTGCAGTCAAAAATAAAATAAATTTCTAAAATAATTATAATAATAATGCAGAAAAAAGTAAAAGGACATATTAATAGTTAGAGCTGTTCAAAGGTGGGGCAGGTTATAAGACAATAAAGCACCCATCAGCAGAGGTAATGAGCAGAAGTGAGAAGGTTAACTGACAGAAATTCCATAGAAGGAGAGCCTTTCATTTAGTTGCCACTGGGAGAAGATAGCCTCTAATCCCCAGTTCAGCCCCGAGGTCTATAACTTAGAATTCCTCTCGTATGGGCTATATTTTTCAGAGCCAATTATAAATACTCTGACAGTCATGGCTCCTGGTCACTTGAAGTGAAGGGAGTGCTAGGTTATTTTTAACCAGTGCTAAATCTCAAGTATCCTCGGTATGTATTTTTTCCTATGTGAGCAAAGTGAAAAAGGTACGATTTTGTGCAGAAACGGGGCTGGTTGCATAGTAACTGTCAGTGTCCCCCAAACAGACCTGCCTCCTCCTGGTGAAATAAGCCAAGTTAGCAGCCTCTTAATGCAGATTGCTAATTTCTTGATGAAGTAAATAAAATAATTGACAAATAAAGGATAACCCAGATTTTCCTGGCACAAGCCAGTCTATCCTTTTTTTTAAACCTGAAAACATTTTAATTGGCAGTGATCTTCCTATCCAGACAGGCTTTAAAAAGAAAGGAAGACCCCACAACAGGGCCTGTCTATGGGGACCCTTGTTCAGCCACTCTCACTGGAACAAACACCTATCTATAGAAATGAGAAAAGCTGTTTGCAGAGGATTAAAGCAACGCTTCCTCGTGGGGCAGACAGAAGCTGAGGGGTCTCTGCAGAAGACTTTAACCATTTCGTGGGTCTCCCGAATCTCACCTTGTGAAATGAAAGGAACTCCGTGAATAGAAACCCCAACTCATAAAGCCCCATACATGAATGAAAAGACACAAAACACTGAGTACATTTTCTTCACTTTCCTCCTTTTTTTTTTTTTTTTCTCTTAGGACAGTTTGTTAGGCTTGGTAGGACCTGAAAGCCTGGCTGCATACCTGCTGCTCCTTTAGATGTTCGGCAGTCCTCTGCTGGTCCTGAGTAATCTGTCAGAAATAACGTGGAGGTTGGCAGTGGCTGCTGTGCAGAACGTAGTCGGCAGCGAGGGCATCTCTCCTTAAGTAACCCCACGCTTATTCTGGGAAAATTTCATAGGAAAAAAGAATGAAGTTCAACCAACAAGAGAGAATTTTTGCATCATAGTTTTCTTTGCCATTTTTGTTATTTTTAGGCGAGAAGGGGAGTATGGCACAGTTTTTGTTAATTATGGGATATTTGGTGGGCATCTTGTGTCTAGTTTTGACACTGGGCTTTCCAACTGCACAGGGCAGTGAGACTTCAAAGCCCACAACAAGTTTAACTATGTTAATCGATTGTCCTAACCAGTGTTCTGAACTCAAGCCGCAGGCTCTCAGTGTATCTAAATCTTTGTGGGTGATTCATTTTCCATTTTTCCCCTCCATATACAATGTATTGCACAGACAGTATTACAGCACAAAGGAAGGCGCCCTTTTTAACCAAAGAAATATGATACCACCCTATGGTATCAATTATTTTATATCATTGTGCTTCCTTCTGGTCCTTATGTATATTACGTATGGAGCATATGTATTTTACAGAGGTATTTGTAGAATAATCCAACTGTCGTTGGTTTTATATTATGCTATTTTCAGTTATCTTTGTGTCATAAACACCTTTTCCCATTTCTCATGGCTGTTTGTAACTACTCTTTGACATAATATCATAGGGTATGATGTACTGTAATTTCCCAAGCCTTCTCTTACTAAACTTTTGGGTCATTTTACAGATATTCACACTATTATAGATATGATATAAAGACAGGCTTTGTTTACATTTTAATAAAGACACAGACTGTCATTTGACTCCCTAACGGGTTACTAGAGATATTACTAGCTGTGTAATTGTTTTTGAGTGTCTTCTGTGTATGGTTGTGATGCCATTAGCCTGTTGTGTTTAAGGCATACACTTCCTACTGATTGACTTTCTGGGAAACTAGAATTGAAACGTGGCATCATGAGGGCCACTCAAGTCTGAAAATGAAGTTTACTTATAAAAAGCAATTTAAGAAAATCCAAAAAGACCTTGATAAATTAGAACATTTGAGTGGAGAGTGTTCAAGTTAATTGAATTTCCTGATATTTGCTACAGCTGTTATTATTAGCTTATATTTAGAAGTTAAAAAACTATTTTTGTGATATAATGTTTTAAGTCATGTATCTTGGGGTTGGTAAAAAACCTTGTTCCTTCTTTATCTTGGTTCCCAATATTGCATGTGAATGCATGTGTCTCTTTGTGTCAGGGCAGTGCCACAAAATGTCTCTCATGTGGTGAGTGTAGTCCCACTCCTTTGAGAGGGTGCCTTGCAGACTCACTTGCTGTCATTCTGAACACCCTGAGGGTGTAACATCGTCCCTGCAGTTGGAGTAGAGGGACCACAGTATGGTGAGACTTGAGGATTAGCCACAGGACCCAAGGCACCCCTTTGCATGCATGACTGTTTCAACAAAATTCCAGATATGAGTATTTGGGTCTGTACATTTGCTCTTTCCCATCACAGTATATTGCCACAAAAATCCCAGATAATCAAGGACTTCATCATTTAAGGTCTGTAGAACTCCAGAACATGTAGAGACTGTGATGATCATCCAGGTGAGGAATTTGAAGCCCAGAGGAGTCATGAGTTTCCTTCAAAGATTAGGACTTAACTTGAAACCTTAGAGTTGTGATTGATTATCCAGTGCTCTTTCATCACCTTGTGGTGGTATTTAAAGTTTTATTGCATATACTCTGGGATCTTTTTTTTTTTGAAACAGTCAGAAGCAGTTGACAGAGCATCACTTAAAACATTCACTGATCTTATTCTTGGTTTTGCTGTCAACTCGCTTAGCAGGACTGCATTAAGTAATAAAGCAAGGATATTTGACTTACTGTCATTCTTCTGTTAAATTTTTATTGTGTATCTACGTTGTGTTAGGGTAGGAGCTGGGTGCTCAGAACACAGAGACAAAGATAATTTGTGAGGCAATTTGGTGTGGTAGTCAAACAGACCAGGGCTTGAACCCCAGCTCTGCCATTTATTAGCCATAAATGTAGGGAAATTACATGACCTCTCTATCTCTGTAGAGAGTCACAGAAGAAAGTCCAGAAGTCCATTTTATTTCCTCTCCAGTGCTCCATATTCCTTGCCTTCTGTATTGAGAAATATTTGAGACCATGGGTCTTTGGAGGGGATGGATTCCAGTCTGCCCTATGTCACCTGAGAACATGTGATGCTTGGGTATCTCTGACGAGAGGAATGGGTAGTGTGGTGACAGAGGACCACCCTAGAGACCGAAGGATTCAGGAATACACTTGAGTCTGTCTGTTGTGTAGCACTGGCCCCAAGGAGGGAAATTGTTTCTGGTGCCAATAAAGCTTTCCCTGAAGGTCATTTCCTGTCTGCCAAGAACTCTACAGGCCGACTGGGCTTGATGTCTTCTTGACTGAATGTGACCCGGAGACATCATCTCCTACAGAACCCTGGGATTTTGAAAAGATTCTGCCCCAGCAACCATCCCGTGTGGCAGCTACAAGTGTGGCCACGTTCTTGACTTTCTTCTGTTCCTCTCTACATAGTTAGACAGGTCAAGAAATCTTTGAATTTTTTTAAGTTTAGGGAGGGTAGGAAGAACTTCATAATCCTTGGACATCTATTATAATTTTTCCTTCTACACCTTTTGAGAAAAACCTGCCCCACCTCTTGGTATGCAGTGCTGGTCAGTAGGGTGATGCTCCAAGCCCAGGAAAGGAGGATAGGGCCTCCGGGATAGCAGGAACACTGGATTCTGCAACTTCCAGATTAGAAGACCAGTCACTGTGACTCAGAATGACTGGCCAAAACCCAGAGAAATAAGGGCCAAAGCAGGGTAGGACTGATGGAGTAGGCCTAGCACTGATCCTGGAGGGATGCACAGGTGGTTGTTCTGTATTCCAAAAGTGACTCACACAGTCCTCTTGAGAGCAATATTTGAAACGTATAAGATTACATAATGCTATAATTTTGTAACTACGTGTGTGAGAGTGTAACTGAGAAGCTCTGTCTCGATATGTTTTCGCCACAGCCCATATTAAAATATAACCAGCAACTTCCCTCATGAAGAAACAACACACAGTAATGAGGATCATGAAATGCAATCTCTGGGAGGGAGTATCCTTTGAAGGACACTTTGCTACCCATCGTTGAACAGTGGATTCACCATGCATCTAGGGACCAAGACTCAAACCTAGAAACCATCTTACATACTCATTTTTCTCTCCCCATCTTTCAGTTAACATTCCTTCATTGATTTCCCTTACATTGTTTTGCAATAGTCCTACTGCCTGCTCACCAGGACTACTTGCTGATCTCAAGATACCTTTTTCTTCACTCCATCCATCTCCTGACGTCTTTCATAACTTCCTTATACACAGCTATGATAAGGATCCTTTCTTGCTAAAGAGTCTGGGTTGGATCTTGACCACAGAAGAAACTCTAAACTCCTTTGTCTAACATTTTTGTCCTCATTCACCTATCCGGCCTTTGACCCCACTACTTCCCAATACTTCCTTTACTGCACTCACATGTTCCCTAAACTTCCTCTAAATTTGCCTAATTTGCCCTGTGGTTTTCTGCTCCTGGGGCACCATCTTCTCCCTGTTCTTGACTTTTGAAATCCTGTCTTCAATATCCTGTCCTCCTCAATGAAACCGTCTTTGATCTGCATCTCCCCTCTAATTTGGAAATAATCTCTCCTTCCTTTATACTCTCATTGTGAGTCATTTGGACATTCTCCCATGTAACCTCTTGGATGCAAGAGTCAAGAAACCAGAAAAGACACCTATGCTAAGAATATATGTTTGAGCGTGTTCAGCCTGTATACAGGGTTTTAAGTCATGGGATTGGATGAGGTCACTTAGGAGGGAGTATAGACAGGCAAGTGGGTGAAGAAGAACACCAGCGTTTAGAAGTCCTCATTGTGTCAACTTCATGGGATCCTGTAAGTCTAGCACAGAGCAAGCATCAATCATTGGCCATTGAAGTGAATTGAAAATTGAGTCAGTATTTCTTTAAAAAATTTTTTTTAATTGGGGTATAGTTGTTTTACAATGTGTTAGTACAGTGAAGTGGAGTTCCCTGTGCTATACAGCAGGTTTTCATTAGTTATCTATTTTATACATGTTAGTGTCTATATGTCAATCCCAATCTCCCAGTTCATCCCCCCACTGCCCCCGCTTTCCCCCCTTGGTGTCCACATGTTTGTTCTCTACATCTGTGTCTCTATTTCTGCCTTGCAAACCGGTTTATCTGTACCATTTTTCTAGATTCCACATATATGCATTAATATACGAGATTTGTTTTTCTCTTTCTGACTTACTTCACTCTGTATGACAGTCTCTAGGTCCATCCACATCTCTACAAATGATCCAATTTCGTTCCTTTTTATGGCTAACTTTCCATTGTATATATGTACCACATCTTCTTTATCCATTCGTCTGTCGATGGACATTTAGGCTGCTTCCATGACCTGGCTACTGTAAATAGTACTGCAATGAACACTGGGGTGCATGCGTCTTTTTGAATTATGGTTTTCTCTGGGTATATGCCCAGTAGTGAGATTGCTGGGTTCAGATGGCCAAGAGGCACATGAAAAGCTGCTCAATATCGCTAATTATTAGAGAAATACAAATCAAAACTACAGTGAGGTATCACCTCACACCGGTTAGAATGGGCATCATCAGAAAATCTATAAACAGGGACTTCCCTGGTGGCACAGTGGTTAAGAATCTGTCTGCCAATGCAGGGGACCTGGGTTCCATCCCTAGTCCAGGAAGGTCCTACATGCTGTGGAGCAACTAAGCCTGTGTGCCACAACTACTGAAGCCCGCACGCCTAGAGCCTGTGCTCTGCAACAAGAGAAGTCACCACAATGAGAAGCCTGTGCACCGCAACAAAGAGTAGCCCCTGCTTGCCAAAACTAGGGAAAGCCCATGCGCAGCAAGGAAGACCCAATGCAGCCAAAAATAAATAAATAATTAAAAGAAAAGAATATCTGCAAACAATAAATGCTGGAGAGGGTGTGGAGAAGAGGGAACCTTCTTGCACTATTGATGGGAATGTAGATTGATACAGCCACTGTGGAGAACAGTATGGAGGTTCCTTAAAAAACTAAAAATGGAACTACCACATGACCCAGCAATCCCACTACTGGGCATATAACCAGAGAAAACCATAATTGAAAAAGTCACATGTACCCCAATGTTCACTGAAGCACTCTTTACAATAGCCAGGTCATGGAAGCAACGTAAATGTCCATTGACAGATGAATGGATAAAGAAGATGTGGTACATATATAATGGAATATCAACCATAAAAAGGAATGAAATTGGGTCATTTGTAGAGTCAGTATTTCTTGAGCATTGAAGTTTCAAATGTTCGGGGTGTCCCTGTACTAGGGATGGAAGAGGCCTCAACTATACCCTTTTCCAGAATGCTGGTCCACGAGCCATGTCTTACCCACCAACCACTGCCCTAAGGAAGAGTGGGTTATTGATAGATTCCTGTATTCATTCACAAACATTTGGAGACCGCTTCTGTAGCATGCAAGTGGTGAAAGAATAGTTAATAGAACAATAAACTGATGAGATGTTGAAAGAGTGTGAGGCCCGTGGGAACAGGGCAAAACTCATCATACTGTGTAGTTAAACGCGACCAGTGGGGCAAGAACAGCATGGTTGTCTCTCATCTGCACATGGAGGAGAGAGGAAACATGCACTAGGGGATTTGTCCAAATCAGTGTGAAGACGCCATTCTCCAACAGGCTAGTGAAAAAAAGTGCCCCTTGATTCCTGATGTTCAGTCTTCCTCCAGGTTTTGAGAGATGTAATAGTGCAGGGCTAACAGCCTGAACATTAGAGTCAGAGAGATCCGGGCTCAGTACCCAGTCTTGTCACTTATATGTTAGCTGGAGTGAATATCAAATCTTCTTGAAACTCAGGGCTGTCATGGTGGTATAACAGTACCACTCCTTGTGGTTCTAAGGTGGGATTGATTTTTATTGTTTTTGATGTTGTTCCTATTCCCTTTACATCAGGTGTAGCAAGAGGAGTGGAAAATGAGTTAGACACTCTCTTAGCTCTCAAGGGTGTGCTTTTCTCTACAAGTTGAAAATTACCTAAAATCTGCGAAAGTGAAAAGAAAAAGAACTTGTAGCTCTTTTTGAGTGGATGGAGGGGTGAGGAGCCCTTTTCCTTACACTCAGGCACACTGAGTGCTGACTAATAGAAGTTTTATGATGTTTGTATGTGAAGTTAAATGAGTGATGACTCAGGAAGCCACGGTGAATGAATGATTGTGAACCAGGCAAAATATTTCTGTGTACTCCTTCCTAGTTTTTTATTAAATGAGTCACAGAAAGGAAATATGAAACTGACTCCATAGAAGCCAATCTGTTAAATAAAAAACCCAACCCAAAGCTTAACAACAGGAAAAAAAAAAAAGGACCATAAATTACTCTCCCGAACGGGAGCTCGATGACAGTGTGGGGCTAGTGTTCACTGTTTTCAAAAGGCAGAAAAATTGTGCTACAGCCTTTCCTTCTTCTCACATAATAAGGAATGGAATTGCAGTTGGAAAGGAAGCTTTCTGAAGTTGATTTACTCTAAATGAATGCAATAGTGCTGTGCAGCCCCACATGCCAGAGACCAACATCCCTCCAGATTCATGGTCTAGACAGTTCTAATGATTTATTTCTATGTAAGAAACAATCCCAATCTTCACTGGCTTAAAACAATTAACTGTCTATCATGTCTTATGATTTCTTAGGTACTTCAGAATAGGTGCGTCTGGGTAGTTCTTCTGTTCCATGGGGCATTGACTCAAGTCACTTGCTGGTATTCATCTAGTGGAAGGGCTAGTCTGGAGGGTCCAAGGTGGCCTCACTCATGCATCCAGCATCTTGGCTGGGGTTTTGGAGAGCTAAACTCCACTGGGTCTCTGGAATGGAACACCTATACATGGCATATCCCAAAAGGCAGTCTCAGGACAATCAGATTTCTTCCATGGCAGCTCAGAGGTTCTGGAGTGAGGACTCCAATATGAGTGATAGCTGAAAGCATTCATCTGTGAAAGCTCAGCTCATAAGTCCCAGAACGTCAGTTCTACCATATTCTATTATTGGGCAAGCAACTCACCAAGTGCAGCCAGATTCAGAGGGAAGGGAGTGAGAATTGACCTCTTCATGAAAGGAATAGCAGAGGATTTGTGGCCATTTTTATTCAATTATAAAGACTTACACCTGGGTTATAAATGCTAGGGACAGTTCAAACTCAAGTTCCTCATTATATACCATTGTTTAGCTATGGATAAACATCTTCCTTTGTACTCTGATGGCCTCTTACTGCAATCATCTATTACTCTCTGCCTAAGAGTTTTCTCTGGCCACAGGTTTTTTTCTCAGCCCAGTCGAGGATCAGGCTGGAAGACCTGGGTATTTAGTGCTTTGCCAGTGATGGATGGGAGGTGGTGAGTTGGTATTATTGTGTTACAGAAAATCATCATGCTGGACTCATTTATCACTGAGGCTGTTTAGAATCACTAACACGCTGTGTTGAATACAAGTAGTGTTAATGAACATGCCTGTTTAGCTCCTAGGTGAAGAAACAAAACATTAACAGTCACCCCTGAAAACAGTATGTCCCCTCATCCTAGCTACTATCCGTCTCCCAAGGAGCACCACTCCCCTGACTTCTAACCCCTTAGGTTGGTTTTGCCTGCTTTTGAACTTCACCCGGGTGAAATTGTATAGCACGTGCTCTTTCGAGTCTGGCTTTTTTTCACTCAATATCACGTTTAATCGGCTGTTTAAATCATTGGTACATGTAGCAGCTTGTTCATTTTATTGCTATAGAGTGTCCCATTGTTTAATATACCACAGTTTATTTTTCAGTTCTATTTTTCAAATATCTACTGGCATTTGGGTGGATTTCTGGCTTTGGCTCTTGTGAATGTATCTTTTTGTGGAAACACACAGGCATTTCTCTTGGGTACCTACTGAGGAGTGGAGTCTCCCAAGCCTTCTTTGGACGTGCATTTTCCTTTCCTTTCCAGCCATAAGACCTCTGCTCATCTTTGCACTTTTAGTTATGTCTCTCTTGAGCCACTGCAAAACTTTCTGACTTAAGTAGGCCCCTTTTCCAATCCATCTGTTTACACCTTCATCAGTTACTCTTCTAAAACTGATACTGCTTGATGTCCCTCTTCTAACCCCAAAACATCTGGTGGCTCTCCACTGTCTTTGAAATAGAGAGCAGTGTTGGAGGTCTTCCAACATCAGGCTCTGACCAATCCTCCTAGTTTCCACCAACCTCTGCATCCTTTGGCACATTCTGTTTCATATTATCTTTTTGTAAAATTTATTTATTTATTTTTGGCCGCGTTGGGTCTTTGTGGCTGTGTGTGGGCTTTCTCTCTAGTTGCCGCAAGAGGGGGTTACTCTTTGTTGCGGTGTGCAGGCTTCTCATTGCGGTGGCTTCTCTTGTTGTGGAGCATGGGCTCTAGGCATGTGGGCTTCAGTAGTTGCAGCACGCAGGCTCAGTAGTTGTGGTGCATGGGCTCAGTTGCTCCTCGGCATGTGGGATCTTCCCGGACCAGGGCTTGAACCTGTGTCCCCTGCACTGGCAGGTGGATTCTTAACCACTGTGCCACCAGGGAAGCCCTAGTCATATTATCTTATTCACAGTTCCCCAGTCACACCAGTCCCATTCTTTGGGGGTATTTTCTCAGCCTAAAATACTTGCTATCCATTTCCCAGTTCTCAAAGTTTTAGATAAACGTTTGTAACACAAAATAGTACTTGTTGTAGAATCCTCAGAGTGGGTAACGTAGCTATAGAATAGGCATCGCCAACTCTTGATGGGTCATCCCCTACCCGCTTCTCCTCCACCCTATCCCAGTCACAGGCACCTCCCATGGGCTCAGCTGCTCAACTCAGAAGCCACCTTCGTGTCCTCCTGGCCTCCTCCTCTCCACATTCAACTCCTGAGTGAGTTCTGACCTCCTGCTCTCTCTGCAGACACATCCCCAACTCTGACTCTGGCCTCCCCCCCGCCCCCCATCAGTCTTGTACCAACCTCATCACCTCCAGCCTGGACCATACTGACGCCTCCCTACCTTCCCACAGGTTCCTCCTCTTTCCTCCTTGCTTCCTGGAGTCGTTCTCCACAGCAGCCCAAGTGATAAAAATGAATCCATTCATATCATTCCACAATTCTTGGGCTTCCCTGGTGGCGCAGCGGTTGAGAGTCCGCCTGCCGATGCAGGGGACGCGGGTTCATGCCCTGGTCCAGGAGGATCCCACATGCCGTGGAGCGGCTGGGCCCGTGAGCCATGGCCGCTGAGCCTGCGTGTCCGGAGCCTGTGCTCTGCAACGGGAGAGGCCACAACAGTGAGAGGCCTGCGTACAGCAAAAAAACCAAAAACACAATTCTTAAAACCCTCGAGTGTTTCTGACTTCACTTGGCATAAAACCCAGCCTCCTTACTGCCACCTAGAAATCTGCACGACGTACTTCTTCTCAACATCCAGTCCTCTTCCCAAATGTTACTTCCTCTGAGATGGTGCCTGAGCCCCTGCAGCTCACTCTATCCCCTTGCCCTCCTTTAATTTCTAGAGTGCGGTAGGGCCAACGACCGAAACAATGCCTGCTTGTTTGTTTTTGGTCTCCTCTCACTGGAATGTAAGCCCTGAGGGCAGTGCTTCTTCTTGGTCATCTCTGCACCCCCAGGGAACATCATGGTGCCTGGCCCATAGTAGGCATTGAATAAATACCTGTTCAATGAGTGAATATGTGAATGAATAAATATATCAATAAATACACAGCAGCATAATTCCTCCACTCATGTCAAGACTCAGGATAAAGGCTCTCATTCTCCTGCCATCTTCCACAGTGCTCCTATGAGATCAACTTGCTCCTTCCCCTGGAGTAATTTATACTAGCTTTTAATCTACTACTTATTTCATTCAGTCTTATAAAAATGTTACCTTACTTGTCAGCCTCCCCTGTGGGTTATAGGCTCCTGAGTGCAAGGCCTTGCCACTCACGGCCATCTCTGTGTCCTGAACAGGCCCTGCATGTGGGCTTCCAACCTTCCAAGGTTGTTGATGTGTCATTTAGAGCCATCGTGTGTTATGGAAAATAATTCTGCTGTTCTTGGTTCTAAAAGGAGGTGCCTGAGATGGCCCTAGTTTTCTCTTATGTGAATTTGGAGGATAGATATGCAAAGGAAAGGTCACCTCTGCACAGTACCCACAAACTTTATTTATTTATTTAATAACATTTATATTTTAATAACCAAAGGGAGTAAGAGAGATACAGAGACATCTTTTTCTCTTTGGAGATTTTCTTTTTCTTTTTTTTTAAAGTAATTAAAAAAACAGAAACTTTATTGTCTGTATCATGCTCAGTGTGTTTAAGAGCCCACTTAATTAGGGGGCTATTTTAAATAAATCATACAAATTTTATTGTGGTTGTATCTTTTGAGATTTTCTGATAGGACATTTCATGAGAACTAAAGACGCTTCATACGTAAAGACAGAACTATAACTAACTTTTCAAGCCATGTTTCAATTATTTTTAACAATCAACTAGGGTTTCTTTCTTTTTCCCCTTCATTATTCTGCCGTCCTGTAAATAGGACAGATAATTATGTCATCAGAATAACAAATGGAAGTCTGAGGTAAAATCCCATTAAATTGCAAATTCCTACATTACTGCAAATGTAAAAAGCAGCAAAGCAGCTATTTTATATGAATTTCTCTTAAGTCCCATGCTATTTTAGAGATCATAGCCCTATCTATAAAATAATTTGAGACATAGATATGTCTAGAACTTTAATCGTACCTCAAGTCATTTCATCATATCTGTAAAGCCAAATTAGTGCATTTATGTTGAAGTTTACGTAGAGTGACAATAGCTTGATACAGGAATGATATTGCAATAATAAACATCTATTTGGGGAATTTTACCCTAAAATTTAACCATTTACAATTAAGGGGATATAGGTGTGACACAGCTAATGGTTAAAAGCAAGTCTTTTCTTTGATAACAGACATAATTTTTCTCCAGTCTGGCCTCACCATTTACTAGCAAAATAAACTTGATGAAGTATTTGGCTTTGATTAGGGTTCTTGGTTATAAGCAGCAACTAAGACTCTGCCTTACTTAGGGAGGGAATTAATTAGAAGGATAACAGATAGGAAGTCTGGGAAACCAGGGAGAGGAAAACACACAAGAACAGGGAAACTAGGCAGAACCACAGCCTCTGTCCCACTCCAGGAGCATCTACTGAGGGGCTGCTATCGTGATGCCTGGACACTAGTTGCCACCGTTGCACCGGATGCTATCAGAGTCACCCTGGACTTGGGTGTCGTAAGCAATGAGCGTATTGAAGAGGCCCAGGTTCAGTCCTTGGTCTTCTCATCCCCATCTGCACTCAATCCCTTTGTAGTCTCACCTGGTTTCATGGCTTTAAATATTACCTCTATGATGCTGACTCCCAAATTTACATCTCCACTCCTCCTCTGTCCTGAGCCCTAGACTCATACCCCGTTGCCTACTCAACTTCTCCGCTGGGATGTCCGAGAGAAAACTCAACACAGCATGCCCAAAACTGGACTTCTGTTCTTCCTTGTTTCAATTAAACTTCACTCCATTCTTCCACTTCCTCACTCTTCTTTTTCTCACACTTCCCCTTCAATCCACTGGGAAATTCTCCTTGTTCCATATTTAAAGTATATCCAGAATCTGACCTCTGCCCTTCTTTACTCCCCCCACTCTGATCTGAGGACCATGATCTCTCATGGTGATTACTGAGCTAGTCGGCTATTCAGTCTTCCCGCCTCTACCCTTGACCCGCCACCCCTGCCACACTCTGTTCTTAGCACAGAAGCCAGAGCGATCATGTTAAATGTTAAGTCCTTACTAGTTTCACGCTCATTTCTCAACACGGCAGCACCTCCGGCTTCCTCAGGGCACTGGCGTAGACCGCTGCTTCCATCTGGATGATTTTCCTCTAGATCCACGGTTCCTACGAGGTGCACTCAGGTGTCTGGGGCACTGACTCCAATTCACAGAGGTGCTAAGGGCTATTTTTCCCAGTTTTATTGAGATGTAATTGGCATACATCACTGTATAAGCATAAGATGGACAGCAGAAATACAGCGGGAAATACAGCGACATCTGCTGGACACGCCACAAACTACTAACTTAAGGCTCTTAGCAGTTTTAGCATTAGATTGTGCCACATTACTTTCTATGTATGACATGCCAGTTGTGGGAAAAAAAAGTATAATCTTGGAAGTTAACAAGCAAGCACTGAGTGAAAATGAACTTAAAACAAGAAATGAGATAGTCCTTTTCTAATCCAATTCCAGGTCTGGAAGTTGTTTCATGCCCAACAGGACACCTGAAAGTAATCCCATTAGAAAGCAATTGTGATTATTTACGAATTCAATAACAATTTTATTTTTTTCTATTAAAGAAAGCTAAGTAACCATGCCAAGGTTCTTGCATAGAAATGATCCCATGATTGCCCCTTCCTCAGCCTTTACCGATGGGTGGTGGAGTCAATCTCCCATTTGAATTCATACAGCAGAGACTTTTCCTAGAGTTAGGGAGAGTGCAGAGACACTGGATAACCAACATTTTTAAAAAAGGTTCACGCTATGATATAAACTCTCCATGCTTCAGTTTACTCACAGACTAAGTGGAACTTTCAATAGCATCTACCTTTCAAGGTATTTTGAGAATGAAATGATCTGATGCCTAGGAAATAGCAAATGCCCTGTACTCAAGAGACTGCAGGTCACTTGAATGAGTACTTTGTCTTTAGGACCAAAATAGCCCATTTGAAATGTATAGGAGCTGTAGATGGATGAAGTAATCAAGAGAACTTTAGAAAACATGAGAACTCTCATACCTCATGCCCACCTCAGCTACCTTTAGAGTTTCACTTTTGATAAAGTCTTCAGGAAATGGTGGTATTTGGTTTTGGTTTTATAATTTTCAAGAAAAAATGTAATCTAACAGTTTTGAGTCTTCTGCAAGTTGAATGGATGTAACCATTGAGTAACCATTCAAGTGAAGCATAAGACTATCTCTTTTATTGAACACCTTATAATCCAAAAAGGATGATAATTCACACAGAAAGTAGAATCTGATTGAGCACTCATGCATGACCATAAAAGTATGAGCAGTGGACAGAAGGAGAAATCAGGTTGGGTTGGAACAGTGGAAAAAAGGTTTTAGTGACAAGCTCATTCTTAAGATGGTTCCTGGATCCAATCCTGTGAGCATTTGGGGCTGTTGATATTTGAAGTGGAAGGTGCTTATGACGTTGAGATGTGTATATTTGGAAGGAGAGGCTGAGAACATCAGCAGCTCACCTGTTTCTCTTCTGGATACATCCCGGCTAATTCTGCACTGACTTTCTCCAGTTTTTTAAATGGCACTACCACTTTCCTGGTGCACTGGGCTCAAATTGTCATGGCATCTTGGATTTGGGAACTGTTTGGTTGGTATGCCTTCAGGATTATTATCTGTCTCAGATTTTCTTCCTTGAACTCCATAAGGTTTGTGTGTGTGTGTGTGTGTGTGTGTGTGTAGTATTTAAAATTGTGATGTAATTTTCTCTTGCTTTATGTAATATTCTAGTCACTTCTGTTTTTATCTTACCCCCATATTTCTTGAAGGCGACGCTATTCATATTCATCATTGAACCCCCTGAAATGTGTGACAAGTGTCTTGTCCATCTTTGATGCTCAGTAAGAATTTGTTGGTTACAGGGGAAGAATCAATTATGGCCTCTTGTGAACATTGATTTCTCTCCTTTGTGCTATCTCTAGAATTTGAGCTTCTACTTACTTTGCTGTTTTGTTCTATCACTCCCTAATCCATAGCCTTGCTAACAAGATTCCCAGCTGCTTTAAAAGATGCCTTGAGTAAATGCCAGAAGGTACAAGTGGCATTTACTCAGAAAATATTTTTAGAGCAGCTGATGGTGTTTACAGTTACAGCGATACTTGGAGGCATCGTTTTCAATTCAAAAGCAAGTAAACAAAAGGGTCTTCTCAGCTTGAGATGTGTTGCCTTTATAAAACATTTGTCTAGCTTGGAGAAGAACAGCAGTATTGACTTACTTTCACCTCCACTCTCTGCTTGACACCAGCAGACTCATAGTCAAACAGTTTGAGGTTAATTTGTTTTTTTGTTTAATTAAAAAATATTCTGGGTAGGTAAAACACAACAAAATATAAAAAGTGCGGACTCCCCTGGTGGCGCAGTGGTTGAGAGTCTGCCTGCCAATGCAGGGGACACGGTTCGAGCCCCGGTCCGGGAAGATCCCACATGTCGCGGAGCAACTAAGCCCGTGCGCTACAACTACTGACCCTGCGCTCTAGAGCCCGCAAGCTACAACTACTGAGCCTGCCCACCACAACTACTGAAGCCCACGCGCCTAGAGCTCCTGCTCTGCCACAAGAGAAGCCACCGCAACGAGAAGCCTTCACACTGCAACGAAGAGTAGCCCCCGCTCGCCGCAACTAGAAAAAGTCTGCACACAGCAACGAAGACCCAACGCAGCCAAAAATAAATAAATAAATATTAAAAGTACAAAATGTTATATAGGGGAAAGTAAAGCTATTTCTCACTCCTGTCTAGTTTCCTTCCCCAGAGACAAACATTGTTAGTGGTTTCTTGTGTATTCTTACTGCTAAATTTTACATATATGTAGACATACTTTACTTATATGAATATTTTCCAAATGGCATACGCTGTCATGTATCTTAATTTTGTCAATTGACGGTATGTCTTGGGGGTCCTATTACACCATTATATACAGACCTGGTTTATTCTTTGTAACGCTGGTGTAACTTTCCACCATGCAGCTCAACTGTCATTTATTGAACCTGCCTCCACTGATAAACACTTAACGTAGTTTTACTATTACAGGCAGCCCTGCAATTAATATCCTTGCATGAGTCATTTTGCATATCTGTAAAATATCTGAAGATAAATTTGTAGCAGCGATTTTCTGAGTCAATGGGCATGAGCCGCTGAGTTTTTGTAGAGGCAGCAGGCCCTCGTTAGGTATGTGTTCATTTGCATGCCCACCAGCAGGCCGGCTTCTCCAAATCTTCCCTAAGCCTGTTACCAAACGTGATGACTTTACCAATCTGATAAATGAGAAAATGGAATTTCACTGCAGGTTAATTTGTGCTTCTCCTGTTGTAAATGACATTGAACATCATTTCATGTGATTTAGGGGCTTTGAGATTTCTTAAGTGTTGTTCATGCCCCTTCTCCATTTTTTCTACGAGTGCTTGCTCCCTTATCAACTTGATTTTGGGGACATCTATATATTTAGGAAAATAGCTCTTCTTGTGATATGGGTGGCAATTTTTTTGTTCATAGATTGTCATTTGCACTTTGACTTTTTAAAGAATGTTTTTGTGATGCTGAAATTCCTCCATCCTTCCCTCCTCCTAACGCTCCCCTCCTCTCTTCGTTCCTTCTTTTCTTTCTTTATGCTTAGAAGGACTTTCTACACTTCGAGATTATGAAAAATCTCCCATGTTTTAGTTTAGTGCTTTTGGGACTTTGTTTCTGCATTTATGTTTTTTAGTCTATCCAAAATTTTTTTAGCACAGGCAGAGACACAACACATATCTTACCCAGAAGCTGCTTGGATGTTTTGCACCATTCGTAGATAATTCATCTTCCCCCACTGACATGCACTATTATCTTTATCACATTTACCCTGTAACTTTTTTCTGTTTCATTGTGGTCTTGCATTTGAGGCCTGTGGTTGTACCTATAAATAATATGTTCTAATACCTGGTTGGGATAGTTCCACTTCATTCACATTCTGGGTATTTTTTTTTTTTTCGTGTTAACTTTAGAATCAGCTTTAAATAATTTAGAGTTCATTCTTTAAAAAAAAAAACTTTCTGCATATTATTTATTTATTATTATTATTTTTTGTGGTACGAGGGCCTCTCACTGCTGTGGCCTCTCCCGTTGCGGAGCACAGGCTCCGGACACGCAGGCTCAGCGGCCATGGCTCATGGGCCTAGCCGCTCCGCGGCATGTGGGACCCTCCTGGACCGGGGCACGAACCCGTGTCCGCTGCATTGGCAGGTGGACTCTCAACCACTGCGCCAACAGGGAAGCCCTGCATATTTTTTAATGAATTAAAATATATTACTGATCCTTTCTGTCACAAAACGGGGCATGCATTTTTTCATGTTCTCGTGTAGCATTTTAGTGTTTTCTCCATATAAATCCTGTACATCTTTTTGTTAAGCTTATTTCTATATACTACATGTGTCTTCTATAATCTACATATATTAGTACTTTAATTCCTTTTTCTCCTAACTTTTCTTTTCTTCCTCCTATTTTCCATTTGGTTGTTGTTTATATAGAGCAGAGTACTGATTTTTGTATATTAATGTACCCAGGCCACTTACTGATAACTTTCCAGTCTATTCTCTTGGATTTTCCATGGTAAACAGAGTATATAATTCATAATAATTTCACCACCTCCTCTGCAATTTTTAAATATCTATTATATATAATTCATAATAATTTCACCACCTCCTCTCCAGTTTTTAAATATCTATTATTTCTTTCTCTTGCTAAATGCAATGTCTTGGACCTCCAGAACAATGCTAATAATAGCAGTAACTCTGGACACCCTTGCCTAGCCACACTGTTATTCTTTCCCCATTGAGCAGGGTGTTTCAGTGTTTACAGGAGATACATAGCATTAAGGATGTAGTTTTCTGGTCTTATTTAACTAAAAGGCTGTTTGCTTGCTGTTAAGAATAGATACTGAAAACGCTTTTCAGTATTAGAGATAGTCATATATTTCTTTTGATCTATTAATATGTTGAAATGTAATAATAAATCTCCTAATATTGAAACATCCTTGAATACCTAAAATATACACCATTTATCCATGTGCTATTGCTATTCCAGCTTCTATTTGGTAAGATTTTATTAAGATTTATGTATAAGATTTTGGCAGCATTGTTATTTGTAAGTAGAACTTAGAATTTTTCCTTTTTTCAGTGATTTGAAGCAACTTAAATACATGCTGAGGTATCTAATTTTTAATGATTTGATAGAATTCCTCTGTGAAAAGGCCAGAACCTTGACCTTTTTTTTTTTTTTTTTTGAGAGAACATAGTTCTTTGAGATCTTTCTCAATTGTTTCCAGGGTTTTTAGTCTATTTAGATTTTTCTAACTCTTTTGGGGTCACTTTTGATAATTTCTGTTTTCTAGAAAGGCACCATTTCATCTACATTTTTAAGTTTTAGGGTTGAATAAAGCAATCTCTTATTAGTCTTTTAATTTACTTTCATTTGTATTGTTTACCTGACCTTATTTCTTACTTTGACCGTTTTATGCGTTCTCACTTTTTTCTGGGAGGAGTTAGCTATTTTACTGTGTTCCCCTCCAAAAAAAATCAGCTTTTAAATTTATCTACTTATTTTTATATTATCTAACTTATTAATTAATTTTAATTTTATTAATTTATTCTGATTTCCTTAGTATTACATTTTTTTCTAACTCCCTGATTAATTTTCTTCTTTTTCTTTGTTTAGGTATACGACTATAAATTTTCCTCTGAGCACTTCACCTGAATCCTATACGTTCTGATATATGTTTATACCTAAATCATACCTATATTTACATCCATATTCATATTTATTTATATAATAGACAAATTATTTTACTATTACTTTTCTAGATATTCAGTAATTTTAATTTTCTTTTTGATGCAAAAAATTTTTAAGCAGAAGTATTTTTAACTTCTAGGTAGATGAGCTTTCTACACTTAAAAAAATTAAATACTAGTTATATTGCATTGTAGTCTGAGAATGTTGTCTGTATTGATTTTTAGACTTGGCTGAGATTTTGATAGTTTCATGGACACATGAAAAGAAGATGTATTCTGTTTTTAATGTGTATACTCTTCCTCAATCCTATTTTCCCTTCTTCCCCCAGATGTAGCCTTATCCTAAATTTTGTGTTTATAACTCCTATGCATGACTGTGTGTATATATGTATATATATATACATATAAATACATGTACATACATATGTATATTCACATATACATACATATCCATTTGTAAAAGGTACGTATTATTCTCGTAAAACTATTCCACATTTATACAAATGGTATTATACTTTACATACATTTTTCAATTTGCTTTTTTTTAACTTATTCCATCTTGAAAATTTCTGTGTTGATATACATCACTGGTCTGTATTCACTTTCACAGCTGTAGTACTGCATTGTTTGAATATGCACAGAATTATTATTTATACTTTTCCCCCTACAGGTGGACACTAAATTGCTTCCAATATTCTAAAATTACAATCAATGCTGATATATTTATTTCTAATACTTTAGTGGTTACTCTTAAAGAAAACTATGCCAAGTGTGATTAATACTCGTTTTCCTCTCTCAAACAATGCAAACATCTTTGAAGGGCTTAACTCTGTTCTCAACTCCACATCACACATGACACTGGGCTTCATGAATGAATCTCATTGTCTTTTTTTTTTTTAAAAATAAATAAATTTATTTATTTTATTTTTGGCTGCGTTGGGTCTTTGTTGCTGCACTCGGGCTTTCTCTGGTTGCGGCGAGTGGGGACTACTCTTTGTTGCGGTGTGCGGGCTTCTCACTGTGGTGGCTTCTCTTGTTGTGGAACACGGGCTCTAGGCTCATGGGCTTCAGTTGTTGCAGCATGCAGGCTCAGTAGTTGTGGCTCATGGGCTCTAGAGCGCAGGCTCAGTAGTTGTGGCACGTGGGCTTTGTTGCTCCGCGGCATGTGGGATCTTCCCGGACCAGGGCTCAAACCCGTGTCCCCTGCGTTGGCAGGCAGATTCTTTTTCTTTTTTTTTTTTTTTTTAATTTTATTTATTTATTTAGTTTTGGCTGCGTTGGGTCTTCGTTGCTGTGCACGGGCTTTCTCTTGTTGCGGCGAGCGAGGGCCACTCTTTGTTGCGGTACACGGGCTTCTCATTGCGGTGGTTTCTCTTGTTGCGGAGCATGAGCTCTAGGCATACGGGCTTCAGTTGTCGTGGCTTATGGGCTCTAGAGCGCAGGCTCAGTAGTTGTGGCCCACGGGGCTTAGTTGCTCCGTGGCATGTGGGATCTTCCCGGACCAGGGCTCGAACCCGTGTCCCCCGCACTGGCAGGCGGATTCCTAAACACTGCACCACTAGGGAAGCCCGGCAGGTGGATTCTTAACCACTGCACCACCAGAGAAGTCCTCATTGTCTTTTTAAACCCTCAGTCTAGCCATTGTTGCCATTTTGTACAGTTGAGCTTTCTCAGGTATACCCTCATGTCCAGCAACTTTTCCCCCATTTATTCTTGTATCTCATTCCCTTCCTCTGACTTTAATTCTCTCCCTTCTGAAGCTCGTCCTTCAGTAGTTCCCTCAGTGATTGTCCAGTAGAGAAGCCGGAAGACTTGTGAGCTGCCTTCCAGAGCCATTGTTCCTGTGTAGTCTTTCTGAGCTTTGTTCCCTGTTGCTAAGAGTCCTTGAAATTAAAACCTGAGGTGGATTGAGTTGGTGGCTTTTTTTCTAATTATTAAAACTTGAGGAAGATTGAGTTGGCAGCTGTTCCTTGAAACCAGCGTCTTGACTAGACAAATGTGCACATGTATCAGAACTCTTTTCATTGATGTAACAGCAAAATCAACCAAACAGGCTTATGCCAAATGGGGATGCTTGGCTCCAGGCACCCAATTTGATCTGATTCAAGTAGTGTCACCGAGACTTGGTTCTCCTCTATTTATTTATTGTGTCAGTTTTCTAGGCGCTGCCTTTATTCGTGGGTAACTCTCAAACATGGGGTTTCAAGAAGACCTACAAGTTTAATGCTGGGAGAAAAGAGGAGACAGTTTCCCAGCAATCTTAGTAGAAGTCTCCTTGTGACTCACTGGGTATGATTGCATCACCTGCCCATCTCTGAACTGATTACTATGGCCAGAGAAATAAAATACTTTGGCCAGACCTGATTTACCTGTCTTCCTCTGGAGCCATGTCCACTGAATCCACAGTGGAATAAATTCCATTGAAAATTCATGAACTAGAGCAGGGCAGGAAGTGACTTCCTAGAGGAACAATGGGATACAGTTTCCAGAATGAGAGTGAATGGAATTAGGGCAGAATCAGAAACAAACAAGGATAAAACAAACACAACAGGTGTCATGACACCCAGAACTCTTCCAGGCACTGTGAAGAAAGGTAGACCTATGTTATGCAATCCCTACCATTAAAACACGTACTCGAAACTTTGAAAGACCAGCCCAGCAAACAGTATTGTCAGCTCCCAGAGCCAACTGCAGCTGCAGTGGACAGCTTCCACCAAGCTGAGAACTTCTCTCCTCAATGCCTCTATTTTTATTTTTTCTGCTTGAGGGTTTTCTTCAGCACCAAGGTGCAGGGCAGCTCTGAGATGCAAGGGAATGAATGCCCTTGGGGGCAACTCTCAGACTGTGAGGTGTAGAAGTTGGTGGACAATGCCCCAGCCCCTCCAGCAGCCCCAGCCTCTGTGGAGTTGATTCTGAGGTGTATTGGACACAGTATCTCAGGAAGTTCCCAGCAGAATGGAGTTGAGGTTTCCCATAGAAGTAACCCACTTATTAATGTACTCGCTTGGCTTTTCTTCCTTCTCTGTTGCATTCTCCCCACTCCATCATTTATGCTTCTGGAATCACTCCCCATAGAAACTAAATGCAACCAGTCCTGTCTTGGCGTATGTGTTGGGGGAATCAAGGTAAGACACAAGGTATTTTATGAGAAACCACTGAAGAGTGATATCTTGTAGTATTGTTATGGAAGGATGGAGGTAAACACTGGCTGAAGGGAGAAAGAGATGAGAAGTATTTCGATTCTTAGAATGACTGGAACTCTTAGAAAGAGAGGAGAGAGAGAGAGAGAGAGAGTCTGTACTCAGTGACTGAGTAGGAATATTCCAGAAAGATAGAATAGCATAAGCTAGATGGGATACCAGGAGTGTGTGATGCAAGAAGTCAGTGAAGTTATCCACAGATTAGCACATGTTTATTGAGGGAATACTAAATGCCAGGCCTTGTTCTAAGGGCTAGGCTGCAGTGGAGAGAAGACCCCAAAATCTCTCCCCATAGGAGTCTGTATTCTCACTGGCCACCCGGGTGTGATTCCTGTAGAACAGAAAGCTCTGGTATTTGAGAGGCACAGGGGAAGCAGTAGTTATAATGACTATGGAATTGGAGGCCTCTTGCTAAGTACAAATGATGCATTGGAAAAATTTAATGAACGGTCAAGAGTGATTAATCCTCAATTTAAGGCAACATGTGAAGGAACATGTGAAGTTGGAGGGCTTCCTTGTCATTGTGTGAAGGAACTGTCATATCCTGCAGCTGGAAGGCAGTAAAAATCTAAGGACCAGGCCTAGAATTTAATGTAAAAAGTGGCAGAATTCCAGAGAAGGTGGTCAAATTATTACCATCTGGACATCCTGTATGTTGGTTGGACTATATTAACAAGGATTGGCAAGAGTACAGCGATCTTGGTAAGAGTCCTGTGTTCCAGATGAAGGAGTAAACCCTATAAAGGATTCAGGACCTCCTACATCAGTGAAATGTTTAGGGGTACAGTGGTCTGGAAACATGGAGGATATTCCATGCAAATTATTGGGTCTTCCAAAAACTTTGACCACTAAGAAGGAAGCACAATTCCTGGTAGGACTTTTTAGATTCTAGAGTAGCATGTCCAGTAGCACATCATATAGTGCTTATCCATTTTCTGGATGACATGGGAGGCTACCAGTTTGGAGTCGATGCCAGAACAGGAAAGGATTCTGTAGCAGATCCAGACTTGTATAAATAGCCCTGCTGCTTGGCCCATATGCTCCATCAGATCCCAAGGCATGAGGGGAATCTATGGGGCAAAAGACACTACATAGACCTTGGCAAACCCCTCCAGGGACCAATCTGCTTCCATGACTAGGAGATGCAGGCATAAAAAAGCTGGCCCCCTTACCTCAATTTGTGATGTTTCTGAAGGGCCATCCAAGCTTCAGAGCCTCTCCTAGGGTCAGCTGAGCCTCTGCTGAGACTGAATCCATTTAACTTCTCCCTCTGCCCATCCCTCTTTCCCTCATTCTCTGTGATGGCTTTTAAGGTTTGTTCAGAAACTCTTTGGCATTTCTACCTTCAAGAGGTAGAGTTTAATTCCCCTCTTCTTGGGTGCAGGCGGGACTTACGGACTCATCCTGGTGTACAGATTCACAGCAGTCGGGATAGGGTGTCACTTCCTGAATTAGTTTATGGAAAGACGGGTTCAGTCTCGGGTACAGCCCATCCCTCTCTCGCCCTGTCTTACGCTTTTTCGGGGAGGCCAGCTGCCCTGTTATGGACACTGTGGGAGGCCCACGTGGCCAGGAAGGAGCTCTGCCAACACCATGCAGTGAGCTTGGGAGTAGATCCCCTGATGGATGGGCAGCTTGATGAATCCTCATGAGCGTCAGAGCCACACAGCTAAGCTTTCCTGAATTCCTGACCCACAGACACTGTGGGAGACAATAAATGTTTAATTGCTTTAAGCTGCAGAGTTTGGGGTAATTTTCTACGTAAGAGATAGTGAATATACTCCTTTACAAATGTCCTTGAGAGAGCTCTCCAGAGAACTTCTTGCCTGCAAATCTCTGCCTCGGAGTCTGTTTCCTGGGGAATCCATCCTAAGAGAGAAAGCACAGGCATGTAGATGTTAAAGGCTTGCTTTTTCTGAGGGATGCTGAATAATTTATTGTGGCTGAATGTAGGAAAGCTGATTTATGGAGTGACGTGGTGGGGAGTGAGAAAAGAGGTCTTCTACACCAGGCTCATGCAATATAACTTTGCTTTACAGGCAGTTAGGGGACTACTGAAGGTTTGGGGGCAAGAAGAACATTCTAGAAACAGAATGAAGGATGGATAAAATGAAGAGACTAGCAATAGGGAAACAAATCTGTAGCCTGCTGTGATGTTTGGACAAGAAGTAAGGAAATAAACTATGGATGAGACTAATAAAATAGGGGTAATAACAATATCTACCTGATAAGGAGTTATTGGGATTAAGTGAGTTGACAATGGTCAAGGGCTGAGAATAGCACCTGGCCTGTAGAATCCTTTTATAGTGTTTGTTAGATAAATGTGGGCTAGGCTGGGTGGCACCTCCATGGCCAGAGAATTTACTGGTCAATATTGGAACACACCAGAGTTCAAGGGGGAGTGAGGGGCAGACAATGGTGTGATTCGGGGTAAGGTCAGTGTTCTAGGAAACTTACTAAAAACGAGAAATTGTGTTGGGTCTATGGTCACCATTCCAAGTTCAAGGCCTCCCTCCCTCCCTCAAATTCAGTTTTTGCTCTTGATAATAAGGGCACCTGGAAAGAGAAGCAAAAATCCATCACTGTGAAAGTAAAAATAAATTCAGATCTTATGTTCTGCTGACATCTGATCAGCAACTCCGAAGCCTCCTGAGGAAACTGCAGGACGGAAACCTATCCATCACCACCTGCCGTGACCTTACTCTGCTTTCTCTCTGCAAAATGGACCCATTGCTAGAGACTTCTAATGCCTTCAGGGCTGTACTGCATCTCCTCCAGGAATAGGAGGAGAGACTGTTGATGCTTTAACCTGGCAAGTTCTTGCTGCATCTCACAGGTCACAATGGATTATTTTTCTGAAAGGCAATTTCCCACTTGCTCAGGGCTTAAAAGGCTTCCTCTGATATTTCATCTGCTGGCTCCAGCTAATGTGCCCGGCTAGCCAGAGCAGTTATTCAATATCTACATAATTAAGAACGTATCAGATGTTACGTAGAATAAAAAAGAGGAAGTTTATGGCAAAACTATAAGATGGACCGATGCCATATAAAAACTTAGTCAGAAGTAAGCCTCTTTAGAATGGTATCCTAAGATGAGGCTCCTTACCTGGTTTTGCCAAAACTGAGCTCCAGAATTTTGACTCTAAAAATGTAGGCAGGGGGGCTTCCCTGGTGGCACAGTGGTTAAGAATCCTCCTGCCAATGCAAGGGATATGGGTTCGAGCCCTGGTCAGGGAAGATCCCACATGCTGCGGAGCAACTAAGCCCGTGTGCCACAACTACTGAGCCTGCACTCTAGAGCCCATGAGCCACAACTACTGGGCCTGCGTGCTGCAACTACTGAAGCCTGCGAGCCTAGAACCTGTGCTTCGCAACAGGAGAAGCCTCCACAATGAGAAGCCCCTGCACCGCAACGAAGAGTAGCCCCCGCTTGCAGCAACTAGAGAAGGCCCCACACAGCAACGAAGACCCAATGCAGCCAAAAAAAAAAATGTAGACAGGGTCTGCCCAAACTATAGTTTTAGGTACAAAGCCATCTAATGGGAGTTCTTTAATGTGGGACTTTTTGAAGATGACAGGTGAATTTGTGGAGAACCACCAAGCCTACATTCTAGAGTAGAAATGACATGCAATTTTCTCAGCTGGGATTGCCTCCTCAAAAGAGAGCCTGTGACTAGGGGTGGGCAGGGAGCTTACTTGAGGGAGTGAGTTCAAGGACAGGAGTGGGGCCCTAAGAAGAGTCCAGATACACACACAGATGCTCTTACAGGGTGATTTTTCATGATTCAGTTGCAGGGTTCCCTCTTTGTGGATAAGTCATAATTCATTTAACCACGTTCCTATTGTTCAGTATTTAGGTTTATCCCATTTTTTTCTGTTAAAAAAATATTTTGAAATGTCCCTGTGCATTATCTTTGCAAACATAGCTGATTTCCCTAGGATAAATTGTAAAACTGAAACTGCTGAGTCAAGGATTTTGATGCAGATTGTCAAATTTTCCTACAGAAAGTTATACTAATTTACATGCTTACGAGCAGTGTATGGGAATGCCTATTGCTTCATAAGTGACACATTATTATTCTTTTCATTTTTTCCTGGATAGAAAATGAGATCTCAGTTGCTTATCTCTGATGTGAACATTTTAACTTTGAACAGAACATTTAAAGATGTACTTATTGGCCATTAGAATTTTTTCTTTTATGGATTTCCCTTTCATATCTTTTGTTCTTTTTTCTAGTGAATGTGCCAGAAGATTTTTCATATTTATTTTAACAAGTTCTTTGTAATAAGGCTTTTAGCCCTTTGCAAAAAAAATGTATATTTTTTCACCAGTTTGTTGCTTATTTTAAAATTTTGTTTATAACTTGATGCATGAAATTTTAGTTTATGATGTAAAATCTGTCAAGTTAAAAATATTTTATGCTTTTCAACTAGAATATGTAAGTACATATTCACCTTATATTCAAGATATTTGCTTTCTCTTATAAATAGCTGTCAAAGTTTTATTTTCTAATCATCTTTCCTTTCTCCACTGATCTGATGTTATCTTTATGATAAACTAAATACATACATTTAAGTTTGTAAAATAATCACAAAATGAGAAATACAGAAACTTGAAAATGTTTAGAGAAAACTGTGTAACTCTGCTGATAAATGTGAAATTATAAGTGAAATAAACAGTTTTCTACAAGAACATGAATTTTCAAAGTTAATTCAAATAGAAGACCTGACCAGATCAATAACCACTTAAGACTTTTAAAAAATTATTTGCCCTTTAATTTTATTTATTTATTTACTTTTGGCTGCGTTGGGTCTTCGTTGCTGCGTGCAGGCTTTCTCTAGTTGCGGCGAGCCAGGGCTACTCTTTGTTGTGGTGCGCGGGCTTCTCATTTTGGTGGCTTCTCTTGTTGCGGAGCATGGACTCTAGGCGCGTGGGCTTCAGTAGTTGTGGCATGCCGGCTCAGTAGCTGTGGCTCGCGGGCTCTAGAGCACAGGCTCAGTAGTTGTGGCGCACGGGCTTAGTTGCTCTGCGGCATGTGGGATCTTCCTGGACCAGGGCTCGAACCCGTGTCCCCTGCATTGGCAGGTGTATTCTTAACCATTGCACCACCAGGGAGGTCCCTAATCTGTGACTTTTTAAGAAGGTCACCTTGTCTTTTTTCCTTGAGCTCTGGATCTCATAAGACTTTAGTCAAACTCATAAAAATTCTGGCCTGACCACAGAGAAATGATCAGGCTCCCGGAGAGGGAACTTGAGCACGACACAAAGAGCTGCATGAAATGTGAGTAAGCGCTCCTTAGCGTTGCTTCTGATTGTGTTGCTGCTGTTCAGTGTTCCAGGAAGTTCTTGATTAAAGGGAAAAAAATTACATTTTTTACCAGTGCTTGTTCAACATAGGTTATTTTGACAAGGACATATTTGAGTAATTCTGGGTTATGGAGTGAAAGTGACAAGTTTTATTTATTAGCCTCAATTGGCAGTAAGATACACCACAGTGAATACAGCTCAGCATTCGTGCGTGGCAGCCGCAGGGAGAGGCTGCACATTCTAAGCACATTCTCAGGTTTCTAATTGTATCATGAAACCAAAGACGTGATAGATGTAGAATTAAGAAAAGAAACGTAAGATATATATATCTTATTCTCCAAGCTCAGCTGTGTAATAGATAAATTTGATTTATTTTGCCATGATTCAAATTAATATTTCAAGCCTGTTTCTCCCAGAGTGACTTGGAATAGTGTGACTTTTCTTTTCCAGCAAGAACTTATTTTAAGAGATGAGAAGAAAAAGAGAGATGGGAAAAACAATAAGGAAAGAGGGGCAAGAGGGTGGTCTTCAGGGCTCAGAGACTCCAGCCCTGGCATAGTCGAGACAGGAAGTAATCAGGAAGTGATCACCTCAAAGTCCACTCCGAGGGCAGAGGGGCTGCCGTGGGGCCTGTAGATGGTTCAGCCCTGGATGGTCAGAGTAGCACCAGCCAGGATACCCGCCTCTGAAAACTGGCTTCCAACACTCTCCTTTTCCACCTTGACCTCTGCAAGGCGTTGGCTGGCACTGGTGTTCCAGAGAATCTTCCTGGAGGAGCTGAAATTCGATGTTGTGGGTTTATCGTTTGACCATACACTGATTATACCCCATCCTGGTGTGGCTCTTAAATATTTTATAGAGTCATAGGAGGTAAGAGTTAGAAAGGGGCAGTTGCAATTCCATGATTTGCTGTCTCTTTCTCTTAATTGAGTTGTAGAGATCCCTATCAGTTGAAATCTTAACTCAGAACTCCAATCTATAAAAGACAGTGTGAAGTGGGGAGAGGATAGGCAATCCTGACAAGCTAGAAGTTAGGAGACCCAGGTATCCATTTGGTCCAGCCTCCATCACACTTCCCACTGGTTAATAAAGTGCTTTCACACAGCATCACCTTATTTAACTTCTTGTCAATCCTGTGAGAATTAAGGCAGTGACAATGTTGAATTTGATCTGAAGTTTAAGAAATCCTCCAACCTTTTTGTGTTCTGGAAAATGGCTCACTGCAAAGGACCACCTTTCCCCACATGATTTCCCTAAAGGCTTAAGAATGCCTCCCTTCTCTACCTGTGACAAGCCTACACGGTCCCTTTCTTTATCATAAATGATTAGCTGGACTGCTTGTCTCCACTGATCATTCGGAACAAAATGTTTGTTAGCCGAACTTTGATTACGGTTCTCTCCTTTGTCCAGGCCCCTGAAGTCTGACCCGCCCTCAGGCCAAAGCAGCAGACAGCCTCTCCTCAGGGTAAAACATTCTCTGATCTACTGTCCCATTACATGGCCCTTTTACCCTGCTTCCCCATGTCTACTTCTTTCTAGCTTTATTCGTTCCTCTCTCTATAAAAGGGAACTCCTTTTTACCTAACTCTTGAGATGCTTGTAGAGCTTATGGGGTTACAGTGTTTTCCATATTGTAACAGTCCCCCCTCATCCTATTACAATAGATGCCCCCCTACGGCTTGCAATAATTCTTACTAAGTTTGGTTTTTATTTGACAGCAGGTATTTTGATGCCCATTCCGTGGAAAGGAAAGTTGAGGTTTGCAGAAGTTGATGCATGGCCTGGGTCTGGTGGTCAGGTTAATGAAATGTGGCACAGGCTGCATTCAAACCCACGTCCTCTCCAGACATCACTTCTGGGGCTTTGTGTACAGCCACGTGGGTTCCTTCTCAGTGCTTTGGCAGGTGGCTTTGCTTGTGTAAACTGAGAAGATTGGAATAGAGGTCCCCCTCAGTTCCGCCAGCTCTGAAATGCTGCAGGGACAATACAAAGAGGTCCCGATGCGCAGGGCAGAGCCCAGAATATCCGTGTTCATTGAGAAGACCAGGCCCTCTGACACCTGAGAGCCCTCAGAAAGTGAGCTGTCTTCTCAGAAAACATTCCTGTCGAAAATTAAACATAGAAGGGAATTATAGGCTCAATAGAGGTAAGGGAGGTGAATTTGCCCATCCAGCCTAAAACCTAAAAATAAAAACCCATTTGCCAAGTTTTCATATTAAAAGAATATATCAAATGAAATCTTGGGGTGTATTTTGGCTTGTTCATATCACTGAGGGCTACATCTGGCTCATTCTGGATGCCTGAAATTATCTTTTGTCTGGCCTGTCAGAGTGAATTATTTCTAAGGAAAATCTGGAGAAAGCTGAAACAGTCTCCAAGTTCTGTGAAGGAGATTTAGGCAGTGCAGCATGGTCCCAAGCCAGCAGCATCGACATCACTTGGGAACTTGTGAGTAATGCACATTCTCAGGTCCCACCCAGACCTCCTGAACCAGAAATGCTTAAGGGAAGGCCCAGCCTTCTGTGTTTTGACAAGCCCTCCAAGAGATTCATGTGACCCTCCAGGGTGTCCGGGCTTAAGGATGAGGTTTCAGGTCAGGTCTGCCCTAGGTGACAATCCTGAGGGTGAAGGGGACTTTGCTGCCCTAGGTTCCTAATCCTCTGGCAGCTGTGTTCTACAAGGTGCCTCATCCTCACCCCCTCTCAATCGCCCTCCCTTCCCAGGTGTTGTTCCTAAGTGTTTTTTCTAGAAGTTTCTGTATTCAAAGAAGGGAAAGAAGTCAAAAACGTATTGAGTGTCCATGAATGTGCCAGGCACTTGGGCTTGGTACCTTTGATGAGTTATTTATGTAATCTTCACAAAAACCCAAAGAGTAGAAAAACATGTCCCATATTTCATACAGAGGGATATTTGAATTTTGTTAGAGGAACCCTTAAAGACCTAAAAGAATTTATGGCCTGGAAGGATTTCTATTGGTGGAATTTCATGCACTTTATGGAGGTGGGAGAGATATTTTTGTTGAGGAGGAAGGCCAGGCTGGCACGGGCACTAAAAGGACGGTGCTTCCAAAGGGCAACGGTCAGTTCACAGCGTGTGACTCAGCATTTCCACTCTGGGTTACAGTTCCTGAAGAGACTCCCCCCAGGTCCATAGGAAACAGGAAGGACAATCCCGCAGCGTGGCCCGTGTTGGTGGTTGGGACGGGGTTAGAGCTGGTCTGGATGCCCATCCCTGGGGGGATGCATAGAAGACACGATAGACTCCTGCTTTTGGGAGGGAAGGTCTGGAAGTGCCTACAGCAACACAGATGGGGTTCACAGATGTAACACTGCATCAGATATGAGGCGGGGGGTGGGGGTAAGCAAATGGGTGAATGTGGTCAAAAGATACAAACTTCTAGGTATAAAGTAGGTGAAAATGTACAGCATGATGACTAGAGTTAACAACACTGTAGTGCATAGTTGAAAGGTACTAAGGGAGTAGATCTTAAAAGTTCTCATCACAAGAAAAACAAAAGGTGATGGATGGTAACTAAACCTATTGTGGTGATCATCTTGCACTATATACATATATCAAGTCATTATGTTACACACCTAAAATTAGTGCAGTGTTAAATGTCAGTTATAGCTCAAATTAAAAAAGTAACCTGTGGGGACTTCTCTGGTGGCACAGTGGGTAAGACTCCACGCTCCCAATGCAGGGGACCTGGGTTCGATCCCTGGTTGGGGAACTAGATCCCACAGGTGTGCCGCAACTAAGAGTTCACATGCCACAGCTAAGGAGCCAGCAAGCCACAACTAAGGAGCTCGCCTGCCACAACCAAGACCCGGTGCAACCAAATAAATAAAATAAGTATTAAAAAAAAAAAGTAATCTATGGTTCCTGAAGATGTCATAGCCAAATCTCTGTTCTGATAGCATTAATTTAGTGCCTTTTCCTCTCTCTGCCTCAGGGGGGATTTGGGATCTTTTGGCAAGAGCAGAAGAATTCTCCTGCTCTCTCTGCTGGAAGGTCTGTACTGGGCCTGATTGTTCGCTGGCACCAGAGGGACCTTTAAAGTGGCTCATCCAGACTTCCGTTTTGTGAGAGAATAGTTGAGGTCCCAAGAGGAGGGATAAGGTGAGTGGCAGAGCTAGATTAGAGCATTAGAGCTAGATTAGTCTTGATTCCTAGTCTGGGGTCATTTCTGGACCCCTCCCCCAATTTTATAATAAAGTCATCTGGAAACTGTTGAGAAAAAAACAGATCCCAGGGCCCCCCTACTGAGCTTTGGATGAGTATGGCTGGGGGAAGGCTCAGGAACCTGTATCTCCCCGAATTTCTCCAGGATTACTGCCATGAAGCTGGGTTTGAAGACCACACTCTCCCACACTCATGTCCATCTGCAAAGGTGCAATAAAGGGAGAAGTCATAAGACTTTGGCCAGTCTGTTGAGCCTGTTTTCTATCAAAGATCCCAAGGGAATTCTCTTGTGAAAAAATCTACAGGGTACCCCAAACAGGTATAGAGGTTTTTGGAGTCTTCTTATCTTAGGGGTAGTGCATTCCAACTACCAAGGCATCCTCTTCTCCTCTCTTTCTATTTCCCAGGGATGGACAGGCTCCTTGGTGGTGATCAACCTGTGTCCATGCCTTCCTACGTTAATTCCTTAGCTAATTATTTATTGAATGGCAACTTGAAGCATACTACACTGGTGCCTGGGAGGCTGCATAGAAAGATGAGATGTGGAACCATCCCTGAAAGCCATCCAGGCCAGTGGTGGAGGGGTGGGTGACATGCTCCAACAAGGACAGAATGCTGGGGGACACCAGGGGACCGACGTGCCAAAGTCTCCCTCTGAGGTCCTGGTTTGCAAAATAGCTTTGAGTCTGTCTCAGGTGGTATTTTTATTGCACATTAAGGAATTATAGTTGGATACCCTCCATCTTTTTCTGAACAGACCCATAGACACAGTGGCGTTATCCCCATTGTGAGGTGCTTGGAAATTTGTTCACATTTATTTTTGTCTGCCTTTTTGTCTGCCCAAACCACACAGCACAGTTTTACAAGTGGCATAAGGGATATTTCAACCTTGAGATTATGAGGTTATTATGGGTATTCTGAGACCCTCGATCACCCTAAGATGGCTATGATGGGTAAGTTATCAGCTTCTGATTTGGTGTTTGGAGAAAGTCCTCATGACCTCTCGTGGTCATCTGCAGGATTGCCTGGCTCGGGTACCTCTCCCTTCTCTCATCACAGCTAATGAAGCGCAGCCTTTTGCACAACATACCCCATCTTTCTGGCCTCAGTTAATTAGTCTAAGGATGGGCACCTGACCAGGATAGCCCAGTCAGAATCCCCGTGTGGAATTTTTGGATTGGGGACCAAGGGCAATGGGACTGTCTCTCTCTAATTTCTGAAGCAGAGTACCTGCTTAGGGCTCGACACTGTGCTGGGCTCTGAGGCTCTGGCACTGAATGAAAGAGAGGGCCTTCTTTCATGGTGAGTGGTTATAGTCTGGTGGGGGTGGGGAGACAAACACGCAGACAAATAAATATATAAGTGTAAAATATAGCCCAGAATTGGTCAACCATCACAATAATAATAATAATAATAATGAAAACTGCTATTATAACAACAATAGTGAATATCTACTGAGCACTTACTCTGTACACAATACTTTGCATGTATTAATACGTTTAATTACATGTATTAACTCACCCTAGGAAGTAAGTCCTACGATTAATCCCATTTGGGAGAAAGCTCTCATTTCGGAGAGAGGCAATGGTGAAAACGGTAAAGTAGGGAGACTTCAAGGTGCTGGTTCTGGATTTAACAAAGGCCCATGGTGATTTGGTTCACATAGATGCTGAGGTTGTTCAGTGTTTCCTTGGTTTCACGAGTGAATAATTTCCCCCAGCCTTGAACTTCAACAAACTGAATTTCTGTCACCTGCAACCAAAGACTGCCAGGACATTCTGGAGACTCCTTAGCGTTTGTCGGGTGGCCTCTGCGTGTGTGGCAAGAATGGGCCTTGCTGCTATGATGAGGGTGAACTGACAGCACCTCAGCTGCAAGAGTGGTCCACAGTCCAGTAAAGACACTGAGATGTCAGAGAAGGAGACCAGAAATGGACATCTGGCCACGTGATGTGATCTCATCCACCTCCAGTTTGCCCTCCTCTGAGACGGGTACCCCAAACCCATCACATCTCCTCTTTCAACTTTTTAATATTTATTTTTTATTGTGGTAAAGAATACATACCATTGTATATACCATCCTATTTTTCAGTACTGTTGGATACATTCACATTGTGCAGTAGCCTTCTAGAACTTTTTCATCTTGTAAAACTGAAACGCTGTACCCACTGAACCCTAATTCTCCCTTGCTCCTTCCCCTCCCCAGCACACCCCCTCTTTTGTGCAACTGTGACCATCTCATCATCTCCATTACCAAGGTGTATACAGGCCCCCAGGGAGCAGGGCCTCATCTGTCCTGACTCCTGTTGGATCTTCTGATCTCAGGATCCCTTAAAATTTTTTTTAAAAAATTTTTATTATTTTTGGCTGCATTGGGTCTTCGTGGCTGCGTGCAGGCTTTCTCTAGTTGCGGCGAGCAGGGGCTACTCTTTGTTGCGGTGCGTGGGCTTCTCATTGCAGTGGCTTCTCATGTTGCGGAGTACAGGCTTTAGGCACGAAGGCTTCAGTAGTTGCGGCACATGGGCTTAGTTGCTCCACAGCATGTGGGATCTTCCTGGGCCAGGGCTCGAACCCATGTCCCCTGCGTTGGCAGATGGATTCTTAACCACTGCACCACCAGGGAAGTCCCTCCAGGATCCCTTTTGCACATGATTCCAAATTAAAAGAAAAAAATTCCACCAAGACACGTCTGACAGCTGATCATGGCCTTCCCCCTTCAACACTTGTTTTGAAGCTTTAGTAGCCCCTGTTTCTCATTCAAGAGTAATGCTGTCTCAATGGAATTAACTTGGCCATAAAAAGAACAGAATTTTGCCATTTGCAGCAACATGGATGGACTCGGAGGGCATTATGCTAAGTGAAATAAGTCAAAGAAAGACAAATACTGTATGATATCACTTACATGTGGAATCTAAAAAATAGAGCAAACTAGTGAATAAAACAAAAAAGAAGCAGACTCACAGATATAGAGAACAAACTAGCGGTTAACCTGGGGGAGAGGGAAGGGGAGAGGGGCAACATAGGGGTAGGGGAGGAAGCGGTACAAACTATTAGGTATAAAATAAGCTACAAGGATATATTGTACAACACAGGGAATATAGGCAATATTTTATAATAACTATAAATGGAGTATAACCTTTAAAAGTTGTGAATCACTATGTTGTACACCTGTAACTTACAGAATATTGTACAGCAACTATACTTCAATTAAAAAAAAAAAAAGAGTGACACTGTCTGCTAGGTGTGTGCAGGGTGGGGCAGCTGAGAAGGGAGAACCCAGGCTGCCAATCCGGGTTTTTCTCCTTCCTTTAAAAGTGTCGCTAAACCCACGTCTCTATACCGGGAACGTGAGGTTGTCTGTGGAACAGGCAGAATGGCCTACGGGTGAGGATCTTGGGCTCTGGAGTCAGATCCTGATGAGTCAATGATCAGGACTACGACTTCCAGGGAACCACCTAACCATCCACCTCCAACTTCTTCACCTGGAGAATATAGTATTGGTGCTTTCCTCATGGCAGTGCTGTGAGGATTAAATGAGAAAATACCTATGAAATACTGAAATACAGCCTGACTGGCAGAAAGTACTAAAAATGGTAATTACCACTATTACTATACAAGGATAAAAATGAATAAATATTTGGATCTATATGTTCAATGAGGGTAAGTCTCAAAAACATAATGTGTGAAAAAAGCAAAAGAAAGTTGTAGTATTATACATAAATACAGTGTGGTATACTTTATGTCAAATGTAAAACATGAAGTAGTATGATGCACTGCTTATGAATATATATTCAGTAAATCAACACTTGGGCTTGTGTGTGTGTGTGTGTGTGTGTGTGTGTGTGTGTTAGAAACCATAACGGCACGCCCAGGAAATGTACATACTATCTTCCAGGTAGTGGTTACCTCTGGTGGTAATGGTGGTGGCGTGTAGGGGTGTGTGTGTCTGTGTGCGCGCACACGCACGCACATAGGCAGAGCAGAGGTGGTCTGCGTGCTTGAAATGCTTCATAATTAAAAATGTTGGAGAATGCATTATAACAACCTGCTCATGAGAAGGCTGTCTTGTTCATTTGTATTCTACTTGGCTGTTCAAACTTTCCTTTTGCTATGCAAGAGAAGTTGCAGTGTGATACCCATCTGATATGTGAATTAATGAGGCTTTTAGGCCTGGGATAGTTCCAGACCGAGGTTCTGTGGCTGGAGTTTGGGGGCAGGGTGGGAGAACAGCTAGGAAACTGGTTTTATGAATTTACACTGTACCTCCTTACATGATCTGGGGAAAGAAAGAGATTTAGAGTGAAACACCACCGACAGTTTGCGTAATCTCTCTCAGTACACTTCCTTCGCTATAAAATAGGAATAATAAATCGTATTTTACGAGGTTGCTGTGAGAAGTAAATAAACACAGAACATGGCACTTGGTAAGAATATAAAATACCCAGGGTTCTGACACCCAATTTACGTTCAAAGCTTATATGTGACCAACTTTAGAGAGGAAAGAAATATCCATCTCCTGCCAGGCTGAAAGATGATTTCTGCAGGGGTCAGAGCAACCAACGAAATCTCACCCCAGCCACCATCCTCCCCAAATCAATAAGTGCATTGAAAACACCAGAAACAAAACGTCAAATAAAACCTTTCCGGATGCTTATGAAACCCCACCTATCTTCCCCTACCTTGTAACGTGTGAGAGCTCTAAGCATCTGTGTAGGCGGGTGGAATGGGGAGCTGGCCCCTCGCTGGGAGGGAGGACAAAGACAAGGCAGGGACCACAGGCGGATTTGGGAAAGGCGTGGGAGGCTCAGCAAAGCCAAGGGAAGGAGGGGTTCAGGGTAGACAGCGTTGCAGGTGAGGGAGGGAGGAGCTGGGGGAAGGACAGAGAATATGTGAGTCACCCCGCGGGGGGCAAGTAGAAAAAAAGTGAAGGCTGAGTGAGGCTATCTGAGGTCAGGGATGATACAGCTGGATTACAGAGCATGGAGAGGAGAAATATGACCTCCAGTGGCGGATTGGATCTGGGGCGTGCTCTGAGTCTCCTGATCCAGCTTGTGACCTCTAGCTGGACAGCACAAAGGTGTTCTTCCTGTAGAAAGATGTAGTTCATCTAGCCATCAGGGAACTAATGTAGTAAGGACAGCAGAATGCCATAAATGAATCTTCAGTAAGGGGGCGATGTGTTCCCCACAACTGGAAAAATCAGAGCTCATTGGTATTGCCAATTCTGCTAATGATTCAATTCCTCCACTTTGTGACTCTTGTCCTCAATAGATGTAAACATTTTAAAAAACAGTCAAGCTCTTTGGTGCCATTTTGACTCATACATCACCATTTCAAAAAGCATTTTTGTTACTGATGCTTTTAGCCACAATGGATGGCAAAGGGAAAATGTGTAGACTCCATCAGGAGGCAACTCAATATGGTGGGAAAATAGTGGATTTGAAGTTGGACACACCCAGGCTCATCCATTCATTCATTCAACAAATATTTATGGAACATGTCCTATGTGTTGGGCTTGTAGTATTTACTTTCTGGTGGAGGATGATGAAAAAGAAAGTAAGAAATGAAAGACAAGATGATTTAAGGTGTGGTAGAGCTGGGAAGAAAGTAAAGGGAGGTGGACCCAGAGTGGCCAGGAAAAGTGGGGGCTTTATAGTGGGTTTACTCTGGGCTGAAGCCTCGCTACAAAGCAGCCGGCCCAGGGGAGTGAGCATTTCATGCAGATCATGTAATGAGGTCTCTTAGTTTACTGCTCTATAGGAAGGCACTTAATTTTAGTGTGCCAATCATACTTCTAAACATCTTACTGAATTTTTGTAAAATTTAGTTTGAAGTGGACTCTATTGAGTTTTCTCGGTAGATAAATATATCACTGAAAGTATTAATTACTTGTCTCTCCTCCCCCTTTTAAAAATTGATTAGCTTGAATCCCCAAGGATAATTTTGCAAAGCAGTAGTGAGAGCTGGCATCTTCTCTTTGTTTCTATTTTAATGGAATTGCTTATGATGTTTCCACATTTAGTGTGGTGTCTGTTGAAATGCTCTGGTAAATATCTTTCTCATTTTGGTTTATGAAGAATTAGTTTTTTTCTAATTTTTTTTTCTGGCATCTATGGCAATTGTTACAGTTTTTTCTTCTTTAATCTGTGAATGTAGTAGTTTACGTGGATGCTTTTCTAATATTGAAGAATACTTACTTTTCTTGGGTGACTCTTTCTCAGTTACGCTCATTTTGTCTTAATATGTATTCACTATGCTGATATTTTATGTAAAATTTCTCCAGTCTACGTTCATAGTGAGGTTGGCTTATGACTTTGCCCTTCCTTTGCAACTATTTTATGGTTTATGCATTAAAGGTTGTACTTGTCTTATTTGAGTTGGGTGGATGCTCTGAAATAAAGCATTTAAGATGGGAATTATCTGTTCTTAAAAGTCTAGTGGAATACTCCTGGATCTGTTGCCTTTCTGGGGAATAGGTCTTTCACTACAGTGACATTTTCTTCTATAATTACTGATCTATTCAGATTTTCTAATTTTCCTGTCAAGTGTGATGATTCATATTTTTCTACTTTATGTTGTATCAATTATCAATATAGCTTTGTATGTAGTATTTTCTTATTTTTATGTTTTCTATATTTGTCAGTTATGCTTTTTCCTATGGGTGTATATTTCCTCTCTCTCTCATTCTCTTTCTCTGTCTTAGTTATACTTGCCAAAGAGTCATCTATTTTATTAGTCTTCAAAATTTACATTTTTAATTATCTTAATCAACTATATTGCATTTTTTTTGTTTTGTATTTGTATTAGTCAGGGTTCTTCAGAGAAAATATATAAAATATGAACAGATATAGAGAGATTTATCATAGAAATTGGCTGAGATTATGGAGGGTGAGAAGTACCGTGACCTGCTGTCTGTGAGCTGGAGAACGAGGAAAGCTGAGGGTGTAATTCAGTTTGAGTGTAAAGGCCTGAGAACCAGGATCCCCAAGGTCCGAGGGCAGGAGAAGGTGGACGTCCCAGCTCAACAGAGAGCAAATTCACCTTTCCTTGGTCTTTTTCTTCTTTCTATTCAGACCGTTAAAGGATTGGATGGTGCCCACCCACATTGGTGAGAGTGGCTCTCTTCACTCAGTCTACTGATTCAAATGCTAAAATAATGTTTTACCAGCTATCTGGGCATCCTTTATCTCAGTCAAGTTGACACATAAAATTAGCCATCACAGTATCTTATTATTTTCTGCTTTTATCTTTATTATTTTCTACCTCTACTCTCTTTGTTCTTTTTTTTTCGCGGTACGCAGGCCTCTCACTGTTGTGGCCTCTCCCGTTGTGGAGCACAGGCTCCGGACGCGCAGGCTCAGCGGCCATGGCTCACGGGCCCAGCTGCTCTGCGGCATGTGGGATCTTCCCGGACCTGGGCACGAACCCATGTCCCCTGCATCGGCAGGCGGACTCTCAACCACTGCGCCACCAGGGAAGCCCTGTTGTTCTTTTATTCTGCCTTCTAATGTTGATGAAGAAATCATATTCCACACCAAGCCACAAAACCTACTAACAAAAAAGTCAATAAACTAAGTGGTCTGAATGTTCTACTGAATAAATTTCATGACCAATTTCAAATGTCTTAGATTGGACCCATTTAGAAAAGAAAACTGTGATTTGATGTTAGCTGTATATAAAATTCTATGATTTAATTATTTTCCATCAACACTTGGAAGATATTAATCTACTGTCATCTTGCATTTGGTTGTTGATCTGCCTGAATATGGACCAGCTTTGGTGACTTGCTTCTAATGAATAGAAGCTGATGTTGCTTAACTGTTTTATTACCTTAATAAAAGTGATACAGCCTACATCTGACCTCTTTCAGGGTGCTTGCTCTTGGAACCCAGCCACCATGCTGTGAGGAAGCCCAGGGCATGTGATGAGGCCGTACACAGCGTTCCAGCAGATAGCACCAAACTGAGGTCCCAGCCAACAGCCAGCAGCAGCCACCAGGAGAGTAAGGAAGCCTTTAAGATGCCTGCAGCACAGCCATTGTCTGACTATGTGAAAACCACCTAGTTAAGCCCATTTGACCCCCCAGAAATCATGAGTTGGGCCTCCCAGCTCTGCCATTGACTAGCTGTGTGACTTCAGACAGATTATACAACTTAAAATGGTGCTAGTAATACCTACACCAGAGGGTTGTTCTGAGAATTAATCAAAATAATACCTCTCCAAGGTAGTATTGTTAGGCTTATTTTACCCGTGAGAACACGTACCAGGAAAGGTCAGTTAATTTATGCAAAGTCAGTCAAACATATAATAAGAGACAGAATGTGAGTTTGAACTTAAATCTGACTCCAAAACCGATTCTCTTTACCATTATTCAATTTCATTACTAAAAACATCACCATAGCAACTGATTAACCCACCTAGTCTCACACAAGGTCCTAAGGAAACAATACCATCCCTTTGCATGTCGAGGTTTATTTGAAATCAGACTAGGCAACAGGCAAAGTTGCAATGCCATTTAAAGCAAAAGAGAAAAACATTCGTACCATAGGTTTTGAATACCTGAGCACATCACACTGTACCAGTGTGAGGGAGAACAGCAAGTTCTTTTTGGCCTCACTTTCTCATAATGCTGTTTTGGGAAAATGATTTTTACCAAAATAGCATGCCACGTATGAATCTTGTTCAGATGCCAGAGTCGCTCTTGGAACCAGAACGTAGTTATAGTGCGTCTATTTGTAGAGGTTTCCAGCACATGGTAACGAGGTAAAGGAGCTGGGTAACAGAGGGGTGTGGTGGGGCGAGCAGAGTCTTCATGCAGGAGTAGATTTGCATGTGAATCTCATACATCAGCCTGGGTTCAAATGACGTCGCAAAGTATAAAGATGATCAACACCAACAGCAAAAGTCATACTGCATCTGTACGTACGCCTTGGAAGCACTGTTATGAATTCCAAAGATAATGTCAAGGCTCTACCTTTGTCACGTGGAGAAATAGTGAGAATTTGCTTTAGAAAGGGAAGCTGTGTTTCAGAGTCTCTGCTTTACCAGTGATTTGCTGCCCCCCCCGTCAGTGTCCTCATCAGATACTTTGTTGAGCACTTAATATACTTAATATGTAAGAAAGTTACTATGTAATTTACTTACTATGAAACAGGGAGAATTCTTAATACTTTTCATATATTGTCTCCTTTGATTCTCGGAACAAAGTATGTTGTAAATACTTTTTAATGCACGTTCTACAAATGAAGAAATTGAGGCTCAGAGAAGCAAATTCAGCTGCCAGGGTAGGAAATTTGGTATGTGCAAGGAGGTGAAGTTCAAATCCAGAGCCTATGTTCTTAACTGCTCAGCTATTTATTAGTGTTATTAATATTAGCATTATCATTATTTAAAAAATTTTAGGGCTTCCCTGGTGGCGCAGTGGTTGAGAATCTGCCTGCCAATGCAGGGGACACGGGTTTGAGCCCTGGTCTGGGAAGATCCCACATGCCGCGGGGCAGCTAGGCCCATGAGCCACAACTACTGAGCCTGTGCGTCTGGAGCCTGTGCTCCGCAACAAGAGAGGCCGTGACTGTGAGAGGCCCGCGCACTGCGATGAAGAGTGGCCCCCGCTCGCCGCAACTAGAGAAAGCCCTCGCACAGAAATGAAGACCCAACACACCCAAAAATGAATAAATAAATAAATTAAAAAATTTTTTAAAATTACATATTTTTAAATTTTTTGGCCGTGTCGTGCACCGTGTGGGATCTTAGTTCCCTGACCACGGATTGAACCCACGCCCCCTGCATTGGAAGCATAGAGTCTTAACCACTGGATCACCAGGGAAGTCCCAGCATTATCATTATTAATTATAAATATCATTTACTGATATATGTGCCAGGCTAGATGCAAAGCCTTGACCAACGCAAAGGGACAAAAGAGAGTGAAAAGGAGATGATTTTCCTCAGTGTGTGAGTCAATGTTACCTAATTCCTTGCCTCTTTCCTTACTATTCCTTAGTGAATCCTTTGGGTTCCACTTGTTATAACATTTAAACTCATGCGTTCACAGAAAGCTAGAACTGTGCTTTTTCTACTAGCTCCTTAATTTAACAGATGAGATCTGAACATCTGTATATCATGAGGACTGTGCTCTCTGTCCTCTGGTGGCGGGAGTGAAATTACTCAGAATTATTTTCATATACCAGGCTCTGTGCCCCTGACTCACTGTGTGACCCTGGCCAAGGTGTCTAATCTCACGGGGCCTTAGTTTTCTTATCCACGTGAGGTTGGTCTGTGACGTCTTAGATTCTTCATAGCCATTGTCTGGGTGGAATGTCTGTCTGTGTTGTGGCCATTTTATCCCAATATCAGGAGATAAAGCACACGCTTATACAAAGATTTCATTTTTCTGTAAGTGCAGTCAGCCTGTACTGTCCCAACCAGTGCTTCCCAAAATATGTGTTAAGATCACCCACTGAGAGTTCTGATTATAAAAGAGAAAGGGACAGGAATTAAATGACATGGAATCACATAATTCTCTTTTGGTCTTTCTACCTTCATCAAGGTGAAGGTCTCACTTTGAAGGTAATGTGTCTTTATCACTCCTCTAGCACTTACCTCTCTTTTCTAAAAAAGAACCTTCCCAGACAACATATCTAGCCAAATTGTAGTAACGTTCTTTAGTGTTTTCATTGTATCTGTTTTCGGTTAACTTCTATTTGTGTCAAGCGAATTTTTTGTCTTTTTGCACAGTGCTACAAAGACTATTTAAAAATTAAGTTATTTAAATGGAAAAGTTGCTTTAGAGAAAAATGTTCAATACCTAATAGTAAGGATATTTATTGGTTATTTATTGCTATATCACAAACCACTCCAAAAGTCAGTGGTTCAAACTAGATCCATTTCATTTATCCTATAACGTGGGTGGGCAATTTTGGCTAGACTCAGCTGAGTGGTTGCTCTGGTACCAGCTGATTCTCTCATTATTTGCAGTGAGTTGAATCCCATGGATTCCTTCTCAAAATAGTGTTCTTAGAGGCATAAAATACATAGAATTACAAAGGAAACCAATTATATTGAAATACAAGTGTCAAGACATTACAAATTTTTTTATATCGCAGTGTATGGATTCTTTATTAACACATGGAGTACCAAGATCCAGTGGCCGGTCAATTAACTGCTATAATCTTGAATAGTGGTGAATGTAAACAATATTTTGAGATCTCTGCAAAAAGTTTAATGTGGTATATCTATTATTTCTATTGGTTCCAGAGTCACGGATTCTAACAATATGACTGTCATCTGTTGCCTAAATTTGTAACAGGAATAAATGTTAAATATCATTTCAGAAGATGTGAAAAATCAGGATGCAGATTTCTTTTATCCATTCAAGTTCATTATTCTCCTCTATGTAAATGGGGAAATCTGCTTATGGGTTCTGGCTGCACTCTTCTTCTTTCCTTAAGAAAAGCAAAGGTGTGAGTGTCAAAAATCTGGGGAAATAGTGATTCCATTTTGATGAATGCATGTTCTTTCAAATTTTTGTTGGCTGTTATTACTTGGGGTTTTTAATGGGCTATGTGTTGTCTTCCAGATTTGTTGTCCTCAGATGTGAGGTTCTTTGGCATTCTGCTAAAGCTCCAGGGAGCTCTCTTTGACCCTTCTCTTATTTTCATAGGACTTACATGAGCCTTCCTCGACATTACATTTCTAGAGGATGCTCTGATGCTTGAGATAAGTGTCTGCCATTCTAACATATTTGTAGTTGGTAGCCTGAGGATGAAGATTGTTGGGGGGGGGCGGGGAGGAGTGAGACCAGGAAGTACATAAATAGGGAGGGATGAAGAATGAGATGAAAACCCAGTTCTTCTGGGATGACAAAGATGTTTTCTGGTCAGTGTTCAGGGGAAATGTTGGAGGGGCCAGGTGCTGTAGTTTTGGCTGCTGACGCAAACCCAGAAAGCAGCTATGTTTCATCCTATTCCTCTACCTTTTCTGGGTAATTCTCTAAGTATCGTGGGGGACATCACAAAAAGATCTCAGGAGTGAAAAAAGCCTGAAATAACCAATCCCTCTTTTCAAAGGATTTTAGTAGGTATTTATCATGCTTTGCTATGTGGGCTTCATTAGGGTGTGGAGACCGTTTATGCCAGGGCATCTGACTCCTATATTACTGTTGAACTGTTTGCAATATACCAGAGTATTTCCACTTGGAGTAGACTTAGGTAGTGAAAATATAAGAATTTTAAAAAGCAAAAGACTGTGCTCATTATCTATAGCTCATGACCAGTATTGGCTAGGAAGTTTTTTTAATCTCCTCAGTAAAGCTGCAAACAGAACTCTCTGCAGAAGGAAGAGTGATACTACAAATACAAAGATATATAGCCAAGCAAGTCAGCCAAGAACACTGTTATTTTGGGGCTAATTGAGAATGCAGAGGTTCCAGTGGCTCTCATAGGGATTAAAAAAAAAATGGAACTAGCATTTTCTCCATGCAGGATTAAATAAAGAATGGTACCTGACTAATTCAGTGTCAAAACTAAAGAATCATTTGTACCCAGTAGACTGTTTTTTTCCACTGTGTCATCAAACACCCATGATTCATGCAAAGCATTGCTTGTTTTACTTGTTCATCTTTTAGATTGCATAATTAATAAATGTTTGTTGCAAAAACCCCACAAACAATACAAGTAAAAAGAGAAAATTCTTTCCCCCTACCAATCTCATCCTTCAAGATAATAGCCTTTAACAACTTAGTATGTACACTTCCTTCCTAGATTTCTTTCTCTCCCTCTTTTTTTTTTTTTTAATAAATCTATTCATTTATTTTTGGCTACGTCGGGTCTTTGTTGCTGCAGGCAGGCTTTCTCTAGTTGCGGTGAGCAGGGCCACTCTTCATTGTGGTGCACGGGCTTCTCATTGCAGTGGCTTCTCTTGTTGTGGAGCACGGGCTCTAGGCGCGAGGGCTTCAGTAGTTGTGGCACTCGGGCTCAGTAGTTGTGGCTCGTGGGCTCTAGGGCGCAGGCCCAGTAGTTGTGGCGCACAGGCTTAGTTGCTCTGCGGCATGTGGGATCTTCCCAGACCAGGGCTCAAACCCATGTCCCCTGCATTGGCAGGCGGATTCTTTTTTAAAATTTTTTAAGTTTAACATCTTTATTGGAATATAATTGCTTTACAGTGTTGTGTTAGTCTCTGCTGTATAACAAAGTGAATCAGCTATATGTATACATATATCCCCATATCTCCTCCCTCTTGCGTCTCCCTCCCTCCCTCCCTATCCCATCCCTCTAGGTGGTCACAAAGCACCGAGCTGATCTCCCTGTGCTATGCAGCTGCTTCCCACTAGCTATCTATTTTACATTTGGTAGTGTATATATGTCAGTGCTACTCTCTTACTTCGTCCCAGCTTACCCTTCCCCCTCCCTGTGTCCTCAAGTCCATTCTCTACGTCTTTATTCCTGTTGGCAGCCAGACTCTTAACCACTGTGCCACCAGGGAAGTCCCTCTAGATTTCTAAATGTGCATATCCATATACAAGTGTATATGCATGTACAAGCAAAATAGGATTATTCTATACATTAGTTCTGAACCTTGCTTATATCACTTAAAATAACCGTCTTCCATCTCTTCATGTCTATATTAGAGGGAAACTCCTATTTTTTTTTTTTTTTTTTACAATTGTGCTGTGTGAAATTCCATTGTATGGCTGCCCTACCATTTGTTTAATAGTCTCCTAATGTCTGGCATCTAGGTTGTTTCCCACTCAACAAATATTAATTGAAAGCTTGTTATTCTCTAGAGATGCCACAGGAGTACAAGATATATAGATATATAAGGAGCTACCTCTTCTCTCGAGGAATTTTAGACTGAATATGTGAGTCAGATAGACTGTGTAACAAATAGCCTTCACATTTCAGCAGAAGATACTAAGAATTCCAATGTCGCAGAATCTAATGGCAACCCGAACGAAAATAGTCCCTCCAAAGAAAGACATTGTACAAGAGTATTATATTTTTACAAGAGCATTTTATTGGTAGAAAATCCAACGTATCAAAACAGAATGGTTAAGGGGCAATTATGGCACAGAATAAAGGTTTTTTCTTTTTCTTTTTTTTTTTTTTTGCAGTACGCGGGCCTCTCACTGTTGTGGCCTCTCCCATTGCGGAGCACAGGCTCTGGACGCGCAGGCTCAGCGGCCATGGCTCACGGGCCCAGCCGCATCCGCAGCATGTGGGATCTTCCCAGACCGGGGCACGAACCCGTGTCCCCTGCATCGGCAGGCGGACTCTCAACCACTGCGCCACCAGGGAAGCCCAGAATAAAGGCTTTTTCTTACAAAATGTTTGATTTGTTAAGTACCCTTCTAGTACTTAACTCTTGATTTTTGTACCAACAGCTATTTGATATGGTTAAGGGGAACTGCCAAGTAAACAGAAGCTTGAATATTAGGAATCCATGAAGGTTGGAATTCTAGCTCTTTCTCTTGAAATGTTTAAGTGAAGAAGTATAATTCAGTATGTTTAAAAGGGCTTTTCAAAACCTAGGTATGTCAGGAAATTTTAGTTCCACTTCAGATCATCCCAGGCTCATCTGTCTCCAAGACTCTTGGCCATTTTTTCTCTCCAGCTTTCACTTTGGAGACAAACTTCACGCAGGTTCTCATAATTGTCATGGCCTCACGTGATACTGAGCAAGAATTACCTGACAGCAGCTTGTCTCTAGCCCACGGCTTGAGCCTCTTGTCTTCAACACAGGGCTTCCCTGTTGACATTGAGACTTAAGATACATCGGGACCTGCTTGGAACTCATAGCGATACATACCAAAGTGCAGAGGAATTAATGCCCCAGGGGATAAACCTTCGATCAGTGGGAACTGAGAGTTAGTGGATAAATTTTCCTCCCTCTTGCTTCACACCTCACCTCCTCCCCACGGACTGTCTTAAGATGCAATAGCCCTTATGGCCTCTCAGAAGACGGTCCCTCGAAGTGATGCAATTAGTTGGTCTTAATATGAAACATTGGCCATCTCTGTGGTGCACCCCTCATATTTGCTCTTCCCTGACCCCTTCCCTTTCCCTCACTTCTGCTTCCCTGGGATTGTACTCCCTAATAAAAGAGTTCAGATAAGCTATTGGCTTAGCCACTGTTTTCTGGAGAATTCAGGCTAAGACAACACAGTCTTAACAAGCGAGATAGAGCTGGATATACTACACTGTGTGTGCTCATTACCTCATTTATAGCTACCCATGACTGAGCACCTAAGTGCCCAAAGTTTTTTCAAAGTGCTTTATACGCCATCGAATAACCCCCCATGAGGAGGTTATTACTATTAATGGCCGTTTTTATTCTACAGGAAAGAAAACTAAGGCTTGGAAAGTACCTTGCTCTAGGCTGTATCAGATCACTTTCTAATTTTGCAGTTATTGCAGTTGGTGGAGGCTCGGGGAGCCAGATGGTGCCCATCTCTACTTGATAATTCAGGTCCTCTTTGACCTCAAGTTTCCTCATTCCTTAAGCCCTCAAATATATGTATCAAGTATGTAAAAATGTGGTCACTGAACAAGAAAGACAGACTTTGGACTCAGAATTATATGTGTGAGGCAACACAGCAGAGGTGCCAACTCAGAGAGGCCCCATGTGCGTCCAATCAGAAAGGCTAGGCTCGGCCAACATGGGATGCTGTTGTTCATGGCACGACTCAGCTATGGCTTCAGCTTTCACATCTCGGGGATGAGTAAGGGTAACACAGTTTCTATGCTAAAATCGTCCCCGACTTCTCAGAGTGCCACTCGGGAAAGAGGATGGAGGGCTCTACAACCAGGATCTCTAGTTCCCGCCGTTCTTGCTGCCTCATCACACTCCCTGCTCCTGTCCTGTCTCCCTTAACCTGGGCTCAATCCCATCCAAATTTTGGTGCAAGAGAGTCCCCCCATCCGACTGACTGGCAGCCTGACTCCCAGCCTCCCCAGGGCCACCACACTGCTTAGCAATTATTTTCTCAGTCTCAGTGGCCCCCTCCTTTACTCCATTTTATACAGCAGTTGTTCCAAGCATTTACTACTCTTCCACCTTCTCTCAAATGGTTGTCCCCGTGCCACTCTCAAGAGAAGGAAGGTGAGAGTTCTTTACCATGTCCCCCACAAAACTACACTCACCTAGCCCTCCACGTAGTCCTCCCCATTTCTGTCAACTCAGTCCACGATGCTCTCTCTGGTGCTCCGTGCCCTGGTGGGATTCAGGAAGAAACCCCAGACCTCCATGATGGGCTCCCAGGTCTGAGGCTGGGCATGGAGTAACAGCTTTCCCTCCCCTCTTTCCATATGATACAAAATATAGAAGGAAAAACATCACAGGACTTTGGTCGTAATCCTTTAAAAAATGCTTAGCTAGCTTTTTGTGCATGTGTGAGGCTTACTTATAAAAGCCATTGTTGGGCTTCCCTGGTGGCGCAGTGGTTGAGAATCCGCCTGCCGATGCAGGGGACACGGGTTCGTGCCCCGGTCCGGGAAGATCCCACATGCCACGGAGCGGCTGGGCCCGTGAGCCATGGCTGCTGGGCCTGCGCGTCCGGAGCCTGTGCTCTGCGGCGGGGGAGGCCATAGCGGTGGGAGGCCCGCGTACCGCCAAAAAAAAAAAAAAAAAAAGCCATTGTTGACAGCAGTCACTTACGTATATGGATTCCTATGGAAGAGATGGGCACTGAGGTCAGGTCACTTCAACCTTGGTCATACCTGGGGAGGTGGCGACCCTGAAATGGGAGAGGGAAGCATCTGGTTTTATTTTAATTAACCACAGAAGTTCTATAAAATCTTGTAAAAGTCATGATCTCTTGAATCACAGCAGAGTACCCTCCCCAACCTATTCATTCCTGAGTGCATCATACCGGCAGTCCTGCTGGTAGCACATATATTGTCCTGGTGGAAACAAATTTAAATTAAGGTTGGTCATGAGCGTGTGTCTGTGGCACTGCTCCTGGATTATTAAAATAAAATTCAGGTCAGAGAAAGCAAAAGCCCTTTTCACAGAGCTAAATTACTTTTGCTCTATACCAAGTTCAATTAAAGAAACAACTTTCTCTTCTTGGCAGTTTTCTCAATTTTTTTTCCTACCTCTCCGGTCTACTTCCACCAATCCTTCTACTCTATAATCAAACATGAGAAAACATAAACAGTAAAATTTCACTAATGTGGTTTAAAAGGAAAAGATTGGTTTAAAAAAGTTTGCACTGGACTTGGCAAAAATACAATAGAATACTTTCAAATGGGCTGAGAGAGCACCATTTTATTCAGTGTCTGTATCACATCTTCTTAAACCAGTTGTGTGTTGATGGGCACCTGGGGGGTTTCCATGTCTTGGCTATTGTAAATAGTGCTGCTATGAACATTGGGGTGCATGTATCTTTTCAAATTGAAGTTTTTATCTTTTTTGGATATGTGCCGAGGAGTGGGATTGCTGGATCATATGGTAATTCTATTTTTAGTTCTTTAAGCAACCTCCATACTGTTCTCCATAGTGGCTGCACCAATTTACATTTCCATCGACAGTGTAGGAGGGTTCTCTTTTCTCCACACCCTCTCCAGTGTTTATTATTTGTAGACGTTTGATGATGGCCATTCTGACCAGTGTGAGGTGATACCTAATTGTAGTTTTGATTTGCATTTCTCTAATAATTAACAGTGTCAAGTATCTTTTTATGTGACTGTTGGTAATCTATGTGTCATCTTTGAAGAAAGTTTTCTGCCCATTTTTGGACTGAGTTGTTTGTTTGTTTGCATATTGAGTTGTATGAGCTATTTGCATATTTTAGATATTGATCTCTTGTCAGTTTCATGTTTGCAAATATTTTCTCCCATTCTGTAGGTTGTCTTTTCATTTTGTCTGTGGTTTCCTTTGCTGTGCAAGAGCTTTTAAATTTGATTAGGTCTCATATGTTTATTTTTGGTTTTACTTCTTTTGCCTTGGGAGACTGATCTAAGAAAATATTACTACAATTTATATCTGAGAATGTTTTGCCTATGTTCTCTTCTAGGAATTTTGTGGTGTCATGTCTTATATTTAGGTCTTTAAACCATTTTGAGTTTATTTTTGTATATGGTATGAGAGAGTGTTCTAATTTCATTGATTTACATGTAGCTGTCCAGCTTTCCAAATACCCTTGCTGAAGAGACTGTCTTTTCTCCATTGTATATTCTTGACTTTTTTGTTGTAGAATAATTGACATAGGTGTGTGGGTTTATTTCTGGACTCTCTATTCTGTTCCATTGATCTACATGTCTGTTTTTGTGCCCTTTTGATTACTGTAGCTTTGTGGTATTGTCTGAAGTCTGAAAGGGTTATGCCTCCAGCTTTGTTCTTTTTCCTCAGGGTTGCTTTGGCAATTCTTGGTCTTTTGTGGTTCCATCTAAATTTTAGTACTGTTTGTTCTAGTTCTGTGAAAAATGTCAAAGGTATTTTGATAGAGATCACATTAAATCTGTAGATTGCTTTGGGTAGTATGGCCATTTTAACAGTATTAATTCTTCCAATCCAAGAGCATGGGATGTCTTTCCATTTTTTGGAATCATCTTCAATTTCCTCTATCAGTGCTTTATAGTTTTCAGCATATAGGTCTTTCACCTCCTTGGTTAGGTTTATTTCTGGGTATTTTATGTTTCTGATGCAATTTTAAGTGGGATCGCTTCTTTACTTCCTCTTTCTGATATTTCATTGCAATGAAATGCAACAGATTGCGGTATGTCAGTCTTGTATCCTGCTACTTTGCTGAATTCATTTATTAGTTCTAATAGTTTTTGTGTGGAGTCTTTAGGGTTCTCTATATAGAGTATCATGTCACCTGCAAATAGTGACCTATTTATCTCTTCACTTTCAACTTGGATACTTTTTATTTCTTTTTCTTTTCCAACTGCTGTGGCTAGGACTTCCAGTACTATGTTGAGTAGAAGTGGTGAGAATGGGCATCCTTGTGTTGTTCCAGAATTTAGTGGGAAGGCTTTCAGCTTTTCACTGTTGAGCATTATGTTGGCTGTGGGTTTGTCATAAGTAGCTTCTAGTATGCTGAGATACGTTCCCTCTATACCCACTTTGGTAAGAGTTTTTATCATGAGTGGATGTTGAATTTTATCAAATGCTTTTTCCGCTTCTACTGAGATGATCATGTGGTTTTTGTCTTTTCTTTTGTTGATGTGGCATATCACATTGATTGACTTGTGTATGTTGAACCATCCTTTTGACCCTGGGATGAATCCAACTTGATCATGGTGTATGATCCTTTTTATGTGTTTTTGGATTTGGTTTGCTAATATTTTGTTGAGGATTTTTGCATTTGTATTCATCAAAGATATTAGCCTGTAATTTTCTTTTTTTTTTTGTAGTGTTTTCGTCTGGTTTGGTATCAGGGAATTTATTGGAAGGATGTAGTCCAGCTCGTAGGATGAAGAAAGATGAAGAACTGGGTTTGAAACAAGTAAGACCCAGGGAATTCAGAGTGCTTCCTCAGCAGGACCACCTCCCCAGCCTCACGGGGGTAAAAAAATTGGAGGAATTGAACTGTAGCAATTTTTACTACTTGCGTTACTCAACTCAAGTTTCAAAGTTTGAGAATGAAGGGATAAATTGGCCAACATCAGGACATAAAGTATGCCTGTGGATGTACCAAGAAAGTAAAAGGAAGGGTGTAGCAGGAGCCCTCAAGGTCACCATCAACTATTGCTGTGTGTGTGCAAGCACTTGGGTTTGCTGTGCCACTAAGACTGCACAGAGTGGAGGAGAGTTAATTACCCTGAGGAAACTGAGGCAGTCAGGAAAGGCAAATGGAGGCTGGTCTGAGTAAATGCCAACAGTCCCTTATACTCCGGTGGCATTAGAAAGGATTCATTCTACATACTTCAATTGCAGTTGGATCCTAAAACCCACTCTAGCTTCACGTACTATAGGTTATCAAGAAAAATGTGTTCTTTCGGCTTGTCCTTTAGTTCTTCAGACAGAAACCAAAACCACAGTGTCTGAGATGCACACAAGAAAACCTGACATTCTTATGGAAACTTGACCCTGGGGAGTAGCCAGTGGTGACAGCAGCATCAGCCTATTGGCTGCTGTACATGATCTTGACTCTAAGCCCCAGTTCCCTGATTTGCAGTTAAAACTCTTTGACTGAGAGGGATGATCTCTGACTTTCAAGCAAATCACAGATATATTCTCTTCTGCAGCGTGTGGGACTGAACTTAGAGTTGTGAGGATTTCATGACGTTGATTGTATGTGGAATGTAGTGCATAGCATAGGTTTTCTCATATCTGAGGGAGTTTGGGTTTGAGACCCCTGAGAACTGGGATGGACTAGATGACTTTTTTTTTTTTTTTTTTTGCGGTATGTGGGCCTCTCACTGTTGTGGCCTCTCCCGTTGCGGAGCACAGGCTCTGGACACGCAGGCTCAGCGGCCATGGCTCACGGGCCCAGCCGCTCCGCGGCATGTGGGATCCTCCCGGACCGGGGCACGAACCCGTGTCCCCTGCATCGGCAGGCGGACTCTCAACCACTGCGCCACCAGGGAAGCCCCTAGATGACTTTTGAATATGTGATCCTATCATGTTTTAAGTAAGAGCATGTTTCTGTCCTACAAAATGATTTTGTTGCCTCTAGTTACAGAAGCTCATAACTGGGCTTTGTTAAGTCTAAGGAAAAACATAAATAAAAATAACTAACATAGAAGGAATGTCCTTGTGCACAGATGTGAAAAGTTCTATTGTTATCCTGCTTCTTTTTAGAAAACATTTTCTTTTTTTTAAGTTTTTGACAAAATAATTTCAGATTTACAGAAAACTTGCAAATATAATTCAGAGAGTTCCCATAAGCCCTTCATCCAGCTTTCCCTAATGTTGGCATCTTACAGGGTTCTGCTACAGTTATAAAAGTCAAGAAATTAACATTGATATAACCTACAGACCTTATTTGAATGCTACCAGTTTTCCCATTAATGACATTTTTCTGGTCTAGAATCTAATCCCACATTGCAATTAGTTGCTGTATCTTTAGTCTTCTCCCATCTATGACAGTTTTTCTTTCTTTTTCATGATCTTGGAACTTTTGAAGGATATTGATCAGTTATTTCATGGAGTATCCTTCAATTTGAGTTTTTCCAGTGTTTCTCTCAGAATTAGAGTTAGGCTGTGCATTTGTTATGGACTGAATGTTTGTGTCCCCCGAAATTCATATGTTGAAATCTTAATCCCCAATGTGGTGATACTTGTGTGTACTTTGCCCTTTCAGTGTATCGTATTAAGGAAACATGGTGTCGACCTGTCTTATCTCTGGCAGAGGTTTACTCGATTACTTGATGAAGGTGGTACCTACAGAGTTTCTTCATTGTAGATCCTCCTATTTTCCCTTTGGTAAAATGCTGTAAGAACATACTTTGAGACGATGTAAATATTCTTGTTGTTCATCATACTTTCATCTGTTAACTTCAGAACCCATCGAAAATTCTGTCAACAATTATCACTGTGGTGTCTACCTAAGATGATTTTCCATTTTAATCATGTCCTCTGCGTTTTCAATGTTTGTCAGTTGGAATTTGACTCTGAGGCAGAATTTAGCAAGTATGTTCTAAATGTCTGTGCTGTGAGGGCAGCAGTTCAGGGAACCAGCCTTCCTTCTGTTCTTGGAGGGTTCAGTGCTGGTCAGTTAAGCTCCCGTTGGCTGTTTGATCCCCAAAACAGCAGCTGCAGAGGGAGGAGGAGAGGATCCGCTTCCCTGGGCTCTTTGCTGCCCTCTGAGTTCACTCCTGCTGTTCCTTACACCGGGCGCCCTCTGCCTCCCCTTCTAATTGTTCTACTGGCCTCAGCTCTGGTAAAGACTTAGTAGGGAGCTTTCTTATTCTTCTTCCTCCACAACCTTAGCACTTCTCCCGGCTGACTCTGTCATAGCAAAGAATATGCTGTCCTAAAACAGCCAGATTTTCTTGTACGTTCCCCAGCACACTGTGAGTAAAGACCCCACTATTTAGTCCAGATTTCTGAGCTGTTGGGCAGCACCTGACAAACATGACTTCCCTGGGGAGGATCTGATAGAGAAGGAATGAAAGTAAAATAGAGTATTTGTCACAAAACCCTTCCTTACATTTAACATTTAAAAAAATATTTTAAGGTATGAGTTGTATACAGTAAAGTTCATGTTTTGGATGTACCATTCTATGAATTTTGACAAATGTATATACTCTCAGGTAATCATTACCACATCAAGAGACAGAAATCTCACATCCCCTCAAAAAGTTCCCTTGTGTCCTCTGTAGTCATCCATCCCCACCCCTACCCTTAGCCCCTGGCAAACACTCATCTATTCTCTGTTCTTTTAGTCTTGCCTTTTCCAGAATGTCATGTAAATGGAATTATAAAATATGTAGCCTTTAGAATTTGACTTCTCTCACTTACCATAACACTTGTGAAATTCATTCCTGTTATTGTTGCTCTGAGTACTTCAGTTCTTTTTATTATTGAGAAGTATTCCATTTTATAGATTTATCACAGATTGTTCATTCACCAGCCACTGGACATCGAGTTGTGTTCCGTTTGGTGGGTTATGAATAAGCTACCACAAACATTCATGAACTAGCTTTTGTGTGGACTTAGGTCTTCATTTCTCTTGGGAACATACCGAGGAGTGGAATCACTGGGTCGTAGGTTAAGTGTGTGATGAACAGACCTCTTTCCAGAGTGTCTGTATCTTTTTGCATTCTGACCAGCGATGTATGAGAGTTCCTCCCCCTCACCAGAACACTCAGATAGCTGCATGCTTTCATCCGCATTACTTTAGACCAGTAAGTGTAAGCATCTTTTCTTTTCTTTCTTTTTGGCTGCGCAGCTGCCGCATGGCATGCAGGATCTTAGTTCCCCAACCTGGGATGGAACCTGTGCCCCCTGCAGTGGAAGTGCCAAGTTTTAACCACTGGACCGCCAGGGAAGTCCCGGTGAGCACCTTTTCATGCGCTTATTTGCCATCTGTATATCTTCTCTACTGAAGTGTCTATTCAAATCTTTATGCGTTTCTTATTGTTTTTTTTTTTTTTGCGGTACGCGGGCCTCTCACTGTTGTGGCCTCTCCCGTTGCGGAGCACAGGCTCTGGACGCGCAGGCTCAGCGGCCATGGCTCACGGGCCCAGCCGCTCCGCGGCATGTGGGATCTTCCTGGACCAGGGCACGAACCCGTGTCCCCTGCATCAGCAGGCGGACTCTCAACCACTGCGCCACCAGGGAAGCCTCTTATTGTTTTTTTAATTTCCCTATTATTGACTTTCGAGAGTTCTTTATATATTCTAGATATAATATCTTTATCAGATATGTGACTTGTAAATATTTTTTCATAGCCTTTGGCTTCTCTTTTCATTATCTTAACAGTGTCTTTTGAAAAGCAGAACTTTAAATTAAAAAAATTTTTTTTAAAAACATCTATTGGAGTATAATTGCTTTACAATGATGTGTTAGTTTCTGCTTTAAAACAAAGTGAATCAGCTATACGTGTACATACATCCCCATATCTCCTCCTTCTTGCGTCTGATTATTAATTAAATTAACTAGCTTAAGTTAATTAATTAAAATTAAAATGGAATGTAATTAAAATTTTCTCCTGGGGGGAAATTAAAAAACAAAAACACGTTGAGAAACATTGCCATAGAGCCTCCTCAGATGACCCATAAGAGGGCTTGTTTGATGATGCTCCACAATTAATTTTAAAGAACTCCCAACCATGTTTTTGTCTTATTTTAAAGTTGTGGATACTTTTCTTGAACTAAGAGAGCCATAGAGTAGAAATGGCTGTCCATCACATCTAGATAGAGAGGGCCAGAGGCATCTAGCTTCAGACTCCCTGGAAAGGGTGGGAGCAAAAACATATCTTCTGTGGAATTCAAAGAGCCTAGGATTCAGCTGAGGGGTAGTCAGACCTGGGGTGGACCAGAGGCTGGAAGTGAGAGATGCAGTGGCAGCAACCATACTCAGCCCAATGTATGCCAGTGCAGATAGACCACGTCCAGTCCAGCCATGCAGAGCGCCCCAGCATTCTCACGTCCTTTTGGACTGTACCTGCACCTGTAGCGGTAGGGTCAGAGCTGGCTGTGAATTGAATTCGATTACATTTCCACCAGATAGTCCAGTGGGAACTCAAAATAGAAATAAAGTTCAGGTAAAGAATAATATAGCACATCACATTTCCTATATCCCTGCATTTTTGGCCTGAGATTTTGCCTACTATGTGTACTTATGAAGAAACGCAGGAGAGAAACATCCGATAACGTGATGGGGACAGAATGCTGGATCCCCTATATTTCTTGAGAACCTGAAACAGCTGATGAGCAGAACCGCAGAAGAACATACACTGGGTATAGGCGGAAATTCTTACACGTGATATGGATGCATAGGGATTGTTAACTTCTTCAAGCAAAAGCTAAAAGTTCCAGTATTGAATTGGCAGAGATGGTGGTCTTTCTCCAGAAATTTCTGCTGGCTGCCTCTTCTCTTTTTCCCACTTGTCATCTTTCCAGGTGGTAAAATCCTGTCTGAATTTTAGTGCTTAGCATTTTCCTTTGTGAGCTACTTGAATCCCAGAAAAAAAGCCCTGAGCACTGTAAAGGGAGCTCCCATGAATAATCCTGCAAAATTTTACTGCCAAATAAGGTATTCGCAGAACTTTAAACTTTTGATGAAGTCCAGTTTATCATTTTTTTTCTTTTATGGTTCATGCTAACATTTATTTGTTTTGTTTGATTGGTGTTGGTTAAACTTCTTTGTCTGAATTATTTTCTTCTTAGAGAATTTCTGAAAAAAAAAAAAAAAAAGTCTTGCTTTCTAAAGCCATAGCCAGGACAAGTCACTTAGCCTTTTCTTAGCTGTTAAATGGGAACAACAGTCCTGTCTTCCTTGGGAAACATTTGTGTTGCCTCTAGGATAAAAGCCAGAAGACATGTGCCTGAAGTGAAAAGGCAAAGAAATGTTTGGGCTTTGAGAGTTTTACATTAGCAGCAGCAGGTTGAAGAGGCAAAAAGGAAGTGAGCATTTACAGGGGAAGAAATGATGGAATAAAGTATTGTTGGAACCTTACTTACAGGAAGACAAGAAGCAGCAGTAAGCAGAGAGACTTCCCCTTGACATGACTAGACTCCAGAGCAGGAAGAGAGAAGTCTGGGAAACAGATATAAAAAATTATTAATATTCAATAAATGTAAGAGAAAGTCCCCAAATTGAAAAGTAAAAAAAAGCCAGGTGTTTTTATTCTTTGATAATGTAGTTAGCACGTCCTTTGGAAAGGTATTTTTCTGTGGAAGTATTGTCTGGGCTTAGTTCCCTTTAGAAGGTTAATAAAAAATTAAACAAGAAGATCCCATATACTGAATCCAAGGATTCTTGTGTAAGAAACTTTGCACACCTCTCTCTCTGAGTGCTCACACCTCCCCATGGGAAGTCAACTTGCAAGGAGGCTCAGTCCCAATAACTGCAGGTGTAATCGATTATGAGTGAACCTCATCATGCAGTAGGACTGAAAAATTGAAGGGACCCTCTTCAGAAAGCCAAAGTTCATTCCTCCTTATCACACTTCAACACACCAGGCTTCTTTCTCTTTCTAAAGACAAGTGGGTCCTGAGAGAAACGCAGGATTCTTGATGCCGTAACCGAGTAACTCTGTTCAGACAGAATGGCTTCTCAACATCCTGTTTTATTACATTCCATACTTTGATAACAGTTCTTCTTAAAAAGATGTTCTTCTGTGGCGTTGCTTGCTTAGGGAGGTTTTAGGTACCAGGGTGGTCCTTCTACCCCAGTCCGCCGTAATGAACTGCTGATTAATTCTTTACCACCCACTTTGCAAGCGAACTGTGAGTTGTGTTTAAGTAGGATGGGATAGAATCTTATCAGACAGGACTTCACCAGCTGGAACTAGAAGCAACTCCGTCCATCTGGCCTGGGCAATGTGCCCTCCTGGAAAATTACTGAACAGCACCCAACTCCATAAAAATACATTCCTTAAAATGCCAGCAGAAGGCACAGACTTATGGTGAAATGAAGAAATTATGCAGCCTGTGCAAAGCTCAATTCATCACCAGGCTTGGATAATGGAAATAAATGCTCACCCAGACTTTGTGCCAGGAACATTAATAATTAGTTGGTGGGGACTGTCATGCAGGAAGGTCCTGGCTGTGATTCAGGTTCTGGGCGTGAAAGTGTGTGATGTAAACCCTGTGAGACATTTGGTCCTGGGTGGGCTGGGAATCAGCAGCAGCCCCCTCTCTGTAGGGAGGCAGTGAGAAGTGATGGCTTTGGGGATGTCTCTCTGGGTTGAGGAAAATTTGCCACGTTTAATCTGGCTGCCTTTCCTTTTCCCTTACTGCACCCTTTACAAAACTTTGGCTGTGGCTGTCTTCCATCTTACAAAGGGGAAAGCCAGCAGACTAAGTGCGTTGTGTGCCCCTCGCTGCCCTCCCACGGCCACTGTCTGTTCCCAGGTGCCGTGATGTCTGCTCACTGTTCTTCCCCCAGTTGTGGTCCTCAGGCAGGTATGGTCCCCTTCTGCCTGGAGCCCTCCTGCTCTCCCAGCTAAGAAGACACCTCCCGCTTTTATTCCATTTTTTTGTGGCACATGTTATTTCTACTTCACATCCTAAATATCCCGTGAGGCTGGGAGCCATGTCCGATTCAAATTTGGTTTCTCCTCATCCCCAGCACACTGCTTTGCAAGTTGTAAGTTCTCTACCAATATTTGTTGAGTGAATCAAAGAAATAACTCGTGACTGATAATGGCTGTGTGACCTCCTGGCCAGGAGCATTTTTGTTTCAAATGTGTTTTAAAAGGTGGCATGGGGTGACAAAAATGACCAGGTCTTTGTGATCAAACAAACCTGGCTACAAACGTCAGCTAGCTACACCACATACTCTTATTTCACTGCCTTTATTTCACTTATCTCTAAAGAGTTATTTCTACCTGTTGTACAGGGTTCTTGTGTGGATTAGAGAAGGTAACACGCGCAAAGACCCTTTAAAGTTTAAAATGTTCGTTCCCCTCAGAAGGGAAGTGCTTAACCTGAAGAAATAAAGTTCCAACGTGAATTTTAAGCGTCAGAGGCCCCTGGCTGGGACAGCCACCTCTGCAGGAAGCGCCATCCGGGAGCCCACGGGCTGTCCCTCAGCACACGGGGTGAACAGCCAGCTCCTCTCCCCTCCCAGGCCGTGAGTGCGCTGGGAAGCAAGGTGACGGCAGGGGAGCCTCCCAGGAGTTCAGACTGATGTGAGCGCTCCAGACCCCAGGTGAGAGCCTCGCCGTGTGAGCCCAAAGGGTCCCCAGCTGGTACGCCCAACCTGGCTCCATCATCCACCGACTGCCGAACCACAAGGGGATAAGACACGTGAAGTTCCGTTCATTTCAGCAGATCTTTAACACGTGGCTGCTCCCTGTGGATCTGCAGTGTAGTCCCCGATCTTCAGGGGTTGCCCCATTGTGCTCACAGACAGTCACAGAGCAGGGCTGGGAGCCGCAGGCACAGTGAGTCTCCTCCTTCCTGGATTCCACATTGGCAAACTCACCTACTTGCTGAAATCTGTTACCTCAACATCAGTTGTCGTGATGTTTGTCTGGTCATTCACAGATGTGTGTAGAGCAGGGAAAACGCCTGAGTCCCTCGACAGGCACGTCCCCAGGTGAGGGGAACCAGGTGATGTTTCAGCTCCCATACCGTAAACAAGTGTCCTTTTCGTGGTCTGTGTACTATGCCACCTTTCCCACGTTTCTGTGCTTTTTGTTGGTGATTTTACTGTTCAGAGTAGCCCCCCAGCACAGCGCCGAAGAGCTGTCTTGCTTTCCTAAGTGCAAGAAGCCCGTGGTGTGCCTCAGGGAGAAATACGGTGCTGGACAAGCTTCACTCAGGCGTGAGTTACAGGGCTGTCGGCTGTGCAGTCAGTGTTAATGAGTCAACAATACATGTTAAGTACGGTGTTTTAAAACAGAAAGTCACATAAAACAAGGTACCTGCTGATCAGCTGATGAAAATGTGACCAGAGGCTCCCAGGAACTAAACCCTGTATTTCCCCTGGGAGCAATGGTTCAATAATCTCTAATTCATTGTTTGTGGTGACTTTATAGAACACAACGACAGCAAATAATAAGAACTGACTACGTTTTAAAAAATATTTATTTATGTATTTTGGCTGTGTCGGGTCTTAGTTGCAGCATGTGGGATCTTTTGTGGCGGCGTGGAGGCTTCTCTCTAGTTGTGGTGCGCAGGCTCTGTAGTTGCGGCACACCGGCTTAGTTGCCCCGAAGCATGTGGGATCTTAATTCCCCAACCAGGGATTGAACCTGTGTCCCCTGCATTGTAAGGCAGATTCTTAACCACTGGACTACCAGGGAAGTCCCAAGAACTGACTACATTTTAGTGTGAAGTAGAGCTCAGGGTTGGGAGTGATGGGTGGGGCTGGAGAGACACAAGCGAGGAAGTTTATTAAACGGCAGGACTGGGCCTCGTCTTGCTGCTGGAGCGTCAGTGGCAGTGGCACACGGTTAGATTAGATTTTACACTCTGCTGCCTGGAAGAAGGATGGATTTGAAGAAGGATTTTGGCAAATGGAGTCAGGTTTAAAACTACTCTCCAGGAACCTTTTACTTACATTGGCCAGCCACACACAACTTGTAGGTACACATACACTTCTAAAAGTATGATTCTGTGTGTGCTATGGACCGAATTGTGTCCCCCACCCCAAATTCAGACATTGAAACCTTAACCCCAAATATGATGGTAGTAGGAGGTGGGACCTTTGGGAGGTAATTTGATTTGGTCATGATGGTGGAGCTTTCATAATGGCGTTAGTACCCTTATAGGAAAAGAAAAGTACTCTCTCTCTCTCCCCCTACTGTGTGAGGACGTAGTGAGAAGGTAGCTGTCTACAAGCCAGAAGAGAGCTCTCACCAGAAATCTACCATGCTGGCACCTTGATCTTGGACTTCTAGCCTCCAGAACTGGAAGAATATAAATTTTTATTGTTTAAGTCTCTAGGTCTATGGTATTTTGTTATGGCAGCCTGAGCAGACTAAAGCAGTATGAAAGCTCTAAAATTGCTAAAGATGCTAAAGAAGAGGCAGGCAGGAACCTTTGTTTTTGGTTGGGATAAAAATCACTTTGGGCATTGGATGTATGGTCATCTTTCTACTGAAAAACCATGAGATGAAAAACAATTGGATATTTTCTAATTTGAATTCTTTCCTTTATCTGATTAATTACACACACACACACACATTCACATTCAAACACTTCTCTTGACTTTGGAACACGTTAGAAAGAGCAATGAATTGGGAGGCGGGTGATTTGAGTTCAAACCCCAGTTTTGCCACCAGCTAAATGTGTCTTCGGGCCTCAGTTCCTCAGTGCTTAAGTGAGCACAATGATGTTGTGTTAGAGGGTTAGACCCCCAGATCAGAGGGTCATTGCAGTGAGAGGAACAGACCGTAGATGTAAAAAAAAGTTAAAAGTCTATATGGATGCAAAGTATGAACATGGCAGAAATAGAAATTGCTTCTGAATTGCTGGGAATCCAAGCCTGAAATAATTCTTGGAAGCAAGAAAGTCATTTGGGACTTCATAAGTGTCACATTGCTCTTCATGGTTTAAGAACACCAGAGGAGCTAAGACATGTTACTAAGAAAATGCATTCCTACCACTTGATAATAGTTGTTTTTATGGAACTCCATTTTTACTCTCATCTGTATGACAAATATACCCATATGCAAACTAGGTCCAGCTTCAACTGAAGTTCCAGAAAAAAAAAAAAAAGAAAGAAAACTTAGGCTAGAAACTGAAGTGGCTAATGAATTAATTTATCCTGTCCCCAGATATCTGTGAGCCCATTACGTGCTAAGGATTGTTTGGAATGTTTGGGGAGGTGCCCAGCAGCAAAAGGTCAAATCCCTGCCTTTGAGAAGCTATGAGAATGACACTAAGAGCTGCTAAATAGAGCAGGAAATTCATACAAGCGATGTCACGGGCAGATATATGACAAGCGCTGACAGTAAGTCAAGATTTCAGAGAAGGAAGAGATGAGTGAAAGCTGAGCTCCTCATTGAATTTCCTGTTGAAAAGCAGGGACTTGAGCTGGGCCTTGAGGATCGATTAGGATTTGGATGAGAAAAGAAAACAAGGCTGGCTTTGCAAGTGGAAGGAATGTGCAAATCAGCTCGCTGGGTCCGCCCAGGCAGAGCCTTTACGTGCAGTGTAACCCACGGTACAGCTGGGCTCAGACCGTGATCTTGGATACACTGATGGCAGAGCTCAAGCTGGAGTCCTCACTCCTGCTTGCTTTTGGGTCACAGGGCCTTCAAGGTGCACGAGCCCTTGAGATTATAACTTACAACAGCGACGCCCGCAGTGAGTTCCACGGAACCTTGGTACCTTTTGAAGTATATCAGTAGGTCTTGCCCTAAAAATAAAGACACGTGGGCAGAAAAGTTTAGGAAACACTACCTACTGTGTCCCTAACAGAGACGTTCAATACCCATTAGTAGCTTTGCCAGATTGATTTTGGTAACTCCAACCCATTCCTGCCCCCATTTTATTATTTTATTTTATTTTAATTATTATTATTTTTTTCGCGGTACGCGGGCCTCTCACTGTTGTGCCCTCTCCCGTTGTGGAGCACAGGCTCCGGACACGTAGGCTCAGCGGCCATGGCTCACGGGACCAGCCGCTCCGCGGCATGTGGGATCTTCCCGGACCGGGGCACAAACTCGCGTCCCCTGCATCAGCAGGCAGACTCTCAACCACTGCGCCACCAGGGAAGCCCTATATTTTTATTTTATTAAAAAAAATATTTATTTATTTGGTTGCACCAGGTCTTAGTTGTGGCATGTGGGCTCCTTAGTTGCGGCATGCATGTGGGATCTAGTTCCCTGACCAGAGATTGAACCCGGACCCCCTGCCTTGGGAGCTCGGAGTCCCAACCACTGCGCAACCAGGGAAGTCCCTACCCCCATTTTATAAGACATAAAGATTCCATGATAGCAGGGCACAATACAGGGACGCTTGGCTAGATGAAAGCAAAACTCTGCCACTTAGCGCTCCACAGGAGAGAAGGCTGTCACGCAGGGCTGTGCAGCGGGTTGCACCTGGGGACAGGATGACAGCAAACTAGAGGTGTTGGGGCAGCAGGCTGGGGTTTGCTAGGTTTCACAGGCTTTCTATGAACTGGCTCATTTGAATAATTCCGTGGGCTCTAGAGCATAGGGGCTGCCCTTCATTGTCTGGTACCAGACCCCAGGCGACTGGGGCGAGTGCATAATGGCCCAAAGTGTGAGATCCTGGTGGGGAAAAGGGTTGGGATGTGGACATAATCAGGGGAAACTGATAGGGCCTCAAAACTGGGTTAAGAGAGTAATTCCAAAAACAATAACAACAAAATATGTCACTCCCTTTTGTGATGTCTGCAAAATTTAGGGACTAGAAGCCTGATAAGTACATTATTGAGATTCCCTAAGGGACAGAGCTCTGAGTAGATGCTGCCATAGAGAGACACTTATCAGAGAAAGAGAAGACAGAAGGGAGAGAAGACCTACTGTCTTTTCTCCGCAGGCGGCAGGTGGGCGGCAGGAGCGCGGAGTAGCTTGGGGGATGTGAGGTTTCACAGTCTTTTCCAGAGAGCCCCCTGAACGTTTGTCTCAGGGCTGGAGATGGCAGTGGTATCTGCTGTAACTTCCCACCTCTTTGACCCTTGGACCTCGCGGTACCTTCACCTGATCTTGGCAACTCTAGCCCTTTCAGTGGGGTTGTGAGTTCCCCATGTCCTGCGGTCAGTCCTTCTCTGCTGGAATCCTAACGTGGTTGCTGCTTTTTTGACTGGGCCCAACAGTATGACATAGATAAGCTTCTGAGAAATCTTGCTGTGAGACAAGACAAAATAGTTTAAACTAACACTTCCCACATACTTGATCACAGAACCTATCCCCCCATCCTACTCTAGCCCCTGTCCCCCAAAAAACACCTTCTAATATCGGGGGGAATCTGTGTTCCATGGTGCACCCTTTGGAAGACACCCGAAGGTTTGTAGACTGAGCACTAGGAATCCAGAAACATGGGCTTCATCTTAGCTGTGTGATCTTGGGTAATTCACGTCGCTTCTCTGGCCTTTAGTGTTGTCACGGGGTCAAAGGAAGAGTTGGATGAAGTTCACCAGCAGCAGTTTTCCCAGCTCTAACATTTTTTGATTCTGTGAGAAATGGTGTCCTTAAAAAAACAATCACTGTTCAGATAGTAAAAGCAAAAAAACAAAAACAAAAGCAAAAAACAAATCCATTGTACAGTATTTTGCTTTTTGCTTTGCCTTCTCTTCCTTTTTGGCTTAATTTGCATGAATATTTTGAGATTTGAGCTAGGAAAATCCCAAGAGACTGGCAGCAAGTAAAGAAAGGCTGGATTGCTCTTACTGAAGTGATGTGGTACTTTTAGAATTCCAGGATATTAATGCTGACCCTAGAAATATGGCCCCTTCTGAACAGATTTACTTTTACATTGCCAGAGCACAGAAAAAAGAGATGCAACGAAGAAAGTTCCACCACTCAAACTGAGCCATTTTAATAGGTAGCAAGCTCCCCATCACTGGGAGCATTCAAATGGAGACTAGATGTTAGCTTGGCAGGAGTAACAGAGAATAAATTTTGTCTTTTCAGAGTGTTGTGGCTGAAAGGGATGGTACAGATTATCTACACGGATCCCCACATTTTACAGATGAGGAAACAAAAGATCAGAGAGTTTATATGGATTTCCCAAGGTCACCCAGCTAGTCAATGGCAGAACTGAGAGCAAGACGCAGGATGTTCCTTGTTCTCCACTGCATTATTCTGCATGCCTGGAATTCATTTTAGTTTCTTTGAGAAGTAAATTCTCTCCCTGAACCTCTGTTTTCTATCTCTTTAAAGAAGCAAAGTCATTTAGTTTGCACTGGAAAACTCTTGAGGTTGCCAGGTACTGTGGGAGGCTGACAAGACTGGAAAGTTTGAAGTCAACCTTTTGCCCTCAGAGTTCTTCTTTGAGCATGCCAGACCAGCCACCAGGCTTCCGATGGCTGCACAGCACCCTTGATCCTCTGAAAGACAGTCCCACTTGCTTCATTCGTGCGATGTCTGTTTCCACAGACAGCTCTGAAAAACCAACCTGGATACAAGTCTCTTCTGCACAGTTTGAGAGCAAACCACTGCCCACAGAGAGGGCACAGAAAACAGCCTGAAGGCAGCGCCATTTGTGGTGTTGGTGTCTTGGAGCTGGGGTTTCCTTTGCTATCTGCTTGACAGAATCCACGTTTGCTTTCTCAGTGCAGCTGGTAGTGGGTGTGTGTGCAGGGTAATGGCCTTTTCCTTTATTATCCGACTGCTTTTATTATCAAAATGCTCTTGGAAGGGGGGGGGGACCAAAAATTGCTTTCAAAGCAGAGAGCTGTGGCTGTGACTGCAGAGGAACAGGTGCCTAACGCAGATCTGATTTTATCCTGAGCTTTTCCCCCAAGGCAACCCAAGGGTGGTCAAGGAAAACGGAATGAAGTGCTAGAAACTTTTGAGGTTTTCTCTTTTCCTAAGAATGATAGAAACAAAGACAGAGGAGCCTCTAGTAAAAATATTTGAGTTTTAAATAAGCTATTTGTTCCTTTTATGTTACAGGGTATGGGATTCAGTTAGACCTCAAAAGAGCTTCTCACAATGAGGAAGCTAGGGACCTTCGGAAAAAGACAGCCCTGACTATCTGACAGGCTGTGCCTGGGGTTTCTGCTAAGTCGAGAGGGCAGGTTAGATTAGGAGAGATGGGCCTTATTTTTATTTTTCCAGAGTTAACACTGAAGCACTACCTTTAACCCTACTCTGATCTCTTGGTCCCCGCACTGTAGTGACCACAGGTTCTGTTGACAATTTCCCTTTGATTCCACACCCACAGTCATCCCCTAGTTCAGCTCACCACCATCACTTGCCACTTTTACTTGCATTACTGGTTTCTCACTGGCATCCTGCCTTCATTCTCCACGTGCTACAGTTGGCTCCTGGAGACAACCTTCTCAAGACCAGACTTAATTCTGTGAGCCCCCTGTTCAAAATTCTCTGATGTCTTGACCCTCAAGCCCTCTTGTGACCTACCAGTTCTCCTCCCTGCTGACTTAACCTCGGAGCAGACCCCATCTCCAGTCTTGTAATTGTTGTTATCTGAGATCTATGGACCTTCAGAGGAAAGATGTGGCTTAATCCACACTCTCCATACTTGAGAATTATCAACCACGTGACCAGGTTTAGCAGTGTGTTCCCACCCCTTGATGCCATCCTATTTATGGTGCAAAGGGAGCGTCATGATTTCTCCTCTGAGTAGGACAACTGGCTTGAAAAATGTTTATTCATCTGCTAGATGTCTGTTTAGACAGCAGGCTCTATGCTAAGTTCCCAGGGTACATTAGCAAAGCAGACAAGCAAGATCCTTGCTTGTGGGGAGCTTAAATTTCAGTAGGAGATACAGAAAACTAATAGCTAACTAAATAAAAGTGGTAATTATGGGTGGAGCTTACCCACGTGGTATGTTGTATCAGAGTAGGGAGGAATGCTATGTAGACTTGTCATCAGTACTTCATAGACTTGCTCTATGGCAAGATGTTATTTAACTTGAAGTACAAAGAATAAGAAACAGTTCTTACAGAGGACTGTCTTTGGAGAGGGAATGGACCTGGAGAAAATGGTGGCAGGCAGACCACACACAGTAGGAAAGGGCATTGTGCCAGCTGACTCTTCCCTTCTTCTGGGAGAGGAACAGTAGAGGAAAGCCCACAAGGCAATCTGCCACCTTCCCTCCTTCTATTCAACATTGTAATTGAAGTCCTAGCCAATGCATTAAGGCAAGAAAAAGAAATAAAAAGTATAAATATTGGAAAAAAGAAGTAAAACTTTATTTGCAGACAGCATATTGTATATATAGAAAATCTAAAGGAATTAACTTCTAGAAAAAAGTTAATTTATCAAGGTCAAGGTCACAAGATACAAGTTGAATATAAAAATGTCAAACGTATATCTATGCCAGGAACAAACAATTGGAAAAATGACAGTAACAATAACATTATTTACATTAGCATCAAAAAATATGAATTACATTACAATAAATCTAATAAAAGATGTGCAAGACCTCTATACTGAAAACTACAAATCTTGCTGAGAGAAATTAAAGAAGTCCTAAATAAATAAAGTGAAATACCATGTTATGAATTGGAAGACTCAATATTATTAAAAATGGTAATTCTCTCTAAACCAATTTATAGCTTTGATGCAATATTAATAAAAATTCAAACACGATTTTTATAGGAGTTGACAAGCTCAAAAATTTTATGAAAATGAAAAATCTCTTAATTTTGTCAAAATGAACAAAATTGGAGGACTTATACTACTTGATTTCAAGACTTATAAAGCTATAGCAATCAAGACAGTGAAGTAATGATTGACATGTAGATAAATGGTACAAAATAGACAGCCTAGAAGCACAATGGTACATATATGGCAGAATGATTCTAAACAAAGGACTCAGTGAGATTCAATAAAGTAAAGAAACTCTTTTCAACAAATGATGGAACAACTGGACATCTGTGATATTGTGATTTAGAAGAAATATATATCTGGTCATTCAGATGATCAAAATATATTTCTCATATGTATTTGGTCTTCATTCATGGTTCCTGGCCCACAGCTTCCCAGACCTTTAGAATTTCCTAAGCAATAGAACAATGGGAGTAGCTTTTGTCATAATATTTTATCTCTTGTCCTCAGTTTCTGAAATCACTTCAGATCCCTAAAGGTGAAATGGGCATCTTGTTTGTTATTCATAACAAGCCTGTTTCCACCATAAGTGGGTTTATGTCAATGAGGTGACTTTTGGAAAACATCTGAGAAGGGGGGCTGGCTGCCAGGGAAACCAACCAGGAATGGAAGGTTGGAACTTTCAGTCCCACCCTTTCTGGAGAGGGGAGAGAGGAATTAACCACCAAAGACCAGTGATTTACTCAGCCACACCTCTGTAATAATGAAGCCTCCACAAAAATCCCAAAGGAGGGGGTTTGGAGAGCCTCTGTGTTGGTGAACATGTAGAAATTTGGGGAGAGTGGTAAACTCTGAGAGAGCAGGAAGCTCTGTCCCTTTCCCCCCCCTTATTTTCTAGCTCTTTTTCTGTCTTTGTTTCATCCTTTTTTCCTTGATCTCCACCTGCTTCCCTGGTGTTTTTTCCCCCCACTCTGTCAGGACCTCAGAAAAGGAAGGGATACATTCTTGACCACAGATCACTGTGGGAAATTCATTGCTCTGCAATTCTCCACTAAATCCCTGATAATGGGCAAGTAGTGAAGGGAAAAGGCCACAGGTAAGCAGAGACATGACTGAATAAATGCACAGGAAATGCTGAATTGATTTGGAAGAAGTGTCCTAGCAGGGTGCCACCTGAGGTGCGTGTTCCACAAACCGCATTAAGATTACTCATAGGACACCTTGCTTGCTCCATCTCAAAGAGTTTTAAGTATTAATTAATGAGCCATTAGTTAAGCCTCATTAGTTATCGCTCTAATAAAATGGGTGCTAAAGCACGAATCTCAACCAGTTTGAGTGTGTTATTGCTATTGGACCAGACCTCTCTAATTCGACAATTAGGAAGCATGAAATGTAGTTTAATAGACATAATTTGATGATATAAAATTGTTCATCTGGTGTGAGCCGTTCATGTTCATTAATATGTCTCAGGTCACATGGAAAATGACTCTTTTCAATTGGACCTACAAAGTCTGTTTGTTTTTCCTCCCTGTCCTCTAAACTACCTGTGCTGGGAAACCAAGGGCGAGGTTTTTCTGATGCAATCTCTGTTATCAGCTCTGCTCTTGGGCAAGCCACACACCATCTTGTCAGGCTGGACGATTTTGTTGAAGTGCCTGTCTTGACTGCACAATAAAATCAAGCTCTGGGCATAGAAACCCCAGTCTTATATCTCATGTGTATCCCCTAATGCCTAGAAGTTATGATTAACAAGTATTTTGAACTAAATTAAACATTGAATTTCAATCACTGAATTGAGTCAAAAACAAAATGAGAAGACCTTCATGTGGAATTCAGTGAGTTCACATAAACTGTAGGTAATTTATTGTCATGTGTGTTTCTCTGTGCAGTGGTTCCCATTTCACTTATTCTTAGAGAATTAACAGTTTTATAGCTTCACAGCTTCTTTTTTAAAGAATTGTATTTATTTTATTTATTTATTTTTGGCTGCGTTGGGTCTTTGCTGCTGCATGCGGGCTTTCTCTAGTTGCGGCAAGCGGGTGCGTGGGCTTCTCATTGCAGTGGCTTCTCTTGCTGCGGAGCACAGACTCTAGGCGCACGGGCTTCAGTAGTTGTGGCTTGTGGGCTCCAGAGCGCAGGCTCAGTAGTTGTGGTGCATGGGCTTAGTTGCTCTGCAGCATGTGGGATCTTCCCAGACCAGGGCTTGAACCCTTGTCCCCTGCATTGGCAGGCGGATTCTTAACCACTTCGCCACCAGGGAAGCCCCCTCACAGCTTCTTTCATTGATCCTCCACTGGCTTCCCAACACACCACCATCCAGCCCCGACACCCTCCTGCCTCCTTCATCTGCATTTGAGTATCCACCATCATCTTTGTCAAACATAAAATCCCTGGTCAAGCTTCTTTCTATTTTGGCCTCCTCTTCTTCAGTTCCTGGTTTTATCATTCATGACCCTTTGGAAGTTGCTTCTCAGAGAAACTTTGATAATTAAATAGAACTTAGGGCTTCCCTGGTGGCTCAGTGGTTAAGAATCCGCCTGCCAATGCAGGGGACACGGGTTCGAGCCCTGGTCTGGGAAGATCCCACATGCTGCAGAGCAACTAAGCCCATGGGCCACAACTACTGAGCCTGTGCTCTAGAGCCCGCAAGCCACAACTACTGAAGGCTGTGCACCTAGAGCCCATGCTCCTCAACACGAGAAGACACCGCAATGAGAAGCCCATGCACTGCAACGAAGAGTAGCCCCTGCTCACCCTGCAACTAGAGAAAGCTCGCGCGCAGCAACGGAGACCCAACGCAGCCAAAAATAAAATAAATAAAATAAATAAATTTAAAAAAGATAAAAGACTTAAAAATAAATAGAACTTATATTTTCTTATTTTAAAGTACTTTAGTGATAACCATTTCTTTTGTTCTTTAAGGATTTAATGTTATTCATTCTTTTTCACTGCCTATTGGCCAAGTCAGCAAAAATTTACATTATTCTGAATTTGAACATTAAAAGGGGCAGCATGACAATGGTGGAAATGAAAATCGATTAGGAAGGAAATGTCCTGGGTTCCTCATCCATCTTGCTCTGCTGATAACCTAGCTTCCTATGTAACTATGGACAAGTTTCTAAGCCTCTCAAAATCTCCCTTTACTTACCTATAAATTAAGATAATTATACCTCCCAGTGTTGCTATTAAAATCAATTGGGGATAGTTGATGTGAAAATGCTTTAAAAAAATAAGAGTTCTGTACAAAGCCAAGATGAGCAATGTAGTCATGCATGAAAGCTGAAAGTGTTGGCCTTTACCTGCAGGGTGGATCCGTATAAAACATACCTGCATCTCTATTTAGGTGGATGTTCTTTAGTGCCTCAGTCCCCGGTGTCCAAAACCAAGCTCAGCATCTGCCTGCAGAACCTGCCACCTGACTTGTTTCATAGTGTGGCTAATTGTGTCGCCATCCTGGTCACCCAAACCTAAAACATTGAAGCTGTCTCGGACTTGGGTGGCCATGTCCCAGTTTGGATAGAATCATCCTGGTTTACATCTATTGACCCTGTGCATTAGTTTCCAAATACTACAAACTAGGTGGCTTAAAACAATAGGAATTTATTTTCTTACAGTTCTGGAGGTTAGAAGTCCAGAACTTGGTGTCTGTTGGATTGCGTCCTTCTGGAAGCTCTAAGGGATGATCCATTCCACGTCTCTCTCCCAGCTTCTGGTGGTCGCCAGCGATGCTTGGTGCTTACAGACACATCACCCCAGCCTCTGCCTCCACGTTCACATGGTGTCTCTTGGCTCTTATAAGGATGCCAGCCACTGGCTTTAGAGCCCACAGTAACCCAGCGTGACCTCCTTTTAACTTGATTACAGCCCTATTTCCAAATGATTAATACTCGAATGTACCTTTTCAGGAGACGTGATTCTAGTCACTACCCTATGCAACGTGGTTAAATGTCCCTTTTGTCTTCAACGTGCCTAGTTTGGGTGGTAAATTGTATTGTCACCAAAAACTTTGATGCCCCACCCCTTCCTCATCATCTCATCCACTCGCAGAGCCAGGAGGGAAGGTTTCTTGGGTTTTATTTCTGTAAATCTGCGCCCACGCCAGGCACCTTCCTTTCGGACAGCTCCCACTCCGTTTTATCTCCCAACATTTGCCCCCGTTGGGCGCCCCCTACTGACCTGGTCCTAATCTCCAGCTTCAGTTTTCTGGCTAACACACCAGTTCCTCCTTCCCAGGTTGAACTACTAGTCGTCTGCGTGGCAGATCAGCCTCTTCAATGGTCTATTTATCTAAGGGAAAAATCATTCATCCTTTGAGTAATATATAATTTGGAATTCGCGTATTTGAACCTCTTTCTCCTCCTATGGGGATAATGCCTGGGACTATAAAATATTCTGCTTTTTTTCAGGACTAAATTAAGTATATACCACGGTTGTTGATATTCATTCTTACATCCTTAGGGCTTCTCTTTAAATTCTTGAATGAAGAGTAGGATGAGGAAAAGAACTGGACATAGAAGAGGGACAGTCAGCCGGAGCTCAGACATTGGCAAATTATTTAGTGAATAGAATATGATGTGCTCCTCTGGGTAAATATCAGAACGTCGAGTAAAGGGCACTCACGATGTTCTCGATTCTACTTTTTAGTTTGTAACAACTTGGTGTAGCTTGCTTTGTGTTCCTAAAAATCTGTGAGATCATGTGGAAGCAGATTATTTCAGAACCCGAGGGGTCCTGAGCCAGAGACTGTAGGAGGCACACATGACGTCTGTCTGCTTTTTCCTCCTCGCGACCAAGATTGTAGTGTTTTTGACTGAAGAAAATTTGATTGGTTTCTAAACAGCCAGTCTGCCCTGAATTCTGCTACATAAATGCATAACAGGTCACCAACAGGCAGGACATGATGGCTGATTGTTTTAAAAACCTTCAAAAGAGGGATGGTGTGTTTCTCTTACCTAGTACCTCAAAATGAATGCTTTGAGAGAACCAGCCAGCTCTGAGTGCAGCTCATCCTGTTCAATTGTATTAAAAATAGAATTAAAAAAGAGAAACATCTTTTAGGAACAGGTTTAGGATGGACTGGAGGATTCTGACACGGTTAAGTGTTAATCTTTGGCATTTGGACCTAAGTACTACATTAAACCAGCTAAGCTTCAAAGGACAGGACACTCTGACTGCAGTGTATTCCAGGGTGATTTCCTTTGGCTCTGGCCAAATCACTTGGAGCAAAGAGGTTTTCCTAAAAGAAAAGAAAGTAAGAAGGAAAAGGGAGAAAGAAACCTTTCTGGCATAGTCAGAAGAAATGCTAACAGGGAGGGCTGGGGGATAACTTCTCCAAGGAAAAAGGTAAGCAGATGAAGGCTCTGTCAGACCCTGCAGCCATTGAGTGACTGAACCACGTGACTGGGTCCTTATTTTTCCTAGTACATTACAAAGAGGGTAGAAAAATTCTTATCATGGTGGGCCCCAGAGTGATTAGAAATAGGTGAAGTTCGGTATGAGAAAGATAACAAATTGTAACCTTGGTTTTGACTGTTTTTTAATCTGTGTATTTGTGTATTTGTGCATGGTAATTAGACATAGTGAAAATATGATGCTAATTATGCAAACAAATCATTATATACTTAAAGGAAATACACAGTTGACAGGATGGCAGGCCGTCTTCCTTCCAGGTTTCTCTCTTCTTATCTCGCCTAAGAAATACTCTCAGGTTGGGGCTGGCCCTTGCTGCTAAAGCAGGCTCCACCCTCACCTGTGTGGGAGGACCACCGGCGCAGTCTAGGAGGAAACAAAAGCTTGTGAGGCTCATATAGTAAGCCTGGATCTCGATGCATTTGATTGTAAGTGTCAGACCGCTAGATTCCATCACTGGATTCCTAAGATTAATGCAGAGAAGGAAAAAATGCCATTTTCCTTTTAAAAAAAACTTTCGGATTTTTAGATATTTATAAATAAGGGACCTCCCAGAAGCAGCACAAGAAACAGAGTGAAGAAAGGGCTACAACGATGCAAACACTTTTCTGGAAAATTGATTCCTACGAAAATCTTTCTTTTCCATTATTTTTGTCTTTTCTCACTGGAAGGAAGCTTTGAGAAAATGCCCCTGCCTTCTGGAGAGCTGTGAAGCAAACAGAAGCTCTGATTAAAAAGTGCAGCTTCCCATATGGACGATAATATTTGTTCAACCCAGCCTAAGAGCCTCTCATTTGGCTGGTGATGATGTCCCAGGGGAACTGACAGCTGAGGAATCCAAGAGCTGCAGGTGAAATAACCACCTCCTCTGTCTCTTTCCACAATCTTCATCCCTCCCCTATATCCAGGGTCCTGATAAGCAGAGGACGTTCAGATGCAGGGAGTACACAAATCACAGACGAGGGACATTGGGGACCGAAGGCAGTGATTATCTTAATCTTTGGGCTGATAGGAAAAGGAGTGATTCTAGGTCCACTTGTGGGTGTAGATAAAGCAGCATCATAGCAGCTTATTGATGAGACACTGACAAAGATTCTTTGCTTGACCAAACTTTAGTCAGGCCTCCAGCCCCATTTGTGTGCTTCATTGTAGAAACCAGTTTCAGCAAAAATCCTTCTAAGTCAGTTTAGCAAGAATTCCCCACTATCAAACTCATCCCTACCACCCCCCGCAACCCCTCCCACTCAGGTGATAGCTGATCACCTTGGCCTGCCCTTAGCAAGAATCCTATTGGGTCAGCTCAGCCAGAATCCCCCCAGACTTGAGGTCTCCTCTTAGTAACTCCACCCACAAATGCTGCACCCTCCCCACCACTTGCTCCTTGGCTGTAAAATCCCCACTTGTTCTGGTTGTATTTGGAATCGAGCCCAGTTCTAACCTGGGCTCCCTCATCCCCTACTGCAATCATTTATTGAATAAAATCTATCTTCTTTAACTTCTGTCCAGCTCTGTTTTTTCTTTGACAACACTAATGCACTTCAGGTAAGATTTTCATCCGCTTTCCAAACATACCGGCGCTTGCTCTGTGACCGTTCACGGGGACAGCATCCTTTTCAGACCAATCCCTGCTTCCATACTGAGCCACCACGGTGCAAGCTGGGGAGTCACTGGTCAAGTGGTCAGCCCCGTAGCCTCTTTCCTGCAGCCCTGAAAAGCTAGAGCCCTGGTCTGCTCCAACCGTAGAGAACAGGGGTGAGTTTGGGAAATGCATCCGGGAAGGCTAGCTGGAGTGATGTCAGTGTGAGGATGGGACCTTAGCAATCAGTCACCTCAGAACATTCCAACTGGACTGAAGTCGTGTTAACTGTATCTGTCCTGTTTTCACTGCTGTTCCCAGCCAAACTGGATTTTCAGCAAGCGTGGTCAAAACAACGAGCTAACAAGCTGGGCCGAGCAGCTCCACTTCCTGCCGAAGGGCTGTCCTAAAACTGACAACTGTGTCAAGAAAACAATGGCTCACAATGGAATAACTCAGAGGAGCAGTTTACATTGCACTTTTTCTGCACTTGGAAATTTAAATTTGTATTCTATTTCTTTTGTTTGTTTTAAAATTAATTGTGTAACATCGACCACAATTCTCTTTCATCTGAGATCACTTACTGCCTGCTTCTGAGTGTTAAAATGTTTCCTTTCTTTCATGAACTGACGTTTATAGTGAAGCTGAATCCGGCCTCTGTACCCTGACACCGAATTAAATCTTGGAGACAGAGTTCTGGGTGAAGTAGAAAAGAATAGCTTTATTGCTTTGCCAGGTAAAGGGGGTCACAGTGGGCTAATGCCCTCAAGACTGTGTGTCCTGACCTGGAGTGGGTAGTGAGGAGTTTTGTAGTAATGGTTCAAAGAGGGCGTGATCAGCTCGTGGACATTGTTCTGATTGGTTGGTGGTGAGGTCATCGGGTGTCAGCATCATCAACCTTCTGGTTCCAACTGGTCTGGGGTCTATGTGCTTGTGGGAAGCATACTGTTAACTTTTCCCACCTGAGTTTCAGTATCTGCAGAACAGCTCAAAGATATTGTTCTGTGTATCCCTTGAGGGGGAACCAGGACCCTGCCCTGAGGCCACACTATTGTTTCTTTTGACTGCTCCTCCATCTCCACATTCCTAATTAGTAACTGTTTGAACCTCCCCATTGGAACTCAGGGAAGGTCCTGGAGGCTGAATGAAGCCTATTTCCTGTAATCAAGAAATGGGGGAAAATGGAAAAAAAAACAAAAATAAACAAATGGGACCTAATGAAACTTAAAAGCTTTTGCACAGCAAAGGAAACCATAAACAAGACCAAAAGGCAACCCTCAGAATGGGAGAAAATATTTGCAAACGGATCAATGGACAAAGGATTAATCCCCAAAATCTAACAGCTCATGCAGCTCAGTATTAAAAAACAAATAACCCAATCTAAAAATGGGCAGAAGACCTAAATAGACATCTCTCCAAAGAAGACATACAGATGGCCAAGAAGCACATGAAAAGCTGCTCAACATCACTAATTATTAGAGAAATGCAAATCAAAACTACAATGAAGTGTCATCTCACACCGGTCAGAATGGCCATCATCAAAAAATCTACAAACAACAAATGCTGGAGAGGATGTGGAGAAAAGGGAACCCTCTTGCCCTGTTGGTGGGAATGTAAATTGATACAGCCACTATGGAGAACAGTATGGAGGTTCCTTAAAAAACTAAAAATAGAATTACCACATGACCCAGCAATCCCACTACTGGGCATATACCCTGAGAAAACCATAATTCAAAAAGAGACATGTACCAAAATGTTCATTGCAGCTCTGTTTACAATAGCCAGGACATGGAAGCAACCTAAATGTCCATCAACAGATGAATGGATAAAGAAGATGTGGCACATATATACAATGGAATATTACTCAGCCATAAAAAGAAACGAAACTGAGTTATTTGTAGTGAGGTGGATGGACCTAGAGTCTGTCATACAGAGTGAAGTAAGTCAGAAAGAGAAAAACAAATACCATATGCTAACACATATATATGGAATCTAAGAAAAAAAAGGTCATGAAGAACCTAGGGGTAAGATGGGAATAAAGACACAGACCTACTAGAGAATGGACTTGAGGATATGGGGAGGGGGAAGGGTAAGCTGGGACAAAGTGAGAGAGTGGCATGGACATATATACACTACCAAATGTAAAATAGCTAGCTAGTGGAAAGCAGCCGCATAGCACAGGGAGATCAGCTTGGTGGTTTGTGACCACCTAGAGGGGTGGGATAGGGAGGGTGGGAGGGAGGGAGATGCAAGAGGGAAGAGATATGGGAACATATGTATATGTATAACTGATTCACTTTGTTATAAAGCAGAAACTAACACACCATTGTAAAGCAATTATACTCCAATAAAGATGTTAAAAAAAAAAAAGAAATGGGGGACACAGGAAGGCTTTTGTACCCAGGAGCTCCACAGGGTCCTGCTTGGTATCAGTAGTAGATGACTTGGGCTTCCCTGGTGGCGCAGTGGTTGAGAATCTGCCTGCCCATGCAGGGGACACGGGTTCGAGCTCTGGTCTGGGAAGATCCCACATGCCACAGAGCAACTGGGCCCGTGAGCCACAACTACTGAGCCTGCGTGTCTGGAGCCTGTGCTCCACAACAAGAGAGGCCATGCTCGCCACAACTAGAGAAAGCCCTTGCACAGAAACGAAGACCCAACACAGCCAAAAATAAATAAATTAATTAATAAAAAAAATAGATGACTTAAGTGGTTTTACATTGACTTTGGGCAAAATAAAAAAATTGATCACCATATGAAACTAAAAAAACACAAACATGCTGGACCATGGCATTCAAACATTTTAGAATCTCTAGAGAAGATGCCCACCCCACTCATTTATTCATCAAACATTTACTGAGTATCTACTTCTACACGAATGTCCTAAGGCAGCACCGTCCAGGAGAAATAAATGTGAGCCACCTATGTAATTTTGAATTTTCTGGTCGCTACATTTTTTAACAGTAAAAATAAATAGGTGCCTAATTTTAATAATACATTTTAATTAGCACATTGCATTCAGAATATTATTTTGACATATAAGCAACATAAAAATGTTATTAATGGGCTATTTTACATTCATTTTTTTTCATACTAAGTGACTGAATTCTAGTTAGTCTTTTGCTCCTGCAGCCCCTCTGAATTTGGACTAGACACCTTTCAGGTGCTCAATAGCCCCAAGTGGCTTGTAGCTACTGTATCAGACAGTACAGCTTTAAGGAGTTGCAAGGTTAAAAATAGAGGGTCTTGGGGACTTCCCTGGTGGTCTAGTGGTTAAGACTCCCCGCTCCCAATGCAGGGGACCCAGGTTCAGGAAATAGATCCTGCATGCATGCCACAAGTAAGAGATTGCATGCCACAACTAAGGAGTCCAGGAACTGCAACTAAGGAGCCCACCTACTGCAACTAAGGAGCCTGCCTACCACAACTAAGACCTGGCGCAACCAAATAAATAAATTAAAAAATAAAATAAAATATTCAGTCTTCCATTAAAAAAAAATAGAGGGTCTCTAGTCTCATAGAGAGGAGATAAATAATGTACACGATTACCATTCAAGGCAATAAGAAAGAATAAGTGCACAAAATGGGACTAAGCCTCGCCCTGTTAAAGTACTTCTATTCTTGGGGATTTGGGAAGGTTCTGTGGGGATGGGGAGCCTGTGGGGAAGATGAAAGATGAGCAATGGGAGGGGCAGATAAAAGGATTCCACGTGGGAAGACTAACTGGAGTGGGGTAAATGTGGGTTGTACTGATGCTGGGATGCACAGCCCGAGGATCCCAGCCTCTGCCTATCACACGCTCACCACCACCTTGCTCAGGGAAGCTTCTTCTAGCTGATATCACTGAAGGATGTGGTTTTCATCTTCTACCTCTGTGCTGCCCTCGCCCGAATCTCTGCCTTGGGGAAGGGTAGGGAGACCTCTGTCCGCATCCTTAGTTCCTTCCATGGCCACTGAGCCGAGGGAAAGCAGCTGATTTCTGTACTTGTGCTTTTGCACTTCTTCGAGTTCTCTTCTGCCCCTTTCGGCAGTTAACTACCTTCTACTAGTTAATGATTCTTTGGATTAAAGTTTCCTTTTTCAAGTAAGTGGGGTCGGTTTTGTCTCCTGTTTGAACATTGACTGATATTCTCATTCACTCTCTCTCTCTCTTTTTAAAAATTACTTTTGTTCTCCTTGTTGTTTTTATTTGATTTTAGAAGGGAGGCTCGGGCACACATGCCTCTATTCCACACTTAAGCAGATTTGTTCTGGCATCATTGTGTGTGCAGCAGACTTGTCCGTGCTCTGCTCATATGCCTCGGGCCTCAGCACTTCAGCGTACCCACCTACGCTGCTGACATCTAAATCTCCTTATTGTCAGCTTTTTCTGAAGCTTCAGAGTTGCTCTGCCCAAGCACATGGCAGTTCAGATGTGCCAAGAAATTAATACATCCTTAGAGCAGGTGTCAGTCACTGACCAACAAGATTCAGGGTACAAACACCCCAGCTCCCTCGCCCTGCAGTCAGGGTAACTCTGAGGTGTGTGTCCTGTGTGGCCCCCAGAGTTCTCCACGGGGTGAAGCTCCGGTCGCCCTCAGCAGTGGCGGCTTCACAATGCACCATTATTGGCAGCATTCATCCCCTGTTTTGCATATTGTGCTTCCTGGGATCACCTCGTAAATAAAATACTTTCACTGGAACCCTTGTTTCAGATCTGCTTTTGCAGGAGCTCAGTTTAAGACAGTCTGATACCCCAAGTTCACTGGGGTGGCATATGTTAGGTTACAGGGTGATTCACCACATATAAAAGTTACAGGTCATCAGTTATAAAAGCAAATCATCTATCGCAAGCTGAGGAAAATGAATTGTTCTTTTTAAAACCCTTAATATTCTTTGAAGCTATGAAAACATGTTGCTAAAACATCTGTTTGGTCTAATTATCAGTCAGTTCAGCCAGAAGCATGTTTGCTGGTGTAAACCCAATACCCAGGGGACCGTCGAAACTTTCCTCATTTCACTTACTCACTTTAGTGTAGCTGGGACGCATCTGCCATCTCAACCATCTTCAGAATAAACTGAAATAAGCATAGCACCACTCTCCCTAGGCTGTTGTGAGGATAATTCCTAAATATTGTGAGGCACGTGGCACATAGGGAAGTGTTACCCAAATGTTAAATAACAAATGTGGATACTGTGTTTCAAGGTACCCAGAGAAAAAGATGGAGCTGTATCAGTGCTTAGAGGTGGTGCTGTTTTTCTCCAGTGCACCACTGGTTTACAAGATATTTTATTCAGTAAATTTCCTGGTCACTTGGCTTTATTCTAAGTGTGAATAATTCCTGGTCTTGGTCATACTACTGTTCTGCTTGTGAAGTCTGATGACACAGAACTGATAAATCAACATAAGCCTAGAATGGTTAACGTGCTGGGTTGCAAATACGACCCGATCCATCCCTCCTTGCACCCACCCCTTCACCACAAGATTTTGCCGTATGGTACTTCCCACCTTGGGAAACCTGCCGGCTCGTGACGCTGGGCTACACCACGTGACTTGCTTTGCCATGTGACCTGTTGGCAGACACCATGCCAGCAAAGGCTTGACGTGGGCTTTGCGTATTTTAGCTTTCTCTCTCTTGCATCATCTCTGTCTTTGCCGTGAGCACCCGGGTTAGTTTTCTGGAGGATGACAGGCATGTGGCGCAGAGTCGAGTCACCCCAGTCACCCCAGGGGAAGCCAGTCACAATCAGCCGACAGCAAGCCATCCCCCAGCCATGTGAGTGAGCCCAGCCGAGAGCAGAAGAACCACCCAACTGAGCTCAGCACAAAGTATAAACCTACGGACTCATGGGCTAAATTTATGCTTATTGTTCTAAGTGACTGAGTTGTGGGAGGTGTGTAGGCAGTTACGTGGGTACATGACCACACATCTAACGTGGGCAAATCGACCAGCCACTTCTGCTGAGATGGGGGCTGGTCCAGCTTCCTTCCTCATCTCCTCAGTGCTGGTGATACTCTCCAGCCTTCTGTACTGCTCACTGCCAAGATTTTCCCTCTTTCAAGAATTCCAAGGCTATTTAATATTTCTCTTCCCTTGACATCATCCGTCTTTCTAGCCTGCTATGAGTCAAATATGGAGGCAAATCGTTCAGTCTTATAATCCTCAGTAAGTTTCCTGGCCCCTTTCACCTTTTATAACTAGAGTTCATTATGACACAGCCGGCAGCAACAAAAATATTTCATTACTCTGACAGACAGCTTAAAATAATTTTTCTTTGACATTCTCCAAGCCATCGTGGGAGCTGGAGAAGCACACAGTGGGTGGGAAGTAGCTGATTGGCAGAGATACTTCTAATATTTTTTTTTACACAAAGGGATGCATCTATAGTTTTCATAGCATTTGACACTTGGGTTAGAACTGCAATAGCTAATTTTCCTCAAACAATTTTAATAATATATTCAGAAGAAGACTCCCTTCTTTCCATGAATACACTTATGAAGCATATACATAGCTGGGCTCCCTTTGCGGGGCCTCTGCATGCCTTTAGCTCACTGTAGTATTCCCTTTCTCTTTCTTCCTTTCCTCCATCAAAGCTCTAAGCTAACCCCACAAGTACTAGAAATTAGTGAAGATTTTACTGGGGAAGCAAAGAATGAAGTCATATTGCCCATCATTTTGCAAAAACTCCATGAAGAACTCTTTCACCTTTTATCCTAGGGAGAAGGAGCTTTATAAGCAAACAGTAATATAAATATTAGTCCCAATATTTAATATTATTTGGGTAACAGCGCGTAGTATGAAATCTCCCTACTTCTGCTTGAAATACAACATAGCTTCAGAAATTTGAGGGCTGCAGAATTTCTGGCATTGCCTCACCACCTCCTGAATTCAGGTTTTTTTTTCTTTTTTGGGGGGAGATTCCTGGTCACTTGCCAATAAACAGCATTATCCAACAGGAATGTACCTAAGGGACAGCTCTGCGGCCAGTTCTAGAGACGAGAGAGACTTCTTGGAGCTTCACTGGCATTTGAAGCCTTAATGGACATCATTGGGGAGGGTTGGAGCAGAAAAGGAAGAAAAATGAAGGCAGCCATTTATCTTCCAACAATTTTTGTTTGGGAGAAAGTGTGGGACACCACCATGGGTGCCCTGAGATATGTGTGGGGTTTGTTTTACAGAGTATTGGAGGGTCTGCTATATTTGGCAGGGTGAGAGCCAGCAATGTAAATGTTATTCCTGGTTTTATTCATGTTTCCCTGGGAAAACATGAGTTATATATGAATAGACTCCATGTACTAGAAATTCATCCTTTTCTAAGCTTCTTTAGTTTTGAACGGTATTACTTTTTGAAATTCTTCATTTGCCTTTCATTGCAAATACTTGGTATTATGCATACGGGAACCAAGAGACAGTGTGGGCCATAAAATATTCACTTCAGCTTCTAATTTTGATTCTGGAGCCAAATAATAAATTGGAAATAAAGGAAGAATATTCCAAAATGAGTCATAAGATCCACAAAGGTTTGAAAAAATTATTTTTAACTCACGGATCATATTAGAATATACATAAGCTAATGAATCATATATCAATGCTACTTTCCGGGGTGCTAACAGATGGCACTTGCTCTGAAGGAAACTGAAATTTACTCATCTCTGTAGAAATCCACGTGGGTTGACAACGCGTGGCGCCAAGTCTAGTGGCACTCAGGCAGCCTGGGTCCATCTCTGCGTCCAGTGCTGTGAAATGGCCTCTCCACAAAAGTCCATCTCCATCTCTGCACAATGGAAGCAAATAATTAGAAACAAGGTATAGAGGTGAATACACTCTACATCTTATTTCCCCTGCAGGGGGACTGTCATATCCTGACTCAAAGAGGAGGAACTGTAGAAGCAGAGGGTTTTCTCCTTAAAGAGGAAGAAGAGTTACCGTTGGTTAAACTGAATTTGTTCGCATAGAAAAGGGATGGATGTTACTGAAAGTGAAAGGAGGACAACTGAGTTGACCTTCAAGGCCCAGAGGCAATGGTCATTGGCTTGGTTGGGTCCGCATGGGCTTCTCTGCAACCTTTCTATCAGACACTCTAGGGGCTGTGTCCACATCTTCTTGGTCTCTTTTACCATTTCTTTACCTCTCCCTAGGTTTCTGTTTGTTTTTGCTTATCTTGATTCTCTTCAAAGGCCAGGCATTGGGTTTCAGGAGCCACTTTGCCCACATGTGTAGAGTTGCAAATGCCTTTGAGTTTAAGACCCCAAGGTGGCTGTTAGCAAAGATTGGTGAGTGTGGAGAGGAAGGCCCAGCTCCTTATGTTCTAGAGCTCCCCTTAGGGTGGGGTCGAGCCTGCAATCACACCCTTGCTCGGCTTCCTCCCCTCCCCTGGGCTTGCGTCTCCACTCCTTCACTGGTTTCTCCTGGGAAAACCTCCTTAATACATGCCTGACAAATTCTCTTTTAATGCCTCTTCCCAGGAATCCAGTCTAAGGTCCTCTTCAACAGATAGTCCTAGCAATCCACGTGCTCAAAGGGGCTTTCCTGCTCAGTACTAGTGTCTGGTTTAGATTGTAGACTCTCTTACTGGTGGTGCCCAAACACATTTCATCAGAACATCTCAGGAATGTGGAGATGGCAACAGTATTCTGAACTCTCAGGTTTTTTTTGGAAAAATCAAAACTGGAATGATAATAAGCCTCAGTCTTCTAATGACAGGAATAAAAACTGACTTTTTCATTTTAAGAAATATGACTAGGGAGACTGATAAATCAACTCTCTTGATGAACAAAAGAATACCCCCTCCTCTCGGTCAACAGAAGTTAACAGTTTCCCTATGGAAACCTACTCAAGTTGGAGGTGAGTTAGAAGCTGATTCTGAGTCTGAAGAAAGGAGTCATAATTAGCTTGCACGGGACATTTCATTACGTGAGTTGCTGTGTATTATGGCTGTAGGACGTTTGCCCTGAGAATTGGGAGTGTCAGGTGGTGAATTTACCCAGACACCATGAGGAGATCAGAATTCTCCTGGTCTAGAGCTCAAAGTCACAGCTGCTGGTGGTAGGAACAAATTCAATTCATTACTTCCCACTACATTTCTTAGTGGAAATTTGTTTTAGGAGGATTGATCCCAGTCAAATTTATGTTCTGTGAGAATATAAATAGACTTTGCATGAGGAAACTGTTGTTCATTTTAATCTGCAGGACTTCCCAGAATCTGTATCTTGCTAATGTGTTGTAAATCTCTCAATACAATATTTCCCAAATTTAATGGTCATAAAACCCTGTTTTTCTGAGTCATCTTTGCTTTTATAGACAAGATTGTGAATGGATAAGTTTTCTCTACCTTCCTCCACTTGATTTATTTGTCTCCTTTCTTTGATTTCTTATAAGAGCTATCTGGTATGAAAATACGTATGAGAAGTATATGTGTCTATTATTCTCTTATTCACTTACTATTTGAACTCAGATATCCCTTCTATAAAAATTCAGAATGTATTTCTGGGCAGGGATAGTGTCCATTACATTCTAAAATGGTATCATATTTTGTTATTTCAGGTGTATATTTCTGTCTCCAACTAGATTAGAAGCCCCTGGATAACAGAGTAGAAGTTAAAAGGTTTTTGAGTGAAATTTAACACTGATATTCATATTCAATTATAACAATTAATATCATAGTTCTGAAACTTATCAAGTATTGCCACTGGGAAGAAAAGTTACAATAGCTTTGGGAAATACTCTTAAAATGTAAAGGTTGAGAATTTGCTCTTCACTCTCCCTGACACAGCCCTCCCAGAGAGCTCTTATCACCACTGATTTGTGTGTCTTATCTCTTCCCTCTAGACTATAGGCTCCATTGGATCCAAGACTTTGGTTTCTTGCTGCTGCATCCCCAGTACCAGGCACAGGGCAGATGCTCAATATGTAACTGTGGAGAGAAGGGAGGAAGGAAGGGAGGGAGGGAGGGAGGGAGGGAGGGAAGAATGCTTATATACATGGTCATGGCACTTTTGTGCTTTTTGCTAGGATGAGACTGCTGCTTTATGCTCATATCTAAAATACATTGATGTCCCATTAAACAGTGGTATAAGTGGTCATCTGTAACTTCAGTGCTTTAGAATAATTCTACTGGAAGAATAGTTAAGGCATTAATTGTGAATTGAAAGCTACAGTGGACATCTCTTGTTTTGGCCAGCTCATTTGAAACATATATATTATAAGGGAGTTTAATTGATGCTACATCTATTAAACACAGAAGCAACCAGGCTAAAAAGAGGAGAGGAGTTAAGTTTTTTTTTAAAAAAATTAATTTATTTTTGGCTGTGTTGGGTCTTCACTGCTGCGTGCAGGCTTTCTCTAGTTGCGTTGAGCAGGGGCCACTCTTCATTGCAGTGTGTGGGCTTCTCATTGTGGTGGCTTCTCTTGTTGCAGAGCACGGGCTCTAGGCGCGCAGGCTTCTGTAGTTGTGGCACGTGGGCTCAGTAGTTGTGGCTTGCAGGCTCAGTAGTTGTGGCGCACGGGCTTAGTTGCTCCAAGGCATGTGGGGTCTTCCATGGCCAAGGATCGAACCCATGTCCCCTGCATTGGCAGGCAGATTCTTAACCACTGTGCCACACGGGGAGTCCCGAGAGGAGTTAAGTTTTAATGTGAGGACTGGGACTAGAGTGGTGGCAGTGGAGGGGAGGTGCCATTATTGGGAAGAGATTTCAAGATATTCCAACACTGCTATTTACACTGTTATTCCACACACTCCCCCAACCCCCCCAAAAAAGAAAACAGAAAATCAAATCAATTGGGAGATTCTGATCCTTTTTTCCTATAGGAACTTATTTCTTACTTTTCAATGAAAGCCAGTGGGAGAAAAAATAGGAACCTCTTTACTAGAACTGACTATAAAATCAACTACTTCTAGAATGCAAAAATTGCTATGATTCTCAATGTCCTAGTGACAGAGTAACATGACAATTTAACTCTTATGTCCTAGATGGTTCCAACACTAGAATTGCCTTTTGTGATAATTCCTTTTTTTTTTTTTCTTTTTTTACTGATACCACTACTCTTCCACTTTTGCAAATTAGAAATCTTGGAGTCCTCCTTGAACCCTGCCTGCTTTTATTACTCTACCCAGCCTACCATCAAATCTTATTACTTCTTCCTTCAACGTGCCTCTTCTTTCACCTCGAGTGGCCTACCCTCTATCCCAGGGCACATCCCTATCACTGCCACCTGGATCACTTCAACCTTCTGTTAGCTGGCTCCAGGCTCAGTGAGTGCTGGTCGTAAACCCAGGTTGCTCTGGGGAACTTTCAGGTGATGGAAAGAGAAGCATAGAGAAGCCCAATTATGCATAAAATTAGAAGGAAGAATCGTTTTCCTTGTAGCTCACTCACAAGAAGACCCTTTGTTTTGCTCAAGACCCTTTGTTTTGCTCCCTGTGGGAGGAGTTTGCTTTTCAACCCTTTTGATTTGGGTTTGACAGTGTGACTGACTGACTCTTGGAATGTAGGTGGGAACGAGAGGTTATCATACTAAGTGAAGTCAGACAGAGAAAGACAAATATTATATGATATGATTTACATGTGGAATCTAAGAAAATAATACAAATGAACTTATTTACAAAACAGAAACAGACTCACAGACACAGAAAACAAACTTATGGTTACCACAGGGGAAAGAAGGGGGAGGTCCTCGTCTAGCTGCCAATTTACCGGGCTGGACCAGAGGGTAGAAGAGCTGCAGGGTGACAAGGGATGCTGTTGGCTGTGGCAGAGGAAACATAAAACAAGCAGAGGAGTTGAAAGAACAGCAAAAACAAACTCAACAGAAAGAGGAAGGATTAGTGAACAACATGCTGGGTTTCATATGGACTCTTCCGAGGAAGAAAAGGAGAGGCATGAGGACAGCGATGACAGTGATGCCTTGTCTCATGTGGCCAGACCTGGAGGGAGCACTGATCCTGCACCTTCTCTTCTGATGGTTCTAACAGCTGAGGGCAGAGGTTCTGCACTGGTGCCCCCTCACAGCCTAAGACATGGAGGCTCAGAGAGGTCTATTGGATTAAAATTTGAGGCTGTCTAACTTAAGGTCCTCAGTGATTGCCAAATCGGAATGTGCCTTAGAAACACCTGGAGGTATTTCCAAAATGTAGAACAAGTGAAAGGTGTGGCTTTGTTTGGGCTGATCCAACCAGTTGAAGAGGCTTCCACTATGACCAGGGAGAAAGTCCGCATACAGGGCAGGTCTGCTCATGTTTAAATGCCCAATACAGCATAGTCCCAGGTAACTATTAAGAGTAAGTCCAAATGAGCAACGAAGGTCCCAACCTAGAGTCCAGGAGCAAACCAGGAAGAGGCATATGACCTGAGGGGAGAGGTTGTCGAGGGGGGATGCCTTCTGCATATCCAACCACCCTCAGGTCATTGGTAGTTGCTCTTGAGTCTTTCTCCTCGTGTTCTGTACAGTGACGCCTGCGTGAGTTGTGGCGGTAGGAGATCCTTTCCACTCAGAATCCTGAGTTCTGTGCCCCAGCTTTCGTCCTTCTTTCACAGACCATCCTTGCAAATTCGAGCCGAGCTGGAAGACAAATTACCAATGAAAGGGATTGGGGAGTATAATTATTCTTCTATAGATGGAAAAACAAAGACATGGAGAATTTTATTGGCTTATACATGATCTAATTTCTAGATTTATTTCCAGCACCTAATTTCCAGGTGCTTTTGATGAGTCTTCACTGCCTATCTCTTCTGAAATTGAGCCTCAGCGTTTATACCAAATCAGTATTCCTACAGCTTGTTATTATCAAATAACATTTTTAAGGGTTGTTCAAAAAATAATATTGCTAGGTTGTTTTTGGTGCATTGCATAAAGTATAATTTTGGTGACATAATATTGCATTACTTAATTATCACAGCTGAACTAAAATAAGCCGTGGGCATAAATTGTGCTTGGTATATATCACAGCAAGCTGTAACTGGCTATGTGTTGATATATTATTAGTTTAAAATGATTACTCTTGCATGTCAGGGGTAAGAATGATGCTGTGTGCAAACTCACTCTTTTTTAAACCTGCAAGTTGGACAGAAATTAAAAATCAAGAAAGGTGATCAGAAGAAGTTAAATAAGATAAGAGCACAACACTCTATGTTCTAATATTTGAAAAATGGCAGTGATAGAAGTGAAAGACAGAAGATCTTGCCATGACTCAGAGCCCCTACCCCACCCCAAAGCAGTGTAGAGGAAAGAAGATAGGTGGAAAAAATCTTTAGAAATCTGCCCAAATTTTGAGAAGAGTGAATTAAAAAGATGTGTAGGCAGTCCAGAAATAAATGAAACATCTGTGAAAATAAATGCTCCAACCACCTTGAGGTCCCAACAGAGACAAAAATTCTATCAGGCTTTGCCATTTTGTTTCTCCTGCTGGAAGAAAAGGTGAACTAGAAGACAAAATAATCATAATGACTCTGAACTAATTATCTCCAAAGATGAATAGGAATCTAGCAGAATAGAAAACAAAAGAGGAAATAAATATGCCAAGATTCTTTGAAGGAGCAATGTGGGGGTGGGGGGAAGAGTAGTGAGGCTTGCAGGTGCAGTTTCTTCCTCACTCTTAAAAACTCATCAGTCTCAGCTATATTTTCCCTCCACTTGTTGGAGGATGTGAAATTGACTTAGACAGAAGCAGGTGATATTGGGGAAGGGAAGAACTGGGAGTGTTTGGTGAGAGTGAAGGCTCTAAGGCCCAGTTTTGAATTGGGAGAATGATCTGAAATGTGCAGATGTCCATAAGTGTCTCCTAGACCAAATAGAGTAAACCTTAGTTCAAGGCAATTGAAATTTTTAAAAAAAATTTTTTATTTATTTATTTTATTTATTTTGGCTGCGTTGAGTCTTTGTTGCTGCACGCGGGCTTTCTCTAGTTGTGGTGAGTGGGGGCTACTCTTCATTGTGTTGAGTGGGCTTCTCATTATGGTGGCTTCTCTTGTTGTGGAGCACGGGCTCTAGGTGTGTGGGCTTCAGTAGTTGTGGCACTTGGGCTCAGTAGTTGTGGCTCATGGGCTCTAGAGCTCAGGCTCAGTAGTTGTGGCACATGGGCTTAGCTTCTTCGCGGCATGTGGGATCTTCCAGGACCAGGGCTCGAACCTGTGTCCCCTACATTGGCAGGTGGATTCTCAACACTGCGCCACCAGGGAGGCCCTCAAGGCAATTAAAATTTCAAAGGAGAAAATAGAAGTATTTCCAACTCCCAATCCACTAGGCTGTAGAAAAGTCCTCAATTTTCACAGCTTTTAAACTAAAGTTCTGAGAGCAAGAAAAATAGCTTCAAGAGTTCAAGGAAAATTCACCCACATCATTTAAGAGTAAAAACTGAACCTTTTGATACAGTTTGAATTCAATCTCACACAAAATAATTTTAAAAATCATAAATAAAAATATAAGCAAATGGAGGCTATTAGCACCTTAAAATCAAGGAGAGTTAATCCCTAAAATACAAGAATGTTGAAGAATTAATATTAATATGATGTAAAATCTAACAGTAGTGAAATATATCAATATTATGTATTATATCCATAATATTCTATACATAATTATATCAATGTTAAACAATAGATTAAAATAATATCAATTAAGGGGGAAATTTAAGAACATTTAACATCCATTTTCCATTTCTATGAAAACAAAACCAAACCAAATTGCCTTACAACACACTTGTCTATTACTCAACTCTTTTTTTTTTTTTTTTGCCACACCGCAAGGTATGTGGGATCTTAGTTCCCAGCCAGGGATGGAACCCGTGCCCCCTGCAGTGGAAGCGCGGAGTCTTAACCGCTGGACCACCAGGGAAGTCCCTATTACTCAAAACGATTTTAAAATGTATAAAACTAAAGCCAGGATCTTGTAAGCCAGTATTTGTTAATTTGGGGGAGGAGGGCTTCCCAGTGTCCAATCTTACTCTGTTTGGGAGGAATTTCCCGTTGAATTAATTAGTGAAAAGTACAGTCCTTTCTTCCACATCAGAAATCTAAGGGTTGAATGTTCATTCCTCTTGCCACCAGGTAGAGAGGGCTTAGCAGGCTCATGCTTTTATTTGGGAATTTAAACCATGAGCGAGAGAGAGAAAAAGAATGAGCAATTATTTGTTATGAAAGAAATACCTTAGATGGTAACTAGTGACAAAGGCAGCAGTATCCAGTGGTGGAGAGCCTCAGAAATAAGATACAAATCAGACAGATGTTAGTTTTTCATGCTTAGTCTGGTTTTCTAGCATCTGTTGACGTTGGAACTACTTGATAATCTTCCAGAAACTCCTTCCTGCTTAAGGTAATCAGACTTAGTTTTTGTTGCTTGCACCTGGATTCTTGGCTGGAACTAAGACACACTGCTTAATGGTGGTAAGAACAGAAACATTATCATTCAATTTGGGAAAAATACAAGGCTGTACACCATCATTATCATTTTTAACATTGTTCTCAAGGTAATAACTGATGTAACTAGACAAGAAAAAGACATTTGGTTTACATGTTAGAAAGAAAGCAGAAAATGTATCATTGTTTGTAGACCTTTTTATTGTCTACCAAGAAAATCTAGGAAATAGAAAGAAAGGAACAAACAAAAAAAATGAACAATAGAATAATTCAAAGAGGTTGCTGGTTACAAAATTAAAATGCAAAAATTATTAGCTTTCCTAGCTACCAATAATAGAGTCTTCAGGACAACAAAACAAATACGACAGTGGCTAGAATATAGGGATATATATTTTTCTCTCACCAAGTCCAGAGGTAGGTAACCTTGGGACTATTATGCTCATTCCTATCGGGGAAGCTTCTATTAGTAGAGAAAAAGTGAGATTATATATCGGGGAACAGTTTGCTACCAACAACTTGAAAATATAATTGAAGTAAAGACTTCATTTTAAAAAGGAGGCCAAATAATTTTTAAAAACCAGATATAAACTTAATAAGATGCATAAAATTTTCTATCCCATGTGGAACTCTTACAGAATAGAATGGATAAAATTCTTTATGTAAAAATGTGGAGAAGATAGTGAAAAGTTGTTAGAGAGCAAGATATCTTCGTGGTGCTAAAGTATCACTCCATAGAGCACTTACTAACACCCAAGGGAATCGCCAACCTTCACAGTGGCAAGATCACCTGGACCAACTGATGGAACAGTATCATTAGCGTTGCAACAACCTGATACTGCGGGCTTCCCTGCATGATCCAGTCTGAAGAAGAGAGCATCTCTTGTGATGCATGCACACTAGCCTAGTCAAGCCTTTTGACTTCACTTTAGATTTACAGGAAATATAGAAATATCAAACAGCAAATTGTTAAAGTAAAATACAAAATGGAGACCAAACTTGAAAATTCCTTAAGCAGGCAAAACCATTTAAGTGACGCTTACATAAACTTACATGTAAGTGAAACAGCATATTCTGCAGAGCGAGTGGAACTTTACTTGGGCTACCTCTTGTAAATGCCTCTGAAAATCATAAATGAAGCTTAAGCTGTTCTCCAAAACTGGCATGCTGTAGCCACTTTTATTTTTTTAAACATCTTTGTTGGAGTATAATTGCTTTACAATGTTGTGTTAGTTTCTGCTGTATAACAAAGTGAATCAGCTATACATATACATATATCCCCATATCCCCTCCCTCTTGCGGCTCCCTCCCACCCTCCCTATCCCACCCCTCTAGGTGGTCACAAAACACCGAGCTGATCTCCCTGTGCTATGCGGCTGCTTCCCACTAGCTATCTATTTCACATTTGGTAGTGTATATATGTCAATGCTACTTTCTCACTTCATCCCAGCTTACCCTTCCCCCTCCCCGTGTCCTCAAGTCCATTCTCTACATCTGTGTCTTTATTCCTGTCCTGCCCCTAGGTTCATCAGAACTTTTTTTTATTTTAGATTCCATATATATGTGTTAGCATACGATATTTGTTTTTCTCTTTCTGACTTACTTCACTCTGTATGACAGACTCTAGGTCCATCCACCTCACTACAAATAACTCAATTTCGTTTCTTTTTATGGCTGAGTAATATTCCATTGTATATATGTGCCACATCTTCTTTATCCATTCATCTGTCAATGGACATTTAGGTTGTTTCCATGTCCTGGCTATTGTAAATAGAGCTGCAATGAACACTCCCCTGTAACTTGGAAAACTCTAGTGATACAACTAATCATTTAAAAAAAAAATTTATTTATTTTATTTTTATTTATTTATTTTTGGCTGTGTTGGGTCTTCGTTGCTGCATGCTGGCTTTCTCTAGTGGCGGTGAGCAAGGGCTACTCTGCATTGTGCACGGGCTTCTCACTGTAGTGGCTTCCCCTGTTGCACAGCATGGGCTCTAGGCATGTGAGCTTCAGTAGTTGGGGCTCTAGGGCTCTAGAGCACAGGCTCAGTAGTTGTGGCGCACAGGCTTATTTGCTCCGTGGCATGTGGGATCTTCCTGGACCAGGGATCGAACCCGTGTCCCCTGCATTGGCAGGCGGATTCTTAACCACTGTGCCACCAGGGAAGTCCCTACAGCTAATCATTTTAAAGAATAAACACCCTCTGCATTTTCACTATATAAATTGTCTTATCACCATATCCCTCTGACTCTCTTTCTACTGTTGGTTTGAGAGCTCCCAGTTCCCAAACTGTTCTGATATGCACAACAAACTCTTACTAAATATTATTTGATAGATTTGGTGGTTTTAATTTTGCTATGTTGGGATTTTTGACAAAATGAAACAACCCCTAAAGAAAATAAACATACAAGTCCAGAGCGTGGGATATTCTACCGAGCAAATGGCCTCTTCAAAAAGTTAATATCATAGACAAAAAAAGGTAGAGGACTGTTGTATATCAAAGAGACATAACAACAGAATAAAACAGGTGGATGTTAATTGGATTCTGGTTTTAAAACAAACCCAAATATTTATCAGTTGATGAATGGATAAATAACATATGGGATATATCTATAGAATGGAATATTTTTGAGTAATAAAAAGAAATGAAGGACTGATTCATACTATAACATGGATGAACCTTGAAAATAGCATAAGTGAAAAAAGCCAAACTCAGAAGGCTACATACTGTATGATTTGATTTATATGAAATGTTCCAAATAGGGCAAATCCTTAGAGACAGAAATTAGATTAGTGGTTGTCATGGGCTGTAGGAGGGGAAATGGAGAATAATACGTGGAGAGTGATTGCTAAGTGGGTACAGGGTTTCTTTCTGGGTTAACGAAAATAGTCTGGAATTAGTAATGATGGTTGCATAACTTTGTAAATATACTTAAACCCATGAAATTATGTATTTTAAAAGGGTGATATTTATGGTATGTGAATTATATTTCAAGATAGATAGATAGGAAGATAGATAAATTTATAGATAGGTAGATAGATAGATGGATAGATGGATGATAGGGCAAAGCTGCAAAAGGCAACAAAAACCCCAAAGCCATAAAGAGCATTTTTGGAATTTTTGTGGAAATTTGAATTTAGATTGGATATTAGATATTAAAGAAATTACATAGGTGTGATAATGATATTGTGGTGAGCAAGAGAACTTCTTTTTTTAGGAGATACATATTGATATATTTAGAAATAAGATATCATGATGCCTATAATTTGATAATGATATTGTGATTAGCAGTAGAATGTCTTTTTTAGGAGACAGATATTGATATATTTAGGAATAAAGTATCATGATGGCCGTATTTTGTTTGCAAATGGCTCAGCAAAAAATATTAATAAAATTTAAAAAATCCATAGATAGAAATAAAATATGGCAAGTATCAACAATTTTTGGATCTAAGTGGTGAGTACAGGGATTATCATTTTACTATTGCTTCAGCTTTTTTGTATCTTCGAAAATTTTCACAGAAAGGTTTGGAGAGGTGCTGAGGTCCTTAAGAGATCACGAAGGTTAATGGAGAAACACGTAGGAGGAACCAATGATGTGACGGTATCAAGTCTACTGGCATTATCTATACTTTCAAAGTCATCCCAATAGGAATATTACCAGCACTGTTTTTGGAAGTCTGCATCATACTAAGGGTAAGCTGGAGAAATAAACATGTGGGAATATCCAGGGAAATTCTGAAAATGAAGGCTAATAAGTAGAGACTGACCTTATGAGCTAGTCAACCATTATATAAATCTAAACAATTTAAAAACAGCTTAGTATAGGTGAAAATAGCCAATTTAACAAAATAAAGTAGGGAGTTCAGAAATTGACCCAAATGCGTGTGGGAATTGCTTGTATTTAAAGGCGGCATTAAATGTAAGTGGGAACAGGAAGGCTATGTAATAGATTTCTCTGGATCAGATGGCCAGCTCTTTGCCAAAATGCAAATATGAATCTCTACTTGTCCTTATTCCAAATGCAGTCTAGATGATGCAAACCTTAAAAACAAAACAAAACATAAAACATTAGCCTACAGGTAATTAAATCACATCTTGTATTCCTATAACTGAACAGCAAACTGAGGCTTAAAAATAAAAAATAACTGAGGCTTATGTACTTGATATTTCCTCAATGAATGGGTACCACTTGTCCTTGGGAAAATGAGCCATGATTCCTAAAATTTGGTGGTGCTGGGATTTTCACTGCGCTGCATTTAGTCACGGCAGGCTTTTTTGAAGAGCTTGCTGTTCTGAACATCGCTGAATGTGGGAAGTTATTGTTGCCCCTTGTTTGGAAGGAGGGAGAGGGCTGGTGGTGAGAAAGAGCAGGTTGGAGCTAGAGATGCTCACTGATCATAACTCAAGATGGACTGTGTGAGCAAGCGTGTGGTTCTTTCAAAGACAAGAACATGTGGCTGATACCCAGCATTTTGCAATCTTCAAGAGACATCCCAGGGCCAGCATGGTTAAGTAAATGACAATCTTAGTGCCATTTCCTTACTCAGTGTTGTGCTGTGAGCATGAAAATGGACCCTAAGAATCACATGAGGTTCACATGGAAAACTAAGCAGTCCACAGATCTGCCATCTCCCTAGGAGGAGCACAGTGAGAGCTACATGCCGCTTCTCTCAGATGCAGTTTCACAGCCCTTGTAAATACCCAGGCTTCCCCAAATGTCTGCTGAAATCAAGAGCCTTATAGTATTTTGCTATGTGGATGGAGTTGATTTGATCTCTCTTTCCCTGGTTTTGGGCATTGGGAAATCCCAAAGATTTCCCTAAATTCTGGAGGCGCTTACATTCTCTTACTATTTCTGTGTAGGGCAGGCTTTACTGAAATGAAGGGTTGGGGAGAAGAGGGATTTAGAATGCCCAAAGAATTAATTTGTCCTAACTGAGTGACATTCAGATGCACCAATGAAATCCCCTTCTGCCTTTTGCTGGTGCACTCCACCCATATCTTGTTCCCAGGGCGCATGCTTTCTCTCTCTCTCTGCTCTCCACCTGCTTGGTTGAGCCCACTCCTCTGGCGCTCCTCCCACAGGCTCCCTTCATGGCATGGGTGACTGTGTCTCTAGGACCTGAGAGTATAATAAACTTTGTTTCCTTGTGTCTGTCTTGTGCCCCAGCCTTGTGGCTGCACCTGACTGACTGTCTGATGAAAGAATACAAAACAATCCCTAAGAAACATTTGGTGTTATTTCATAGAACTAAATGTTAACATATCCTAGGACTCAGTAATTTTTGTCTTGGGCCCATACAATTTTACATGTTTTTCAAATGTCTATAAATAAAATAATAATATACTTTCTTCTGGAACTTGATTTTTTTCCCTCAGCATTATGCTTGTAAGATTTATCCATATTGTTTTCTGTAGCTTTGGTTGATGTATTTTCATTGCTGGACTGTATTCCACTGTATAAATATGCTACAGTTGATTTACCCAGGCTCCTGCTGTTGGAATTATGCTGTTGCCAAATGTTTGCTATTACAACATTCTCTTCCAAACATTTTGTATATATGTCTTCTGGACCGCATGTGCAAGAGTTTCTCTAACTATGTGCCTAGGAATAAAAGTGCTAGGTCACCAGATGTATGTATTTTCAACTTTAACAAATGCTGTCAATTTTCCCCCCAAATGTTGTGTCAGTTGACCCTCCCTGCAGCAGTGAATGAGAGTTCCTTTGTCCTGCATCTTTTCCACACTTAGTAGCCTCAGACTCACAGTAGCCAACGGAAGTTTCTGAAATGCTATCATGCTGTTACTTGAATTTCCATTTCCCTGATTAGTAGTGAGAGTGAATGTATTTTCATATATGTATTCTTTGTTTTCTCTTCTGTCACTTTTCCTTCCATATGTTTTGTCCATTTTTCTATTGAGCGATTTGTCTTATTGATTTGTAGAATCTATTTATGTATTCTGGATAGCAGTCCTTTCTTTGTTACATGAACTGCAGACATATTCTTCCTGGCTGTGGCTAACTTTTCACTTTTTAATGGGGTTATTGGTGAACAGAAATTGTAGATTCTGGCGTATCTACACTTTTAAAGAGTTTTTAAAAAAGTTTTCTTTGTCCTAAGAAATTGTTTCTCATCGTGAAATTGAAAAGACTATGCTCTTATTTTTTTCTCCTAAAATTTTAAGGATTTAAAATACCATTTTATCTATATCTCATCTGTTTGGAAAGAAGAGTTTTTAAAATTACTATCCAGTTCTAAGATTTTAAAGAATTTGTTATAATTTCTTCTTTTACTTCTGAGTAATTTGGAATTTTTAAAAATTTACAAATATATGGGGTTTTTATGTGGCTTAATTTTTTTTTTTTTTTTTGATACGCGGGCCTCTCACTGTTGTGGTCTCTCCCGTTGCAGAGCACAGGCTCCAGATGCGCAGGCCCAGCGGCCATGGCTCACGGGCCCAGCCACTCCGTGGCATGTGGGATCCTCCCGGACCGGGGCACGAACCCGTGTCCCCTGTATCGGCAGGCGGACTCTCAACCACTGCATATGTGGCTTAATATTTATTGTGGTAAAATGCACACATAAATTTTTATCATCTTAATATTTTTTATATGTATAATTCAGTGGCATTAAGTACATTTACTGTGTTGTACAGCCATCACCACCATCCATCTTCAGAATTATTTTGGTCTTGCACAACTGAAATTATATGTAAACAATAACTCCCCCATTTCCTCCTCTCCCGGGCCCCCAAAATGAAGTCAACCGACGCTCTACTCTCTCTCTCTATGATTTTGACTGCTTTACATATGTCATATAAGTACTCATACAATATTTATCTTTTTGTGTCTGGCTTATTTAATTTAGCATAATGTCCTCAAGGCTCATCTATGTTGTAGCATATGTCAGAATTCCTTCCTTTTTAAGGCTGAATAATGTTCCATTTTATGTATATACAACCTTTTGTTTATCTGTTCATCTTTAGTGGACACTTGGGTTGTTTCTACCTTTTGGCTATTGTGAATAATGCCGCTATGAACATGGGTATACAAATATCTTTTCAAGTCCTTGCTTTCAATTCTTTTGGACAAATACCCAGAAATGAAATTGCTGGATTACATGGCAATGCTATTTTTAATTTTTTGAGGAATCATCGTACTGTTTTCCATAGTGCCTGCACCATTTCATGTTCCAATGAGCAGTGCACGAGGGTTCCAATTTCTTCACATCCTTGACAACACTTGCTATCTTCTTTATCTGTTTCTGTTTTGTTTGATAGGAGACATCCTAATGGGTAAGAGGTGTTATCTTATTATTGTTTTGATTTGCATTTCCCTGATGATTAGTGATCTTGAGCATTTTTCATGTGCTTAGTAGCCATTTGTGTATCTTCTTTGGAGAAATGTCTATTTAAGTCCTTTGGCCATTTTAAAATTGAGATATTTTGTTGGTGTTGTTGTTGAATTGTAGGAGTTCCTCATATATTCTGGACATTAACCTGATATAAGACACATGATTTGTAAATATTTTCTCCCGTTCTGTGGGCTGCCTTTTCACTCTGTTGATTATGTTCTTTGATGCACAGAAGATTTTAATTTTGATGACATCCAATTTATCTTTTTTATTTTTGTTGTTGTTGCCTTTGCTTTTGGTGTCATAGCCAACAAATTACTGCCAAATCCAACGTCAGGAATCTTTTCTCTCCTTAAACAGGAGACAATAACAATACCTGCCTATATTAGTTTGCTAGGGCTGACGAGGTGACTTGGAAGAAATTAATTTTCTCATAGTTTTGGAGGTTGGAAGTCCAAGATCAAGATGTCAGCAGAGTTGATCTCTCCTGAGGCTTCTCTTCTTGGATGGCAGGTGCTCACCTTCTCTCTCTGTGCTCACATGGCCTTTCTCTGCATGTACATGCACTCCTGGTGTCTCTTCCTCTTCAGGAGGACATTAGTCCTATCAGATTAGGGTCCTACCCTTATGAATCATCTAACCTTCAGTCCCTCCTACGGGTCCCCTCTCCAAATACAGTCACATTGGGGGTTAAGACTTAAAGCTATAACTTTTGGGTGACACATTTCAGTCTGTAACACTGCGGCAAAATTCTACAAGATATTGAATGTAGCTCATTTAGCGCAGTGCTGGTGCACAGCACACAGTCGATGAATGTTATCAGTGGCTGTGACACCATCACTACTATTATTTAAAAGTATAATTGAAGGTGTGTTTAAAGTGAGCTGAGAAGTTATGTATAAGTCTAAAAAGTTCTTGTCACTTTTAAATGCTTGAAACTCAACTCTGCCCCTTATAACCGTGTGACCTTGTGAAGGTCACCTAGTCTCTCTGAACATTAGTGCCTTCAGCTGTGAAATGTGATAATAAAAGTAGCCTCATGTCAGGCTTTTTTTGGCGGGTGAGCATGTGGATTAAAGAAAATAATGCACTTAAGGTGCTCAGCATACTGCCTGGAGCATAAGAAGCACTAAATAAATAGAAGACTGAATACAAATACAAACCTCTAGCTATACAGTTTATCTGTTTGCCAGTTATGAGCCACTTAGATGGTTTAGACTTGATCACAATGAAAGAAACATGAACAGTTAAAAGTTTCACGATATTCAGACGGTCAAAACCAACCAACTGTTCAGAAGAGGTACAACTATTTACAATTTTTTAAAAATAAACAACATTTTATTCCATAAATCCTCAAAACAGACCACACAACAGGTTCATCATTTCCTTCCGCTGTCTGAATTGTTACTCCTCCCTGGGGTTCCTGGCCCTCCCCTGACTCTTAGGTTCTGTGAGCTTCCTTCTATTGAATTCCCTTGTTTGTTCAATTTAGGCAAATATATTTCTCTTGCTTGGAATCAAAGACCTTATTGATCCAAATGTCCTTATGGGGCACACGTTTTGCCCTGCCTGTGTGCCAGGCAGTGTCATGGGTACTTGACATGTGTGAACTGTTTTAATCTTCACAATGATCACATAAAGTGGAAACAATGAACATGCCCATTTTACAGATGAGGAACAAGTGACAGACACAACACAACAGTTGGTCCATGATCTTAACCACTGCCTTTCCATAGTAATAACCAAAATCAGTGCCATCAGGCTATTTCTGACAACATCCCTCAGCACAGGCTGAAGCGATTGTGACAGCACAGTTCAGAATAAGTAGTCTTCAGGGGGAACAAAATGATTTGGCCCAAGCGTGTGGCTGTCTATGAATCCAAGTTAATACAGGGATATCTCAAAGTATCTAGGGGAATGAAAAGATTTCTTTTGCATCATGGGTTTCTAATTAAATCTTGTTTCTTTCTGCCAAGGATTTGAAGATACCAAGCCACAAAGAGTTCCAAATTACATACCCTAACAAGTACCAGACTGAGTACGAGCTCAGGTCATCCTGGTGAAAATTCGAACTCTGCCGTTTCCTAAGTGTGAGATCTGGGGAAAGTTACTTAAGCTCCCTAAGTTTCCTCACCTATAAAATGACTGAAATAATATCTACCTTACAGGATTGTTGTGATAGATAAATGAGAAAAACATTTCAAAGTAAGCCTGGCTCCTGATGAATAGCAAGTGCTTAGTGCCCTGTTGTCTGTGTGCTGTTACCTGTGGGTCAACCACCCTGCAGGTTCAGTTAAATGTAGAACCATTGCTTAAGTGACTCAAGAGCTTAGGGTCAGGACTCACATGGTATAAAAGCTGAGGGAAAGGACATATTCCTGAATGAACGTCTTCTTCATCTCCCCTTAAAGGTAATCAGAGGAAGCATTTGTCAGTGGGTCCACGATTCTCCCTGGAAGACAATCTTTGGTTGGTTTAACCACATTGGACAATTGGGCAAAGTATACTTTCCAAGCATGGTTGTAGGAAAATTCTAAAGCTGGCATAACCAACAGTCACTTTAGACATATTAAAAAGTAAAATAAAACTCAGAAAATGAGCAAGTCCAACTTTGGAAGGTCAACTTCCTCCAAAATTAGCTAACTGCAGACTGCACATTTGAATGAGGTGAGTTGTTTCAGAGGGATGTCAAATATGCAGAGCTTAAGTGAAAGCAGGTAGAGGTGGAGTTAGTGTTCTAAACCAAAGGTTTTGGTTTTAAATGACTGCTTTCTAACCCTTTTTCCTGACAATAACTTGCATAGGTGGTGACGATAAAACCTCACCAACTGCAGACAAGAAAATGCTTCTTTTTTTTTATATATTTATTTTATCACCAAAGGGCATAGCGTTATATGTAATGCCACTAAATTTTTTTTTTTTTTTTTTTTTTTGCGGTATGCAGGCCTCTCACTGTTGTGGCCTCTCCCGTTGCGGAGCACAGGCTCCGGACGCGCAGGCTCAGCGGCCATGGCTCACGGGCCCAGCCGCTCCGCGGCATGTGGGATCTTCCCGGAGCGGGGCACGAACCCTCATCCCCTGCATCGGCAGGCGGACTCTCAGCCACTGCACCACCAGGGAAGCCCTGTAATGCCACTAAATTGAATAAGCACCTAGGAGACGGCCCCTAGTGATGTAGACGGATCACAAGAATGAAGTAGACTTGCAGAGCCGTTGGAATTCTCACACACTGCTGGTGAGAATGTAAATGGTGCAGCCATTGGAAAACAGTTTGGCAGTCCTCCAAAAAGTTAAACATAGGCTTACCATATGACCAGCAGCTCCACTTGAAGGCATGTTGCCAGGAGAAATAAAAATATATAACCATGCAAAAAAAAAAAAAACCATTGTACATGAATGTTCAGCACAGCATTATTCATATTAGACAAACAGTGAAAATGACCCAAATGTCCATGAGCTGAAGACTGGATAAACAAAATATGGTATGTCCAAGCCATGGAATATTTTTCAATAATAAAAAAAATGAATTACTGACACATGCTACAACATGGATGAGTCTTGAAAGCACTATGAAGGCAATCACAGAAGGCCACATATTGTATGAGTCTGTATGTGTGAAAAATCCAGAATAGGCAAATCTATACAGAGAGGAAGTAGATTCGTGAATGTCTAGGGCTGGACAGAGGGGGTGGGAGTGACTCCTTATGGGCAGTTTCTTTTTGAGGTGATGAAAATGTTCTAAACTTAGATTGTGATGAAGCCTGCCCAACTCTGTGGATATACTAAAACCACTGAAATGTACACTTCAAAAGGGTGAATTTCATGGTATGTAAATAATATCTCAATAAAGATGTTAAAAAGGAAAGAACTAAGTAGGTAATTTGGCTGAAGCATTGGGGGAAAGCATTCTAAAAGTAGCTGTGGGGAAGAATAAGAGATGGGGTATCCCAGACCAGTAAACTCTAGAGCTGTGGTTATCAGTTAAAGGCGATTGTGTCCCCCAGGGGACATTTGGCAATGTCTGCAGACATTTTAAGTTGTCATAACAGAGAAGAAGTCTACTGGTACCTAGTGAGTAGAGGTCAAGGATGCTGCTAAACATCCTGCAATGCGCAGGACAGCCCCTGCACCAAAGAATTATCCAGCTCAGAATGTCAGTAGTGCTGAGGCTTAGAAATTCTGCTTTAGCTGAAAGGAGTCAGACAAATAGTACCTACTTCACAGGGTTGTTCTTTGTATTCCCCACCCTACCAGACGAGTCTGGATTAAGTAGAGGTAGGAAGTTATTACCCAAAGGCATCATTTATACTGAGAATTTCACAGTCTAACAGTCTTCAGTCTGATTCTTAGGGTTGCTGACCACCCAGGTTGTGGCTTGGGGGAAATTCACTGACGTTTGATCAATTTCCAAGAGCTGATAGCCTGGAAATAAATAGTATATCTTTAATTTGTTCCTATAGGCATGTCCCACATTTAGTGTGTCTTTCATAAACTCTAAGGGATCAAAGAAAAGTTACCATTTATTCTAAAGATTGGAAAATAAATTTATCTTAATTTTAAAATAATCAGAATTCATTGACGGTGTGTTATTTCTGAATCCAATTTCAAAGGATTATAAAATATTCACAAGGTAGAGGAGGGGACTTTTAGCCATTATCTAGCCCAGAAATAAAGTTTGTAGATTTATTTATTTGATGGAAAATCTGTACAGAAGCCAATACAAACACATGGGAGCTGGAAGCTTCTTCTAGGTTTTCCAGAGAATCTTTATTATCAGCCACACTTAGAGACAAGCCAAGCAGCTAATCAATCAAGCAAATTAGAGGCAGAGAATTTGGGGAAAGGATATGTTACCATAAGACTAGGCACAGAGCAGGTACATGCAGATAATTCTCCTGGAACTTGGGGACATCAAATTGGGCTCAATTTGAGTGTCAAATACAAATAAGTTGCCAAGGGTCAGGAGATTTGGATCATTCATTTCCCAGGGCCTTAGGATCTCATTTTTTTTAATGTACAAAATAAAAGATTTGGAGTGAATTAATGTCTCCCTAGATTCATGAAGCTTATTAAATGTCTGGATTCCTAGGCTGAATTCCTAGGAAGAATGAGTTCATAGGTCTGGAGTCAGGCCCAGGCACCCAGGCTTTAAGTTACAGATGATTCTTATGTACATCCCATTTTGGGAATAACTGGACATAATTACTTTGTTGATCCTGGGTGCTGTAGCAAGACAGAGGTCTAGTGCTTAGCATGGTGTGGCGTTAACTGCCCCTCTGCACTCTTTGTCCGTGTGAATCATGAAGTGAAAAAATAAAGAAATCTGTCAGGGAAGATGAGAGCCTGGCAAGGAGGGTGCTAAGGGGAGTGCTGGATGATGTTGCTATGGCAACCCCATCCTTTCCCAGCGTGTGTTCTGAAAGGCTGCCTGTGCTGTGCGGTGGGCTCCACCTCTGATGGAGTGCAGATCGTTCATGTCGTCAATTTGGAGATGAGGACTTGTGGATAGAGCAGGATAATTAAATAAAAGCGCATCTGAATATTAACCATCAGCGGCACTTCTCGGTAATCTGAATTAAGTGTCTGGGTGTTTGGTTCAGGTCCATCACAGGTAAAACAAGTGGAGATCTGATTTCTGGGTTTTGTTTTTTTAGAGATTCTCTGAGTTTGCTACTTTCATACTTCTTCCCACTCCAAGCCCCCACCTCCTGGAGGTTAATTGTATCTTTATTTGGAGGAATGACAAAAATGTCACAAAATTTTTTGATTGATTTGAGTAGAGCAGCAAATTTAACCTCAGGAGGACGAACTTCTCTTTCACGGAGTCAGTCTTTCTATATCCTTTGCTTTTTTTCCCTGTGCTACTTGTAAGATGGTGTGAATGACAAAGAGGGAGGAGGTCAGCTGTGGAATACTAAGTGTGGGCAATGAATGTGCACGGAGAGCCTGACCAATTTAGAGGTAGTTTCCTTGCTGATGGCTCAGCAATCTGAGGTGATGGGTTGGGGGACATCTGAAATGTGAACTGTAGTCACAGCTTTCCTACTAACCCATAAAATCTAGTATTTATTGGAGCCTGCTGTATGCTGCCCTAAGCATTTTCACGAATTACTTATTTAGTCCTCAGAGCAATCCAATGATTTAGGGTCTATTATTTATCCCATTTTACAGAGAGGAAAACTGAGGTTTGGAGGGTTTCTATGACTTGTCCATGATCCCACTGTGAAGTAAGTAGTGGAACAGGCCCAGACATCTGTCTGTCAAAGCCTGTTCTCTTAACGAGCACTGTCTCCTAATTACCCACATGGCTTTTCTTATGTCTACATGAAAGAGTTGAATTAGACAAGAGTATTTGGAATAGATGTCACTTGAAATACATTAGGGGAATGCCAGATGAAATAAATTTTTCACGGAATTTTTTACAGGACTTCTTAAAGTCCATTTATTATGCTAACATATTCTGATGGAAAACATGCATCCTTTCCCCACATTTATTTGACCTTGGAGCACACTTTCATCCCATCTTTCAAGACTATTGTTGAATAAAACCCACTTTAGGAAATATGGCATTCGATGATTTTTAGAGCCCTACTAGGATTAAAGCCAAGGTTCTTTCTTTCCCTCACCTGCTAATTCTTCCTGTGTTCTTTGTCTTGCCCCCTCACCTTTTTTTTTTTTGACAACTCTACTCAAGTACAATTGATCTATAATAAACTGGACATATTTAAAGTATACAGTTGGATGAGTTTTGACAGATGTATACACCCATGAAATGACCAGTAAGACCAAAATACCAAACATCACCGTTGTTTCCTGTGTCCCATTGCAATCCATCTCTCCCGACACCCCATCTCCAGGCAACCCCTTGTCTCTCCAGTTTTAAGGTGAGTTATATGACTTCTGACCAAGTTGCAGATTATTCTTGGCAATGGTGAAGTGCCACATGGTCTGTGGGTCACTTTACCAGCCATATGAGGAACTTTTTCTATCAATTTAATTTCCAATCCCTTTTTCTCTTTTTCCTTTCATTTTCACTAACACAAAATGGTGTGCAGCCCAGACTTTGCACTGGAGCCCTCATTCTGCCCGTCACCATGACAGGAAGTCCAGCAATGCTCTGACCATCAGGAGAGAAAGAAAAGGCTTTCATGTGTATTTGAGGGAACTAGGAAACATTTATCACCATAAGAAATAGTAAGGCAATAGGAGATAATTCACTGAATTCTTCAAAAAGATGTTTGGCATTTCACAAACATTCATGTGAAGAGAATTAATCATGCACTGTCTTTATTCATAGAGAAACAAGGGAACTTGAGGGTCTGTACTATTTAGATGAGCCATGTGGCCTGGAGAATGTTTCTTAGTTCAAGAACTATCTATGAAGCTTCTACTGTGGGATCAGCACTTCACTTGATCCTAGGGATACAGAGACGAATAAAACATGTAGCAGTCACGAAGGAGTTAAAGAGTCAGATGTCTCCATATCATTAATTTTCATCTCAGCATTTAGTTTTTATCTTTGTAGTGAAAAATGAACAAATAAAAATGTTTCACTTATCAAGTTGTCTTTTGTGACAGAGTCAAATGTTTAGAGATTATTTGCAGTAATATTACTTAAATATCTCCTCTAGGAAGTTTGCAAAAACTGATCTCATAGAAAATGGTAGTGTTAAAAAAAAAAGTCTTATTTTGCTGTCCTGTATTCATTTCAATTTTTTCAACAACCTTTGACATGATTTAGCTTATTTCAACACCCAGATAACCTGGTAAGATAGGTAGCGCAGATGTTATCGTTCCAATCCAGAAGGTATTTTAGGAAGGCCTCCGAAGGGATAAAGGGGATGATGCTTTTCTATTCTGGTTGAAAGATGGCACCTTACAGCTTGATGGGCGGCGAGATGGCTGTGATTGTCTCCACAAGACAAGATAAATGATACGGTCTGCTCAGGATCACACAGCAGGTTAGTGCCAGAGAAAGGCAAGAATTCACCGTTGGAAGTGAAGCAAAATATTAACATGAATTTGCTGCTCTGGGGGGGAGTGGGATCTGCACATCCAAAGGACAATGTGTGAGACCCCAGAGCGCTTGAGACAGGAGGCGGGACAATCCCACCCCCAGCATGGAGTGAATCTGACATGAAGCTGACCCAGAACAGATGGTTGTGCCCTCACCACATTCTACCTGGAGCCTTCATAGAGTGCCTGGACAGAGAGCCGGACGTCCTCATGGCTGGACAGAAGTCATTGATTGGCCACCTTCTAGCATCTGACTTTTAGGCGGAGCTCTTGATCAGGGCGAAGAGAAAATCAAGGGGGGTGATTGTGACATGTGTTGTCTGAGGCATTGGGGTAGGTTCATCCCATGTACCTCCACTAACCATCTTCATTAAATGGTCCTTAGTTTTTTAATGCATTCATTGATTAATGCACTCACTAGCTAAAATTTTCCAACGAGTCTTTTGGTTTCCATACAGTATTTTTGAAAGGATGAGAATACTTACCCATGTTCCAAATGCAAACTCTGTGGAAATTTTAAAATTCACATTTTATCTGGGATTTTCTCAGATTTGAACTATATATTCTTTACATACTGTCTCTTTCACCTTCAACATTTAGATATCTTAAAATTGGATTCCTTTGTTTTTATTCTTTGTTCTATTTCCACACTTAAAAAATATTAAGCTATTAGCTATCATATGATTACTGGTCCAAATTCTCTATAGTTATTAGGAGGGGTGTTGGTCTGAAGTCAGACACAATGGCAGTAAATGACTTGTCAGAGAAAGCCAACAAGTGAGCTGTCAGAACATCGCTCCCGTTAGAAGCATATTGTCTCTTCCTAATCAAATTACCTTATGATTGTCAAGTTGTTCCTTTCACAAAACTGTTTCTAGTATTTTTCCACAAATGGTGTTAAGCTGACTGGCATGTAATTATTTACTCCAGCTTATATTCTTTTTTTTAAATTTTATTTATTTATTTACGCTGGGTCTTAGTTGCGGCAGGCCAGCTCCTTAGTTACAGCATGTGGGCTCCTTAGTTGCGGCATGCAAACTCTTAGTTGTGGCATGTGGGATCTAGTTCCCTGAGCAGGGATCAAACCCGGGCCCCCCTACATTGGGCACACAGAGTCTTATTCACTGCGCCACCAGGGAAGTCCCTACTCAAGCTTATATTCTGTCTTTAAATAATGTTATTTAAATTTTCCAGACTTTGGGTATTTAATCTGCTACAAGAGACTTCCGGTTATTTGGGATTCAGGCTGCAAAGACTGTGTCTTATTCACTATCCGTGACTCCCTAGAACCCAACAGACTGCTTGAGACATAAGAGGTACATGATCAGCACTTGTTTTCCCTTGTCCTCTTTCTTTCATCATCATGGAGTTAGAACTCAGATGTCTACTACATGTATGTTAGGTTGGCCTTTGGATCTCAAAATATCTCCCATGTTTTCCCACTGAGCCCAATTCCAATCCTGTAATTCTTCTCACATTTCCCCTGTAGTAGAAAGAAAGGGGCATGCATTCACAGCTGCAGGGCGTAGACATCATGATGGGCTCTTCACATACGTTATCTCATTGTATCCTCCCAGCAGTACTTAGAGATAAGTCGTTTTATCTCCTTTTTACAGCTGAGGAAACCTCAGAGAGCTGAAGGAACCAGCCTGATCTGACTCAATTAGGAAGTGGTAGAATCAGAATCCAAATACAGCCATCGGATTCCTAGGCTTATGTTCTTTCTTTTACATCATTCTGCCTCATTTTCGCAGTTTGCAGTTTCTCTGCACGTTGTTTAAAACATCTTCAACGTTGAGAGTCAGCAGCTAATTTTATCTGGCCCTGACTTCCAAACTTCTAGTACTACTCTCCCCAATCCTTTTTTTTTTCTCCCCATTTCTTTATCTGGATCTACCTGACCTCTCTCTCTCTCTACCTCTGTACCTTATAAATTGCTTACTGTATGTCTCACCTCTGCCCCAGCATCTTCGGGCTGTCTCCCCTCCCCTCTGCCTCCACTTTGGTCCAACAGCCCCGTTGCCATTTCTACCAGAGCCAAGGGTCCCACTCTCCATCAAATCACGCTGGACACAAACCTGGCCTTAAAAAACTTCCAAACTGGATAAAAACACAAAGCTGTGATATACTAAACGTTAAAATAGGATTCAAGATTTAAACTGCCATTGAAGACAACAATTTGAGAATGATCACGAGACCATGTGTGGTAACTGTCTTGGAGAGGACATTTGTGTTGCGTGGGATGTTGGAAGAGCGAAACTGGGCCGACCATGGAGCGTGGCAGGACCCAAACAGGTCAAGAAGAGCGTCAGGGGCGAGGCAGTCAGGGGAAACGGCAGGAGGAAACGGGGGGCCCACGCAAACGGGGCAGATTCACAGGACGAGGAAGGAACGTGTTTCTAAAGAGTTTCTGGGTCTCTCCATGAGAGATGATGAGTTCTTTTGAAGAACAGGGCCATTGAAGTTGCAAGGACAGTGTTCTGTTTCGTCCTTTTCATTATTCAGTTCCATCATTTCTTTGCAGGTTTAGAACATTGCTTTAGCATCACAGAGGACAGATAAATTTACAAGCTGTGATTTAAGCGCTGACTTGGGTATTTACTGGGTTCTATAGGAATGTACCTTGCATCTTCATAATTATTATTGTTCCTTCAATTATATATGTTTTCACCTTTGCCTCTGCTAACTTTTTTTTTTTAAGCAATGACTGAGTTGTATATACTAAAATCAAATTCTTCTCTGTCCTCTCATAATAAATTCAGCTGCAGCCTGAATATTCTGACTAAATATTCTGACTGTAACTTTGACCTGACTTCATTTTCAAGACTGTCAAAAGTAATTAGGGACAGAGAAATTTTCCCGCTCAGCATCTAGAATTGCGAAGATACCAAGAAGGAGTCTCAAGGGTCATTAACATCACCTTTCTGCCTGCTTTTTATATCACCCTATAAAATAGTCTGTTTTACAGCCAGCAAGGTCTGTTATGGGAGCTGTCCTTCTCCCTGTGGGGTGTTGGATTTCCCCCTCTACTGGGAAGCAAAAAATGAGTTCCCACCTTTGGAAGATAGCATGAGTTTTGTTGTCACACTGACATTGGGCCGTTCAGTTCACCTCCCTGCCTCAGTTTCCTCATCTGAAATTACTTCTAAAGATTTTATGAGGATTCCATGGAATAACGCAACTTGAAAAGTGATTGGCATAGTACTCAATATTAGCTGTTAGGGTTGGTGAGTGTAGCAGTGGATGGGTTTTTTAAAAAAATAAATTTATTTATTTGTTTTTATTTTTGGCTGTGTTGGGTCTTCGTTGCTATGCGCAGGCTTTCTCTAGTTGCAGTGAGCAGGGGCTACTCTTCATTGCAGTGCGTGGGCTTCTCTGCGGTGGCTTCTTTTGTTGCAGAGCATGGGCTCTAGGCACACGGGCTTCAGTAGTTGTGGCACTTGGGCTCAGTAGTTGTGGCTCGTGGGCTCTAGAGCGCAGGCTCAGTAGTTGTGGCGCACAGGCTTAGTTGCTCTGAGGCATGTGGGATCTTCCCGGGCCAAGGATCGAATCTGTGTCCCCTGCATTGGCAGGCAGATTCTTTTTTCTTTTTTTAAACCCCACATTTGTTTATTTATTTATTTATTTATTTTTGGCTGTGTTGGGTCTTCGTTTCTGTGCAAGGGCTTTCTCTAGTTGTGGCAAGCGGGGGCCACTCTTCATCGCGGTGTGCGGGTCTCTCACTATCACGGCCTCTCTTGTTGCGGAGCACAGGCTCCAGACGCGCAGGCTCAGTAGTTGTGGCTCACGGGCCTAGTTGCTCCGCGGCATGTGGGATCCTCCCAGACCAGGGCTCGAACCCGTGTTCCCTGCGTTAGCAGGAAGATTCTCAACCACTGCGCCACCAGGGAAGCCCGGGGCAGGCAGATTCTTAACCACAGGGCCACCAGGGGAACCCCAGTGGAGAGCTTTGAATTCATAGACGATAAATTTTTCTTTTAATGAAATTAACAGAAACTGTATTCTAGAAAAACTTTATTTTTCTCCCCAGAAACAGCATGACTAAGAATAGCAATATTTTTGAAGGCATAGAGGCGAAATGCAGAATATCAGAAAAGTGAAGAGTGTGTTTACTGTCAGGACCTATCTTTCACTCAATAATAACCAAAGTCACTGTATACTTAATGCTTTTTATTTTGTAATGATTTAAGTATTATAGAAAAGTTGCAAGAATGCACCCATATATCCAATCAGGTAAAGGTAAAAACTGAAGGAGGAGGCTGTGAACAAAGACAGACTTTCACGAATTCACAGCTTTACCAAGGGCTTCCTTTCTTAGCATCCTCCTCTTCAATTAGTGGAGAAGTAGTAAAACATTTTCAGGACACTTCTGGTTCGTGCACTCTAGTAATGTATGTTCAGGTGAGCATTGCCTCTCAGCTGCAAGATAATCCAGCTTCTCATGATTTAAGATGGACTTTGTTTTAAACACAATCCCCTTTTTGTTATAAAAGACTTAATAACAAAGTAATTCTTCACTGTAAAACCTAACTAACTGAGCTAAACCTGAAGCTGACTCAATGAATTGTGATTTTTTTTGCATTCCAATTTCAGAAGAATAAAACAGATGACAAGAAGAAAGCTTTAATTATTCTGAATGGCATTGGGTTACCGGGACTCTCCATCTGAGAGTCATGATGTCTGGGGGTCCCGTGTAATTACACGTGGAAAATCTCTGGTTATTAATGTTACCCTGTATAAAATAATCAGTTAAAATGGAGCCGTGCAGTACATAAAATTTTCTTTTCTTTTTTTGTTCTTAAAGATTTTTTCTGACGTGGACCATTTTTAAAGTCGTTATTGAATTTGTTACACTATTGCTTCTGTTTTATGTTTTGGTTCTTTGGCCGCAAGGGATGTGGGATCTTAGCTCCCCAACCAGGGATTGAACCTGCACCCCCTGTATTGGAAGGCGAAGTCTTAACCACTGGACCACTAGGGAAGTCCCAGTACATACAGTTTTCAGTTTTAGCAGGAAGCAACATTGGATGAGACACGTCACAGCCAATTGTTATGGTAAGATTGGCCAAGACAGGTAGCTGCCAATTGTCAGGGTGAATAGATGGTCCCCAAGGTTTAAAGAGAGCTCAGGACAAGGAAATCCCAGGGTCTTAGGAGGGTTCTGGGAGAACAGTTGTCCTGATGAAGGTAAACATGCAAATGGGCCAACAGAATCATAGGCCCTTTTATTCTCCCTACCCCATAGCTACCTTTACTTTATTCCTGCAACAAAGAATCCTCGAAAATTGAGGTGCAGTCCCAGTGTGGCTGGCCTTACCATTATAACTGATCTATTTTCCCTTGCCTGGAAAGCTCTGAAAACCTTGTCTGCCAGAAGTGTCCTGTCTTCTGAGGTAATCAGAAGCCAGTTAGGGGTTCTAAATTTCTGGTTTGGATTAAATGCCATCTGCCGAACATAGGTGGGATAATCAGTCAGGTGTGCTATCATCTCTGTGTTCCCAAAATCTTCCCCAGTCTGCCTGGGGAATTGGAAGGAGTCTAGGCTATAAAGATGAAAACTGAAAAATAAGCCCACATTTATGGGAGACATGTAGCGTCAGTCCATGCTCACATGTGTACACACAAACACACAAAAAGTCTAATCTTTAAATTTTAAATTCTCCAAATTTGCATTTAGAAACAGACCTTCTCACTGCAGACCTACTAAATCAAAAACTCCAGGGTGAGGCCAAGCACTCTGTGTTTTAATGAGAATTCTAGGGCATCCTGGGGGACCCTAAGGTTGGGGAACCACTATGTTAAAGAAACTCTGGGGACTTCCCTAGTGGCACAGTGGTTAAGAATCCGCCTGCCAGTGCAGGGGACACGGGTTTGATCCCTGGCCTGGGAAGATCCCACATGCTGCGGAGCAACTAAGCTCGTGCGCCACAACTACTGAGCCTGCTGTCTAGAGCCTGCGAGGCACAACTACTGAGCCCGCTTGGCGCAACTACTGAAGCCCGCGTGCCTAGAGCCCCTGCTCCGCAACAAGAGAAGCCACTGCAATGAGAAACCCGTGCACCACAACCGAGTAGCTCCCACTCACCACAACTAGAGAAAGCCTGCACGCAGCAACAAAGACCCAATGTAGCCAAAAATAAATAAAATTAAAAAAACCAAAAAACCGAAAAACAGCTCACCGTTAAAAAAAAAAAAAAGAAAAAGAAACTCTGAATGAGAGGAGCCAGTCCCCAAAATGGTTTTCTGCTTCTGTTTCAGCTACTTACCCAGGAAATTAAAGCAATGTTGGGGTTATAGGTAACAGTCGTGTGTTGAAGAATGAAGGCTCAGATGTTTATTTTCATGTAGAAATAAGAATCATTCTCATTTAAGTGACTTTAAGGAAAAAATAGGCATAACCTGAAAAGTTTGCATTAATCCTTTTTAGCTCCGTGGGATCTTAAAATCCTCCTAATCTAACACTGCCGTACTCTGAGATTCTGAGTCTTGTGCTTAGTAGAGCTGTGAGTTCCTGTCCACTGCAAGCCTTTCTGTGACTCAGAGGATAGCCTCTCCCAGGCATATAACATATTCCTTCTGTTCCATTAGCATACTGCAACAGCGTAAAGAATCTATATAATGATGCAGGCTTTAAGGGGTTCAAAGAAAACAGGAATTGTGCTCCTATATGGAGGTGAAATGTCCATTCTCTTAATAGCTACTAGTACTAGAGTGTTTCTTATTTGGAAATGACCAAAAGTAGTTTTTCTTTTAGTAGCTGAGACCCTGAGGGGGGAAAGGGTGTGAAAAGAGGCAGGACTATAAAATACGCCTAAAGAGGTCCGTGTGGCACCAGAGGAGGTATGCATAGTGTGCCTGAGAGCAGGAGAGAAGAGTGAGAAACAGGTGGGGAGAGAGGAGATACCAGCATGTGGTGATGCTGGAGTTTAGGAGCTGGTGGAGAATGCTCTATGCTTAGGCACCTGGAGGAAATTCCAAGATGCCTGATATTAAACTGACAACTTTCGTTTTACTGCACCGGGAAGTCTTCTCTTCCCTTACCCTACTCATAAGCATTTTCTGTGGGTGGGATATTTTGTGCGTGGAAAACAATGTCAAGGGGCTGGCTAGATGTCTGGGTTGATGTGGTAAGACGGCAGGAATCGGGGAGACAGAGGTCGCCATAGGAACAAAGGGATCATGAATACATCCAGAAATCTGGGGCAGGACTTTAAACCTCCACAAGAGTGTTGAGGCAGAGTTTGGGCTGAGCTTATTTAGGTTTCTAAGACAAAGAGACCTCAACTGGTGTGTTTATTTGTGGTGGTGTTCATAGTCATCACATCAGGCAACAGTTCCACATGGGCAACTACAGGGCTGGAACGTTGTGCAAACACTAATGAAAATGATGGTCTTCTCTCTAGACCAGTGCTGGCTGATAGAACTTTCTGCAATGATGGAAATGCTCTTTATCTGCATTGCCCAATTCAGTAACCACTAGCCACATGTAGCTACTGCACACTTGAAGTGCAGCCAGTGAGCCTAAGGAATTGAACTTTTAATTTAATTTAAGTGCATTTCAATTTAAATTGCTCCATGTGGCTACCATGCTGGGTGCCCAGGTCGAGAAAGATTGGTATTTATTCTAGAATTAATTGAGCTAGACTTTCCATTTTATTCCCAAAGCTTTTAGGAATGTTCTGTTTTGTGATTAATTTTAAATCTCTCTATATCAATTAGTGTTTCCCTTTTAACATTTTACGTCTTTTATAGTTCTATATTCTTGCCTCTTTTTCCTAATTGAGTTATTTTTATAGTGTATTGTCATTTATAGTTTATTGTCATTTTGTTTTAAACGTGTTTGGGGGTTTGTTATTTTGTTTCTAACTCCTTATTTGACTTTCTCTTTTTTACATTTCCCTTCTGTTTTCCTTTAGCTAATTTTATTCTTCTTTGTCTTTTTGATTTAGCTGTTTATTTAATTATGTTTCCTAATAATTATATGGTATTTAAGAGTTTAAAGTTTGTTATGAACTAAGCTTTAGCTATAATAAGTTATTCTGTTTCTTAGACATTTTTGGCTCTTTTATTCACTGAATTTTTCTTTTCACCAAGTATGCCATATGTTTCTTCCCTTTAATTTATGATGGCGTCTTTTTTCTTGATGTTTACTACTTTTTTCTTGGCGGTGTCTTTATTATTTTGTACGGCAAAGAGAAAATATTTTGGGCAATCTGTTCTCAAACTGCCCCTGTAATCCTCAAGTCCTGGGTAGATTAATTTTATTTATACATTTTAACTGAGATATACTTGACATTTAACATTATGTTAGCTTCAGGTGTACAACATAATGATTCAATATTTGTATATATTGTGAAATGATCACCAGAGTAAGTCTAGTCAACATCCGTCACCACACATAGTTACAAAAATATTTTTCTTATGTTGAGAACTTTTAAGATCTACTTTCTTAGCAACTTTCAAATATATAATTCGGTATTATTAAACATAGTTACCATGCTGTGCATTACATCCCTAGGACTTATTTGTTTTATAACTGAAAGTTTGGTATATGACTTTTTGACATAGCTAGTTTTGACATGCAGTCATGTCAACATGTTTTTTGGGGACTTCCCTGGCATGCTGCGTGGCGCGGCCAAAAAAAAAAATGTTTCTTGTGTTGTTTTTTACATGAGGATGTCATGATAAGTCTAAAAGAACAAACTCTTAGCTTTAAAAAAGAAATGCAATGCATATGAAATTTAGTCTCAAACCCAGGTGTGCTATACATGTAATCTTTGATTTTGTAACTGAAAATGTTGGATGACTCCACACACTGTCTCTCTAGTATAATCCAAACTAGTTTACTCGTGCTCTTGTCCCTGTGAAATACAGTGATTTCTCAGGTCAGCTGAGGCTCATTTACATTTGTGTCCCAGTTACAGACTAGAGCTCAGAAGCCCTAAGCCACCTAGACAGCTCCATTACCCCGGGGGATATTAGTAGAGGTACCTGTAGAGGTGAACTATGTCCACTACTTGTTGTCTAAAGTGATCTTGAAATCAATGATGCACGTGTGGGCCAGGCAGAGTTCCACTCTCACTCCAGTATCCATATGCACTCAGTCTTGGACCTTTGGAGCTGTAACTACGTTTCCCCCGGCTCTTATCATGGCACATTTTGTTGCAATAATGCAAGTCATGTTTAACCATGTGACCCCAGAAGCGGTCTCTCTGTCTCTCTCTCTCTCATTGTCAGTCTTACCCTTGTACTTGCTCTCTCTCTCTCTGCAAACCTTATACTAGGGTTGGAGTCATGATAAAGTTCAGGATTCTCTTACACACCACTTGGATTCAAGGGAGGTGAGGTGTCTTGAACACCAAGAGTTGCCATGATTGCAACTCTGTAATGCTCTCTATCATTCAGGTGAGATAGACAGAAAGTGCAGTGTTTTCATCCCCAAGAGGTCCAGGCAGGAGACAGAAGAGTGGTTCCCTTGACTCTCAGACCCCCGACATCAAGGTGTAGAGTTCACTCTGTCCACATTCTTCTTATAAAGCTTTCTTCTCCTTTTGCCTTTCAAAGTCTTCTCTCATCGCTTTAGATACTTCATCCCACTTTCTTCTTGCTTGCATAGTATTTAAGGAGAAGTTGGATGTAATTCTTCTATTTGTTACTCTACAGCTATGGTGTTTTTTCCCCCTCTGGCTTCTTTCAACATTGGCTAAATGAGGCTGCCAGCTCAGCTCTGTAGATGGGCAGAGCCATTGGCTGGGATCTCTGCTCAGGAATGGGGTCTAATAAGATCTGAGCACCAATTTCGGTAAGCCCCTCCCCCCTTCTCCATGGTCTAGTTCAGTAGATTGCCCTAGTGACCCCCATGAGGTCAGACCTGAGTGAGCCTCTGGGAAGTGCTTCCACATCTTTGATTCTCTTTTCCCACTGGAGAAGCCACAAGCCCGGGGTCCCCACCCTGGGGAAGTGCTGTGCGGGCCTGGAGGAGGGGTGATGCAGTCAGAGTGCATCCTTCTCAGTCTTTATGGTCCAGGGGATGCTTCAGCCTCACCTTCTGGTTCTGGGATTTTCACAGTGGTGTCTCATCTATAGCTGGATAGTTGCTAGTTGGTCTCCTTGTGAGGGGTACTGTGTTGGGGACCACCTGTGTCGCCATGTTAATGATGTCACTTATGGATTGCCTATTATTAGTGGAACTTACCCCATTTTCCACTTGAAATTTTCAGAGTGTACATCACATTCTGTTTAGAGGTTCTTAGTTATGCCGACCTTACTTGAGCTCTTATCTTTGGCCCGTGGGGGTGTTGAGGTGTTAGCTCACAGTGCAAGCTCTTATTCTCAGCTCCAGGGTAGACCTTTATTTTTTAATCATAAAATTTCTCAAACCTATAAATCATTTAAGCAATACAGACATGAATATGATAAACGTCCTTATACTTGTGTTTGGAATTAAGATTGGATAAGAGACTGGAATGGAGTAATATTGAGGTGACATCAGTCACATCCATTGCCTGGTAATAAGGAGCAGTAATTTCCCATTTTGACTCAGCTGACTTAATGTGGCACAAAAATGACTGCCCTAGGGCTTCCCTCGTGGCGCAGTGGTTAAGAATCCGCCTGCCAGTGCAGGGGACACGGGTTCGAGCCCTGGTCCAGGAAGATCCCACATGCCGTGGAGCAACTAAGCCCGTGCGCCACAATTACTGAGCCTGCACTCTTGAGCCCACGAGCCACAGCTACTGAAGCCCTTGTGCCTAGAGCCTGTGCTCTGCAACAAGAGAAGCCACCGCAATGAGAAGCCTGCACACTGCAATGAAGAGCAGCCCCCACTTGCCGCAACTAGAGAAAGCCCGCATGCAGCAATGAAGAGCCAACGCAGCCAAAAATAAAAAATAAATAAAATAAATAAATTAAAAAAAAAAGACTGCCCTAAACTAACCTCATGGTCGAATAGGAACCCTCCTCTTGGAAACTTGGCTGTGAATGGAAGAAGAAAGGGCAATACTCAGATGGGTGTGCATAGTCGAGAGTGTTTAACTTTTTTTGTTGTTATTCTTTTTCTTTTTTTTTTTTTGGCGGTATGCGGGCCTCTCACCGTTGCGGCCTCTCCTGTTGCGGAGCACAAGTTCCAGACGCGCAGGCTCAGCGGCCATGGCTCACGGGCCCAGCAGCTCCGTGGCATGTGGGATCTTCCCGGACCAAGGCACGAACCCGTGTCCCCTGCATCGGCAGGCGGACTCTCAACCACTGCGCCACCAGGGAAGCCCTGTTTTTATTCTTAATTAAAGGTGACTCTTGGGATATGCGAAAGCCAAGAAAAGGAGAGACTCTTCCAACACAACTGGGATTAAATCTGCAGATGGCAAGCAAAGCAGAGCCAGTCCCACCCTTGTTCTCCTGCTGTGCGGGGCTGATGTTCCTGGCTTTCTTTAAGGTGCCAGACGGAAACCACTCTTGGGCAACCCTGCGTGGTGACTCAGTGGCTCATTACCCCATGGCCAGCTCATGTATTTACACACTTTGTCATTCGACCTGGTGAAGTCTCCAGCACATTGGGACCTGATGGTCCATTTTCTTGGCCCCGTTGTTGACTATCAAGTGTGGAATTTAACCGAGGAGATATTTACAATGCCTTGTGAATCGTTTTCTTATATTAAAGGTAAGCATTTGTTCAAGGCAGCTGGTTATAGGGAAGGAGAGTAAAGACTTTTGCTTCCATGCTCTCTAGAGCTCCTGCAATATGCATTCCCTTAATAAAGCCAGATGCATCCTCTTGCACTTGGCTCATGCATGATCAAATTGACTCAGAGCTGTAATTGTAATATGCCAATTATTTTCTAAAGAAAAACATAAGACTGCTTTGTATGCAAGAAGATAATTTGTCTATTTCAGACATCATAGATTCTTTGCAGTGAGTATGAATGTTTATTCTCCAAGAAAGCCACTGTATTTACAAAGTTTCAGCTTTGGTATTGCTACAGAAGTTGTGGTCCAAATAAAATTTGTGAATTATTTGTCATAAATAATATTCACCTTGTACATATGTCAGTTGTATTACCATTGGATCATGTGAACTGTATATGACTGGATAGTTTTATAACCCATAAGCAGGGGCTGGCCCACTGGCACATGTCAGCTTGTGTAAAATTGGCAGTTAGAGAGCTTCATAAAGAAAGAGATAAAACTGATTCAGGCTTTAAAATATGACACTACTCATTGGCTCCTTTAAGTACCACTTATGAGCTCCCTAGTTTTGAAATAAAAGGGAATCTCCCTTTTTAAACTAAATGATTTATTTATTTTATTTAAAATACTTCTAAGTTTTTGGGAAAAAAGGGGAAAAATTACTTATAAATTCACCCATCCTAAAGAGAGGAAACTGCTAACATTTTTGTTTTTCATAGAGTTTGATAGTATGATTGGAAGTAAAATGTCTTGTATTAGAGGAGGGTATTGTATTTGGTTAAAACACATGTATAAAACGTAAGTGGTAGGTTGAATCAGGTTTAGGAATGTGGGGAAATGTTCTGTGTGTGGTGGTACAGGAAAATGGCGTGTGTTAAGAAAGTGACACATGAGGAGAAACATAAGGAGGAAGAGACTGCACAATGTTTACATTTTTGAGACTAGAAAGGATTGAGCCAGTAACTCATTTTGGAGTTCAACTAAATGAAGCAGAGGTCTAGGTAAGATGAAACCCAGCAGGGGCAACTCCTTTTGCCCCAGTTATGGGCTCCTCTAGGACAATAATAATACAATGAAAAATGCCACATGCATTTGAAGTAAGCAGTAATTGGGGCAAAGGCATGTGTGGTCTAGAAAGTTCCACCTGGGGGAAGGCCAAGGAAGAAGAGAGAGCAGTTTTCTCAGTAGGAAGAGGAGATCACGAGGGGAATGGACTTGGGTTCTAAGTAAAATCCAAGAGTTTACAGACCCCACAGATTTGAGGAGGCAAATTAGTGCAGTGTTTAAAGGTGTAGACTCCAAGTTCAGACTGGTAAGAAGCCTAGCCTTTTAGTTTCCTTGATAGTAAAATGGGAACGGTAATAGTTGGGGTGATGACTGTGAGAATTAAAGGATGTACAATGCTAAAAACAGCACTTGATCCAAGGAAGAGTAACAGTAAATATTAGCTATTATCATCCCCCAATGACTCAGTCATAATCAGTGTAGACAAACTGAAGGTGTTGGAGCTACATTGCTTCCTTTGGCTTTTGCTTCATGGAAGACACTTGAGGATTAAGCATGATCAAATGGATTGTCCTAGTGGGTTTTATGGAATGGTTTGGCTTACTAATAGTCTTGATGACTTTTTTCTGCTTCAAGAATTTTTTTTTTTTTTGCTGTTCTTTCTGACTCAAGGGTTAGGAAAGTGAGATGAGAGACCATATTTGTATATTTTAACATACACGTGATTTGATTCTTGATTTTTTACTTAATATTAAGACACGTGATTTGTCTCAATTTTTAAATTAATATTATAATAAGCATTCTCCACTTCCAGACATTTTTATAATGTTAATAATGTTAATTTATCCAGCTCAACATTCCACCAATGGCGTTGCTAATAATTACGATTTTAAAATTTGGCAATACCTGTGATGGCTTTCAGTATACTAGCATGCCTTACCATAGCATACCAGTGGTTATGAAAGATACTTTGGACCTAATAATTTCTAAGGGTTTGCAGTCACTTCTCTGGCTTGTATTGTGTTTGTTGGAAGAAATTAAATAATAATGAACAAATAGCCCCAACATTTTACGAAGAAAGGGAGATTGTTCTCCTGTGAAGATTGATTTATTTTAAAATCAACAAAAAGAGGGCAAGACCTTCTGAAACAACATTTTCCCCAAAGTCCTAGAATGTTAACTGAATACAAAAATCTCGAACACGTTTTTGAATAAAATAACAGCTATACATAAATCATGGATGTTTACGTTAAAGAGTGTTGTAACAGGGAAGAGCCAAATCTGACTACACGTTGGATCTGTTTCTTTTACTTTACCCTTTGCTTTCTGCTGCTTTTGTTCACTAAAAGGATACGTCTGCACATAATGGCCTGCCTCGGGGAACCCTGCCCCTCTGCCTGAATGTTGAAGGCAAACATCCGGACCCTGTTCCACCTGTGGATGGCTGCAAGAAAGAAAAAACTAACACATCCCCTCCCCGAGGCTGGCCATTCTAGGGGATATTTGCAAATCTTATGGCCTTTTTACTTTACTTCCTCATCTCCTCCCCCTCTCTGTGCTATAAAAGAAACTGGCATCCAAACCCCGATAAGATGGTTATTTTGAGACTTTAGTCTGCCATCTTCTCCGTCTGCCGGCTTTCCGAATAAAGTCATATTCCTTTGCCTCAGCACCTCGTCTCTGATTCATTGGCCTGTTGTGCAGCGAGCAGAGCGAGCTGGGACTCCTTAACAGTGTGACTTATAAGAGGGCAGAGTAGGAAGACCCTGAGCTCACCTCCTCCCATGGGCACACTAAAATTACAAATATTTACAGAGCAACTATTGAGCAGAAAGACCAGCAGACTAGTGGAAAAGATCTTCTACATCTAAATATATAAAGAAGGAATCACAACAAGATAGGTAGGAGGGGTAGAGTCACGGTACAGTCAAGACTCACACCCCCAGGTGGGCGGCCCACAAACGGGAGGAATGCAGAGTTTCTCCCCAGGAGTGAGGGGTCTGAGCCCCACATTGATCTCCGCAGTCCAGGCATCCTGTGCGGGGAAGATGAGCCCCCAGAACGTTTGGCGATGAAGGCCAGTGGGACTTGCTTTTGGGAGAGCCAGAGGGCTGGGGGTAATAGACTCTACCCTTAAAGGGCACACAAAATATTGCAAGCTCCGGGACCCACGGCAGAAGCAACAATGTGAGAGGAGCCGGGGTCAGACTCACCTACTGATCTTAGCCTCCTGGAGGGGCTGGAGGGGACTGGAGCTCCCCTTGGGGCCATAGACGCTGGGGGCAGCCACATGGGGGAGCTCTTTCTACCACAAGGATGCTGGTACTGACAAGCACTATTTTGGAATCCTGCCTCCAGCTTATTAGTGCAGGCACCGCCCACCCACCAGCCTGTCAGCACCAGTGCTGAAAATCCAGACAAAATCCATTAGGAAACACTTAAATGGCATACATACATAAATATACCACACACACACAGAGGAATATTACTCAGCCATCAAAAGAATGAAATCCCGTCCTTGGTGACAACATAGATGGACCTAGAGGGTATTATGCTAAGTCAAACAAGTCAGAGAGAGACAAATACTGTATGATTTCACTTGGATGTGGAATCTAGAAAACAAAACAAATGAACAAACACAATCAAACAGAAACAGAGTCATAGATACAGAAAACAAACAGGTAGATGCCAGAGGGGAGAGGGGTGGAGGAAGGAAAGAAATAGGTGAGGGAGATTAAGGGTACAAACTTTCAGTTACAAAGTGAATGAGTCATGGGTATGAAATGTACAGTGTGGGAAATACAGTCAGTAACTATGTGACACTTTTGTATGGTGACATATCGTAACTAGACTTACCCGGTGAACATTTTGAAATGTATAGAGATTTCAAGTCACTATGTTGTATAACAGGAACTAACGTAGTGTTGTAGGTCGATTATACTTCAGAAACAAACAAACAAAGTCATAGAAAAAGAGATCAGATTTGTGGGGGGTATGGGGGAACTGGATGAAGGTGGTCAAATGGTACAAACCTCCAGTTACAGGACAAATAAATACTGGGGTGTAATGTGCAATGTGACAAATACAGGTAACACTGCTGTATGTTGTATATGAAAGTTGTTGAGGGACTAAATCCTAAGCATTCTTATCACAAGGAAAAATATTTTTTCTGTTTCTTTAATATGAGGTGATGAATGGTCACTAAACATTTTGATAATCATTTTGTGATGTATGTAAATCAAATCAGGTCCTATACACCTTAAACTTATACAGTGCTATGTGTGAATTATGACTCAGTAAAACTTGAAGAAAAAAATATAGTGTGATTTACCCTGTGTTGAAGGGTACATGGTGCATAAAATAGAGTCACTAAAGAATCATACTTGCTTTGCCCATGCCACCATCTTGGGTTGAAAATACATATCCTGAAGAAACTCTGGAGAATCAACACATTACATTTGATGCTTTTAATGTCACTGTTGAAGATTTTAATTTTTTTCTAATGACAAAAGTTATAAATCCTCAGTATGTAAAATTTGAAAAAATACAGAGAAGCACAACAAGAAAGCATCACTAACTCATTACTCAGAGATAATTTCTGTTAACATGTTAGCAAATTTTCTTAGGTGTTGAGTCTAAATTTCCCTGGGATTGCAGAAATAGATGATGTTAAGGATAAAGAATTATTAATAAGTCAGAAAACTAAACTTTTCTGTATATAGTATCACTGTGTATATACTATCACTTTGGAGACCAACATCTGACCCAGAGGTAACAAGGAAGCATGCTTGTGAGGAGTAAGTGTGGCCTCAAGGAGAGCTGCTGAGTGGACAGGCCTGTACCCTGTGGAAGCTGACTGTGTCCCAAATGAGGACCCCTAGAGAAACATGCAGTGCACACAGATGTCAAGGTCAGGACAGAGAGCCTTTGAGGCCTGGCATCTGACAAAAGGCTGACCTTCCTGACCCACTCACAAAACCCAGGCCCCAGAGTTCTGACCCATCCACATGGGACCATTCACCACTGCATTATGGCAGAGAAGGTGCTTTCTAAGCATCTGTTGAATGTGTGAGCAAAATAGGTAGAGTGATCAGGACCAAAATGGCCTTTTCCAGACTCTCTTCTACTCATAAATGGCCTTTAATCAGCCTGTGATTGTTATTATGACTATAAATTAAAAAGACTCGCTATAACAGGCGGGTTTTGTTTTCCCTGAAAACACATCTCCTTGGCTCTAGCAAAACTCTCAGAACCAGGAACTCTGAACACGGTAGAACTTGGCACTGAGTTGCCAATTAGAAAATGATTAGTCATGGATGACCTTCATGCTGGAGAAGTAATTTAATAATAGTATGCTCTGGCTGGGGGCTATTTGCTATAATCCAAGTAAAGCATTTTTACAACTGAGTGGCAATATCCCAAATTCATCCTGGAACCCTCTTTCCATGGAGGTCTAAAGGGTAAAATTCCTAACTAAAATTTTTATAAGACCCTCCATGAGGTTTCTTTCACTGACAGTTGCAAAATTTATGAATTTTTATGAATCCATCCAGTTAAAGAAATAAAGTGTCTCTTAAATATATTCTAATTTCCTTCCATTTTCATTCCACTTGGAAGTGGTCTGTTGATGAAGGCCAGATAATAAGGCCCACAACTTTCCTATGATTTTGCAAAGCACGTGAAAAAAACTCCTTTTGAAAGTAACTTACTAATTATTTTGTAAACTAGGGCAATTTGTTTCCTAGAGATTAAGAAAATACAATAAATAGGAAAACATGGGGTCCTAATAAAGTGAGTAGCCTGAATAAAACATATGAGGGTCAGATCTATAAGCTGTTGTAGCCAGTTATGAGATAAGAATTTGGGAGTTCTAGGGACTTCCCTGGCGGTCCAGTGGTTAAGACTTCCCCTTCCAATGCAGGGGGGGTGCGGGTTCAATCCCTGGTCAGGCAGCTAAGGTCCCACATACCTCGTGGCCAAAAAATAAAAAAACAGAAGCAATATTGTAAGAAATTCAATAAAGCCTTTAAAAAAAAAAGTCAATTGTATTAAAAAAAAAAAAGACTTTGGGAGTTCCATCATCAACAGTGATGAGAGAAGAGCTTGATACCATACCCAGGCAGGCACACTTGTTATGTTTCATCTGTATCATAGGAGTTGTTAGCTCTTCTTTTTGTCTCACCAGAAGCATCAGCCCATTGTCTTGCTAATTATTTTCAAGGTTCTCCTGGTCCTCTATGGGAATTACAAGTAGAATTCCAGATACACACACACCTGGGAGCCAATGTAAGTTAATGAGATCCACACTCAGCAGGAAACACGAAAGGGGGTGATAAGGAATGGAATTGTGCACTGGAATTTAGTCTTCTGTGTGTCCCTCCTCATAATCCAGGCTGCTCTCATGACTCCCAGGTGTTTATCCCTGTTTAGACCTCACACAACTGTCTGACCCTCTTGTCAATGCCTGATAACTCGAAGATTTGGTTGTTAGAACTGCCACCGATTCAGGGCCCTGCCTTTGGACTATATTCCATAAAAGCCGGGCCTTTGAGAAATAAAACCTTGCCTAACAAGGCTATCTTTGTAGATTTGTGACAAGGGAAGCCCCAGGTAGGGCCAGAATAGGTCCACCCGTCACAGAGCAGTGCAGCGGTTAGAAAGAAACGAGGGAGCGGTTAGAAAGAAACGAGGGCTCTGGAGTCAGACGTGAAGTTGAATTTGGGCTAAGACGCTTTCTGTGACACTGTTCTCTGTGCTGCTGATTTCTAGTCTATAAAATGAGGTGTCTACCTCAGCTGGTTGGTGGGGGGGGATTAAGGGGAATAATGCATGTGATGCTCTGACTCAGAGATGATGGAGTCTTTCAGGACATTGTTACTAACTGTTGCAGGTTCCACTTCAGCCCAGTCTTGGGTTGGAGGCCTCATCACCCCAACCTCACCCTTCTAGGCCTTAGTAACTGAAGGACTCGGTACCCAGACCTGTCTGACACTGGACATTGGCTGTCTCAAAACCAGGGTCAGGAAACCATTGCTTCGAAACTTCCTATCCAAATAGAAACAAAGTCATGAGGATGGAAACATATAGAAGATATGTTTGTAAATGTGAGTTGTAGCATGAAGAAAAAAAATACACATACACACATAAATGAGGACATTCCATGAAAGTAGTAAAAAATCAGGTCAGTCACTGGTTCCATTGCCACATGAGTCCCTTGTATTTTTACAAAGAGCTGTCTGTTCCTCAGACTTCCCCCAAGAACTGAAGGCTTTGTACCTTAGAGCCATTGGGTCACCTTGTAGTCACCTTGCTCTGTTGTGGATTTATGCCTGAATGATTTGGAGGCATTCCAAGAAAGATCATCTATCCAGCTGTGGTCATTTTTCCAAAGTCTCTAGGCAAAAATGGGGAGATCAATTGTGGGAATAACTTTTAGCATATGGTTTATTCATCTCTCTTATCTGTGAATATTGGTAATTCTGGACAGGGGTTCTTCACCAGGGGTCCCCAGGTCCATAAATAGAAATCAGGGAGGTCTTTGAACTTGGATTGAACAAAGTCTTTATTTTCCTGACTGATATTTATCATTTCCCTCCAATTTAAAGCTTGGAAATGATCCATAGCACTATTAGCAGTATTTGTGATTTTGTCACTAACAGAAGTCACAGGTATTTTCATACCACATTTTAGTTGTTGCAGCTCACAAAATATAATGTATGCCCTTCGCCACTTCAAAATTAGGATAGTTATGTATTAAGGTAGTTAGCTATTTAATTTATTAAATAGATAGTTATTTGCTGCATTTATTAAGGTAGCTGGTTATTAAATGTATTCATAAGAAAACACATTCTTGTAAGAAATGCGTAATCACAATCTAATCATAAGAAACACCAGATAAACCCAAATTAAGGGACATTCTAAAAATAACTAACAAGTATTCTTCAAAAGTGTCAAGGTCACAAAAGACTAGGGAGACACAACAGCTACATACAATGTGGGACCCTGGATTGGATCCTGGAACAGTAAAAGGACATTGATGGAAAAACCAGTGAAATCCAAATACAGTGCACAGTTAAGTTCAGAGAATGGCACCAATGTTAATTTCTTAGTTTTGATAGATGTACCACAGTTACCTAAGATGTGAACATTGGGGGAATCTGAGTGAAGTGTGTATTGAATGTACTCTACTATTTTTGCAACATTCTGTAAGTCTAAAGTTATTTCAAAAGAAAAGTTTAGAAAGAATTCCATTTGGGAACTGAAGAACAAATAAAGAACCACATATATTACTCTATCAAATTTGTTTTTATAACATTTTGACAAAAGTATTTAAAATAATTCTTTTCCTTTGAAATCCTGTGTACTGTATTTTATGATTTAAAATATTATCCTGAGAAACAGCCCACTGACTCGCTCAGACAGCCAGAGGGATCATGGTGCAAAAAGATGAAGAATCACTGATTTAAGGCAATTGAAAGCTACAGATACCAAATGCCAAAGTGATTGGATTAAAATCTATGGGCGGGACTTCCCTGGTGGTCCAGTGGTTAAGAATCAATCTTGCAATGCAGAGGACGTCGGTTCGATCCCTGGTTGGGGAACTAAGATCCCACATGCTGCAGCACAACTAAGCCCACGTGCCGCAACTACTGAGCTTGCATGCCACAACTAGAGAGCCCGCACGCCACAACTACAGAACCCATGTGCTCTGGAGCCTGCGCACCACAACTAGAGAGAAGCCCACACGCTGCAATGAAAGATCCTGCATGCTGCAACTAAGACCCAACACAGCGAAAAAAAAAAATCTATGGGAAACAGGTAGCCAGAGGAACCTCTTCACTTTGGCTTTGGTTTTGAATGAGTTGGCCTGAATCCAAGGTATTTTCTTTTTCTTCTCTTTTCTTTTTTTTTTTTTTTTTTTTTTGCGGTACGCGGGCCTCTCACCATTGTGGCCTCTCCCGTCGCGGAGCGCAGGCTCAGCGGCCATGGCTCACGGGCCCAGCCGCTCTGCGGCATGTGGGATCCTCCCGGACCGGGGCACGAACCCGTGTCCCCTGCATCGGCAGGTGGACTGTCAACCACTGCGCCACCAGGGAAGCCCTCTTTTTCTTAAATTAATTTATTTATTGGCTGTGTTGGGTCTTTGTTGCTGTGTGCGGGCTTTCTCTAGTTGCGGCGAGCAGGGGCTACTCTTCGTTGTGGTGCACGGTTTTCTCATTGTCGTGGCTTCTCTTGTTGCAGAGCACGGGCTCTAGGCGTGCGGGATTCAGTAGCTGTGGCACGCGGGCTCAGTAGTTGTGGTGCATAGGCTTAGTTGCTCTGCGGCACATGGGATCTTCCCGGGCCAAGGATCTATCCTGTGTCCCCTGCACTGGCAGGTGGATTCTTTTTTTGTTTTTTGCTGTACGCGGGCCTCTCACTGCCGTGGCCTCTCCCGTTGCGGAGCACAGGCTCCGGACGCGCAGTCTCAGCGGCCATGGCCCACGGGTCCAGCTGCTCCACGGCATGTGGGATCCTCCCGGACCGGGGCACGAACCCGCGTCCCCTGAATCGGCAGGCGGACTCCCAACCACTGCGCCATCAGGGAAGCCCAAGCAGGTGAATTCTTAACCACTGCACCACCAGGGAAGCCCCAAGGTATTTTCTTTAGTGTCCTTCAGTTCCCTTCTACAGATGTGTCGTGGAGGGAAGCTGACTTTGAATGACAGGCAAGACCAACACACTGAGGGCTTCTGGCCGTGAGCCGCACACCCATTCACTGGACACTCACATCCTCGTCCCAACACGGCACTGCAGAAGGCTCATTTTTCTCTGTCATCCCACATTTGTTTTGAGCTTGGGTCAGGGTTTAAATTATTAATCACTTCCTGGGATATTTGTTTCTCAAATCGGTTTCCACACCACTTTAACTTGTACGCACAGGCTTTATCCTTCTGCCGTGCAGTTATGTAAAAACAACCTTGTAGATGTTACCGGCCACCTCTGCAGGTGCTGGTGTTGGAGCCAGATCTACAGAGGAAACTAATTGGAAACATGTCAAGATGCTTTTTAGAATAGGTATTTATTCAAAAGACTGCATAACACAAGAGGCAGAGAGGAGAAAAGAGCAGTGCCAAGGAAGAAAGGTGGGTTGAGGAATGTGGCTGCATTAAGTCTGCCCCACAGTAAGGGATGGGCATCTTAAATAAATATGGGTACCAAACCTACACCCTTTCCTTCCCTGTTCTGAACTAAAGAGACCACTGAGCCCTTACTGGAATGAACTTCAGTGGCTTAAAATGGAAACATGGGTTTCAAACAGTGTGGAAACTCTCTTTAGAAATAATCTAATAAAATTAAATGGAAAAGTACAGGCTGTTGGCTTTACAGTACTGAACGATGGTTTGGCCAACGTGTACAGAAGCAGAGCAATATTAAAACACTGCTGTCAAGTGATGCGGGTCCATCCACAACCCCTCCCCATTTAGTAAACACCTCCATTCAGCCTTCCAGAGTGGGGATACCTGCAGAACTGTGCCGTGTTTGGCCAGATAAATGCTTTGATGCTGCAGCTGTAGGGACCATTCCTATCTGTGAGAACTAGTGAGGTTGGTACAGATTCAGAACTGAGAACGGCCTAAGGGAAGTCTTAAAAGCAGAACTGAATTTAAACGTCCAATGAGGGCTTGGAAACTTACATGCCATGGGGCTTTAGGATCTGTCTTTGTGCTTTCTCTGTTGAATAGAATTAAAAACAAGGCAAGTGTATCTTGCATGTCCTCCAAGGAACTCTTGAACTACTGAATAGAAGTTTAGGTGGATCACTTACGATGTGCCAGACAGTGAGTTAAATGCTTTACAGGTATTATCTCCTTTAATTCTTGCTGTATTCTTAGGAATTGGGTATCATCGGTTCCATTTTACAGAAATGCACTAGTTCTTTGTGGAATAGGGTTTGTATTTAGTGCCAAGCCACAGCTTCCTAGCCCCTGTCTTCAGCTTGGCATTCTAAGTCATGATCTGGTTGGAAATCATGAGTTTCCTTTAAAAGCAATCCATGTTACTTTCCCTTAAGAAAATAGTCACATAACTGTCTTGAGAGAGGAGGTGCCATAAAACACATTATGTTTAAAAAAACCCACAACCCCCCCCCCACACATTACGTTTAAAAGTGTAGGATTTATTTGTTTTAGTTGTACAAATTTGTGGTAAAAAATCTTTTAGATGAATACATTACAGATAAGAGTTAAAGAACCTGCCAGTTTATGACGGTGAGTGTGAAAGTAATTCCAGGCGAGACAGGAAGATTTTAATTGAAAAAGAGTACATATCTGAATTAACTAACAAGGGGCCATGAACTTTAAAAATGGTGCCATTTTGAAATGCTGGTGCTGGACAGGTGTCATTGTAACGGGATGGGAGATGAAGCACCTACCTGAGAATTCCCGCCAACTCTGGAATCAGTAGACGGTAGTGGTTGGTTGGGAAGCCCCATTAAGGGCGGCAGATGCTGGCACTGTTTTAGGAAGCTTCCCTTGGGGGCCAGCTCAGGGTAACAGATAGAGGGCTGAAAAGGGGGACCTTCAAACCGAAGGTCAGGTGGGCTTTCAGGTCTGGAGGCATCAAGAGCCCTGGTAGGATGACCATAAAGCTTAGCTCTCCTGCCCTCCTCTGCTCAGGGTAACCCTTTAAGGTAGTGGTTAACAGCATGGGATTTACAGTTTAAAGGACTGTGTTCAGATCTCTGCTGTGCCACTTCGTAGCTGTGTGATGTTTGGCAAGTCACTTCACCTCTCTGATTCTTAATTTATTCATTATAAAACAGGATTTTTATACTACCTCCTATAGAGTCCCATGAAGTTTAATTAGTTATGTAAGGAACTTGGCAGATTTCCTGGTGCTGGAGCTAAAGGAACAGAACAAATTCATAAGAGTTAGACAGATACACAAATGGACAAAATGTCAGTGTGTCAATTCCATGGGAGTCGGGTTAACACAAAAATGTGTAAAATATCATTAGTATATTTTCTCATTAAGTATTTTATGCTCTACTTGACTATAGTGAATGGAAAAAATATCAAGTGAAAGAACTTGCACAAGTTCACAAGTAGACTTCTCCCATAAAGTCTAAAGTTCCTCAACATACATTTAGGAAAACAGAACGCTTGAGGTTGAAGAGAAATATAACATCCACTACCTTCAAGGAAATTACAACCTAGGGCTAAACCTATACTAGCTAGGACAGAAGATGCTTTCTTCAAAATACTTGTATGACATTAGGTTTACCTTTACATTTTTATTCTCTAGAATGATTCTTTTTTCTTTAGGTTCATTTAGCAATTTTAATGCATTTTTATGGAATAAAACATTTGTTTATTTATTATTACTGAACAATACATTTCCCAGGAAAGGCTAGCCTGACAAAACTTTCATGCATACCTGAAAGACTGGCTGATTGGTTGTGACCCCATTAGTTTGAATCAGTGATACCCATTCATTATTCAACAGACATTTATTGTGCACCTACTATGTTCCAGGCACTTTGCAGATGCACAGAGTAAAGAGGTGAGACAGGGCAACCCTCCTGTCATGAAACACACATACCAGTGGGCGATGTGGAGCAGGGCTAACAGCAAGCAGCCACCAGGTGTGTAATGTCATCCGACCTCCCCCCATCCCCCATGGGACACCCCCACCCCCCGAGATTGGTGCTACTACACACCCTTCTTACAGAGGGGCACAGAGAGGTAGAGCAACGTGCCCAGGATCCTGCAGCTAGAAAGTGGCAGGGCTGGAATTAGAACCGGGGGTCTAGTTGTAGAGTCCAGACTCAACCATCGGGCTATGCCACCCCTTTAAAGAAGAAAAGCAACTGGTAAACAAGTAAACATAAAAAAGAGAGTTTCAGAGACTGATAGTGCCATGAAGTGATAACCATTATGAAGAAATTAAACTGGACGTTAATAGGAGAGGTTAGTGGTGATTTCTTTGCGGGGCATGTTTGCACTGAACTCGGGGAGGAGCATGAACCAGTCGTGGCCTGATCAGCTGGGGGTGCCAGCAGAGGGGCGTTGGGGCAACGGAGCAGAAACAGCAGTGAGGCGAAGGCTCCAAGGAGGGGGTAGGGTTATGGCATCCCAGAAGGCCAGAGCGGCTAGAGCACTAGAACAGAGGTCAGGTGGGGCCCGAGAGCTAAACAGGGACCCGAAGTTCATTCCCAGAGCTGTGTGAGCCCTTTCACAGGTCGGGAATGCTACTCAACACTAACTACAGAGATAAGACCCTGGCGCGACTTTGTCTTGTGAAGAAGAAGCCATCCTATTCTTGGTACTTTTGACATAGACGCACCCTCAGAGGAGCAGGTCCTTCTTGCTGCGTACATCACAGATGTCACCTGACCACAAATCTTCTGCCCTCGAGACTCGCTGCCACCAGCCAACTGGCCAAGCCTCTGCTGCTTGCTCCACGGGACAGGGAGCATGTGATTCTCCCTCATCATTCTAGTCTCTGCACCTGGAAATACGTGCTGAGAGGCAAGGAAAGCATACTGGAGAAATAGAATTAATATGATAGAAGAGAATCATTATAAGGTACTGGTGCACACAATCCTGGAGGCTGAGAAGTCCCAAGGTCTGCCCTACGCAAGGTGGAGACCCAGGAAGGGTGGTAGTTCTAAGGCTTGAGAACTGCAGACCTGATGGTGTAGGTTTGAGTCTGAGCCTAAAGACCTGGGAAGCAAGAGGGCGGGAAGCAGGAGAATTCAACCTTCCTCCCCCTTTCTGTTCTATTCAGTCCCTCAACAGATCCATGATGCCCTCGCCACCCCGACTTGGGGGTGAGGGGGTGCATCCACTTCACTCAAACTACCGATTCAAATGCTAATCTCTTCCAGAAACACCCTCATAGACACACCCAGAATTAACGTTTAACCAGCTCTCTGGGTACCCATCCCAGAAGGGGAGCAGGCAGTACCCCCGTCTCCATTATTTGCTCTGTTAGCTTCACTGTGCTTTATGGGGAGCAGGCAGTACCCCCGTCTCCATTATTTGCTCTGTTAGCTTCGCTGTGCTTTATGGGGAGCAGGCAGTACCCCCGTCTCCATTATTTGCTCTGTTAGCTTCACTGTGCTTTATGGGGAGCAGGCAGTACCCCCGTCTCCATTATTTGCTCTGTTAGCTTTGCTGTGCTTTATGGGGAGCAGGCAGTACCCCCGTCTCCATTATTTGCTCTGTTAGCTTCACTGTGCTTTATGGGGAGCAGGCAGTACCCCTGTCTCCATTATTTGCTCTGTTAGCTTCGCTGTGCTTTATGGGGAGCAGGCAGTACCCCCGTCTCCATTATTTGCTCTGTTAGCTTCACTGTGCTTTATGGAAACTCCCTGTCCAGTCCTTCCTCCCCACAGTCTACAGCAGAAGAAAGCTAGAGTTGACAGAATCTCTTTGCCTTTTATCTCTGCTGCCTTTATGCCTGAATTCCAAGGAAGCTGATCTTTCCTGTGTTTACTGCTTTGTGCAGCCACTAAAGAAAGATGAGCAATTGTCTCTCTCTACCAACATTTCCAAAATGTGCTTGGTTGGAGATCTCATTTGCATGACAAAGATGCCCCATTAATGAGCCAGTGGCCTGGTGGGACAGGCGGGCTTTGGGGCACATCCAAAGGGACTCTATGAAACTAGAGAATTGCTTATTACGTACGATGCCCCCTCCAGACAGCCACACTCAGACTGTGGGACAGCTTCCCTGGAGTCTGCGTTCTTTGTCCTTTGGAGGATCTGGAAGATAGCAGGGATCAGTGAGAACTGTGCAGGCTCCCAGCTCTGCTCACGGGTCTTGGAGGCCATGCCTTCGAGGTGGTAGTGGGCTAACTCTTATTCAGAAGACTCACCTCTACTATAATTGTTTTCTTCCTGATATTCTGCTTTATAGATCAGTCATGTGACCTTTTGAGGCCACAGGGTTTTCACTGTTGAATAGTTCTTCAGAATAACTCACGCGTTCTGAGTGTGTGCTGAGTGCCAGGCACCGTTCCAGCGTTCTCGTGGGTTATTTCGTGTAACACCAATGGCTGCCCTTGAGCTACGGGTGATTATCGTACCCATCTTACAGATGAGGACGCTGACCCTAACCACATCTGAAGTCCACCAAGGTGGACAGAAATGCTCTCCTTGCTGGGCTCCCTGAGCCGTGTGGGAAACAGAATTCCTGTCTTTTCAGGATGCCACTGCTGTCTCCCACTGTCCCTTCCCCTCTCCTCTCTCCTAACAGATCCTGGATTTGCTCAAAGTGACAATGCTAGGGGACCGGGGATTGGCTCCATTTTTATACACACAGGATTTGTGGGAAGACAGGTGCGAGGGTTTTCTCTCTGCAGTTCTCCAATCACTTTTCCCCTTTTCCTGAGGGTGTGTCTTCATCTTTTCCATGCATAAGAGCATCTTTCTCCTTCTCTCTGGTCTCCCCAGAGCCATAATCGATGCTCTTTCTTTATTTCGATTAAAAAAATCCCCATCCCAGTAGTATTTTTTTTGTTTGAGTCTCCCTCAGATAGGTCCATGAAAAAGGGCAAAGAGCCCAGATTCTATTTGGGGAAATCTTGATCTATGTGTTAATTACGCACCTCAGTTTTAACAGTGTGTTACTTTGGTTGCAGACCCAGCCTAAGCCAGATCCAAGTGGGTTGTACAACCAAACCCTGGGAAGGACAGTGACCAGTGATGGGGTTCAGGATACTCTACCCACAAATACGGCACCTTGGCGTGTTGAAAATTTTAAGCTAAAGGAGTCTGAGAAAACAGCAGAACTACCTTCTCCCCTGAAAAAGGTCATAAAATCCTCATGTGATGGATGCCCTCCTTATGCCCATAGGAAAGAGAATCTTTGTCTCCGAAGACAAAGAGACACCAAGAAGAATCTAAGCAAACAGGACATGCTAAGTCTCCCCTGTTTACTAGCCTTCTTCCTACCCCTTAGCCTGTCATGTTCCTCCATGACCGTCTGCTCTTCCTCAAACCCAGCATAAAAATACCCAGTTCTGTTTCTTTGGGCCTTCCTTTCCTTATGAAGGCGCCCATGTCAGGTAAAACTTAACGAAATGTGTATCCTTTTCTCCTGTTCATCTGTCTCTGGCAGTCTACTTTTCAGACCGAGTCAGGCACCCTACAAGGGTCCAGGAAAACCTTTGCTTCCCTCCACAGGGTGAACCCACTGCTTGGGAGCCCTGAATGGTGCTCGGTCTGTGCTTGACTTTCATGTCTGTTTCTCTGTGATAGTTTCATTTCTCTCCCATGAGAAGGAAAGCATGGCTGATGGCATCTCCAAAGCTTTGTATTTAACAACTTCACAGAGGGGCTTACAATCCCCCGCTTTTCTCCCTCTGGGAGGATTCGTTGGGCCAAGCAAAGACCCAGAGTAATAACATGATGGCCCAGAGTTGCCATGGGGATCACGGGGCTCTGAAGAGAAGGGTTGGGCAGATGGAGCCCTAGATGTCCAAGACAGTTCATCGTCCTCATTAACGTCCCAGTACAGCCTCTAAGGTAAGCACATTATTGGACTTAACTGAGAATTAAATTATTTCTGACTTTTGAGCAGTTGCTTATTGCCTTCTGTTTTGATGTTAGTTTCTGCCAAGAAGACTCCAAGCCCTCCTGCTACCCTACTCCCTGCATGTGTTCCTTTCCCATGTCCCCCCACCAAGTACCTCCCTGGATTGTACGAGTTCAGGCTGTCCTACCTTGCCTTCTCTAAAGACACATTATTAGCTCCCACCTTTTACTTCTTTCTCACTTCCTGCTTGTACCTCCTAATTAGCACCTTTTCTATAATTTATTGAGCCAGAACATAATGCTGACAGCATGCTGCCTCGCTACCTGGCTATTTTATTCTACATTCTTTGGTTCCCAACTAGATTTTGGGTCCCTATTGGCAGGGACCTTGTCTTGTGCTTCCTTCTGCTGTACTTCATGTCATAATGTCAAACGTACCAGTTAGGTTTGCATGGCAAACCACCTTAAAACTTAAGCTCCACCATAGGAGCTTAAAATAACAGCCATTGACTTAGCTTGTGCTTCTGTGAATTGACGACGTGAGCTAGGCTTGGCGGCACTGTTGTGCTGGCCTTGTCTGGGCTTACTCACACATCTGTGCTCAGTGTCGCGTCATGTCCGCGGCGCTGCTTCTGGAGTTGGCTGGTTGTTGGCTGAGATGAAGGGATTGATTGGCTGCACGGTTCTCAGCAGCCAGCACACGAGCCCAGCTCCTTCACATAGTGACAGCAGATTTCCAGGAACAGCGAGAGAGGAAAGGCTCGGTGTGCAAACACTCCTCTTGTCGCCTTTGCTTTTGTCCCATTGACCAGAGCAAGTCACACGGCCAAGGTCAGAGCCAGGGTCAAAGGAGAGCAACAACATGGATACAGGAAGGAGAAGTTTTGCTGATTGCATAAGGTATATTCAAAGTCTCAGTAGACATATACATATCTGCCCAGTTAAATTGTATATTTTCTTTTAAAAATCTAGCTCTTAAAAAATTAGTAGAGATGATTTACTTGAAATCATATTACCTCTGTAGTCATGTTCTATTTTTTTTTAATTGGCCTTTTTAAAAAAAAATAATTAATTAATTAATTTATTTATGGCTGTGTTGGGTCTTTGTTGCTGTGCACGGGGTTTCTCTAGTTGCGGTGAGCGGGGGCTACTCTTCATTGCAGTGTGCCGGCTTCTCACTGCGGTGGCTTCTCTTGTTGCGGAGCACAGGCTCTAGGAGTGTGGGCTTCAGTAGCTGCGGCACACAGGCTCAGTAGTTGTGGCTCACGGGCTCTAGAGCGCAGGCTCAGTAGTTGTGGCGCACGGGCTTAGTTGCTCCGTGGCATGTGGGATCTTCCCGGACCAGGGCTCGAACCCGCGTCCCCTGCATTGGCAGGCGGATTCTTAACCACTGCGCCACCAGGGAAGCCCTAATTGGCCTTTTTTATACGACATTTTCTCACCTTCTCTCTCTCTCTCTCATTTCTCCTTTGATCCTTTCATTGACTGGATGGAATATATTTATCACTCTGAAGTTGGATCCTGCACTTTAGGGCTTTGTGTGTGTGTGTGTGTGTGTGTGTGTGTGTGTGTGTGTACGTGAATATATGCATGTGTACGGTAAATAGGGAAATATTTCTCCTTTGCCCAGTTTTAATGTCCTATAATCCAATGTCACATTCTTCAAACATGTGTCAAGTTAGAATGGGAACAAACTGAATACATACATGAATTCCACATGTGCTAATTTTCTCAATGTTCTGTGCTAGGAAAAGCAACAATACCAAAGCTGGTTGGACAGAGCATTCATTCCTTAGGTATAAGTTCTGTGCCTCCTTTGAAGCAGACTCTGGAAAACAACTTTGAGGCAGTGATGCTGTAATGGTGACAAACAACCATGGTCCATTGAACTTCCGATTCAGCAACCTTTACCTTCATGGGTGAAGTTCACTCCTACCAGAGAAGGTCCAAGCATGTCAACTAACATTTCAGGTCAACAAAGTACTTCAACTATTTTGACCAATGGTTACTCAATATACATTTTGCTCACTCCACTGAATGGCCCCCTGTAGAGAAATGTGTGGCACATCAAGAAAATTATTCAGACCTTTTATTTGGAGGAGTTTATCAAATTTTAGAACTTTTGAAGCAGAAGGCCAAAATAGTATAATAGGTTAAGAGACTGCCTTGAGGTCTAATCCCCATAATAAGCCCTCATTGTATGTCACTCGTTGCAGTTCTGTTTCTCTAGTCAAACCATTACTAACATTCATTTTTTCCCCTTTGCCATTTCAGACAGCATTGGGAAGAAGTGGCACAGAGTCTTAGTTGGGGTTTTCCCCAGAAGCAGATACCTAGACAAGGGCTTGGGAGTAGAGAGTTTATTTGGGAGACAGTCCCACAAAGCTCTGTGAGGAGGTGAGGAGAGTGAAGCAAGGAAGAAAGAAGGCAAGAGAGAGAGTGTTACTGAGTGTTGCCCCTGGGGCACCTGGTGAGCAATCAACCTCAGAGTCAACACCGCGGTGGGGAGGAAGGCTGGGCATCCATCCACCTGTCCCCACTTTCCGCTGGGTGAGGACTGTCCCCAAAGTCATTCACTCTGTTGCCTCAGTCTCCCCATCTGATAAATGAAGTCACTGGGATATTTTTCTAGGCCAGGAAAAGGTGGACTAGACAAAATCCAATGAGAGGAGATGGCATATCAGAAGGTGGTGAGCTCTGTTTACCGTTTAAAATTGTGTTTTTAGTACAGGTGCCCTAATAAAATTCTATTTCCGCCTACAGTTGTAAAAGTGAACCATTAAAATCTTTCCCTCTAGTCAATTAGATCCTGCTGCCTACCAACCAGTGGGTCTACAGCAACATTTATCCTCTTGCTTGTGGTCTTTGGGTCAGCTGTGTCTCAGCCGGATGTGGCTCAAGGTGGCAGTTGGGTTGATGTCTACTCCCTACGTTTCTCCTTGACCAGTAGCCGCTGAGGTTATGCCCTTTCCATGGAGGTTCACAGCAGTGTGGGAGGCATGTTCAGGGCTTCTGTGCAAATGGTGTTCATTAATATTTCATTGACCAAAGCAAATCAGGCTCAAAACAAGGGGTGAAAAGTGCCCTCCGTCCACCATGAAGCCATGGCAATGGCAGGGACATTTAATTTTATAACCGGGAGGGAGTGAAGAATTGAAAGCAATAATCCTACCCACCGTACCATTCTCATGTTCAGAATCACTTCTCATCAGCCTCTGAACCATACCTGCTCTTTTGGCCTCTTCTGAACCCCACGCGGTGCCTGGCTGGGCCTCTCTACCGAGATTTCCTCTCACTGTCATGGCATTTCCTATAGGGAAAGCGTCTGTAGTAGACTGTTCTGGTGCCCGCCATGCAACCATTCCCCAGCTGCTGTGAGTGTTGGCTGCTAATGGCCCAGAGCTGCTCCCTTCTCCGGAGAACTGCCCTCTGTTGATGGGATGCCCTACCCTGGGAGGGGAAACCCAGAGACATGATGGACTTATGCAGAGTGCAAAATCCAGCCCTATGCCTCAAGGTGAGGACAGCTTGGCAATATAATTTAGGTTCCAGAATGTTTCTGTGGATCAGGCCTAGGCTAAATGTTCTTTGAGACTACATCCTATCTTATTTCTTTTCCTATCCTGCTTCTCTTACTCCTTTGCAGTTTTCTCCTAAGAGAAGGTCCTCAAAAAATTAAATGCCCCCAAGTCTTTTTCTCAGGCTCTGCTTCTAGGGGATCTGACCTAAGACAATGCCTGTTTTTTGGCATCTCTTTTAGTACCTCCGCAGCACCCTGCCATTTCACCAACTGTAACTATGCATGGGATGAATAAAAGCTTAGACATTTTCCTTGCTTGGGATGGATGTGTGAAGCCTCCTCAAAGCCTGCACCCAATATTTCTAGTCATCTGTACCAATATCTACTTCAGATCTCTTCATCTTGGCCACACGGTCACTACGGTTCCTTATCCAACGTCTTATATGATCTGTGTATGTCCAGGGTGTCTCCCTCATCCATCGCGTCCAGAAGGAATTGTGTTTAGTCGGGTAAGTTTTTATTTTTAATATTTTATTTATTTATTTATTTATTTATGCCTATGTCAGGTCTTAGTTGCAGCACGCGGGATCTTCATCGCAGCATGAGGAATCTTTTGTTGTGGTGCGCAGGCTCAGTAGTTGTGGTGCGCGAGCTTAGTTGCCCCACGGCATGTGGGATCTTAGTTCTCCCTGACCAGGGATCGAACCCACGTCCCCTGCATTGGAAGGTGGATTCTTTGTCACTGGACCACCAGGGAAGTCCCTAGTCTGGTGAGTTTTGACTTGGTGAGCCCCTAAGGTTCCTAGTGACCACTCTCCCTTTTCTTTTCACACAGAGACGTTAACCTGGAGGTCCAGGACAGGGGAGGCTGTTGTTCAGGGACTTTAGAAATGACAGATCTGTGTTCAAATCACAGTTCTGTCATTTACAAGCTGTAGTTTTGGCCAAGTTACCTAACATCTTAAAGCCTCAGTTCAGCTTCTATAAATTGAGTACAATGGTACTTGAAGGACAATATTCTCCTTTGCACCCAGAAAATATGTGTGGTTACAAATGCAATTTTCTACAGTGCTATGAGCTGCTTTTGAGCAGAGTTCTGAATCTCAAGTGTGTTTCACGTAGAGAAAATGGGACAATATACAGGTATCAGGCAGCCCTGAGCCTGGAACATCACAGTGACGGCTTTCACTCATTAGGTGCTTGCTGTGTGTCAGCTACTAGGCTCAGCCCTTCACATGTGTTGTCTTGGAATCCTGTCAGCAACCTGGCATTGTTCTACCTCCTGCCTCTTTGTGGCTATGGGCAGTTGATCAGCCAGTGACCTTGAAAATGTTTGCAGCTGTTGACTTCCATCTCAGGAAATCAAGATTTGGGAGAAGGTGGAGGAATTGGACTGGGAAATGTAGACGTGTGTTGCCTGGAGGGACTGGATGTAATGAAGAAGCTCACCCACTGCACTCAGTGAGAACATCTGAGCTAAGAGGTTTTTACCCCAACCGTGCATCCTATGGTCCGTTTTTGTTTGCTTTCTGTAGAAGTCAGTCTTCATCATCTCTTCAAGACTCATTGGTCCCATTGGTTCTTGTAAAAGTACACAGCGCTCTTATTTCATTTTCCTTCCATGTACCCAAATCCTTTCCCCAGCCTTGCTTTCACGTTCAGATTTCTGCCTTTCCCCAAATAAATTGCTTGGACTTTGGGGGGATATAACCCTGATTTGGAGGGAGAAAGACCAAAAAGATAAAAATACCTTCCTCTCCTTTACACCCAGGAAACTGTGATTACAACTGCGATTTTCTACAAGGTTGAGAGCTGCCAGTTGCCTGGTGCCTCTTAGCAGTGTCCTGGATCTGAGATGGTAGCTCCACCGTTTTTTTTCCATATCTATGACTCCTATTGGCACCGAATACAGATGTGTAAATCTCCAGCCACTAAATTCCGCTCTGCAATCCCCCAGGCTGTTCATTTATTATTAATTACAACCATTATTTATATGGAACTGGAGAGTTTTACATCAAGGCTGAGGCCCAGCTAGAACATAAAGTTGTGTGGGGACCAGCTCAGAGGCAAAGGGACACGAGGGATCAGTAACCCTTATCCCCTGTCACTCTCCTCCCTCCCCCACCAAGGACAGAGGCGGAAAGAGGAGGTGTGAACAGGTACAGACAGGAAGCTGAGGGAGGAGTACACCTTGCACGAGCTTTTATGCTCTGACAAGTTCCTTTTTGAAGCATAGGGAGCAGCTGAGGAGGCAGAGATGGTAATATATTCTGAAATTTTATGGTTAGAAGGATAGGTCATTGTATACATTAATTAATTTATTTATTCAACAGTCAATCACTGAGTGTTGATTATGTGCTAGGTGTAGGTAAAACAGAGATGCACAAAACAGACATGGTCCCTACCCTCCTGGAACTTGCATGCTGGTCGCATTAATACACACAACGGAGACTAGGGCAGTAGTCTGGGTGTTGGGGTGGGGGAGGGCGGTGGGGTGGAGCGGTCAGGGTGGCAGGAGTGGGATAAGAGGATGGACAGTTACTTAAGAGCAAACGCGGCATGAACATCCTTTTCATGGAGAGCTGTCGCATGTCAGCATGGCAGTTTTCTAGGTGTAGATTTCTGTTCTAACTTTTTCTTGGAAGATGAACTCAGAGGCTATTACTCCAATAGCAATAGTGTAGGGTGTCCCTTGTTATTTAACACACACTAATCTGGTTTTCTACATGCCAGCTACTGTTCTGAGTGTTTTATACATACTGATTCATTTAATTGACATAACATCTCCTCAAGGTAGATTCTGTTTTTGTTTTCATCTTATAGACAAGGAAACGGAGGCACAAAAGTTTAGCTATCTTGCTGAGTTATGCAGATGTAAACCTGGCATCCAAATTCAGGCAGTCTGGATCCAGAGTGATCCTTTCAACCACCTGTGCTTGGATTTGAAGATGCTGCAGCTCCACCCCTTGCCTCTTATCACAGTAAATTATCATTCATTCCCCCAAAAAGAATGTATCAAATGCTAACTACATGCTTAGTGCTAGGAATACAGAGAGACGGAAAGCAAGTTGGGAGTAACTGCCTAGTGGGTACGGGGCTTCCTCTGGGGGCGGAGAAAATGCTCTGGAACTAGCTGATTATGCAGCATTGTGAATGCACCACGTGCACCTGAAATGCTCACTTTGACATGGTTAGTTTGATGTTAGGTGAATTTCACCTCAAAGAGGAAAAAAGAAGATAGGGGTGAATATGAAAGACCTGAAGGGGCGAGAGAGGTGTGCCCACTTCATTCTAATGCAGTGGGGGATGGATGCTAGCAGAATCTTGCACAGTAGCTTATGTATTGCTATGGGGACCAAGAGGAGGCAGTGATTTATTCAGCCTCAGTGGTCAGGGAAGCTTTCACTGAGGGTTTCTATTTGAGCTAAGCCACAGCAAAGATCATAAACCCAGGCGGCCCTGTGGGACAGGATGGTAATGTAAATGTGTTGTCAGCAGAAAGGCAACAGAAGGAACATATTGCCCCTCAGATCTGGGTCTGAAGCCCAAACAAGAATTACAGGGCCTCTTCCAGGACCTCAGCCGTGCCCTACAAGGTAAAACGTGCTAAGAGTAAGTGTAGATATTGTTAACCCAGTCACGATGGATTTAAAGTTTGTCTTCCTCACCGTGAAACTGTGGGCATCATACGGCCTCCTCAGAGTATGAGTCCAGACAAAGTCAAGTGCAAGTGGTTCACTTGTGGGATGATCCCAGGAAGCACCAGGAGGGAAGTAAGGAAGTGCTATAGGGAAGGGGAGGAAGCAAAAAGGATGGAGTGTTCAACGAGGTGGGCAAGGAGAGCTTAGCCCCACTGGGGAATGCCGAGAAGCAGTGTGGAACATGAGTGTTACCAACCTAGGGCAGAGGACGCTGCAGCACCGCCCTGCAAACCTCTGGTCATCGGTTGCTGAAGGCTGCTTCCAGGGGTGTTAGCTATCCGGCATCTCTGGCTTTTCCTCAATGATTATAGAAAAGGTTCCTGCAGCCAGAAACAAAACATACAAACAAGAAACTGCTCAGGCAGAGAGTCTTGCGTGTAGAGGTGAGGACCCCGAGGATAAGGGCGGGGCTCTGGCAGCTCTGCTACAGTGTGCGGGCTGAACTGAAGTTCCCATCTTCTGTCTCTGTTCACCATCTTTTTTTTTCACCCCAACCAACAACCATAATAATAATCCATCACAGGCAGAGAAGGTTTCTTCCAACGTGCCAGGCATTGTACTCAGCTCTATCCATTGATCAGTTATTTAGTTATTCAACTATGCAGCCAAATTCATCAAATACTCCCCACAGCCAGGAGCTGTGATAGAGTCTGTGAATAACGTCGTGTGCAAAACAAGCACTGCCTCTACCCTTACGGGAGGGTGGACTAGTGTGGGAACAGGCATGAGCTGAACAGTGATATAAATAAATGTCTGCGCTCGGGTGAGGGTTCTGATGGATGAACTGCACTTCCTGGAGATCCGATTAATTAGCCTGGGGGTTTAGAGGAAGGTGCACAGGAAAAGGACAGGTAAGCTGAGGCTTGGAGGATGAGCAGGAGAAAACGAGGAGAGAAGTAGGATCAGAACACTTCAAGTAGAGACAATAGCACATGCACAGCCCCTGAGGGAAGATAGAACATGGAAAATTGGAGAAACTGAGAGCAGACCAGGTGTGGCTGGAAAATAATGAACAAGGTGGGTGTGTGGTGAGTGGTAGAGAGGAAGCTTGGAGACTGTGAAGGACACATGAAGGGTAAATGCAGTGGAAGCCACTGCCAAGTTCAAGCCACAGCCAAGGGGTAGAGAGGGGGAAGAGTCTGACCGCATTTTAGCAGATTGCTCTAGTTCCAGAGTTCTGAATGGTTGGAGTAGATCAGCCACAATTTGGGAGACCAATGAAGAGACGACCCCAGCAACTTACCAGCAAGGTACAAGTAGCCTGTGAGGTGTGGCAGGAGAAGAAATGGGGAGGTATGAGTGGAATGGGGAGATCTCAAAAAAGGAAAATGCGCAGGACTTGATGAGTTGGTGGATGTGAGGAGGGGGGGGGGGAAATGTCCAGAAAGACTCCGAGGTGCTGGCTTATGCCACTTACATAGATGGGAGTGGTTAACTCTTTAGTGCTCACTCAGCTTCTGGAGATGGGGACTAACGTTATCACTCATTTAGTGAATGAGAAAATAGAGGCTCAGAGAGGTTAAGAAGTGAGCGTAAGGCTACAGAGCTAATAAGTTGCCAACTAAGGACGTAACAAGAGCCAGTAGATATTAAAATCCATGTGCTCTATCACCCTCTGCGTGGCACCTGCTCTGTCCTGTCCAGTTCCACTGCCTTGCATATGGTACCTTTGTGTATCCCTTATGCGATCCCTGTAATTAAATCACCCAGCCACCGTGTAGGTGCTGTCCTTTTGGAAACCAGCTCTGTGCTTGGTGCTATCCAATAAACCAATCAATAGAACTAATTTGTGCTAATAGGGCAAAAAGTATCCACTTGATTGCAGGCTTTCTGAACAGCACCTTTGTGCAAAGTTATACAAAGAGTATTCAGGGCTTTGACATCCTGGCCTGGTAGCTTGTGACCCCACTAAAAATCCCACGGGGAAGTTTCTCTGCCCACCCTTGGGCAGCAGTGCTGGCTCTGCTAGAAAGAAAGGCTCAAGGTCGGTTCAGAGCTCCCACACAGACAGCCTTGATCCTAAGATCAGGTTCCAGAAGAAACAACTTGTAGATGTCTGTCACGTTTTTTTCTTTCTAAACCTTAGCAGCTCTCCTACTTAAAAGCATACTCTAGAAAAGCACGTTGACTGGCCTGGGATTTTCTAGAAGCTGTCGGCTGGTTTGAAGACATAAATCGGGAATATTGAATGGACTCTGAACACCAAGGGAAAGCTTAAAACAACATTTTCTTTTCAAATATGGCCCTTTATGTTATGAATAAGTAATAGTCATGCTTATAAACCAGTTCATTCACATACTGCGATTCATGTACTGAAGATTTTTTTCCCATTTTCAGGAATCACCTAAAGTGCGCAACATAGGAAATCTCAAGGAAGATTATTGTCCAAATTAAAGGCAAATGTCTCTGATGACCTGACCTAGCTCTTTTGTTAACTCAGTACCACAAACAGTGGGCAAGTGTTGGTTTGTTGCCATTTCAAATATTCTCTTTCTCCTCCTGGGGACACTCACCCAACTGGAGTGGGACCTCAAAACTGGGGTAAGTACCAAGCTCCCTTACGTGGCCACAGGTAGCTGTGTGCCGTGTGTTAAGAGGAGATGTGTGCCTCGCTACCACCGTTTCAGCAGATGAGTTAAATCCGCTCACCAGCACTGATTCTCAGCCCGTAGGAAATGTCATGCCAAGTGGCCGCCATCAGGCACTGCATGTAACCATCACCTCCGTCCGAGGTACACGCTTCAGGAGCTCGGAAAGCAGGTGCTGTTGGGATGGGAACCTCATTTGTCTGCTGGTTTTTGAGTGTATAGGTTTCCTGCTTTCTTTCGACTTCTTTGCCTTCTGTGATTGTCTGACTGTCAGAGGATAAAGAAAAGCACGCCCAATAAAGCCCTTTCCATGTATTTCATCTTCTGAATAGATGGGAAATGGTGTTTATGAAGACACCCACCAGAGGACCCTAGTGAAGTTATTTTGTGTCAAAAACTGACACATTGAGAACATTGCAGGAACATTTAAAATTCTTCCCCCAGAAGCTTGGAAATTATGTGTTTCAAAATCATTCAGGGGCTTTGATAAATAACCTCTGAATCTGAACAATCTTGTGTTTGTCATGGGTTCTGATTTTTAGAAAGATAATTTGTTATTCCAGGGCCCTGATAAGCTCTTCTCCATTCCCCTGGAAAGCAGAGCAAGGAGAAATTAATGCATGTTTCAACAAGGAGCATATTTGAGTCCAAATATTTGAGTAGAAACAAAATTAAAAGTTAGATTAGGTCATCCTGATACATGTTCTAAATGAGTTACAGAAATACTTCATGCAGTAGGAGAAGCATAAGCAGAGCCTCATTTACCTTTGGAATGATTGCTAAAGGAATTATGTTCATATTGGAGCGGGTTCCTTGTATTTATGGCATATATGACATTATGGGCAAATGTGACTAAAACACAGTTTACTGCTGTGGCTTCAAAGAGGAACACTTAGGAACACTTAACTTGAAATTTTGATTTAATGTTAATAAGTTAGTCTTCTTGGAGCTTGTGAGAGACGGCCTACTGATTTTCATCTTGGGAACTTTCTTATGTTAGGAGATACTTAAAGCCCAGGATATTCTTGGTTCGATAGATCAGCACTTCTCAAACTTTCATGTGCACACAAATCCCTTGGGGACCTTGTTAAAATGTAGGCTCTGATCTGCAGGTCTGGGGTGGAGCCCGAGCGGCTGCATTTCTAACAAGCTTCCGGGTGATGCAGTGACTGGGACCAGTACATGGATGGTGTGGATTTTGCGTGTCAGGCACCTCTGGCCTATTCTAGGAAAACTGGACAAGTTGTACAAATTCAAATCTTCCTTTAGATTATGAAATTCTCTCTATTTTTCTCTTTAAAAGAAAAGCTACTTGGAAATAATTCAGAAATGTATGTATAAAAGAAAGAGGCAAAGACCATATAATTCATATGTAACCACTCTTAACATTAGAGTATTTCTGAGTGGTGCTCAACCCTCTGTCAGCATCACAGCTGCCAGAGAACCTTTCATACACCACAGACACTGGGACCCACCTGTTTGAGTACCCCTGGACTAAACCTACCAGTAAGTGAACACAGGGATGGAATAAGTGGGAAATACCTAGTGTTCTGTATGCAGGAGAGAGAGGGTTAAACATGAGGGGATCTTTGAAAGAGAATCTTGAGAGACTAGAGTTAGGAGTGACCCTGGGCAGAGGGGTTCCGAGAGCAGGCATTATAGATATAAAAAACTCCTAAGTTCTAGGGTGAACTGAGAGCCTTCCAGGGTGTCTGCAGAGATGCTGTCTCCCCAGTCCTCTCAGGTGGGGTTCATTCTTGTGGGAATGATGTCACTGAGATCCAACATCATCGACACAATTCCCAACACATTACAGGCCACGCATGGCCATGACTCCCTAAGGAAAAGATCCAGGCAGCCAACAGAACAGGGTCATACATTCCCTCATTCCCTAGTTGTGTAGACAATGGCTGACCACAGCTCCAAGGGTAAATATGAAAATAGTGGGAGGAGGTTTACTGCATCCGTGTGGATGGCTACTGTGTAGACGGAGGATCCCTGCTTTATTTTGAATGAAAAGAACAGGAACCCAGGGGTCAGATGGATGAACATATGATATTACTGTATAAATTGGTCTCAGTTTCACAGAGGGCTCCTGCCTTTGACTCTAGCAGAAAATATGTTCATACTTTTAGCCAGTAAGATATAAAAGATAATAATATTGTCCCAGGTAATAAAAAGATAGCATAAAATCTGAAAACATTTCAATGATTTTATTGTATTAATTAAAGGAGAAAAGCCATATGGTCACCTTAATAGATGCAGAAAGCTTTTGATAAAATCCTCATGATAGAAATTAATAGAACAAAACAAAACAAAAACAGAAATAAAAGGGAAGTTACTTTACCTAAAAACATGCCACCAAAAACTATTCCAACTGGTGAAGTATTAGGACCATTCCCTTTTGTTCAGGAATAAAACAAAGATAATCACTGTAGTTGTTTCTATCTGTATTACCGATAGCCAATTCTGCAAGTAAATGAAATCATATACAGCAGGAAGAAACAAAACAGTCAGTATTTTCTGATGATATGATTATCTACATTGAAAAAAAGCCCAATATATGTATGCTATTTATTACGACAAATTCAACAAGATTTCTGGATACAAGATCAATAATCAGAAACAAATTAGAAATATAATAATAATAATAAGAAGAAGAAATCCATCATCAAAAGCAACATGAATTCTAAGAGGCAAGAAATATTTATCTATGAAAATAAGTGCAAAACCATTGTGGAGAAAAATGTAAGTCTTTAGTGAAATACATATAAAATAAGCTAAACAAGAGGAAAATATACCATATCATAGATAGGACGTTGAAATTGCAGTTACTTCTAGCCGTGTAACTTAGAAAAACTCTCAAGCATGAATACTGAGATAAGTTCTAGAATATCATTGCAGAACTAGTTATAAAGGAAAAATAAAAATCAAATAGCTTAACTGTCAATCAGTAGAAGAAATGGATACAAAAACATATATATTACAGTATTTAAATGGGATAATATACAGCATTTAAAATGAAGGAGCTAGGTCTATATGTATCAATACGTGTGAATCTAAAAACAATGTTGAGTCAAAAGAGCAGGTTGTGAAGAAATACACAGAGTGTGATGGAATGTAAATTTTTAAAACAAAGAAAACAAGACTAAGTGTTTTCTAATGGATGCCTATGCACATAGTAAAAGTATAAAATTATGACTGAGAACAATGCACACCAAAATCAGACTCATGTTTACCTCTGGGTGAGAGGGAAATTTAATGGGTGAGGGCTTCACCTGTATCTGTAGTGTTTTATTTCTTTAAAAAGAGGAGAATCTGAAATTAACTTGATATTGGTTAAAGCTGAGTGATGTGTTAGTTGTGTCATTATTTCATGACAGTATTTTTCTCAACTTATCTCATCCCTGCTGGTTTCATCGTAGAAGCTTCATCTTCATGGCAGGAACTGTATCCTATACTTTTTCTTCTCCCAAAGAAGAAGGAACCTCCTAGAAATTGTTAGTTGCTTTCTGACTGTAATCCTAGCATGGCTTTGCATGAGACCTCTCAAAGTTTCTTCTCATTACCAAGGTTTTAATCCAAAATAAATAATTAGCAGCTTGAGCAGTGCTGACTGGAGTGTGGTGAACTCCATCAAACGATCGCTTGGGTGTTGGGAAATTTTGCAATTGGTGCTAAGTGATCTCCTTGACAAAGAGGTCAGCTTTGGATTAATCCACTTTATAAGAAATCCTGAGTACTTTTTCCCATTCTAGTTCTCTTCTCAGTGGTTTAAGAATTAATTACAATGCTTTCACCCGTCTTTATAGCAGAAAAATAGCAATAGGTCCTCTGTGCAGATAAGACTACTGGAAACACAGTTGGTTACAAATGCAGTGCCCATAGTGGTTTACCTACTAAATATTTGTGCTGGTCACATGGTCTCACACCATCAGAGGTTTGCAGAAAAGGACAACTGGCCATATGTCACAACCTGTCCTCAAGTCAGTGTTGAAGGAGAACAGATCATCAATGACAGGAATTCAAGAATTGGGCATATCTCAGTAGGGGGGGTTCTGTATGCAAATAATCAAGGCTGACCAAGCAGGTGAGCATGGGCACCAGGAATCTAGACATAGTCCCTGGCCAGGGGGAGCCAAGAGTAGGGATAATCAGATGGCGTTGTAGGTATGGAGGTTGAGGGTGCTCAGTTTTAAGAAAAAAGCCAAGAGCCTAGCTACTGGGTCCATGAGGCATGACAAGATAAAAAAGTCAGTTTCATTAGAGGGGTGGGATAGGGAGGGTGGGAGGGAGGGATATGCAAGAGGGAAGAGATATGGGGACATATGTATATGTATAACTGATTCACTTTGTTATAAAGCAGAAACCAACACACCATTGTAAAGCAATTATACTCCAATAAAGATGCTAAAAAAAAAAAGTCAGCTTCAGAGGAATGAAGAGCAGAGACTAATGGTTCAATCTACCACGTTGGGCCGAAGGTACCCAGTCCTCAACACACACACACATTCTAGTATCTGACATTTTGCCAACACACAGTAACTTCTTCAGACTGAGACATTATTTCTGATAAAGCTCTTGTTACTTGAGAGTTAACAAATGCAGACTTTAATAGTTACAAAGGACAGGAAAGTAATATTTTATTGATCCTTGTCTGCACTACATAAAACTGGATGAAGGAGCTCTTGTTATCCCCAGGTTTTATAAGAGGAAACGGTAGTTCAGCCAAAAGATAATTAGATATTGCTAAAGATCCTATGCTTGTCAGCTGGGATTTAAATCCCGGTCCCTGTGATAGCAAATTCCCTGCCCCTGCACCACAGCAAGCTGCCTCCCTTATCAGGGTAATTAAGAACAGGAATTAGCACCGAGGAGAGCAATTTTGATAAGGAGTGAGAAACAGACCCTCAGGAGGGCAGCCTGACGGGTACACCGAGGGCAATACAAGCCTACCCCCAATTTGATCTACTGCTGTTCCTACTGTCAAGCTTGCTGACCTCACAGATTTGCTAGTGTGGTTCTTCTTCTAAGACACTGCCTGTTGCTCTTGCTGTTCTGACGATCTGTACTTTCCCCAGTGTTTCAGAACCCAGAGTTCCTCCCCATTCCCGGTCTCCTCAGGCAGCTAAGGTGTCCCCTCATTAGGCTTTGGGTACACCACGGGCAGCTTCCTGGGCCTCATGGTCTAAATTTGCAGAAGCAGCAGATGACGCCTGAGAGTAGCAATTTGAAGAACGATTGGTTGGTTCTGGTTCTAAGATTAGCATCAAAGGCTAAATCAATAATGGGATATTCCTCTCCCAGAGTCATGCAGATGGCAATTAGGACTGCATTACAGGGATTACTCACGTGCAATCCCTGTACCTGAGATCAAACTTGGCTAATTTGCCACTCTTATTTTAATTCCATCAATTAGAGAAATAAATTGCCAATAAAAGCTCATCTTTTAAAAAGGTTTATTTTAACCTTTTATAAAGTCCTTGGGCAAAAGCATAGAGAAGCGCTTCCTAAGTGACTGCTAATTTGTCAAGGTCGGGAGACAGACACTGTGAAAAATACTGCTCCAAACAACAGCTGAACACTGTCAACCAAATGGAAAAAAAAAAAAAAAAAAAAAAGAGGAATGGATTTTCTGGAGTTTTTGGAAACAAAGCATTTCAGCTTAGGATGGAAATCTATGGGAAAATGGAATGTTAGGTTTAGAACATAATCTAAAAATGAGCTAACATGAAAAGATTAGTCCTTTAAATTCAAGCATCCATTCCGTTGCCAAGTATGTATTGAGCACTGGCTGTGTACTAAGTTCTGGAAAAGCAGCGATAAGCTCTACGGTCATGGTCTTTGCGTTCATGGAACTTGCGGCCCTGTTGCAGAGATAGTCATTAGACAAATGTACGCATAGATGAGTACAAAACAATGGTATTAGAGAAGGCAGCCGTGGTGGCGTGCAATAGGATGACACCAATTAGAGTGAAGCGATCAGAAGAGTGACCCTTAAGGGGAGACTTGGAGAATGGATTAGAGTTATTCAGGCAGAGGACATCATTCCAGGCAGAAAGAACGACCCGTGAAAAGGTAAGAAGGCAAGAAAGACATGGAAGGGTCTGAAGGATCCTTGCTTGGAGGGTGGATGCAAACAGAAAATAGAAAAATTGTGGTTTGAGACAGAGAATCTTAAGGCTCCGGAAGGAACTTCACTCACCACCCATCCTGACATCCTGATTATACAGAAGACAAAATCCAAGTTCCCAAGGCAGGACTGAATTATCCAAGATGTCAGAGCCAGGGCAAAAGATCTAGTATTGAGGACTCAGTGTTTCTCTAAGCCCCATAGACGTTAGAGCCAAAGCGTTCTTTCTAAGCTTATTCCTGCCTGACTTCCACTGTGATTTTCACCATGATGTCTTAAAAGACCGAAGTGCCTAAGGTTCACATTGAAAGGCCTAGGGAGAGGAGGTGGAACTAAGGGCACACCCTCTCAGCCTGTGCCTCAGCCTCCCCTGGGGCACTATGAGTAAATATGTGGGCATAAAGTTATGACTGATGATTTGTTCACCACTGGAGTATAAACTCCATGAAGGCAAGGACCAGGCCTGTGTTGTTGGCTGCTGTGGCTACGGCAGTGTGCCTGGCAGATGGTAGACAACCAATAAACACAACTTGCGTGACTGAGTAACTAAACGGATGGGCTCCCTCTTCAGTCCTCAGTTCAGGAACCCTATCATGCCCCGGAGAGTTCCAAGCTTCTCAACCTCTTCTCTACATGCTGATTTCTATGGCCCACATTTCTAGGTAAAGAACAACAAGTTAAATCCAGTGCCAGGAAAACTGGTGTGGATTGTATTATTTAGGGCTTATCAATTTTCCTATTTTGTCGAATGTAGTTAGAACTAAGCAGTTTCTTTTAATCCCAGGATTTGTGAAGAAACAACATGTGTTATTTAAAGAGCAACAACAAAAATAAACACTTGTAAATATTGCACATTCCTTTGCAAGCAGGAGATTAATACGATAATATTATTGTATTGGGTATGGAAAACAGTCAGCGAAATGCAAACCTTGCTGAGAGAAATTGCCTTCCTTCCTGGAGAAGAGTCACAGGAGACTGGAGAGAAAATTATTTTTCTCAGCTCCGGTCCTTTAGGGCATCAAAGCTTCCTGAGAAGGATTATGCATCGTGGAAAGTGTTAATGTACCTTATTATTCCATGTCTCTCCGATGAATTCTTTGGAATCAATAAAGGTACTTAACAGCTAAGAATTACATTAGGGCACATTGCAATACCAGGAATCTCTTAGATTAATATAACACCTATCTTTGGCAAGTTCTTTGAAGCAATCATAGAGGATGAATAGGTTTTCCTGCTGTGCGAACCCAGTGAATCATGGCGATTTAGTGTGTTTTTCTCCTTGTGGATTTGTTAGCTGTGGGTAGGACAGAGCTTATGAAAGTACTGCAAGTTTCCTGTATGTTTAACTTTCTGTTGGTATGTTTTTAAAATATGTAAGTTCACTAAGCATGTGTCCAAAAAGTGGCTGAAAGGTGGGGGAAAATGCTACTGCTCTTGGACAGAGAATTTGATTTAGTATGTAGCCCGGAAGATGAGAGGGAGATAGGGAAGGTCGAATAACTCTGCAAGACAAAAACACAGAAAATGTCACAAGGCAGCCCTTTGAACAATCAGGTCCTGAAGCGTAAAGGTGGAGGCGTTGAGAGTTCACGGGGGCTGGTGTGTTCTTGAGAAGAAATGAATTGACCCTTGAAGGGAAAAAATGTGAGTGGCAGAAATGAGCACTGAGATTATTTCAAGAGGCATCCAAGGATGACATAGTATTTGTGTTGATTATGAGTTTCTTGCAAAACTTTTCTATTTCAAATTCATTCTCAAGGGCAGCAATCACTGATGAAAAGTAAAAACCTACATGGGTATCATCAGATAAAGGAAATCAAAAGCCGTATTTTACCAATGCTGGGGAACCAGCTCGAGCTTCAGAGGCACCTGCTATGCAATGTTTTTCTACCTTAAATATTTTGTACACCTTATAGCCATAGAGGATCCTGTAACTAGAATATTCCATGGCTTTGTGACCTAACCATCCTTTGATCACTCAATGATACTACGGTCATTTGATAAAACAACCTGCTCCAACATGAAACAGCATAAAACAGGTCTTCCTTGATCCCTGCTGATAACGCGCAGCTATCCAAAGTTGCAGAAGTCCCTCCTTGTAAAACTGAGCCACCTATAACAACTTGAACCCATTCACAGATTTGTGTTCATTTGGGAAAACTTGCAATAAAACGCACTTTTCTAGACTCTGTGTGTTGCTGAGTGTCGTGTGAGATATCACGGCCCTGAGTCCAGCTGATTCCTTGGAACCATGAAAGTTTTCTACACAGGCACATGCAGGGGAAAAGAGAGGCAGTTATCTGAATGGTACCATCCAAGAAAGCTGCCAAGGGGTGGGGGAGAAACAGAATAGTTTGGTTAAATCCACTGCATATTTATTCAACATTTTTTGCGTCCTCTTTGCTTGTATGCGTATAGGGCTTCCTTAGAATGTACTCATTTAGAGAGGCAGTAGCTGTGATTCCTTGCAGAAGGATTTTTTTTTCTCAAGTGCAATGAAAACACAGGGACTATTCTGATGACACTTTTGGTTTCTGTTCTGCAGACCTGGGGCAGAACTTCTTCTTTGAATCAGTCTTATCCCAGTGCATTCCAGCTTTGATCTCTCGCTTTTCACCTCTGTGCTGCCAGCATGACCATCACTTTCCTAAAGCGAATAGGAAGACTATAGTCAAATCTATCAGGAAACATCTGTGGCTTGATAAACACCTCCTCCTCCACCTCCATACTAATTAATTTCAGTTCTAATCACTTTATTCTTTGTGTGAAACAAAACATCTAAATTTGTTCATCCCAATCTTTGTCTACCTTCAGATTCCTAAAAATGCCCCAAAATATGCATTAACATAAGGTTCTGAGAAGCAAGCTTTCTCTCTTACCCCTTAGCATTTTTCAACTTGAAAACTTCGTTGTCAGAGAAATTGGATGCAAAACATTCTCCCTTCAGCCAAAGAAATATTTCCCGTATCTGGTGATGTTGCTTCTTCAAAGTAGATTTTCTTATTTTGGTTTCAGATCACATTAATTGCACTATTTATTTCTTTTCCCTTTGAGATTCTTTTTCATCTGTTTTTGCTCTCTCCTGAATACATTTCCTACTAGCAGGAAGCTCTAAATGATGAATAGAATCTTAACCTTACCAAGCTTTAAGGCACTGATGTCTACATTTTGTGTTTGCTGATAGCAGGAGGCTTTCTAGTAGGGAAAGATGTTGTAAGATTCAAATTAGAAAAAAAAAAAGATGATTGTCTTCTGATCAAAGTCTTGCACAACAATCTGTGGGTTTTAGAGAAGTTGATTGGTGGCCACCTAAGGGTTTGGACTGTGCATTGTCAAAAGAAAGTGGCAAAAAGCAACATGGCTACCTCTTGGACCTGCCTAGAAACACTGAACAAGGTTTCAATCAATCTTCCTACCTGTTAACTAAAACACCTGGGAAGCATATAAATAATGCTCCAGAGAATAGGGTGCCATAGTGGAAAGAACTCTGTGTTGGCAGTTAGGAAGCCTGGGTCCTAATCCCTGACTTACCCCTAACCTACACATTTGACCTTTGGCTTGTTGTCACCTCTCTGTGGCTTGGCTTCTTCCATTTGTGGAATGAGAGGGTAAATGAAGAAAATGATCTCTAAGTCCGTTTGTAGTTTTAATAAACAGTGATGTCATAATTCTATGGTACTCAACAATAAAATGGAAGGACTGAATTGAGTCTTGAGTTTCTCTCCCTTTGCATTATACAAATCTGGAAACCTTCAGCATATAGACAAGGGAGGGTCACACTCTACAGTAGGATTAGTAACCCTACTTTTGGAGTGGAGGGAAAATGCAGGGACTTGGAGAATGTAAAGGTGTGGGACTGCTCCTGTGCAATCCCAGGTAGAGAGGGTTGGGCAAGCATGATTACTGCAGAGATAATCACCGTGGCAGGGCATTGGCTGAGTTTCTGAATCAGCGTGTTTAAACCCTTGTGATTGCCTGAGTGTTAAGAATACTAGGAGCATCTTTTGTTCAAATATGTGGTCTTTGATCCTGGTTCTGGACACAGAGCTCCTAAATCCCTTAGAATTTCCTGCGTGATAAGATTGTCTTTTGTTCTAATGAGGCAACTCTTGGTGGGCTCTTGGATGAAGGCTAGTCATTAGAAAAACCAAACCATGATTAGAAGCCTGGAACTTTCAGCCCACCTCTATCCTCCAGGGAGAGGAGAGGGGCTGGAAATTGAGTTAATGTTGAATCATGCCTATGTGATGAAACCTCCATAAAAATCTCAAAAGTACGGGGTTCAGAGAGCTTCCAGGTTGGTGAACACTCTCATGTACCTAGACAGTGGCGCACCCCAACTCCATGGAGACAGAAGTTCCTGCTCTCAGGACCTTTCTAGACCCTGCCCCGTGTACTTCTTCATCTGGCTGTTCATCTGTATCCTTAATTGAATCCTTTGTTATATAATTAACTGGTAAACATGTTTCCCTGAGTTCTATGAGCTGTTGTAGCAAATGATTGAATCCAAGGAGGGAGATATGAGAAACTCTGATTTGTAACCAAGTAGGACAGAAGTTGTGGGTCACCTGGAGACCTACTACTGTGATTGGCATCTAAAGCAGGGGAAGTCATGAGACCCAGCCCTTGAGCTGTGGGGTTCATGATAACTCTGGCTAGTCTCAGAATAGAACTGAGTTGTAGGACATCCATTTGGTGTCACAGAGGATTGCATATGGGCGAAAAACCCCACACCTTTGGTAACCAGAAGTGTCAAAAGTGAAGTGCTCTGTGAGGGCAGTAAAGGAGGCGCACGCGAGTGTTTTTCCCTTTACGGTAGCCTTCTGTGGAAATCTTCACTTTACCTCTTTACCAGGTCCGGAAGGCATTAGTATTTCTAACTCAACTAGTATTTCTAACTCAACATAAGTGTATACTTCTGTATTTTCCCAGAAAAATATAATGGGTTATGTCAAATCCTGCCATAGTCAACTCTACAGCATGGGAGTAAACCTGAATGGGAAAACCTTTCATTTTCAAGACTCTCAGCCCATCTCCCAGTCTCCCTCCCAGTCCCTGCAGTTCCTTTCTAACTGGCACACACCTCTTTTGTCTTCCCCCCAAGTGTTGTCTCTCCTAGAAATGGAAGGACGTGGCATGGCTGACCACAGCAGGTGAAGTGTCTGACGTCATTTTCTGTTATTTTTATTCCCCTGATTCTAAGGCTTCAAAGTGAAACGCTGTCCTGGCCAACTGTCAACCTCGAGCTGGTGAACACGTCGTCAGGTTCACATGAAGGAATTTTACCTGTGTCTCATTGGCTCAAGGTAGCCTTGGTTTATGCCTGTTGCCCTGTAGTAAGTATTAATAGCATCCCCTTTTCCTATCAAAGGGTCCTGGGTTGCACATTAAATGATATAGACACTCTAGCTTTGCCTGTCATGCCAGGAACCACACTGGTGCCAAGAAGTCCTGATTACCTGGATTCAGATGGTGACTTTAAAGTATTTTTTGGTCCATGTATTGATATATAAAGAGCTCATGAGGTCACCAGATAAAACAGTCTCCCCGTGATAAATATCCATTAATTGGGTACAAAGGCAAATCAGAAATAGGATTCATTTTCTCCATTTTCCACGATTATCTCCTGCTTAGTATGGGGTGCAGGTTGTTATGGTGATGAAGTGCAGCTCACGTAGAGGATAATTATAAAGAATGTCGCGCTGTGGCCTGGAGATGTCACATCACTTATTTCCCTGATGTCTGTGAAGAGTGGCTGGTCGAAAAAGTAGGCATGAGTACTGTGGAGGCTTGGTTCTGGCTACATCAACATCCTGAAATGCAGAGCTATGTGAGACTGACCTTTTCCAGGTCCTCCTCTGAACTCTTCTTTCTACTCCAGTCCCCTTTCTCTTCCTCCCATTCTTCACACCCAGAGGTTGCATGAAGGAAGCAGGAAGCCTAGCTCATTCCATTTTGACTAATGGTTAGATTAAAAAAGTGTCTATAGAGTTGAGACAATTATACGAGTGTTGAGTTGTCGTGGGGCTGCTTTACGGTTGATGGAGCCTGGATAGTTCTTGGCTTCTGTGTCTGGTATTCTGCCATCAGATAATATCAAATTCAATTGATTGTCATTGGGTGGTTGAATATTGTTTTGTATCCTAGTTCCGTTTAATCAGTGTCCCTGTATTCATCACTGACATTCTGGCAGCATGGAGAAAAGGCACTACTTGCAGTGTTCATAGGTAATGAATGCTTGATCTTTAGAGAAGCAATCATCCACACAAATTCAGTTTATTTTAAAAATTTTCCCAGATTATGTCTTTTTCAGAAAAATATGAAGTACTCTTCCTTGTATGCCCAAGGTTTAAAAATGTAATTTTCAAAATGGGCCAAGTCTTTGACTAGTGATACATAAACTAGGCTTCTTAATAGTTAGTTTATAGAGGTACATTTGAAGAGGACGGAATTGACAGTACAATAAGCAAATGCCTATGGCTGGGAAACAGCCAGGCCACATTTGCAGCATCTTTCAAACTAAGTGTGTGAAATCATGCTGGGATATTTGTGAGCTTTGTCTTGCCACCTTTTTGAAGCAAAAAAAAAATATTGACTCTCCTTCTATACTCTCCACAAATACAGACCATGAGCTTGTAGTGTGGACTACAAAGTCATAATACTGATTGAAATGCGTTATGTTTAAGTAGTGATGATCAATTTATAAAGGTCCTTTACATATGCAGCTTCGTATAATTCTTTCAATTATATGATGAGATATTACTATCTCTATTTTGCTAATGAGTTTGGAGGTTGGTCTTAAGCTGAAGAGATAGATTTGGGAGTCAAGTCCGCTCAGTTTTGGAGAGTAATAGACTATGCAACTTTCCAGAATCGTACAAAGAAGTAACGGTACACTGTCCTAGGAACTATTTGAAGGAAAGGAATGCTGTTTTCGTTAGCTTATTTGTCAGGAGAACTAGTCTTATCTGAAGCAGAGTTATTTTTGGAAGTGCACTTAGTTTGTAAAAAGGATGGGTGAGCTGACCTCATGCATTCAGATGTCCGGGATACAAGCTCCTGGCTATGAGGTCCTTAGGATCTTTTTAGCCCGCAGACTGGATGTGCACACAGTGGAAAGCAAAGTGTCTCTTTCCATGCTCACGCTACTGGAGCAGTTGAGTTGTGTTGGCTATAAAATGCCATGTTTGCTGTCACCTGGGAGACTTAATGAAGCATTCTCCATGCAGGAGGGATGATTCAGTCTGCTGACTCCTGGACTTGAAAGCAGATGGTGGAGGAGCCCACGGCTTCTGGAACAGCACAGGTGGAGGTCATGATTTCTGCTACTGCCCTTTGTCTTCCTACTGAAAGGCTGATTGTCCCAGAAATGTTTAAGGAATATGTGTGAACATGTTTGTATATGTAAATGTGTCTGTATAAAATTAGTTTTGCTCCATAAATCCACTTTTCTCAAGAGAAAGGTAACAAATCAGGTTGGAAACACCCTCTTGGAGAACACTCATAGAAAAAAAATTAAATAGATACTTTCTAAGAAGAACCCAAATATTTCAGTCATTTGAACAGCTTAATTCCGGGTCTCTAAAATTCCTTCCTCTCTTTCCCTCCTCCAGTCCCCTTGTTATAGAAGCACCTGGGGAAAGATGTGCTTCACATCGGGCCAGTCAGGCAGGCACTTCCATGCCACTTTCCTGGCAAGAGGAAGGTCAACTTTGTCGTCTGATTCGTTCTTAAGGTTCTCCAATTAGAGGCTTGTGAAAGAACGCTGAGACTGTGGGTTTTGTGCATCTCTCATTCTCTCCCATCTTCTCCTTTCCCAGCCTCACTGTTTTTTAAGCATATTGAAAACATTTAAGATTGTGTTAGATCTTCAAGAGCCACTTGGCTGGTAACTCATCCCAATTGTTCTCAGATGCAAATGCAGTTGCCGAGTGGGCTGCCAGTCTCGATTCATTTCAATACATGTGTAGCTGTTTGAGAGTTAATAGAAAATTAGAATCAGAGCCAATATTGTCATGCATGGAGGTGACATAGGATCTAGACTCACGTGGCCAGAGTCAGGTCTGTGGTACTTGGTAAAGCAGAGCAGATCCAGCCTTGAGATCATGCTTTGCAGGTTCCCAAACACACTGGAAAGTGAAAGAGCTACCATTGTCAGTCCCACAAGTGTAGTTCTTACAAAAGAAACACCCTAAGACATGAAAGAGCTTTTTATCACTTTGAAAACCTCTATCACTATTGAGAAGCAGAACTTTTGCACTTCCTCATGATTTTATTAAGTACTAAGCTAACTGAACAGGCACCTTTTAAGTGCCTGAAATAAATCATCTGACTTTTAAACCTCTCTAAAGAGTCTATGTAGGTATGAAATTATATATAATGTTAATGAAAATAAGGACCATTAAATGCTCTTTGATTTTACAAAGGTGATGATGCTCATTTGTAATTCCCACAGAGGGTGCAAACTGTGAGTAAAATTTCCTAGAGAACCAGACCCAAAATTAGTTCTTCTAAAAATATGCTAGCTTCCAACAAATGACCTAAGCAGCTGAATACAATACAGGCTTGTACTTCCCATGGAAGCTACATGCTCTTTGTTCAGTGTCTCAGGAGTTAATCAAGTAGCCACTCCAGATGACTGGCCAACAGGCAAAGGGGACTTGAGACCTTCTGACATTGAGACCTTCGGAAGCACCTTTGCCTTTCTATATACAGACTGGGCACATTGCCAGCTCACAGGCAGAAGAGCACTTTGTTGAGCTGTCTGTCAGCAGTGGAGATCAGTTTTCACCAAGCTACTCAAATTTTCCTCCCTCGTCTCAATTGTGACCAGCCACAGGCATTTGTAAATGTGTTCATGGTGGAGAATGGCCATAGGCCTTGAGCCTACAGGTATTGATTCCACGACCTTGGTCTACTTCAACCATAGCTATTTCTGAATGCACAGTTGGGCTGCACCCTTCATCCTTCTACCCATCACCAATCTATCTCCCACGTTGTTCGAAAAATCATTGTTGGCTGTGGCTGGTTGTATTTCCAAAGACAGCTGCAACAATATCTCCCGCCCCACATGGTCTTCTTACAATGTGACTCCAGGGCTCCTCCCATTGAGTGCTGGACTCTATGTCCCTTGTCCTTGAACATGGATGGAACTTTGTCATTGCCATGACCAGCAAAGTATGGCAGAAATAATACTCTGTGACTTCCCAGGATAGATCATTAAAATGCTATGCACTCCTGCCTTGTTCTTTTGGTGCAACTGGTCTTGGAATCCAGCTCCCTGCAAGAAAACCAAACTGGCTCCTACAGAACGCCCACGTGTAAATGTTCCAGCCAATGGCCCAGCTGAGATCCCAGTGAAGTGCCAGCAAAAACCACCAGATACTGGAGTGCTGATGCCTCCAAATGATCCCAGTCGCTCTTTTTGAATCTCCCCAGTTAGGCCCCAGACATTAAAGAGAAGAGAGAAGCTGTTCCCACTGTGCTTCATCCAAATTCCTGACACACAGAATCCATGAGCGTAATAAAAAGATTGTTTTATGCCATTAATTTCTAGGGTAGTTTCTTACGCAGCAGTAGTAACTGGAACATTGTCAAAGCTTAGAGTTGGATTGCTTTCAAGCCCTGAAACAGAAAATCATATTCCATCCTCAGAGTCTTTCCATGGCCCATAAAAACCCTCACGTTTCCACAAGCTGCAAGCTTCAGTGAGAGCCAACGGAATGAAGTGTATGAGCTCAAAGTGCCTCAAGACAAAGACATAGCTCTTTTCTGAAATATACATTTTTTTTTTTTTTTTGCGGTACGTGGGCGTCTCACTGCTGTGGCCTCTCCCGTTGCAGGGCACAGGCTCCGGACGTGCAGGCTCAGCGGCCATGGCTCACGGGCCCAGCCGCTCCGCAGCATGTGGGATCTTCCTGGACCGGGGCATGAACCCGCGTCCCCTGCATCGGCGGGCGGACCCTCAACCACTGCGCCACCAGGGAATCCCATGAAATATACATTTTTAAAAGTAAATAAAAGTCTATTTCATCCTTATTTAAAACATTTTCTTCATCCTGGTGCCTTGAAGGACAGTATTCTCTTGGAGGAAAACCTTAAAAGGGAGATGCATCCTTCCCTCCTTCTACAAATTAGAAGGGTCTTCTCTACATTTAAGGTGACCTGTCCTGCTGCCCCTGTACCACTTCCTCCAGTGCCAGAAGAGTTAAGCTCTCCTTCAGACCCACATAACATGACTTACTTAGATTTTAGACTGATTGGATGCTTCACATGCCTTGGTAGCCAGTCATAGCATTCAGCTTTATGGCTTAAATTATCACAAGGAAGAGGCCTGCCCCCTCCCAGGGCCATTGATACTCTCTTCTTGATTGAGCTGACATTAACCTTCCTCCCTACACATACATGAAAAGGAAAAAGAAAAAAGTCGCTAATTCCCTCCTTCCTCCACTCTCACATGAGTAAATGCTGACATTTGCCCCAAGACTATTCTTTGGCTTTTGTTTCCTCTTGTGGGAGTCTCCTTAGAAGCTCTCAAGGGAACACCATGGTGTTTTATCCACACCCAGGCGATCAGACCAGCCTCTCCTTGTATGGCTTGTCCTAAAGCCCTCATCTGCAGTGTTTGGTGGTAAACAATGTCCGCATGCCCAAGTGCCCCTTATCAACCCAAATCAGGCAAAGGCCTCTTCAATTTCCTTTACTCATCAATCTTAGGGGCCAGACAATACATAATTTCCTCCACCATCAGGCTGTTGGGAAAGTGCATCTTGTTCGGAACTAGACACTTGCTCCCAGAGATGACAGTTTGATTTGAATCCCCAGGAATCAGAGAAAACAATCAAAGTGGGAAGCGGATACAAGATTTCCAATTGCCAGGCCACCAAACATGGTCGCTCTCGGATCGGCTTGTCCCGGGGTCAGGAGGAAAACATTTGATGAAATGTAGGATTTCAGTGGCAGCTGAAGAAGCACCTGTAATATGGATTGAAGGGTCACCCTGGGGAAAGCGGAGGAAAAGTTCAAAGCCGAGGAATGATTTAGGACAAAGAGAAAAAACTCTAAACCCCAAAGTACTAGCTGCAATGCTAGTCATTGATTGCCAGGATCTTATTTGAATTCAGCCAAGTTCTTGTTCAAAGGGTATGTTGGTATTATGCCTGTCCCAGTGTAGGACAGCCACAAAGGTAATTTTCCCAAAGGTTTCATCCATTTTGTGAGCCATATTTAGGCATTTCACCCACATTTAATTTACGGAAAGGACCACTAGGCTAGGTGTCAGAAAATCCTGGTACTAGACCAACTCTATTAGAAAGGACCCGTATAATGGAACCTTAATATCCAATAGGCATTCTGGCTTGCTGAGACCTCTACACTATTGCCTCACTCTCCTTTTTCTAAATGATGTAGAATTCCACAATTTCCCAGGTTTTCTGTAAATTTCTGGGATGAGGTAAATGTTGCTGTGGTACCTCTGATCTTGGTTCATCTTTCAATACGTGTTATCTCTTCTAAATCCTTTCAACCTACACATAAAACCTGGTCTCTCCCTCCTTGTCTGCATAACATACCTGTTCACATCAAGCATCTGAGGAGAAGAACGCCGTGCATCGTGTAGCAAGCCTTGTAGAAACACAGGTCAGGTGCTCCTCCTCCGTAAAATCTTTCTGGTAACCCTGCCAACCCCAGCTTCCTGGTCCTCCATCGTCACCTTCAACTATGGGGTTTGACCTTCTATGCAGCCCTTCCTCCCCTCTCTCTTTTCTTTCTCTTCTCCTCCAAAGACCGATAATTGAAAGCCCTTCCCCTTTTTATCCCATAGAGCACTTTAATAATTTCTTTGGTTGTCTAACGATAGCAAACAAAAAATCCTATAAAAAAGCTAGCCCTGTATCTAACTGAAATCATGATGGCAACTGGACATTAAGAAAGGCACTTCCCATCTTGGTACTTGAGTTTCTCATTTTTAAGATGCCAGAGTGGACTGTGATTCCCCACTTTGGGATTCTCCTAGAGCCCATCGGGAGCCAATGCTGTGCACGTGGGAAAGAAATGTCAGCATTTCTACTGGGGGCCTAAATATTAAAATCCAACAGAGTCAAGGTGGTTCTTCAGGGAATTACTCAGCTGTAGTTCAAGAATGGGGCCTGACAGTGATCAAACTTAATACAGGGACAGAATTCAGACAACATGGAGGAAGCTGGGACTTGTCCCTAACAACTTCTTCCCTAAATGTGGCTTCTCTCCGCTGCCTTTTCAGTAAGAGGTGATGAGTGGGAGGTTCAAGGTTTAATTCTTTGATAGGAGGTTCGTGTACTGATGCTTGGATTCAAGGTAGGTCCATGTGTTATAATAGTAAATAATAATAATGGTGATAATAATAATGAAGCAGTTAGGTTGCAATCTCATGAACTGTTGAGTTTTGGCTGATGCAACGTAGGAGTGTACCTGCTAACAACAACATATGTGTCAAAATAATTAACATGAACCCTTATTTCTGGTAAGAAAAAAAACTTATTATGCTTGCCAAGAGGTATAGCCTTCTAGATTCAGTTTTAATCAGTTGAGCTCAAAATATATCAAGAAGTTAGAACTGGTTTCCTCAGAACTTCCTTCTGCTTCCTGAAAGCCAAATAATTATTCGAACCATTCAGATAATTGAAGGGTTTGAGAAAAGTGTGCTTCTTCTTCAGGTAAAGAAATTTCTCTCCTACCCTCTTGCAGCTTTTTCTCTTCATCAACACAACATCCAAAAAGAACACCATCAATAAAAATTTCCAAAATTTTAGCTTTTTTTGCTTGTTTATCTCCCAGCTCCAATCCCTCCCAGTTAGAACTTTGTAACAGTGGGCGCTGTCCCTGGACACACTTCAGCTGCAGCCTTCACTCTGCATGTGTTACAGGAACTTGGCCAGAAGGTAGATGCCAGTGTGACAATCAAAGTTGCACAACTAGTCTTGGCATGATTGGGTTCGATGTGTCTCTGGGCTATTGGGATCTCTTGAATTATTCCGAGTTGGTGACCAAAGTGTATTTGTCAATATTTGTAGAAAGGTTGTTTCTAAAGAGCTGGAGTGTCATGTCACAGGGACATCTGGGAATGGATGGACCCCCAAGTTATGCAATTCTTTGAGTCTTGATTTTTTAAATTTGGTAAACAAATATCCTAGTTTTCTTCAGGTGGGACCAGTTGGAAGCATGTTCTACTTTGTGTCCTGGAAGTCCCAGCAGGATTTAGGCCCCAGGTGCCCTCACTGTATCCTGCTCTCTAAAGCTCTTCGGATTGACTTCCTTCTCCATCTCACTTCCCACATCCCTAAGTTTCTAGGGGTCCTCATTCCAGATAATCCTTGTCTCAGGATTAGCTTCCGTTTTTATGGCTCATTTCAAAAAATTTGTTGAGGTATAATTGACATATAACATTATATTAGTTTCAGGTGTCCAATATAGTGATTCAATATTTGCACACCTTGCAAAATGATCACCATGATAAGTCTAGTTAATATTTGTCACCCTACCTAGTTATAAAAACTTCTTCCTGGTAATGAGAACTTTTAAGATCTACTTTCATAACAACATTCAAATATACAGTACAGTATTATTAACTATAGTCACCAAATATTAGCTTCTAGAGGAACGAAAAAATGAGACACCCTTTATACACTTTTGATAAGCTATTTTCATTCCTGGTTTACAGACAAGGAAACTAAGACTTAGAGTCATTAAGTAACTAGCCCAAGATCATACTCCTAATAAATAGGAAAACTTGGTTCAGTCCCACATGCCTCCTCCCATTATACCACAGTGCCTCATAAAATGGGAAGAGCTAATTTGCCCTGCAGCTGGTACACAGACATGGTTCTGGGAATACAAGGATCTAGAACTGGCAAGTCCCTTTTTACTAAACTGGTTTTCAAATCTCTGCAGGGCATTTTCTTGTTTCTGTTTCATTGGTAACAAAGTATATTTGGTTGTTGCTTTGTAAGTTGTGCATAAATAGTTGCCCAATGAAAGTAATTGCTGTTTCATGTTAGTATCGTAATATTCTTCACCTGGAGTGCTGGGTGTCTTCCCTTGCCCCTGGCAGATCCACTGTCCCCCAGCTCTCCACCCTGGGAGGCTGCCCAATAGAACTGACAAAAATCCACATGCAAGCAAGAAGCCGTGGAATTCAAAGGTAATGGGTTAAGCTTTTTTCCAATCATGCTGTGGTAATAACTGAAATCAGTTTTTCAAAAGAGTCAAAATTAGGCAGTAGGATGTGATGAGCAAACACATCTTAGATTATTGTTAGAAAAACAGAATTCCTTGTTTCATATTGTAATAAAAATGCATTTAAAATGTTACAGGAAAATGTGATCAAAGAGAGAGAAGCCTGCCTTTTTAGATGTCCCAGAGCAGAAGCACATGTTAAAATGTCATATTTTTTAAGTTCTGGAGATAAAAAGTGAGGATGAATGCATAAAAGTGCAAAATGGGTATTTCTAGATGTGGAAACGTGTAATGGAAAAAGTAGGTAGGACGGAATTGATTAGGTAGGCAGAAAAAGAGCAAATATTCAAGCAAATACAGGACATTTGCATGAGCAGAGCCAGTGAGAAGGAAAAGGAATTAGTACGTCAAGCAAAAATAAATCCACTTTCTACAGGCTCCATAGGCTTTCCCAAAAGAGAAAAAGAAACTTGTTTTTTGGGAGGTGACCCCTAGAATGCCCTTCTTCATTTAAGACAATTTTACCCACATTGAAGGCTCAAATCCGAAGCCTTTTCCTCAGTCGGCTGACAGTGCCTTAGCCAACGAACCTCTTTGGGTTTCACTCCTCCTGTTCTTTCAGAGTAAAGTCAGCTTCTTAGCAGTGGTTTACACTTTGCAGCAGGCTTACTTCAGCCAGGCACAATCTTCCGGTACAGCTCTGTCTGCTTACTGACAATTCCATACCTGTGCCATGTGATATGTGAGACGGTCCATTCCCTCTGCCAGGAATACCCTCACCACCCTGACATCCATCCACCTGGCTTATTCTTACTCGTTCTTTAAAACCAATGACACCTTCTGCAGGAAGTCTCTTTGATTAGCTTCACTTACCAAGCTTCCATCCCTCTTAGGCATATTTGAGTATAGAGATTATCACATGGAATATGAATTGTCTATTCACCTGTCTCTCTTTTCTAGTACACTGGAAATGTCTTAAGGGCATTGGGCTGTATTTTGTTTATCTTCGTGTATCCAGAGCTTGACTGGGACACTGAAGTTGGTAGTAGGGGAATCTATGTTAAACTGAATCAAAGTTGAGTATATTTAATATGGACTTTGGATCAGCGTATTTCTAAAGTCTTCTTCAGCTCCACAGTTCTCAAATCCTTTGTCCTGGGGGTTTCTAGATATCATTTTGGATATTTGTCCCCAGATGTCTTTATGGTATGATAAAGTAAGGCAAGTGGGGATATCCAAATTGTACCCACATTCAACTGAGTCTCCAAGAGGCAAGGGATGTGTTACCTCCACAGCAAGTTCAAACTAGAACTCCTTTTAATGAGGCTAAGCTGATACTTCATATAAGGAGGTTTACTCTTTGTGGATGCTCATATATTTTATGGCTGTGGTAGTCTGAATCACCTGACTCTCAGCTGTGTGTCTTTCATATGGTCCAGGGCAGCACTCAGCTCCCAGGAAACTGGGTCGCCTATGATACGATGTCACATCTGTAAGATTTGACAGTTGGGATGGAGCCGGCTGGGTGCTGCAATCAGAGGGAATTTTCTGCTGGGAGATGGTGATTTGCTGCATTTTGCATTCTCTGATGTACAATGTCTTTGATTGCCAGCACTGTCATTTCAGGTTTGACATCTTTCTATGGAAACATCTGTGGCATGCAGCATTTCTGTACCGGCAAAAAGACAGACAAGACACGGCTAATTTTTTTTAATCACATGATACAGTCTGATATATACAGTAACAGCTAGGCTGCATCTAGGCTGGAATTATTTTTCAATTTACAGCTAACAGTTGTTCATCTTGTTTTTCTCTTGGTTTTTTTTTTAACTGACACTTGTTTCTATCTGCACTTCCAGGGCTCTGAGCTGAGGCCGAAAGGATGGGTATTTCTTTCTCATTTCTTCAGGGGATATGTCCTTTTAACTATGGTCCTCAGCCACATGGGAAAGCCAAAAAGGGTCGTCATGGCCCATCCTTCTCCCAATCTTCCCTGTTCTCTGTAAAGGTCCTCCTTTTGACATCCCCTGCCATATCCGCATCACAGAATCTCCCACGTTCTTTATTTTGTTCCTGGCTGTTGCCGACAAGAGGGCAGACCTGGCTAAGAAACAGTTCTACACCAAACCTTGGAATTTTATGTTTTAACTCCCTCCCATTCCCCTTATACACAGTGGCATTCACTTAATGTAATAATTACTCTTTACCAGGAATAACATCAAATGACCCCCCCTTGGGAAGAATTTCAGGCATCAGTGGTAGTTTTTGAGGAATTGTGAGTAGAAGCTCTTCCGCATTTCTGTTATGAAACTGGTCCTGCCTTTTCCCACAGTGCATGACGTGATGACAGAGCACCCAGCTGGCTGCCTCATATTGGTTCTGGCTAATGCACTGAATCACTGTGGACCCTGGACAAGGCGACTTACCACTCTGGCCACAGTTATGTCAAATGTAAAATAAGCGAATGTGTACTAAATGGTATACACATCGCTCACGGCTAAGATTCCTACATAGCAGTGAATGACAGTTTCTAGAACATTTCAAAAAGTTTCCCACACTTTGACATAAGGATGGTAACAAAACTAACGACAAGGCAACTTACTCTGGACATTTATCATCATGAAGGCATCCTACTTGCTTGCCACTAAGTGATGTATAGATACAGCAAAATACAAAATGAAAATAAAAGCAGGATATGGGTCTTGTCATGGAGCAGCAACAGTATTTTTCCCATCATCCTTTTAGATCATTTTAATTGTTACTCAGTTTTGTCCACACTTTGATGATCACGTGACAGGATGCACCTAAAAGAAAATTGTATCTCCCCAGAAGTTTGTTTATGGCTGGTCTTTATTTTGGTTCATAGGATATGGGCCAGCTTAGACTAGACACTGCCGTCCTTCCAGCTAGGTAGGGTATTGGAAGCTATGTGGCCAACTAGTGATGGCGACTCGTTCTCTGACATTCTTCCAATGAAGAGGTGGGGTCGATGCCCCCAACCCTCCTATGTGGGCAGGCTCTGGAACCGCTTTGCCTAACAGAATGTGACAGAAATGACACAAGTTGTCTCCAGGCCTGGCCCATAAGAGACCGGCGGCTTCCACTTTCTGTCTCATAGAACACACTTTCAGACTTGTCTTTCAAGGATAGCCAGATCCATGGAAGAAGTTCAAGTACGGCCCCCAAGGCTACCATACTGTGAGAAGCCCAAGCCACATGAAGAGGCCTTGGAAGATATGCACCACGTGAAAAAGGAAAGAGGCCAAGGAGCCCCGGGACACTGGATATGTGGGTCAAGAAGGCATCCTGGGCATGGATCCTTCAGTCCTGCTGTCCCAGCTGATGCCACTTGAATCAGATGATAACCATCCAGGCAAACCCTCTCCAAATGTCTGGGCAAAATAAAATGTTTGCCTTAAGCGTTAAGTGTGGGATAAATTGGTATGTAGAAATAAGCACCTGGCAGGAGCCATCAGGACCTGTGAGAAACGAGACAGTTGTCCTTTTTATCCAAAAGCGTCAGGGCGGTGTTAAGTGTCAGACTGATCTTCTCTTGTGGGGCATCACCAGCCGGCCCTGTGTCTCAGGCCTCTTTCAGTTGGAATCAACAGGACATTGATCCTTCATGAAGTCAAATATTTGCCTCTGCTAATGAAGCTGCGAGGCTTTCCATTACCAATCATTTGGAAGAGCTTAATGGATCTAAAATCCCAGGTGGTGTGTGTTTGGACAGAAAAATGGATGACTTCTTTTGCTTGGTGGTGCAAAACCATGAATCAGCAGAACACCACTTTGTTTGAGGAGAGGGTCTGGGGAGAGGAAATAACAGAGCCAGCAACTCAGGTGGCCACAGGGAGCCTTCTTCTATCCTGAGATGCCCCAACATGCACACTCTTTGGCCATGCAGACTCTCATTGCTAAACTTTTTTCTGGAGCTAGAGAAACTTCAGCCAGCTGAGCCTTTTCTCCAGTTATTTGTAAAGTACTTTCTAGGTTTCTTTCCCCCGTCTATTCAATTTTCAGTAGTAAATTCTTCTAGCTGCAAGTTTGGAGGCTTAAAAATTTTTTAGATTTATTAACTTTTTCTTTCTTGTGTATTTTTTTTTTAATTAATAGACTTCTTTGGATACAGTTTTAGGTTTACAGAAAAAAATTGAGTGCAAAGTACAGAGAGTTCCCATGGACCCCTCATCCCCAACCAATGTCCCATGTGATTAAAATCTCCCACATGTGTTACAATCAAGGGTCAATATTGATGCACTGTTCCTAACTAGAGTCCAGCGTTTACATTAGGGCACACTCTGTGTTGTACATTCTATAGGTTTTGGAAAATGTGTGATGACAAGTATCCACCGTGACAGTATCATACAGTTCCAGGTTTATTGCAAAGATAGGACAGAGTTTGTGTGCACCTCACACTCAGTTTTCCTCATTAGAAACATCTAACATCATTATGGTGCATCTGTCATGATTAATGAACCAATATTGACACTTATTCACCGAAGCCTATACTTTATTCAGATTTTCTCAGTTTTTATCTAATGTCCTTTTTTTTGTTCCAGGATTCCATCCAGGACCCCACATTACATTTGGTTTTCATGTCGCCTTTAGCTCCTCTTGGCTGTGACAGTTTCTTAGCCTTTCTTTGTTTTCGAAAACCTTTAAAGTTTTCAGGTATTTGGTAAAATGTCCCACTCTTGGGATTTTCCCAATGTTTTTCTAATGATTAAACTAGGATAATATGTTTTGGGGGAGGAAAACCACCAAGGTAAAGTACCATTCTCATCATATCATGTCAAGGGTACATACCATCAATGTGATTTATCACTGTTGATGTTAACTTTAATCATCTAGGGTGAGATAACTTTGTCAGGTCTCTCCACTGAAAACTTACCTTTCTTTTTCTTTCTTTTTTTTTTCTTTGCGGTACGCGGGCCTCTCACTGTCGTGGCCTCTCCGGTTGTGGAGCACAGGCCGCGCAGGCTCAGCGGCCATGGCTCACGGGCCCAGCCGCCCCACGGCATGTGGGATCTTCCCGGACTGGGGCACGAACCCGTGTCCCCTGCATCGGCAGGCGGACTCTCAACCACTGCGCCACCAGGGAACCCCTACCCTTCTTTTTCAACCTTTCCCTACTGTACTCTTTGGGAGAAAGTCACTGCACAGCCCACTCTAAGGAATGGAGAATTAGGCTCTACCTTTTTTTTTTTCCCTCTCTAGCTTTATTGAAGTATAATTGACAAATAAAATTATATATATTTAAAGTGTACAACATGATGATCTGATAATGTATACTTTGTGAAATGATTACCACAATCAGGTTAAGGTGTGTTTTGTGACTAATAATGTGGTCTATGTTTGAGAATTTCCCATATGAGCTTGAGAAGAACATGTATTCTGCTATTTTTGGATGTGGTACACAGTTTATAAATGTTGACCAGGTCATGTTGATTGATACTACTGGTGAGGTAAACTATATCTTTATTGATTTCCTGAGTATAATCTATCAATTACTGACATGAGTGTTAAAGTCTCCAAGTTTAATAGTGGAGTTGTCTATTTCTCCTTCAGTCATATCAGTTTTTTGCTTCATGTATTTTGATTTTCTTTTGTTAGGTGCATATACGTTTAGGATTGTTATATCCCCTTGGAGAACTGACCCATTTATCATCATGTAGCTACACTCTTTATCCTTAGCAATTTTCCTTGTTATGAAGTCTGCTTTGTTTGAAATTAATATAGCTACTCCAGTTGTCTTTTGATTAGTGTTAACATGGTATATATTTTTCCAACTCTACTTTTAACCTACCAGAGTCCTTATATTTAAAGTAGATTTGTGTAGACAATATATAGTTGGGTCCTGTTTTTTATCTGACCATCTCTATCTTTTAGTTGGTATATTTAGACCACTCATTTAAAGAGATTTTGATATATTTGGTTTAACATCAACCATGCTTGTAACAGTTTTCTATACCTAGGTATAAGAATTTTTTATTTTGTTTTTGCTTTTTGGTATTTATTCTGCTTGATGATCTCTGAGCTTCTTAGATCTGTGGATTGGTGTATGTCATTAATTTTGGAAAATTCTCAGCTATTATTACTTTAAATATCTTTTTGTGCTCTTCTGTTTCTTTTTTCTCCTTCTAGTATTTCAATTATAGATATATTACATCGTTTGAAATTGCCCCACAGTTGTTGAATGTTCTGTCCTGTGTTTATCATTCTTTTTTCTCTTTGCATTTCAGTTTGGGAAGTTTGTATTGACCTATCTTCAAGCTAAATTACCCTTTGCCTTGCCAAGTCAACAGTATTTTTATTTCCAGCAATTCCTTTTGATTATTTCTTAGAATTTCCCTCTCTCTGCTTATCCTATCAATCTATTCTTGCATCTGATCTTGTCTACTTTTTCCATTAGATTCCTTTACATATTTATCAAAGTTATTTTTAATTCCCTGCCTGATAATTCCAAACTCTATGTCATATCCGAGTCTGGTTCTGACGCTCAGTTTGTCTTTTCAGACTGTGCTTTTCTTACTTTTTTGGAAAGCCTTGTAGTCTTTTGTTAATTGATGGACATGTCGTATTAGGTAATAGGAACTAAGTAAATAGCCCTGTAGTGTTAGGATTTATGTGACTCTAATTAGGACCTGGGTTTTGTTTAATGTTTCCTATAGCTATAGAGTCAGAAGCTTCAAGTTCTTCTCATTTTTGTTTGTTTGTTTTTGTCTTCCCTCTTGACTTAGGGCTTCTTGTAATTGCTCCCCATCAGAGAAAGTCTGTGTCTTACAACTCTTCCAGCTGTACTTCACTGTTGTTATGCTAGAGTCCAGCTAGTATGATGGCAGGTTTGGGGATGAGGAGCATTCTGTATCTTCCAGTTACACCTCAGTCACACAGTGGGCCTGTGTCCCTGGACTGTGACCTTCATGCGTGTTTTGTCCTATAGCACTTCCTCCTACTGAAGCAAGATAGGAAGCTGGGGCGGGGGCGCGGGGGAGAGGCTGGTGTGGGAGGGATACCCTTCCCCCACAGCTCTGAGACAAGGCTCTGGTTAAGTCCTCCCCCGGAGGGTAGGCATTTGTTATGGAGAAAGCTCTGGGCACCTTCCACACAGATTTCTTTTTCCCTCCCCCTTCCAGATTCACAATAGGGTCTTTATCAGATCTTTAACATAGAACATGGTGGGTTCCTGCAAGTAAAGCCTACACCAATGTAAGGGCCCACGCAGATGGCAGCTCCCAGGATTTCCTCCCTCTCATGCTGTCCACACTCAGCCTCCAGAAATTCATCAAAATTGCCATGTAAGTGTATCGAACACTCAACCAGTTCATGGCTCCTGGCTTCCACTCCAAGAAAGTCTCAGCCATGATTCTCAGCATTGCCTTTCCTCTCCAGATTTTGGGGTGGTCGATTTTCCCTGCAAATTCAGTTCTCTTATGGATCCAAGAAAAGTCTATGATTTCAGTTTGTCCAGATGTTTCCTGGAAGAATAGGAGAAACAACTTCCACACTCTTTAATGTCAGAGGTTTTAGGTTCTGCAGGTACGATATTTCTCAGGCAAGGTCAGGGTTGTGCTCTTGGGGAGAAGTTGTGTTAGGCTAAAACATGCTGCAAGTTTTTTTAAAAAAATAAATACTTCACTGCAGTATGCATATATGAATCTACAATGTCAACCAATACAGTGAACTTACTCACCAAACTGTACTAATAATTTATTTTAGTATTTTTCTAACATTTTCTAGTACTTTCCTAATACTTTAAACAGATATTATTGAGACTATTTTGGAAATTTAGTAAGTAAATCATAATTTTTATAAAAATACATGTGTGTATTTTTACACACATGTATTTTTATAAATTTAATTTAGGGTATCCAATTTAAACCCTAATGTGCTCAGACAGAACATTCTTTTCTTTTTTTTGGCTGCATTGGGTCTTTGTTGCTGCGTGTGGGGTTTCTCTAGTTGCAGCAAGCAGGGGCTACTCTTTGTTGCAGTGCGTGGGCTTCTCATTGTGGTGGCTTCTCTTGTTGCGGAGCACGGGCTCTAGGTGCATGGGCTTCAGTAGTTGCGGCGCGTGTGCTCAGTAGTTGTGGCTCATGGGCATGTGGGATCTTCCTGGACCAGGGATTGAACCCGTGTCCCCTGCATTGGCAGGTGGATTCTTAACCACTGCGCCACCAGGGAAGTCTGAACATTCTTTAAATAGGAAGCTTTGTTACTCATCAAAGCCTGATTACAGTTTCACTTAGAAAAACCATAGGAATCCAATAAACCAAATGACATCCAGTGGGCTTCCCTGACTTTTTTGAAGGCTGCATTGTGGAAGAAGAAATAATATACTTGTATATATGGAAGGTTGCCGCCTTCTTTAACTAGTTTTGTTTAAGTTTATTGTGCCTTTAATTGCCTTTGCACTGAATACTGAAAGAAAATGATGACATACAACAGACAATGGTAAACAATAGGTTCTTCCAATTCAAAGAAAATTTATTTTTCTTTGGACCTACTTATGAGGTAGGGACTTTATTCTGTTTATGTGCATAAAAGGAGGCCCTGGGAATCCTCTGTGATCCAACCATGAACATCTTGTTGACTTAACTCTCCAGGACTTCAAGCAAAGGAAGAAGTATTGACATTACTGTTTTATTTTCTATTCTACTCATTGATTTTTGGCCTCTTATAAATGAGAACATTTCATGGGTAGAGTAACTTTTAAAAATCTCTCCATGTCTCAGCAGACACAGAAATAAGAGATCGCCTGTGAGGCATAGATGTTGGGAAAGACTCCGTGAAGTGGGGGCTTCGTATACCGCCCACATCAGCACTCTGTGTACATCCTCTGCTGATGTCCTTTCTTTATCTCCTATCCGTCACTCACTTCCTGAGTTCCCTGGTTAAACTCTCAGACATGTGCCATCACCCAAGTGAAACGATATCTGGAATCCAACCATTTTAGATCCAGAAAAGAACCTAGAGATAAAATAGTCCTTACTCATTTCTCAAAAGCAAAAGCGAAAGCTCTGTAGGAGCTCAGAGATGCACCCAAGTTCACACGACAGGCCAACCGCCATCGTTTCCTTGCTGCCATCTTCCTTTCTTTTATAACAGCAAACCCACCAATGGATCAGAGCATTGAGCAACTCCTGTATGGACTTGCCTGATTCTCCATTTTTATTTTATTGGCAAAGGGAGGGGTTTGAGGGAAGCTTGAGCCACTTTTTATTTCAGTGTGTTCTCAGCTATGCTGTCCTTTGAGTCTCTGTTGTTTTTCCTTTGGGCCGTTAATTGCCATTTTGCACCAAACGTAAAAATAACCCTGGTTCTTAACATTCCTGTTTGCACAAGAACACTTGAGTACATATCACTTCATTAGTCCTATGGGCAAAGGCCACAGCCCTGGGCTCTGCAAAGACTTGTCCTCCCTGGGGGCTTCTCTCCGTTACATGGAGAGCCAGCTTCTCCCTTGTTGATGGGCCAGGGGTAATCCTTCTGTTTATGTAACCAGCCCCCTTTCCTCTACAGAGGAGATCAGCTCTTGGGCTCTGCAGTGAGCCTGTGACCATGCTAACTGCCCCTCATGTGGAGTCAGAGTCAGAAATCCTCTCTGTCATGACACTCCCGGACTCCTGCCTGGGTCCGTGTCCCTCAGCTCCAATTCAGGGCTGGCTGGCCCTGTTTATTGCATTTGGAATCTTTCTCTTACAGGTTTGGTTCTGTCCAGCTTTTATCCTAGGAATGTTTGCTCTCCGCACTCAATACTCTCTCCAGTTCAGTCAATATTTGTTCTCTGCGTGAGCACTCTTCCTTTCCAAGTGTTTACCTGGTGGCAGTATTTGTCTTTCTTGCTCACTTTCACTTCCTTTTAATTCTCTCACTGTTAAATTTCTTTTAAAAGTAACTTTGGAATAAAGGAAGGGCAAATTAGGGGTATGGGATCAAGACATGTCAACCACTGTGTATAAAATGGATAAACAACGAGGCTATATTGTATAGCACAGGGAATTATAGCCATTATCTTATAATAACTTTTAATGGAGTATAATCTATAAAAATATGGAATCACTATGCTGTATACGTGAAACTAATATAATACGGTAAATCAACTACACTTCAATAAAAAATTGTATCTCCCTAGGTCCCTGCAGCTGGCCCCTGACCCCTAATCCTCCTTTCTTCCTGTGAACAATGGTCTCCACACTTTCCACGGTTACCTTTGAGCACAAAATAGCAAACTCTGTGACATGCATGTCTTTTTCTGGGTAAGGCTTTCTAATGAATTTTGCCTACTGGTGAAGAGAGAGTCTGCCTAAAAAGCAACAGACAAAATGATGAGGCTGCCACTTAGCAATAAATACCCCTAAATTCATCAGCTTCAAAGAAATTTTACCCACTCTGACAAAGGGTAAGCAATGCATCTGGAATCGGTGACTTGGGCACTTTCCTGCCTCTGACATAAATAAAAAATGACTCAGAGACTTCATACCCTCTGCCTGGAAGGCTCTTCCTTTTACTTATAGCCTCACTAATTCCTGCTTATACTTCAAGTCATGAATTGATATCACTTCTTTAGAGAAGCATTCCCTCACCCTCCAGTCTAAATTGTATACTTTTATTTGATCCTCAGGTCTACAGCCCAGACCTCTCCTTTGAACCACAGATTTTGGTATCCAACTACTTGGAATCTCCAATGGATGTCCAATTTAAGGCATCTTAAACCTAACAAATACAAACTGAACTCTTCATTTTTCCTCTCAAACCTTTTTACCCCTGGGGTTCCCCATTTCAGTAAATGTCACCAGAAGTTACTTAGTTACTCAAATCAAAAGCTTTAGAGTTATCTGTCTTAGGTCGGGTTCCTTAAAAGCAGAGCCTGAGTTGGAGATTCTTGTGTACGTGACATACTGTGAGAAAGCTCATAGGAAAAAAACCTGTAAAGGTGTAAGGGAAGCTGTAAGGGCAGGAGAAGACACCTGGCAGGTGTGGGTTCTGCTGGAGTCTAGCCTGATGCCACGGGGAGCTTGGAGCACGAATGGCAACAGTGTTGGCCACTGTGAGGCAAGGAGCTGGGCTTTGTTATTCCACTGTCAGTGAGTCATTGGTTACAAGCTTCTCCCTCCTACCCCAATATTTCCACTGCCTGAAGTGAATTCTCCAGAGAAGGAGGCAGCTAAGAGCTCAGCTGGGGGATGGGTGCACTGACCTGGTGGAGGGGTTTGCATGGAGCGCTGACAGAGTTTACTATACCATCCTGGATTCCTTTATTCCTCTCGCAGAACTGCTTCCTCCCCACTCAGTCAGCAAATCCTGACAGCTCGACCTCCAAATTATATCACAACACAAACTTTCTCTCACTATTCAACCAACATCACCTTAGCCCAGCCACCATCCCTCACCTAGGCTACTATAAGTAGGTGAACTCCTCCCTCCCACAAGAAGTAGGAAATAAAAGAATTAAGGTTGCTTTCTCAGGGATATGCTCTTAGACCAAGACATGGCCAATCAGAAAAAAAAGTGGAAAGTTGCATTTATAGGAGTAGAAAGGCTCCCCTCAGCAAACCTAGACTGGTAAGACTGAGTGGACAGGCATACCCAAAGAAAATATCCCAGTCAAGGGAGCAGCTGGCTAGCCAAGGAAGCTACAGCAGGAGGAGTGACAAAGAGAAGCACTGGGAGAGAGCCCGGAAGCCTCAGTCCGTGGATATCATAATTCATGTCCCTTTGACAAGACCAGTCCCATTTTAACCTGCTGCCCCTCAAGTCATCCACCCAAATCCCTCACTCCTGTGTTCTGATTCCATCCTCACCAGGTGTATAGAGGCAAAAAGAATCTGAGTGGTCCTATAGCAATGACATTTTCTTCTCGTTATGAATAATAAATGGGCATTCCAGTCTTATTCATCAGTATTTTGATATAAGAAGCCACCAAGTGATGGATTTTCCAGTTTTGAGAGCCAACCCCGAACTGTGGCAAATTCCTCAGGATGTACCTCAGATTTTATTTTCCATAAATGGCCACAGCAAGAGCTCTGGTTCCACAGGGTCTTCCAGAGCTTCGCCACACCCCCATCAAGAAGTGGGAGTCCATTTTCCCTCCTCTTGAATCTGTGTGGTTTTTTGTTACTGCTTTAATAGATAGAATGTTGTAAAAGTGATACTGTGTAACTTCCAAAGCTACATCATAGAAAGCAATATGGCTTCCACCTGGCCCTTGCTCTTTTGGGATACTCACCCTTTTGCCACCACGTTGTAAGGAAGTACAGGCCTCTGGGCAAGGCCATCTGCAGGAGTTCTGGACAACAGCTCCAGCTACGGTCCCAGCCACTAGCCAGTGTCACCACCAGTCATGTGAGTAGACGAACCTTCAGATGATTCTAGCCCTGGGCTTTCAGCCTCCCCAACTGATGATGTGCAGGGCAGAGATGAGCCGTGCTCACCTAGCCATAGCCAGATTGCAGGTTCATAAGAAAAATAAATGCTGGGGTGTTTTTTTAAAGCCACTAAGTTTTGGGGTGGCTTCTTACATGACAATAGATAATCAGAGAAAAGGAAACTTGCCTAAAATTGGCAGATCAGCCTAATATTGCCATTCAGCCACATGGATCCTTTTATTAATGCTTTATGGCCATAGTTCCTATTGGTCCCTGGATTCCACTTCTGTGTCACATGGGAATAATCATACCTGCTCAGGGCCAGTCTTATATGTTGGTGATTTGGGATGACTCTACTCATTCCTGTGGCTCCCTAGCCCATTTCTGAACGGTTACAGCTTTGTCTGAGTACTTTCCTCATGTTCTTTTCGAATTATTGTATTGTATCATGGGCACAACTTTTCCATCTACCCTCACTCCCTTGATGATTTCACTTAGTTGCTTAGCTTTAATAAAATTTTTTATGCTGCAGACTGTAACACTTTACCTCCAGCCTGGACCTCACCCAGCGCTCTAAATCACACTGCTCACTTGATCTCTACACTTGGATGAATAATAGGCACCTCAAACCTAATGCTCAAAGCTGGCCTCCTGGTCTCCTACTGCCTCAAAAGTGTTCCTCCCAGGCTTTCTCATCTCAGTAAATGGTAATTCTGAATTTACAGTTTGCTCAGATTGAAAATCAGAGAGATTTGGGGGGTGGGGTGGTGAGAGATGAGAAATATTTGTTATAAGGAATTGGCTTCTGTGATTATGAAGACAGGCAGGCCCCAAGATCTGCAGGGTGAGTCACCAAGCTGGAGACCCAGGGGAGGTGATAGTGTGGTTCCCGTCCAAAGACCAGCAGGCTTGAGACCCAGAAAGAGCCAATGTCTCAGTCTGAGGCTGAAGGCGGGAAAAATTCTCTCGTACTCAGGGGAGGCTCCACTTTTTTGTTCTATTTAGGCCTTCAACTGATTGGAATGCGGCCCACCACATGACGGCGGGCAATCTGCTTCACTCAGTCTATGACTTAAATATTAATCTCATCCAGAAACACGCAGAAAAATGTCTGACCAAATATCTGGGGTCATCACTAAGAAGCAAACCTCAGGGTTAGGAAGGTGTGAGCTCTGGGGTCAGTACCTAACCTTCTAGGAGCATGAAAAAAGTGCTACAATGTGCTCTGGGAGAGAAACCTCTCCTCCCGCGAGCCTCCAGAATGAGAATTTGGGGCAGCCTCCCATTTACTACACTGTATGCTTTCCTAAGAAATGAGAGCACCAGGGAAGAAGCCAGCTCTGGAGCTAACACTAAGACCCAGTTAGCATTTAAGTTACACACATGCTGATTCATTTTATAATTGCACTTGCTGGAGAGGTATGTTTTTCCCTTCCCAGGCCCCCAATGACCCAAAAGGTAATTACAGAAACGGCTCAGCTCTGCTCATAACATGGAAGCATCACAGTTCTTGAAATGACTTAACCTGCAGTGCCATCGAGCGTCCCCTGAAGAGAACTGGGAGCGAGAAACCCACCTCACCGAGCGGAATACTCCTTCTCTTTACTCATGTATAGGGACCTACTTTAATTACCTTCTTGCTCTTCTCTGTGTAAGAAGGTACCCAGGAGACTGGAAAACAGTCATTTAAAGAGCCTGATGATAAACACTGTCAAAGAAAGCCCTTTGGAAAATAGTTACATGGTGTTCTTTGAAGCCAGGGCGTTTCAAGGGATTTTATGCTAGTTGATGAATCTAGGTTGTCAGGCTATGGAATTTAGAGCGTACACACACACACACACACACACACACTCACACACGAGTTATCAGTTCTATGAAGCCCAGTGCCTGGAATGGCCTGTGATGAATGCTGATACACTATAAGAAAGGAGATGAGAGAGGACCCACCAATGACTAAACGAGCATTTCACTAGTCAAAGCCCTGCTGGTGGCCTGGCAGCACTCAAAGTCCCACTCTGTTGTGATGCAAAGAAGACCAAGACCACTGCAGGTTTTCTTCCATTGTACCCCTCACCCCTCTTCCCACACTGGCTTCCCATCCCAGGTTTGGCCTCTTGACCTTTCACAGGGGATGAGACACCCTTCTGTGAAGTTAGGTAGCTATCCCCCAGGTAGATGAATGGAGAGAGATTTCCAACCAAAGCACCAACAACACAAAGGGTGGGACCAGGAAGGAGTCGCATGTCTGGGAACTCATGTATTATGGCTCAACCCTAAAAGAGAAAGGTGGGTAAGTAGGCATAATCCACCTCAAGGGGAAATTCACAGTTGGGCAGGAGTTTGAATTTAAATAGCTATGGAAGTGCTTGGTCAGGGCAGGGACACATCCCCTGAGGTTTTTAGGGAGGCTCATTCAGGCAGCAGTGTGGATGGTGACTTGAGGGAACAGTAATAGAGGCGAGAAGACTGGACAGAGGCTGTTGAGGTTTGGCGGTCCAGGTTGGAGGGTAAGTGCCAGGACATAGGAAGGGCAGACCAGAGACACATTTGTTGGGTAGAACTGGCAGGAGGAAAGGATGTTAGGGGTCACGTCATTGTGACTAGAGATGGTGCTGGGGCAGGAGCCCAGAAAGCCAGTTTCCTGGGCCCTTTCCTCATCTTCCAGGCCCATTCCCGGCAGTGAGTATGTTATGGGCACTCAATAATTACTTGTTAACTCAATTGATCTGATAGTCATCTCATCTCAACAATTCTCTGGAAGAGGTAGTAAAATGATGAAATAGCATATAATGTAATTTGGGTAGGTCTCATAAAATTTCTGATTCTGTGCTTCTGTGAGTATAAAATGCGCGGGCCGGACAGGGACCTGGCTAACCGTCTCCAGCTCTCATACGCCAAGTCAGCCAGTTCTCAGGGGCTAAGCTGGCAGCCACCTTCTGGGGGAATGTTGGCAGAAATCTTGGGAGATGATCAGAGTGTAAGAGGATCTTCCAGGTCCCCTCCAAACCCAGAGCTAAGCAAGAGAATGCTGCATTTATTGATTTATTCGTGTTATTTACAGGCACTGAAACAGTCATCTTTCTGCACTTCCCTTTAATGGAGGAAATTAAATGATCTCTATTGAGGGAGTGGAGTGGGGGGGGTCCCATGTTGCCAAGGTAGGCTTACTAATAGTATAAAATAGTGTTTTTATTTAAAGCGAGTTTCCAGTTGTCTGGATTGATGCTGCCTTTGACACCTACTCAGTGCTTTGAATACAGCCTGATTCTTGTGGCTTTGTTTTCTCCAGGCCCTGAGAGGGGATCCCGGACTGTTGATGAAAAGCCATTCAGCCACAGCCTGCCAGTGTTTCACGATAACATTCTCTTGACTGATTCATCAGGGCTGCCTGTGCAGGTGGGAGACTGGCTGGGTCTCCCCAGACAGGTGCTGCCAGCTCTGGCCTTGAGCCTTCAGAAAATTGAGCAGAGAACCTGAAGGGAGGGCAGGAAGGTGCCCAGTGCGAGCTTGTCCCAGACTTCACCACTGTTCAAGTCACTTGCCTGTGTTGTGCTCTGGTGCCCCAGCACACTGTTTTCCCTTGTCAGTTCCGTGAAGTGAGTAGGAGGCTATATGGTGAACACAGTGTGCTCCTGGTATAAAAGAGAAAGAAAAGAGAGGTTCTGTATAGTTCTGCAGCAGCCCTTGATTACTGTGAGAGGGGGAGGCAGGAATCACATACAAGGGAGTATTCAGGGCTGGAATTTCCTTGGTGGAAGTGCTGGCAGGAAAAGACCCCTGGATTCGGAAGCTTGGTTGCTAAACTTATAGCTTCCTCATCTATGAAATCACGGCAGGGAGTTATCTAATTTCTACTGCCTCTTGGGTCTGGGATTCCTAGAAATGCATCCCGAATAGTTAATGCTAGTTGTTCTTGATCAGTGAGGTTATCGGGTAGAAGCCAAAGGAGAAACATCAGTGCTGTCAGATCCTTCCAGCTACAGGGGTGGATAAGAACTGTCCAAGGTGCTAAGGAGGTAGAGGGATAAGAATAGTCTTTCATGCAAACTAGGAAACTTCTGAAAATGAACGAGAGGGCTCTTAATGTTTCCACCAGGACAACAGACTTAAACTGGGACAAATGGTCATCTCAAGAGAGCAGCATCCCTTGGGTAAGATTACCCAGATAAGTGCTTCACTGTTGCTCCTCTTCTTGCTTCCTGTAACTGCATGCTTTCTACCCCTCTGACCACATGCACTGAATTAATCCTATGGCTCTTGTTGGTCTACCATTTATCAAGGACCTATTATCAAACCATCTGTGTGGTAAATTGTTGCAATAACAGCTCCCTTACCCATGGCCTTGGGTGTCCCCTCCCACACTGACTCTGAGCTTGGCCATGTGACTTACTTTGGCCAGTGGAACATTAGCAAGGATACTGCAGAAGATTGAAAAATGCTTGCACATTAGGGCACAATCTCTTGTCACTTTTAGAACTTTGCAATGGTGATGCAAAAAACCCCAAGTTAGCCTGCTGAATGCTGAGAGACCACATAGAACAGAAAAGAGCCATTCCAAATGAGGCTACGCTAGACCAGTCAACTTAGCTAAATCAACAATTTAGCTGTTGATTTCAGACACATGAGCAAGCCCATCTGAGGCCAGAATATACTTTTGGCTAAGCCTCTCCTGAATTTCCAACCTACAGAATCATGAGCTAAATAAATGGTTTTTTGCTTTAGGCCAACAAGTTTGGAGTGTTTGTTACACAGCAAAAGCTCACTGATACACCTTGTGTTGTTTTAGGAACTAGAGAGATGCTCCACAAATATAGCATTCAGTACTGTACCTGGAATATACTAAATATTCCACAGATGGTAGCCATTACTATCCCGTTGGGTGGCAAAGTACTAAAGAAGTAAGAGTGATGTCTGTGTCCTCAAAGACTTTCCTGCACTCTGATGCTGTGAGTAAACCTGCTCATACAAAACGATAAGAGGATAATTCAAAGCACTGTGTCTTTGAGAACAAAAGTACTTGTTACTAATATTTGAATATTCTCATGAAGGTTGGTTCAGTTTGTACCTGAAGAGTAGAAATGATTACATTGAGAACCTTGTTTTGACCCCTAAGATGAGGTGGGTGAATTTGATTTCTTGTTACCAAGGTAACCTCTTTCAGAAAGTCTTGAGAGGAGAATTACTCTGTGTGAAGACTTGCTTTGCATCGCACACCAATGCAGTTCACAGACAACACATCCACGTAAGAACAACAGGTGCTCGTGGAATCACCTTGATTTTATGGAATGCAACTATTTAAACATATATCTGTGAAAGACTCAATAAGCATTAGTTTAAAAGTGTCCCACTCATCTCAATATATGAGAGGATTTTAGTATAAAGATTAAAAAATATAAATTTGTTCAGTTCCCCCACTTTACAAATAATGAAATTGAGGCCCAGAAAATTTAAACCATAAGCTCAACGTCTCAGAGCATATTAATGGCAGAACTGGGATAAAAAATTGGGTTTCTGGACTTCTAGTCTAATGCTCTTCTCATCATTTTGTATATTTGGTACGACAGTGAGGCAGAATGTATTTTAATATAATATTATTATTTTTTATTTTTTATTTTTTTTTGCTGTACGCGGACCTCTCACTGTTGTGGCCTCTCCCGTTGCGGAGCACAGGCTCCGGACGCGCAGGCTCAGCGGCCATGGCTCACGGACCCAGCCGCTCCGCGGCATGTGGGATCTTCCCGGACCGGTGCACGAGCCCATGTCCCCTGCATCGGCAGGCAGACTCTCAACCACTGTGCCACCAGGGAAGCCCTATAATATTATTTTTAATTCTTTAAGGCAGCAATTAGTAATTGACAATTCAAAAATACAGCAAAACACAAATTAGATTAAAACATCATATAGTCCTTCCATTCAGAAATAATCATGGTTAATTTTTCATATGTTTCCTTATAATCACCTTTCTACAAACATGTAATGTATTTTTTTAAAAATACACTTTATTTTTTAGAGCAGTTTTAGGTTCACAGCACGATTAAAAGCAAAGTATAGAGATTTCACGTATACTTTTTTAAAATTTTAAATTTAATTTATTTTTTTATACAGCAGGTTCTTATTAGTCATCAGTTTTATACACTTCAGTATATACATGTCAATCCCAATCTCCCAATTCATCACACCCCCACTCCCCTGCCACTTTCCCCCCTTGGCATCCATACGTTTGTTCTCTACATCTGTGTCTCAATTTCTGCCCTGCAAACCGGTTCATCTGTACCATTTTTCTAGGTTCCACATATATGCGTTAATATACGATATTTGTTTTTCTCTTTCTGACTTACTTCACTCTGTATGACAGTCTCTAGATCCATCCATGTCTCAACAAATGACCCAATTTCGTTCCTTTATATGGCTGAGTAATATTCCATGATATATATGTACCACATCTTCTTTATCCATTCATCTGTCGATGGGCATTTAGGTTGCTTCCATGACCTGGCTATTGTAAATAGTGCTGCAATGAACACTGGGGTGCATGTGTCTTTTTGAATTATGGCTTTCTCTGGGTACATGCCCAGTAGTGTGATTGCTGGATCATATGGTAATTCTATTTTTAGTTTTTTAAGGAACCTCCATACTGTTCTCCATAGTGGCTGTATCAATTTACATTCCCACCAACAGTGCAAGAGGGTTCCCTTTTCTCCACACCCTCTCCAGCATTTGTTGTTTGTAGATTTTCTGATGATGCCCATTCTAACTGGTGTGAGGTGATGCCTCATTGTAGTTTTGATTTGCATTTCTCTAAAAATTAGTGATGTTGAGCAGCTTTTCATGTGCTTCTTGGCCATCTGTATGTCTTCTTTGGAGAAATGTCTATTTAGGTCTTCTGCCCATTTTTGGATTGGGTTGTTTGTTTTTTTAATATTGAGCTGCATGAGCTGTTTATATATTTTGGAGATTAATCCTTTGTCCATTGATTTGTTTGCAAATCTTTTCTCCCATTCTGAGGGATGTCTTTTCGTCTTGTGTATGGTTTCCTTTGCTGTGTAAAAGCTTTGAAGTTTCATTAGGTCCCATTTGTTTATTTTTTTAAAATTTCCATTACTCTAGGATGTGGATCAAAAAAGATATTGCTGTGATTTATGTCAAACAGTGTCCTTCCTATGTATTCCTCTAAGAGTTTTATAGTGTCCGGTCTTACATTTAGGTCTCTAATCCATTTTGAGTTTATTTTTGTGTATGGTGTTAGGGAGTGTTGTAATTTCATTCTTTTACATGTAGCTGTCCAGTTTTCCCAGCACCACTTATTGAAGGGACTGTCTTTTCTCCATTGTATATCCTTGCCTCCTTTGTCATAGATTAGTTGACCATAGGTGCATGGGTTTATCTCTGGGCTTTCTATCTTGTTCCATTGATCTATATTTCTGTTTTTGTGCCAGTACCATATTGTCTTGATTACTGTAGCTTTGTAGTATAGTCTGACATCAGGGAGTCTGTTTCCTTCAGCTCCGTTTTTTTCCCTTAAGACTGCTTTGGCTGTTTGGGGTCTTTTGTGTCTCTATACAAATTTTAAGATTTTTTGTTCTAGTTCTGTAAAAAGTGCCATTGGTAATTTGATAGGGATTGCATTGAATCTGTAGATTGCTTTGGGTAGTACAGTCATTTTCACAATATTAACTCTTCCAATCCAAGAACATGGTATATCTCTCCATCTGTTGGTATCATCTTTAATTTCTTTCATCAGTGTCTTATAGTTTTCTGCATACAGGTCTTTTGTCTCCCTAGGTGGGTTTATTCCTAGGTATTTTATTCTGTTTGTTGCAACGGTAAATGGGAGTGTTTCCTTTCAGATTTTTCATCATTAGTATATAGGAATGCAAGAGATTTTTGTGCATTAATTTTGTATCCTGCAACTTTACCAAATTCATTGATTAGCTCTAATAGTTTTCTGGTGGCATCTTTAGGATTCTCTATGTATAGTATCATGTCATCTGCAAACAGTGACAGTTTTACTTCTTCTTTTCCAATTTGTATTGATTTTATTTCTTTTTCTTCTCTGATTGCCATGGCTAGGACTTCCAAAACTATGTTGAATAATAGTGGTGAGAGTGGACATCCTTGTGTTGTTCCTGATCTTAGAGGAAATGCTTTCAGTTTTTCACCATTGAGAATGATGTTTGCTGTAGGTTTGTCATATATGGTCTTTATTATGTTGAGGTAGGTTCCCTCTATGCCCACTTTCTGGAGCGTTTTTATCATAAATGAGTGTTGAATTTTGTCAAAAGCTTTTCCTGCATCTATTGAGATGATCATATGGTTTTTATTCTTCAATTTGTTAATATGGTGTATCACATTGATTGATTTGCATATATTGAAGAATCCTTGCATCCCTGGAATAAATCCCACTTGATCACAGTGTATGATCCTTTAAATGTGTTGTTGGATTCTGTTTGCTAGTATTTTGTTGAGGATTTTTGCATCTATATTCATCTATGATATTGGTCTGTAATTTTCTTTTTTTGTAGTATCTTTGTCTGGTTTTGGTATCAGGGTGCTGGTGGCCTCATAGATTGAGTTTGGGAGTGTTCCTTCCTCCACAATTTTTTGGAAGAGTTTGAGAAGGATGGGTGTTAGCTCTTCTCTAAATGTTTGATAGAATTCACCTGTGAAGCCATCTGGTCCTGCACTTTTGTTCGTTGGAAGATTTTTAATCACAGTTTCAATTTCATTACTTGTGATTGGTCTGTTCATATTTTCTATTTCTTCCTGGTTCAGTCTTGGAAGGTTATACCTTTCTAACAATTTGTCCATTTCTTCCAGGTTGTCCATTGTTTTGGCATACAGTTGCTTGTAGTAGTCTCTTAGGATGCTTTGTATTTCTGTGGTGTCTGTTGTAACTTCTCCTTTTTCATTTCTAATTTTATTGATTTGAGTCCTCTCCCTCTTTTTCTTGATGAGTCTGGCTAGTGGTTTATCAATTTTGTTTATCTTCTCAAAGAACCAGCTTTTAGTTTTATTGATCTTTGCTATTGTTTCTTTGTTTCTATTTCATTTATTTCTGCTCTGATCTTTATGATTTCTTTCCTTCTGCTAACTTTGGGTTTTGTTTGTTCTTCTTTCTCTAATTCCTTTAGGTGTAAGGTTAGATTGTTTATTTGAGATTTTTCTTGTTTCTTGAGGTAGGCTTGTATAGCTATAAACTTCCCTCTTAGAACTACTTTTGCTGCATCCCACAGGTTTTGGATCGTCATGTTTTCATTGTCATTTGTCTCTAGGTATTTTTTGATTTCCTCTTTGATTTCTTCAGTGATCTCTTGGTTATTTAGTAACGTATTGTTTAGCCTCCATGTGCTTGTGTTTTTTACGTTTTTTTCCCCTGTAATTCATTTCTAATCTCATAGTGTTGTGAGAAAAGATGCTTGATATGATTTCAGTTTTCTTAAATTTACTGAGGCTTGATTTGTGACCCAAGATGTGATCTATCCTGGAGAATGTTCCATGCTCACTTGAAAAGAAAGTGTAATCTGTTGTTTTTGGATGGAATGTCCTATAAATTTCAATTAAATCTATCTGGTCTGTTGTGTCATTTAAAGTTTCTGTTTCCTTAGTTATTTTCATTTTGGATGATCTGTCCATTGGTGTAAGTGAAGTGTTAAAGTCCCCCACTATTATTGTGTTACTGTCGATTTCCTCTTTTATAGCTGTTAGCAGTTACCTTATATATTGAGGTGCTCCTATGTTGGGTGCATATATATTTATAATTGTTATATATTCTTCTTGGATGGATCCCTTGATCATTATGTAGTGTCATTCCTTGTCTCTTGTAACGTTCTTTATTTTAAAGTCTATTTTATCTGATATGAGTATTGCTACTCCAGCTTTCTTTTGATTTCCATTTGCATGGAATATATCTTTCCATCCCCTCACTTTCAGTCTGTATGTGTCCCTAGGTCTGAAGTGGGTCTCTTGTAGACAGCATATATATGGGTCTTGTTTTTGTATCCATTCAGCAAGCCTGTGTCTTTTGGTTGTAGCATTTAATCCATTCACGTTTAAGGTAATTATTGATATGTATGTTCATATGACCATTTTCTTAATTGTTTTGGGTTTGTTTTTGTACGTCCTTTTCTTCTCTTGTGTTTCCCACTTAGAGAAGTTTCTTTAGCATTTGTTGTAGAGCTGGTTTGGTGGTGCTGAATTCTCTTAGCTTTTGCTTGTCTGTAAAGCTTTTGATTTCTCCATCAAATCTGAATGAAATCCTTGTCGGGTAGAGTAATCTTGGTTGTAGGTTCTTCCCTTTTATCACTTTAAGTATATCATGCCACTCCCTTCTGGCTTGTAGAGTTTCTGCTGAGAAATCAGCTGTTAACCTTATGGCAGTTCCCTTGTATGTTATTTGTCATTCTTCCCTTGCTGCTTTCAATAATTTTTCTTTGTCTTTAATTTTTGCCAATTTGATTACTATGTGTCTCAGCATGTTTCTCCTTGGGTTTATCCTGTATGGGACTCGCTGTGCTTCCTGGACTTGGGTGGCTATTTCCTTTCCCATGTTAGGGAAGTTTTCAACTACAATCTCTTCGAATATTTTCTCTGGTCCTTTCTCTCTCTCTTCTCCTTCTGGGATCCCTATAATGTGAATGTTGTTGCATTTAGTGTTGTCCCAGAGGTCTCTTAGGCTGTCTTCATTTCTTTTCACTCTTTTTTCTTTATTCTGTTCCGCAGCAGTGAATTCCACCATTCTGTCTTCCAGGTCACTTATCTGTTCTTCTGCCTCAGTTATTCTGCTATTGATTCCTTCTAGTGTAGTTTTCATCTCAGTTATTGTATTGTTCATCTCTGTTTGATTGTTCTTTAATTCTTCTAGGTCTTTGTTAAACATTTCTTGCATCTTCTCGATCTTTGCCTCCATTCTTTTTCCGAGGTCCTGGATCATCTTCACTATCATTATTCTGAATTATTTTTCTGGAAGGTTGCCTATTTCCACTTCATTTAGTTGTTTTTCTGGGGTTTTATCTTGTTCCTTCATGTGGTACATAGCCCTCTGCCTTTTCATCTTGTCTGTCTTTCTGTGAATGTGGTTTTTGTTCCACAGGCTGCAGGATTGTAGTTCTTCTTGCTTCTGCTGTCTGCCCTCTGGTGGATGAGGCTATCTAAGGGGCTTGTGCAAGTTTCCTGATGGGAGGGACTGGTGGTGGGTAGAGCTGTAATGTATTTTTAAAAGAGGAAGAGAGGGCTTCCCTGGTGGCGCAGTGGGTGAGAGTCCGCCTGTTGAAGCAGGGGACACGGGTTAGTGCCCTGGTCCAGGAAGATCCCACATGCCGCGGAGCGGCTGGGTCCGTGAGCCATGGCCGCTGAGCCTGCGCGTCCGGAGCCTGTGCTCCGCAATGGGAGAGGCCACAACAGTGAGAGGCCCGTGTACCACAAAAAAAAAAAAGAGGAAGAGAGATCACACTGTACTCTATTTTAACGTGTTTTGTTTCCTTTAATACTATATCATAAATATATGTTCCATGTAATTAAATATGCATCTAAGCACCATCTTATCAGCATAGTTTATCTCCCTGTGGCTTTTACATACACAAATAAGCTTGACTCTCAAATTAGGTCTGTCCTGAATTTCTTCTGACTAAGTCAGCTTCAATTTGCTCCAGACACAATTCTAGTGAGTTCCTGGAATTCACAAAGTGGAAAACCACCCTCATCACAGCCTAAGGAATAGAAGCCACAGCCCACAGCTCTTAGATATCAGGAAAGATGCTCAGTGTTGTATATGGGAAGAGAAATGCATATTAAAATTGCAGTTACCCTCTTTCTCCTGTTAAAGTGGAAAAGATCAACAAGGCTGACAACACATTGCAATGGAGAGCACGCCGAGCATTGGAAATCAGCGCTCTGACTGATGCATTGCAGGTGGGAAGGGAAGTCGGTACAGCTTTTATAGAGAGAAATTTGGCAAAATCCATTAAAATCACAAGTACACACATCTTTCAATTCAGCAATGTCTTTCTAAGTCTAGGAAATATCATTCATGTTTATCTTCCCAAGTACAAAATGTCATGTGCTTGAAGTTAATGATTACAGCACAGTTTCTAATCAAGCAAGACTGGGAACATCTTAAATACCTATAACTAAAGGACTGGTGGCTTCTCCATAGACTAGAAAAGAACATGGACACAAAGAAGAATGAGGAGGCCTTCTGTGTACTGAACTGGGTCAAATGCCAATAATTAATGTTAAGTGGGAAAAGCAAAAAGTGAGATAATATATAGAGTGCGCTGCCATTTGTGTAAGATGAGAAATATATTATCTCAAGAACACTCAAGAAATTCCTTTGTCATTCAGAATCTTGGGTACCTTGGATGGGGGTATAGCTCAGGGGTAGAGCGTTTGACTGCAGAATCTTGGGTACCATGGAAATTGATGTCTTTGAACAAGTAGCAATTTAGGTCCAAGTTTTGGCAAATCTACACCAATTAGCAGCAAATGAGCTGTACTTCTTGTGTCACTGTGTTGTTTATACATCAGTCTGCTTTTTTTTTTTTTTTTTTTTCCTACAGGTGGCTGTTTTTCTTATCAGGAAGATTGGGCATATTCAACAGTGTTTAAGGCTAGAAAAGGTAACTTCTGTATTAGGACAAGACTTTGATTCTCAGGCCAACACTTGTGTTTTATAACCAAACCCTTTGACATGAGTCCTAAATCAGTTCACAGGACTTCAATCGAGCAATGAGTTTGGAAATAGAGGTGGGGACTGTGACGAGTTTCTCATCTGCTGCTGATTATTGGACGTCCGTGATTCAGCCAGGAAAGTTCTCTTACAAATAAAGACAGAGCAACTGAGGCAGGGCAGCCTGGACTTACCACCTGGTTATGCCTGGGGGTAAACAGAGCTTGTCCCTGGTGCCTTCCCTAGTCACACATGATGTCTTTCAAGCAGGCTCTGACCTTTAAACGGTAAAGCCACAAGTCTCCCATTATAAGAAAGAGTCCCACTATGTGCACCCACTTACTAACAGCTCTGATCTGCAAAAAGATCCCGGGCTGTCGCCATCCTTCTCCAGGTGCATGGCTTTGTCTCTTCCCTTTACACCATTCTTCTCGTAGCACAGAATTCCATGTCTTCCGCACATTCCTACCTTACCCTGGAAGTTGATCAATTATACTGTCAGATGGCTCAGCCAGCTCTTTGAAGCATCAGTGATCTTGAAGTCTGTTCTGTTCAATTAAAAAAATTATCCTTCCATATGTCCCTGAATTGCTGAGGACAAGAAACTGAAAGCCTAAGTGCTTAAAGTTTCAGGTTTGCTTTAATCTTTATGTCACCCAATGTCTTGTGGCAGGTACTATGAGGATCCCTTCCATAACCTCTCGGTAGTCACCTCCACACGCTGAGAGCAAATCGCAATGATTCTCGGCCTGAAGGCTCTCTTTTTGCCTATGAACAGAGCAAGCCAGAGCAAGCCTGTTCCCATGTCTCTGGAATTGTCTTCAACCAATGATAAATGGGGAGCTGGTCCCTAATGATCTCAGTTTCCTAATCCTTCACTTACGATAACTTTAGGCGTGTTCTACACAGCCTCCCAGAGTTCTTCAGCTACATCGCATTCCAGTTGACCAAAGAGGTAACCTCCTTGATCATATACATAGTTACAAATGCAGCAGTAATTTGGTATAATAAAATATGAGGAGAAATTCTAGTTAATAGTACACGGATCACCCAATACTGGATTGAAAAAAATAAAGCAAAAAAATTAAACTCATGGATAAGTTAGCTGGCAAAGGAATGAGGGAATTCTTTAAAAAGTAGAAATAATGAAAAGCCAAATCCAAAGAAGTAAGCAATGCTGATGCCAACATTTTCTCTGTAGTTATCTCTGATCTCAGGTGCTCTAAACCTTGCATTTTAGTGCAAGCATGTGATAGGGAACAAGAGACAAAACTTGGGCCCAGACTGGGTGGGAGACTTAATCAAAAATGCCATACAAGAAGTTGAGACCTTTTGAAGACAATGTTCTGGGGTGTAGACCAGGAAAAAACACTCTGCCAATGGAAGACAGGGTGGTGATCCATTCATGTCTGGCTGTGGCAATGGGAGAAACATTAATGATAATAATAATTTTTAAAAGAAACTTGAAAATCTGTAACCATAAGCCACCATCACCAAGCTGGGGGCAAAATTTATATAACCCATGTTTCCTGAAATAATCTAAGCTCTGACAGTAAAGTGAAGTGTTCCTGAGTTGGTAGTACCCTAAGAGCTGACAGAAACAAGGGCACATCATATTGGGAGGACTATTATCTTGACTCAAAAATCCAAAAACATTCCCAGAGATGAAATTCCAAAGAAAAGAGCTCACAATCAAATAACACCAGATGCACAGGAAACAAGGTACCATGAGTGACAGTCAGGAAAAACAACAAATGAGATCATCAGACTGGTAATGAGAGCAGACATTAGGATTAACAGAGATAAAATCTACAATAAAGAGGTTTAATAAATGTATAGATAGAAGAGAGTTAGAAATATGATGAAGGAATAAATAAAAGACACTCAAAACTGACTAAGCATACTTGAAAGAAGAACCAAATGGAACTTCGTAAGAAAATTGTTGTAATTAAAATGAGAAATTCAGTGGATGGGGAAAACAGCAGATCATACACATCTTGAGACAACAGTTCATGAATGGAAAATCTCTCTGAGAAAAGTACCCAGAGATGTAGGTACAGAATGCAGTACAGTGACAGTACGAAGGAGGAGAGGGTAAAGAGGTTTAACACATGTGATCAAGGTTCCAGAAAAAAAAAACTGAGGCAATATCTGAAGAGCTAATGACTAAGAAATTTCCAGAAAAAAAATTACATTAATCCTCAGATTCAGAAAACACATTGATCTTGATTATCTGAATAAAGAAAAAGAAACCCATACGTAAATATATCCTAATAAGACTATATATTCTCATATTTTAAAAAAATCTAAATAGGCAGAATAAAAGAAAAATATATGACAATTAGAAAGAGAGCTGTTGTATCAATGACGATAGAAAGCACAGGACTGTGGAATAAGATATTTCAAAGCACTAAGAAAAAAATAACTACCAGCATAAAATTGTACAGCCAGCCAAGATAAATAAAAAAAAAAAGATTAAATAAAGACATTTACAGACAAAAAAAAATAGAGACTTTTCTACCGATTGACTCTAACCACAGAAACTTCAGAAAATAACTTCAGAAAGAAAAAAGTCATGCTTGGAAAATCTAAGATACAAGAGAGAATGGTAAGCAAAGAAAATGATAAACATGGTGGTAAATTAATGGTAATTTAAATTTATTTTTTAACACCATGGTAAATTAATGGTGTTAAAAAATAAAGTTGAACTAAAATTCTTGACAACAACAGTATAGAGATCAGGAGGTATAGTGATTGGAGGTAAAATATTCTAAAGTAAAATCTTATTTTTTATGGAAGAAGCATAAAGGTTATGCTGAATTTTAGAACTTGTTCAGCTTATGTTAGGTAAGTGTGTTTGATTTTCTAGGGTGTATAAGGAGGTCTTCTGGGCATGGGCTCTGTTTCTTGATCTAGATGCTGGTTACATAAGTGTGTTCATATTGTGAAAATCCAGGAAGCTGTGTACTTATGATATGTACATTTTTCTATATGTGAATTATACTTCAGAAACAATTTAAAATATAAGGATGGAAATATCTAGAGCAAATAGAATATATAAATAGGATATATAATTTTCCAACCATGAGAGGAACGAATGCATTAGAAAAACACACACATGATACAAAAGACAGTAAACCAGGTAAAAAGTAAAGTAAAACAGGAAAAGAAGCATGAAAAGGTAAAATAAAAAATAAAATATAAGGTAATAAAAGAGAATTCAAATATACCTGTAATTGCAATCAATGTAAATTTGGTTAAAGGACAAAAATTTACAGTCTGTTAAAAGACATAAATTTACAGACCACCAAAAGAATATTTACATACCACCATATAATCTTTTAAATTGTTAAGCAAATGGTATTTATGAACACACCTAAAACAAATGAGATATTACGTACATACTAACTAAAGGAGAGTTGGTGTACATCAATATTAAGCAAAATAGACTTTCTGGGCAAAGCGTTATTCAGAGGTAAAATGGGTCACTAAAAATTGGTAAAACTTGCAATTCACAAAAAATATTATAGGAATTGTAAATTTGTATGATACTAGTGACAAAGCTCTAAAACAAACACATTTTTCAGAAGGCTGGAAGAAACTGGCAAATCTACCATAGTAGGGGATGTTTAACTCTCCCTTCTCGGTAACTGAGTGATTAAGAAAAGGGGGAAGGGGGAGGAAGCATAGGCTAGAGAAGCTTTGAGTAACAGCAGGCACCAAAGCTTGTTCTTAAAATAATGCCATTCTTGGGAGAAGCAAAAACCATTCTAAAACATGACAATACCTGAGATAATAACACCTACATATCTCCGGATGAGTTTGTTTAGAATGTTCTTTTAAAAAATAAATTAAATAAAACCCTATGGATTTTTTTTTTTCTGATTCCAAAACCAATACAATATGTGCAAATAAAATTGCAAGGTCTAGGGGGCTTCCCTGGTGGCGCAGTAGTTAAGAATCCGCCTGCCAATACAGGGGACACGGGTTCGAGCCCTGGTACGGGAAGATCCCACATGACGCGGAGCAACTAAGCCTGTGCGTCACAACTACTGAGCCCGCGAGCCACAACTACTGAAGCCCATGCGCCTAGAGCCTGTGCTCTGCACCAAGAGAAGCCACCGCATTGAGAAACCTGCGTGTTGCAGTGAAGAGTAGCCCCTGCTCGCCGCAACTAGAGAAAGACCGTGTGCAGCAATGAAGACCCAATGCAGCCAAATATAAATTAATTAAAAAAAATTGCAAGGTCTAATAAATGTACTGTTAGGCAGCTGGTTTTCCTCAGACCTCCTTAATCTCGAGTGTGAGGCAGGAAGTGTTCTTACGGAGGCTGTGTACTGAGTCAGACACAGTGTCAAGCCCAGCACAGGTGACCACAGTCCTATCGATTTTTTTTTAACATCTTTATTGGAGTATAATTGCCAGTCCTATCAATTAATTAGGCCTCTCCACTCTGCTTTGATGCCTGGAAAATCACTGGTTTGAAATTCTGGAAGGAAAAAAACAGTTCAGTGTATTATCTGGGATTAATTACAGGATCCAATAAAGAGATGGGATTTTCTATCCAATTAGAGAGTGGATTTAACAGCAGGGTAAAAACTGAACTAATACTGTTTTTATCAACTGGAACTTTCCAGAGACCCTTCCTGAACAACAGTCTAGATGTACATGCAGCTTCTAGGGGGTCAATAAGATTAAGCAGAAGAGAAAAATGGGAAAAGAGGAAGAGCCAGGTGTATGTCCTGGTGTTGTCCAGTTAGAGGAAACACTGAGAACAGATCCACTGGTTTCAAATCACGCACCCAAGTTCTCTCCCTCTTTTCCCTGATAAGCAGAAGTGCAATAAGTGATTTGGTAAAGTATTAGTCTCCCTGTATTAGCAACCTGCAGGGAGCTACTTGCAAAGGTTTGCTTTCTCCTCTCAGAGGACTCCCAAGCAGGGAGAAAAACTCTTTAGATGGTCAGTGTATTCATTTTTCATTGCTTCCAGAACAAATAACTGTAAACAGTGGCTCATGGAACCACAAATTTATTTTCTTAAACTTCTTTAAGTCAGAAGTTCAACACGGCTCACTGGGCTAGAATCAAGGTGTGGGCAGGGCTGTGTTTCTTTCTGGGGGGTCTGGGGGAGCATTCATTTCTTGCTTATTTGGTTGTCGACGGAATTCATTTCCTTTGGGTTGTAGGACCAAGACTCCTTGCTTCTTGTCAGCTGAGGGCTGTCCCCAGCTTCTAGAGGCCACCCATGTCCCCTGGCTCATGACCTCCTTTCTGCATCTTCACAGCCAGCAGTGGGGGGTCAAGTTCCACTTATGCTTCACGTCACTCCTTCTTCCAGTGTATCTCTCCCCAGCTGGGGAGAGTGCTCTGCCTTTAAGGATTTATGTGATTAAACAGGACCCATCTGGATAATTCAGGCTTCTCTCTCATCTCCAGCTGCATCACCTTAATCACATCTGCATCATCTCTTCTGCCATCCGTGTAAGGTGATGTGTTCACAAGTTCCAGGCACTAAGGTGTGGAACCTTTGGGGGAAACCTTTGTTTTGCTAACCACAGTGGGATAAAGGGGTGGACCTAGCACAGGTTAGGTCTCACAGTTTGGGGATCAAGTTGGCACTTCAGCTACAGAAATGTTCTTTGAGCTGGAAGCCCTGTGGTGGAGAAGGCACGTGGGTAGTCCTATTCTTCCTTCCCCTTCTCCACTCCCCCTCTGCAGGGTCCAAGCCCTGGAGTAAGGAAAGCCAAGAAGGTAGTACAGTCATCACTGGGCTGTGGGTCTTTCACTCACTGGCCTGGCCAATGGTGAAAGGACCCTTTCATGGGTTCCTTAGAGAATCTCTGCAGGGCCTACATTTCTTTTGAGCAAAAGAAGGTACATCTCTATCCACGTGGTCAAATGCACTCCTCTCTCGGCTTCTGTGCATTCAGCAAGGTTTGTCCAGCACATTCCTGCTGAGGTCTCCTCACCCCTTCAACACCACACCAGATCTATTTCTCTCGTGGTGATGCTGGTCCATGAGAAACAACTGTAGTCTCTCTACTCTTCCAAGCAATGTGTGATGGGAAGGAAGATAGGAAATCAGACTTCAGGGAGCAAGCACAAGGCGACAGGTGGGGGTCCGAGCGGGGCCTTGACCATAGGACAAGGAGCTCTGAAGAGAAGGCAGCTAATGCTGCCTTAATAGAGGGTGCAGAGGGAGGTCAGCGAGTGTGCAATGGGCTCTAAGACAACGTCTTAATCTCAGGTGGGCGTTCTAGAAGCAGACACTGAGATGAGAATTTGAAGACAAGCAGTTTACCTGGAAGTTTCCTTCAACATTGGCCAGGAAGTGGGGGCCTAACACAGGAATGGAAGGCAGCCTACAAAGAGTGTGTTGTTAAGTTAGCTGTATAATGAGCAACTGGAACTTCACGCCACAGGAGAGCCTGAGGAAACCGTAGAACACACCTCTGAGCTAGCTCACCTGAGGGGCGAGGGGGCTGGGGTATTCGTACACCCTCTCCCATCACTCATTTGTCAAGTGTCCTCCTGGGGGATGCTTAATACCCAGGCACTTCTGGCCTGTCCTGAGCCAGAGTAGCCCTACTGAAAGTCTCCAGTCACAGAGAGATGCAGGAGCAGGCATCTGAAGCCATCAGCTGTATGTTGACATAATAGAATTCCAGGCAGACAAGTGACGCCTCCAGGGCCTAGAGTGAAAGGGAAGGGAAGCTTAAGAGGAAAGCCTGTGGGCTGTTGTTGAGCCCTTTGGAGATGGAATAGGTCCTAGTATCTGGATAGGGATGAATCTAGAAGTGGACAAGAGGGCGTCAAAGTAGAAAGATACAGGGTTCCTTTTGACTGAGGAGCGAAGACTAACATAAAATGGCAGAACCCAGCATGTGAGAAGAGCTCTTGTACACAGCATGGATGAGAGTAAACACTGTGGGGAATCAGCAAGGCAGAAGTGAGCATAGCCTTGATGGAGGAAAACAGACTGGCCTGCGTCTTCAAGGATGGGTAGAAGACAGAACTCTTCTTGTCATTTGCTTTGGTAATCTTCTTCAGCTGTGATGCTTAATTAAAGCCAGGAGGGAAAGTGAGAGAGAAAATAAATGTGTCAACACCAGGAGGGGAAAGGCACATCTCCCAAGGTTCATTCTAAACACAGTGGTGGGGATGTCCCCTGGGCGCGTGATGTAGAGCTCGTGTGTTATTTCAGGGCTGAAATGGCTTTCTCAGCTCCCTCTTCTTAATTTTCTGGAGACTAGTCCAGCGAAAATAATTAGAGTTGTTTTGATAATGTGTATGCTTTACCACTTTCAATTAAGGATGAGAATACAGTGAGAGAGAGACAGACAGGGACAGAGACAGAGACACAGAGACAGAGAGAGACAGAGAGAATGAATCTGAGCACATACCCAACAGTGAAAGTACTTTGTTGTGTCACCACCACCATTTCTCCATATAAACTGGCACAATGTTTTCTTGGTTATTTTAAAGTAATGAATTCCTACATTGTTTCATTTTAAACAACTTAATTAAGGTATAATTAACATACAATAAATTGCACATATAACAGAGCATACAATTTTGATGTTTTGATATGTATACATGATAAAACCACTACTACAATCAAGAGAGTGACCATATCCATCACTCCTCCTACTGCTACTGGCACCCCTGTCCCAGGAAACCACCTGCTTTCTGTTGCTATAGGTTAGTTTACATTGTTAGAATTTTATATCCATGGAACCATACATTATGTACCCTTTTTTTATCTGGCTTCTTTCACTCACCATAACTATTCTGAAATTCATCTGTGTTTTTTATATGTCAGTAGTCCATTACTTTTTTTTTTATATAAACTTATTTATTTATTTGTGGCTGCGTTGGGTCTTCATTGCTGTGTACGGGCTTTCTCTAGTTATGGCGAATGGGGGCTGCTCTTTGCTGCGGTGCACGGGCTTCTCATTGCGGTGGCTTCTCTTGTTGCGGAGCAGGGGCTTTAGGGCGCACGGGCTTAGTTGCTCCGCGGCATGTGGGATCTTCCCGGGCCAGGGCTCGAACCGGTGTCTCCTGAATTGGCAGGCGGATTCTTAACCACTGCCAGGGAAGCCCAGTCCATTACTTTTTATTGCCAAGTGGTCTTCAAGTTTGCAAGTTTGCAAAATCAGGTACCTCTTAATTTTGAGACCTGTCCATTGTATTAGTTTTCTAGGGCTGCCTTAACAAATTACCACAAACTGAGTGGCTTTAAACAACAGAAATTTTTTTCTTTCACAGTTCTGGAGGCTAAAATCTGAAATCAAGGGCCCTGCTCCTTCTGAGGACTAAAGGGAAGAATCTGTTCCATGCCCTTCTTGTAGCCTCTGGTGCTGCAGCTGTCTTTGGTGTTCCTTGGCTTTTAGATGCAGCATTTCTGTCTCTGCCTCCTCTTCACATGGCATGTGTGTGTCTCTGTGTCTTTCCTCCTCATGTAAGGACACCAGTAGTATTAGGTTAAGGGCTCACCCTATTCCAGTATGACCTCATCTTAACTAATTACAACTGCAATGATCCTATTTCCAAATAAGTTCACAGTCTGAGGATCCAGGAAGGACATGAATTTGGGGAGACATTATGCACCCAAGTACAGTCATCCCTCCCCATTAAACGCTATATGGCTCTGTTAAATCAAATTAGGAAGAGAGCGGTGTTTAAGAATCTGCCTGCCAATGCAGGGGCCACGGGTTCGAGCCCTGGTCTGGGAAGATCCCACATGCCATGGAGCAACTAAGCTCGAGCGCCACAACTACTGAGCCCCTGCTCTAGAGCCCGCAAGACACAACTACTGAACAAGAGAAGCCACCGCAATGAGAAGCCGGGGCACCGCAACGAAGAGTAGCCCCCGCTCGCCACAACTAGAGAAAGCCCGCGGGCAGCAACGAAGACCCAACACAGCCAAAAATACATTAAAAAAAAAAATTGGGGGGCTTCCCTGGTGGCGCAGAGGTTGAGAGTCCGCCTGCCGATGCAGGGGACACGGGTTCGTGTCCTGGTCCGGGAGGATCCCGCATGCCGCGGAGCGGCTGGGCCCGTGGGCCATGGCCGCTGGGCCTGCACTTCCGGAGCCTGTGCTCCGCAACGGGTGAGGCCGCAACAGTGAGAGCCCCGCGTACCGCAAAAAAAAAAAAAAAAAAAATTGGGAAGAGAGAGTGATTTAAAAAAAAATTCGTGACCTACCTTGAGATAATGTGAGCTGAGACTCACATTTCCCAAAGTGTGTTCCAAATAATTACGTATGAAATTGCATTCTCTAAAACTAGGATAGTATGCTCAAAAAAGTCTGGTGAATGCTGGGTTTAAAAAGAAGAAGAGTGTCTTTATTGAAGCCTTAACAAACCTTTACATGTAAAAGGGGAACAAGCTTGGCCCTTTTCATTACCTTTCTTGGCACAGCATTGCTTTCAGAAGAGCTACAAAAGAATTGAAAAGCAATTTAAATCTTTATTGCAGAACTCTTGAAAAACACCACAGGGGAAATATACTACATTATGTACAGTAAAAATGCCCCTAAATCCTCATTCATTTTCCCCAAGCCTACTGATCACCTCACAGCAACTGCCCCCAAATTGTAGAGTCATCCTTTTAAATAAAGCTCCCCAAAGCTTTCTCCCAAAATGAACTCCAAGCTGATCTTGTCTCCTTTGTCCCCTCCTCCCCTCCTCCCTGCACAAATACAAATTTTTAGAGAGAGGAAAAGCTCTCAGTTCTTTCTAATGTAGAAAAATTTAGCCTTTAGGAACATCTCTGGTTTTCCTCCCTAACGTTCTTGCTAATGCAAACACACCGAGACCGTTTTAGAAAGTACAAATGCAGCGGGGTGGGGGAGGTTGTGAATAATGAGGAATTCTAGCAGGTCACACGGTGCAGGTGCGGCTGAACCAAGAAGAAGGGCCAAGGGAAGGAAGATGGCGGACGTTCGAGAAAGATGGTCCATCCCTTTGCTCCAGGCCCAACCTCCAGGGCTTTCTGGAGAATTCCTAAACAATGGAAATTGCTATCTTTGATGCCCCTAGTTGGCCTACTCAAAACAGTCTGCCCAGATGGACCTCCCTCTGCTAGCTTCCAGATAATCAGTTTATGCAAAAATGGTGCAAACGAGATTTGGTACAAGATGCACCAATCTCATTTCTCCCTTCTGTCTTTGACTCCTGTTTTTGCCTTCATTCCCTGGCTCAAGCCAAGCAGCTCCTTCTCATGTGAGTAAACAATCTGCCTGCAAAATAAACTAACAAATGTCTCTGAATTGTTCTTTGACAAGAAACATTATTTTTGTCTTCGTCACATAAACTATACTTCACTAAGAATATCCAAGTGGGGTATACCCTGTACTCTTTTTCTAAAGTTCTACCTTTGCCTTTTAGAGACTTTTTCATGATACACGAGAGACTTTAAATGCTGACACCTGCTCCCCCACCACTTGACAGTGTTGGTACCAGAGCTGCTGAAGACCCACGATGTTTTCGGTTGGAAACCACCAAAAAGTAGGCGACCAGCCCATTGAACATTCACCATTCACAGAATATACTCAAAACACAATTTAATTTTTTCTACCATTTCCCTTTAAATTCCCTGCCTGTTGGTAAATATTGGGGTAGGTCTAATGAATTAGGCAATAGACAGTTTTATGGCCACTTTAAGCAACACACAAAGCTTCAACATAGAAGTTAGAAGGACCCATCCTTGATAGTAATGAAATAATGAAATATCTGAACGTGATGATTTCGTGTCAAATCTCCCACTTCCCAGCTCAGCCACTGCAGCCTGTCAGGTTTCAGGGGTGGAGGCAGGGCTGGTCCTTCTTCACTCCTACCCCACCCTGCTCTCTCCTCCTGAAGGTACTGGCCCAGGCAGAGCTGGGCTTGTGAGAACCCATGTCTGACAACCTCTCTCTGCAGTTACCTTTGCAGGTCGTTCCAGGTGCAGATCTTACAACGCAGACCATTCTTCTCCTCTGCCCACATACTCCATGTCCAGCCCACGGTGCACATGCTCACCGTTGAGGGTCTCATCATCCCTTCAAGGCGGTCCTCTTGCCCCGGACCTGAAACGGCTCCAGGAGGGTCTCTTTCTTCCAGGGTCAATAGCTGGTCCATGGGGGTCACTCATACATGCTATGTCCAGGGGTGAATGGAGTATACTTACTTCCCACATGCAAGAGCTACTCACAGATGAACACCAAAGAATCTCACAAGCTTTCCCCTGACCTCCAGATTTCCTGGAGGGTAGGAGACAGGCTTCCAGCTCCTGGGCCTCCAAAACTCAGGGGATATATCTCAAGTTCTCTGAGGGGTCCCACTGAGCCCTCCCCGCAAGCAACTAGGGTTCAGATGCGGGAATCGCTAACCTCTCAGGAGCAGTTTTCTCTAAAAAGTACTCATCACAAAATCCTCTCTTTACATCTGCACACTTCTTGAGCCTCTAGATGAGATGCCCAGAAGTCTTGAAACTGATTATCTTCTATTTTCTTTATTAAATGATTATTAATTAATTAATATTTTTAGAAATTAAATTATTATTTGTAAATTAAATCCTCAATTTGGATTCCATTTCTATTGTGCCTTGGTTCTTTTTAGGAACTTCAGTTTCACAATCCTATTACAGTAAGACATGTCAGAGGACAAAATGCTGGCATACCCTTTCTCTAAGGAAAAAAAAACCAGGTATCAGACAGGTCTGGCACTATGTGATTTTTTTCTTTGATGCTGAGCTGGCCTGATTCTCTATGTTCATGTAATGTAGAAAAATAAGACCTATGTAAACGTGAAGAAAATCATGGCTCAGCGTAAAAACAAAGTTAAATTTTTTAACGACTTCTTTGAAGTTTTAAACAGTGTATTCTAAGTTCCAATACAATTTTTGAGATAAAACATTTAAGAATAATTAATTTTTAAAATGACTTTGAGAAATAATCTAGATGTCCCCAAATAAGTAGTTTATGAAGTAAATAGATGCATTTTAGTTTTTGGAGAACCATGCAGTAATTACAAATAATAATCTGCATCTAAGTTTATTGACTAAGAAATGTTGTTCACGCTATACTGTTAAATTTTAAAATTAACCAGTTTCTATGGCGTGATATCCTTTAATAAGTGTGTGTGTATGTATGAGTGTGTGTGTGTGTTTGCTCATAAAAAAATGTATGAAAGGATATATACCTATATATTAAAAGGAGTCACTTCTGAGTGATAGGATTACGAATACTTTTCAGTTTTGTTTTACATTTTTCTACATTCTCTGCTTTTTTAATATTGAATACTTTTACTATTTGTAGTGAGAATAAAAACAAGAAAGATGTTTTTATTGAAATGAAGTATACTCTCAATGTGAGGTTTTTTAATCAACATAATTGTGCTTGAGTTTACTGTTATGAAATTCGTAAGAGCATTTATATATTAACTATAATTTGGCTTCGATTCTGAATTAGGCAGTTTTTGCATGTGAATACATCCTTGACAATTTTTTTTAAGATATTGATGAGCCAGACCATTTGCAAATGGGTTTATTTATAGTCTCACAATTTAATAGATATTCTTTTTATTCTGTGATTGTAAACTGATTGTAGGCAAAACTTTAACTATAAAATTAAAATTTGTAAGCATTTTCCCAAACCATAGGAAAATATCTGTAAGAATTGGGTGGCTTTAATACACATTATCTTTCAAGGTTCTTGTTAAAATAGATTGTTTATCAAAAGACATACAGACGCCAACAAATATATGAAAAGATGCTCAACATCACTAATTATTAGAGAAATGCAAATCAAAACTAAATGAGGCATCACCTCACACCAGTCAGAATGGCCATCATCAAAAAATCTACAAACAATAAATGCTGGAGAGGGTGTGGAGAAGAGGGAACCCTCTCACACTGTTGGTGGGAATGTAAATTGATACAACTGCTATGAAGAACAGTATGGAGGTTCCTTAAAAAGCTAAAAATAGAACTACCATATGACCCAGCAATCCCACTCCTGGGCATATACCCAGAGAAAGCCATAATTCAAAAATATACATCACCCCAGTGTTCCTTGCAGCACTATTTACAATAGCCAGGACATGGAAGCAACCTAAACGTCCATCGACAGAGGAATGGATAAAGAAGATTGGTGCATATATACAATGGAATATTAGCCATAAAATAGAACGAAATTGTGCCATTTACAGAGACGTGAATGGACCTAGAGACTGTCATACAGAGTGAAGTAAGTCAGAAAGACAAAAACAAATATCATATATTAGCACATACATATGGAATAGGTGAACTTATTTGCAAAGCAGAAATAGAGACACAGATGTAGAGAACAAATGTATGGATACCAAGGGGAGAAGCAGGGGCGAGATGGATTGGGAGATTGGGATTGACATATACACACTACTATGTATAAAATAGATAACTACTGAGAACAGATTGTACAGCACAGGGAGCTCTACTCAGTGCTCTGTGGTGACCTAAATGGGAAGGAAATCCAAAGAAGACGGGATACATGTATACGTGTGGCTGATTCACTTTGCTGTACAGCAGAAACTAACACAACATTGTAAAGCAACTATACTCCAATAGAAAGAATAAAAATTTTTTAAAATAAATAAATAAATAGAAAAAAATAAAATGAAAACCTTTTACTTAGAAAAAAAATAAAATAGATTGCTTATCAATATTTGATATATCATTGTGCCTACAATTTCTGCATGCTTATTTAAATACGTATTTCATAGTCACTGTAACATAACTACATGCTTCACTGACATCAGTTCTTCCTGGATCCCACAAGGAGGAAATTTACCTGCTAATGCAATGCATTTGGAGAGAGAGCAGAGAGCCGCAGCCCGGCTTAACATGTGCAGTGCATTCTTACTGCGTCTTCCTTCGGTATCACAGAGCTTATGGATGTGGAGTAAGTGTGGAACAAGAATGATCTGGTATAGCATTATCTTTTAATTGGAGTTTCTATTTCTGTCACTGTTTCATTTGCTCACCATAATAGCTTAAACCATAGCAATTGGCAGAAGCATCGTTGTTGGTTTGGACTGCAGACAAAAGGACACATGCCAAGTGTTTTATTTCCAAAGAGGCTTGGGGAGGAATTCAGGATTTTGCCTAGATTTTGCTTGGGGAACAAATTAGATCCGAAAATAGCTAAGTGCACATTTAAACCAGATTCCTGAGATGTCTTTGCATCCAACAAGACCTGATGTATCCTCCCAACTCTCTTTACCTATGCTATGCATTTCTAGCTAAGGTTAATATTTATAACTCAAAAGACGTATTTTCCTGAAAATAATGTATGAGGAAACTTGGAGCCCTTGTGTTTGTTGGGAGCTAATGTCCAAAAACATCAATACATTTGTACATAAAATGTGAGCAGGCAACTTTGTCCTCACATAAAAGATGGCAACATTTCTGGTAACTCCTGTATTTGGAGGCAGTTCACAAATGGAGTGAGGAATGCTGAGTCTAATTCACCTGGAGAATTGTATTTATATCTGCTGTTCATGGGTCAACATGAGCTATTAAGGAATACTTTCTAAGTACCCTGTCCTTTTTTATTCCAAAAGTTGAGTCCTGTCCTTACCGAGTCAATTGTGCTTGTTCCCAAACTTGTTTATCCACGTTTCTCAATTTTTAAAATCATGCAAGCTATTAAAAACTCATATAAAACAACGAAATGTGACTGAAAAGAGATTTTTAAAAATAAAACTAAGTTGAGTACTTTGGAAAATCTCAGTAAAGATGAATGACTTTAAAAATTGCTCTCAAATTAAAAGTGGCCTCAGTGTGAAATATTGGGGAGAAAATGTCAAAAGCAGAAAGATTCCACACTCAGGTTATGTCTCTCTTGTTGTTCCTGCTGTTTTCATTGTAATTTTATTCTTGTCCCTCTTTAAAGAGATCAAAAATTGGAGCTGATAGGTGAATCAGGGCACGGTTTATGCAAGAAACACAAAGCGGTCCTGAGCACTGGCAACTGTTAACTGATCTGTTTGTAGGATTCTTCCTGGATCCTATGTCCAGAGATGCTGATTTAGCTGGTCTAGACCCAGTGAGATATGAGCCTCTGGATTTTTAAAATTTTCCTACCTAATTCTAACATGTAGTCAAGTTTTAGCACTAATGCACCAGAACAGGGATTCTAGGACTTCACCTGCAGATATAATCCGTGGATTATAACTCAGTAGGTCTGCAGTGGCGCGGCCCCAGGTTCCACATTTATAGTAAGCTCCTGTGTGATGTTGATGCTACTTGTCCTGAACCAAACTTTGAGGGGCCCAGGATTAAAGAACGAGAAATGAGTACCCCGTCTAGCATTGGTCCTCAGCCTTCAATGCACCTGCAATTACCTGGACTTGTCTCACTAACAGGGATCCCAGTTTGATTTCCAGGTTGTGCATTCAAGGCCCAGAAGCACTTCTCTGGAAGGTAATGTGTTAAAAAAACAACAACAACAACTGCGCACCTGGCAAAGACGCTTATGTTGAGGCACACTGTCTGTGAATTGCTGCTAAAATACGTTGTTTGTTTTCCGTCCTCAGGATGGTTCCCCACTCCTCCATCCTCTCCCCTTCACTTATAAAGTCTACTGATTAAGGGTCCCCTTGAATAGCCCATATCATGACACCAGGACTTGCCCTACACAGTCAATCAATTCTGTAGGCTTTGAAAGCATGAACAAACCATTTGATAACAGAACCATGTGTTATTCTTACCCAGATCCTTCAAACTCAGCTCCTGGAGCTGTAGAAATAGCACATGGATTGAGACCAGATGCCATGCTTTCCAGAAAGCTGGTTTGGTAACAGGTTTCAGCTGTGTGAACATTCAATTCCCTGGTGAGTTGGGAGGCCTGGAGTGGAGAAGAGTTGGAGGAAGATTAACCCTCTCAAGAGAGGATCTTTGGGAGTGCAAAGAGCAACTTAAATATCTAAATTCCACACCAAAAATTAGGAATGTTGAATGTGATCTCACTCTTGGAATAACTGATTTAGAGCTTATTATCAAGCTTCAAATCAGCAAAGATTTGCACAAATGTGTGATTCATTGTAGCAGATCAAGAGCAGAAGTCTTTCGGACATTAAACATTTGAAAAGAATTTGTTGGACATTTATCGTGGATAAGATGGTGGGCTGCTCACGGGAGAAATGCCAAAGAACTAGTGAAAAAAAATGTCAGAATAAACTACGAGTGTGTGGTAGATTGCATTTTCCAAAAATGGCCACATGGGTTTCTCCCCATATGCTCCTCTTGCATGGTGATTTGACACTTCTCTTGTGGAGAGATGGGGTCTATGTCTCTCTCCTTGACTCTGGGTAGGTTCTGTGACTACAGCAGCAGTGCTGCTATGTTTCTTACAAGGTTAGGTCGTAAAAGGTGATATAGATTTCAGACTTTCTCTTGGGGTACTCCTATTGGAATCCAGCTGCCATGCTGTGAGGAAACTCAGAGAATCTCATGAACAGGTCCTGTGGAGGTTCTCCATCAGAGAAATGCATGAACAGGTCCTGTGGAGGTTCCTGCCAACAGCTAGTTTCCCCATCAGACGGGCGAGTGAGGACACCTCCAGGTCATTGTAGCCCCAGCTATCCAGACACACGTCTCCTTCTATCCTCTTCAGCTAAGATCCCCAACATCCTGGCACAGATACGAGCCATCTCCACTATGCCCTGCCCAAATTTTTGGCCTGCAGAACTCACGGTGTAACAAAAAGGCTGTTTTGTGCCCTACACATTAGGGTGGTTTGTAACTCAGCAATAGATAACCAATAGAGGATGACTGAGTTTTCTATCATTTCTTATGACTATAATATCAAGCTTTCAGGGTAATTAAACCATTAAATCTGAGGCTGTCACACGTAATTTAAGGACATTAGAAATCCACATGTATAGCTTATAGTTTCTGTAGTAAAATTAAAATGATAAGTGTGTGTGAAATAAAAGATGAAACAAATCTAAACACTAAACACTGTCTAATGCTAACCACACATCATTGAATAGACATGCAAATAATAATGGGCAAAGAAATTGTGAATACCAAACTATAATTCAAGCTCAGTATAGTATAGAACAATAAGGAGAATGCCTGGTTATTTTTTTTAATGACCTACTTAGGAATTAAAAGGCACAGTTATAGCCAAGGCTTAACTTTCAAATGACAAAATACTAATTACATTTTATTTAAGTAAAATGAAGACAGGTAGGTAAACTAATTAGAAATGAAGTTCATTTTTGTATCATTTGTTTATGAATGTAATGTTATTCTATTTATCTGTTTTCTCTTCTAATTAATATGGGAAATGGAAAAAATGAAAGGGACTTGGGAAAATTGGTTTAGAGAAATATAAACATATTTCTCTCTATATATATTAGTTTCTATAAACATATTAGTTTTCTAATACATATATCAGTTTTGTGTGTGGATTTCAGTTCCTTCAAAAATTTAATGAGCTGCTAGCCTCCAAAGTTTCAGAAAACTGCAAAACTAAAGGTGGCTCACAGATATAATGAACATAAAATAACAAAACAGACCAATCAATGCCATCACTACTGTGTTGCCAGGTACCTGCCTTGTGACTGACTCTTTTCTTCTCACAGATCCAGGAGCATGGACCTCAGAGTGAACAGACTAAAAAGGGATGCTGTGGACACTTTCTCCATCATTCACCTCTCCTTCTAAAGCTCTAGCACTGAGGGATCCCAGTTCTAAAGAGCAGTCCTGTGTACCCCCTATTTATGGTTTTTTAATGTTCAATTAATATTACGGAAACAAATCCTTTCAGCAACTTCTAAATCAATTTTCTAAAATCTGCTTGTCTCAGAATTTACAAACAAAACATACAGCTTTTTGAAGACACTAATGTTCACAGCCCTTTATGTCACTTTATCACACCTCATGTTCTCAAAGCCCCGGAGCAAAAGGAATTTTTTTTGTTTATTTACATTTCTGGGAAAGAATTCCCACTTGCTTCTGTACCTTATCATTTTTTTTGCCAAAATCAAACCTAAAATTTATAGATAATACCTTTTTCTTCATTAAAATCATGAAATATATTAAAATCCTACCTGCTAAAAAAAAGGAGGGGGAATTCCATGTGGCTCAAGACAAAAGACATTTTTCATAAAATTAATTAAATTAAAAAGTGAAATCAAAATAAGAATGAAGTTGAATTCCAGCTGCCAGCCAGGGGCCTCCTCTTCCAATAAGTCACCAGACAGACAACAATGTGAACCCTGATGTCCACTGCAATCTCCAGTGCCAAGTGTGGTAGTAGGTACACATACCTACCATAAGAAGAAGAAGGTGATATTTAGAACCCTTAAAATTTTTCTTTTTCTTTTTCTTTTTTTTTACTTACAGAATTTTCCTCTCCAACAAGCTGCCTGCCTTAAAGGCTTGCTTGCTGGGGATATTTATGGTACTGGAGTGAGTCTTATTTATTTATTTTTTTCTCTTAATTTTGACTCTAAGACCAGATTCATATCTCTTTGAATCCCAATAATGTAAATTGTGGATCTGAGTAGATCTAGAGGAATGACAGGAATGAGAAACACTTCTGGGATATTCAGAAGTTGAAGCAAATTTGGTTGATGGAACATTGCCTCCAGTCTCAGCAAGTATGGAGGCTAAAACCTGGAAAAATGGCTTATGAAGGCAAGATTTGCACCTTGTTTTCAGGAAACAAAAAAGCACCTGCTGTTTATTTCTGCTTCCCCAAATGCAGGTGTTTTGAATCTAAATACGAGGGGGCTGGCATTTCTTCCAAACAAGCTGTGCTCCGCAGCTCTTAGAGTCCTAAATCCTCAACACATTTACAGGTAAGGGTCTAGCCTGGACCACACATCAAACACAGCCACTGCTGTCTTTGCTCCAGAGCCATGAGCTTGCGGGATTGTGGTTTCGCTTCTCGTGAGGCTCTGGCTGACAAATGGCAACTATTTAATGGTGTGTTGAAGAGGTGGAAGCCAATGGAAGAGGAGGTTAGAAACTAGAACTCAGCCCTCTCCTGGTCACCCAAAGAATTTCCCCAGTTGCCATTGATGCTGGTTTTTCTTGTGTGTGTGTGTGTTCATACGAATACATATACGCCTCAGCAGATTCCATGTATGTTCTTATGCATGTTAATAACAGTGTTTTACTATAGACGGAGTGAGAGAGGGGGCACCGAATTTGAAGTGATGTGCTTATAAAGGATGTCTGTGGTTTCCAATCCAGCGAACCACTGGGGAGTGAAGGAATTATGTGGAATTGACATTTCTCAAAAATGAAGCCCGAGAAACTACAAAGGCACACAGTTTCAGCTCTCAGAGTTCCCCGCGGGGAAGAAGGTGGTTAAGAAGGTGGCATCCGGAGTCAGGTGGCTTCGGTTCAAATCCCAGCTCCGCTGTGTAAGTTCTCTGTGCCTCAGTGTCCCCATCTGCAAAATGGGACTGTTCGGGCAGTCAGTGAGCTAATACCTGTAGAGTGCTGAGAACGCTGCCTGGCCTCAAGCTAGAAAACAAGATATGGCAACACTGAAGGACTGGCCAGGCTACACTAGTTTTCCTTCTACATCGTTGTTCCAAGGAGGCTGTTTTTTCCATTTTTATAACAGAACTTTTAGATATGTTTACTGAAATGCAGCTAAGCTTTGTCCCCTTTATTCTTTTCTCATGGCCATTACCCGAGGAGCGAGGGTCTTCCTCAGGCGAAGCTGGTGCAGTAACTTCCCAGGTGGTCTCTGTCTCTGCACACCTGCCGTCCCAGATCTTCCAGGCTGTCCCAGGGGCTGTTTGCTCAGTGCTGCTTTCACCTCACCACACTCAGTACCCCTGCCCCGCTGCACGCAGCCTAAGGCCTCTGCCTGGTTTCCACACCTTCCAATCCAAACTCCTCATGCCACCCCCAGCCCCAAAGCATCCCCACGTGCAGGGCAGGCCCAGGAATACCTCCTCTTTTGCTATGTCAGTGGCCTCACCGAGGACGGGGTCCTGTAGGACCTGCATTTTCTGAAAGGAGAAAGGAAGTGTTTTCCAAACAGGGGGTGGTAGCTGTGAGAAAAGAAATAAAGGAAACCATGAATCAGATGGACATTCTGAAGTCAAGAAATGGCGCCATTCCAAGACTCGAGGAAGAATGGAAAGCAGCTTGATACTATTAATTCCCTTTTGTCCTCACATCAGTGAGCTCTCCTCCCTCACCCAGCACCTGGGACATAAGAAACCAATGCACATCAATGTATTGATGATGCCACAGGAAGAATCAATGTGTTGCAACCGTATGTTCTTTGAAAAAACTATAATGGTTATGAGAGGAAACAATTTTGAGCATAACTCTTAGTTTACATGTCTTCTACTCTTTGTTCCCGTCGTGGTTTTGGTTTTTTTTTTTTTTATCTCTGCAATGGCTGAGTGTACATCCTCTGTTCACACCCGCACCTTCCTCTGGGGGGCTACGTCTCCTGACCCAGCCTGGGGTTTCAAGGAGGAGCTGCTGGTCATAGAATCCTGTCGCTCTGACTGTAGCTGAGCCAATCGGAGTCCTTCCCTGGGGTTTTTCAAAATCTCCCCCCAAAGCCTAGTCACGTCGCCTCTCACGGGCCACTGTGACACCACTGTGTAGTGTCCAGCTGGTCCCTGCAGCCCTCCGTCTGCTCCTGTCTCCACAAGCTGTTCTGCTCTCAAGAGCCAGACGAATCTTTCCTCCAAAAGTTTACTCAAATGTCAATTGTCTTCTCAGTTCTCTTTTTTTTTTTTTTTTTTTTTTTGCGGTACGCGGGCCTCTCACTGTTGTGGCCTCTCCCGTTGCGGAGCACAGGCTCCGGACTCTCAGGCTCAGCGGCCATGGCTCACGGGCCCAGCCGCTCCGCGGCACGTGGGATCCTCCCGGACCGGGGCACGAACCCGTGTCCCCTGCATTGGCGGGCAGACTCTCAACCACTGCGCCACAAGGGAAGCCCCTCAGTTCTCTTTTGACTTAGCATCCCATTCTGATGAAATTCAGAATTTTCACCACTTCCCACCGGCTCTCCCATTTCACTTCCAGCCACTCTGCTCCCACCGCCACACCGTACCTTGTACACACCAGATGCACTTCCACCCCAGGGCCTTTGCAGGAACCATCTGCTCTACCTGGAACACTCTTCCCACCAGGAGTGGCTCACCCTTCCCCTCATTCAAGTTTCCACCCAAATGGCACCTTCATAGAGAGGTATTCCCCGAAGTTCCTGTACAAAATAACCCCTGCTGCCCCCCTGTCCACACTCCCTGTTTTCTGACTCTTCCTAGCCCTTAGCACTACCTGATATAGGTAGTTTTGGGGTTTTGTGTATTGTCTATCTCCTCCCACTAAAATTTTTTAAAAAGTAAGTTTATTTATGTTTTATTTATTTATTTTTGGCTGTGTTGGGTCTTCGTTGCTGCGTGCGGGCTTTCTCTAGTTGCGGCAAGCGGGGGGGCTACTCTTCGTTGCGGTGCGCAGGCTTCTCATTGCGGTGGCTTCTCTTTGTTGGGGAGCACGGGCTCTAGGCGCATGGGCTCCAGTAGTTGTGGCTTGTGGGCTCTGTAGTTGTGGTACACAGGATTAGTTGCTGCGCGGCACATGGGATCTTCCCGGACAAGGGATCGAACTCATGTCCCCTGCATTGGCAGGCGGATTCTTAACCACTGTGCCACCAGCGAAGTCCTTACTCCTACTAAAATTTAACCTTTACAAGTGAAGGGACTTTGTCTACTTTTGTTCCCTGCTGTCTCCCCAGCATTGAAAACAGTGTTCCACATAGTAGGTCCTCAATAATTATTATGCTGATGAATGTCTTACTGAACTATTGTTGAAAACTCCTACCCCAATGTCTTCAACCAAGTCCTAAGAGCTTTTGAAAGGCCACGTTAATAAATGTCTTATGCAATGAACGAACAAGAAAAAGATTCAGAAATAATCTTATCCAACCTCCTCTTTTTAAAGATGAGGACAAGGAACCCAAGAGCACACCTGCTCGCTGCACAGTTGCTTTTGGCAGAAAATAAAAACCCAGGCTGAAGCTGTTTACCAGCCTCACGTAGGAAGGCACCCATGCCGCGTGTGAGCCCCTCCTGACTTCAGTACATCTGGGAAGCTTGGGGCAGGAAGCAGGTGCAGCCAGCTGGCTTTGTTTTCTCACAGGCCAAAGCGATATATGGCCTCCCCGGAGCGTGCTTCCAGAGAAGGGACTTCGGAAGCATAGAAACGAAGGTCTCCCTGCCCCTTCTCCTGTCTCTCGTTATCTTTGGCTGCACAAAAGGATTGAATAAGTGCCTGTCACATAAAAGACTCCCACGCCCCCGGAGCCAGAAGTGGGACAGCACAAGGGAACGCACCCGAGGTGCTTCAGTCCCCACCCCCGGCTCCTCTCTCCCACAAGGAAGTGTCCCTGTTCCCTCCCCACCTCCGCACTGCACATCCACACTCCCAGAAGAATGGCGCATCACAGTGATAAATGATTTCCAACTTGTTTGGTAACAGAGCTCGCAGAAGCCAGTGCTGTTCTTTTATAGAATTCCTTCCATTTCCAGGTGAGGGAACTGAAGTCTGGGAGGTTTAGTGACAGGCCTCAGGATCACCCATCTAGTTACTGCACAGTGCACCCCAGGCCTCGAACTTTTCCGCTAAACTTTCCTATCAAATTATATCAATTTTGGTTTCTGGGGAAGAAGCAAATTCAACTGCATTGTTCTCATACAATACAATTCTTAAGGTGCTCATGGTAGATAATTAAACACTGCAAAAAGTTTTGAGCTAATTTACTTAATGAAATGCAACATATATATAATGCAATGAAATGCAACATATACATAAAGAACATATATATGTTCTTTTTTAAAATATTTATTTATTTGGCTGCGCCAGGTCTTAGTTGCCGTGTGCGGGATCATTGTTGCAGCATGCAGGATCTTTAGTTGTGGCATGTTAACTCTTATTTGCGGCATGTGGGATCTAGCTCCCTGAATGGGGATCGAACCTGGGACCCCTGCCTTGGGAGCGCAGAGTCTTAACCACTGGACCACCAGGGAAGTCCCTATATGTGTTCTTTATACATAAATATATTATATAAATATATGCATATATATATGTATATACATATATATGAAGCTTCAGATACACAACAAGGCAAGTAGAATAATATAATGGACACCATGCACCCACAATCCAGCTTAAGATATAAAACATTAAAAATACCAGCAAATCCTCCTGTGTAACCCATCCAGAACATTATGGTTTTAATTTGAATTTCCTCATTAGTAGTGAGGTTGACTGTATTTTCATATGTTTATTGACCACTCATATTTCCTATTCTAAGAATTGCTCATGTAATTAATTGATTTTTCTATTGGAGTATTCATCTTTGTAAGAGTTCTTTATATATTCTGGAATTGAATCCTAATCACGTATATTGATTATATTACCATCAAATACATTGATATTTTTCCCCAGACGGTGGCTTGTCTTTTTAATTTTTCGTTTTGGCCTACAATGAACGTAAGTGTTTTGCCCTAGTATACTTGAACTTACCACTTTTTTAAAGATTTGTGACTTTTAACTCTAGAAATCTTTCCCTACTCCAAGTCCATAAAGATATTCTTTTACAGTTTCTTTTAAAAAAAATTAACGACTTGATTTTTGTTTTTAATCCAACCTGGAGTTTATATTTACATACATTAGGGAGGAAGGACTGAAATTAAATTTTCCATACAGTTACTTATCCCATCACTGCTGGTTGAATATTACTGTCTTTCTCAGTACATCTGCATTGCCTACTCTGCCGTTTATCAAGTTTCCATGCGGGCACGGACCCGCTTCTGGGTCTTCTCTTTTGTTCCACTGTGTGATCTCTCGGAACCATAAAGCTGAAAGCAGACATGAATTTCATTTTCCTTTAATAACACAAAATTCGTGAAGCTGGGCGATGGGCCCGCAGGACCTCATTATACCATCTCCTCTACTTTTGTGTATGCTTGTTAGTTTCCATAAGAAAGAGCTGCGCAAGTACTGGATCTTGGACTCTAGTGGAATACAGACGGCATCATTGAATGCAGGTGCTCATGGGCCATGCTATTAGGGCACCAAATCTTTGCTGTTCAGTCCTTCTCTGGGAAGCGCCCTTCTTCTCATACAGCACCTATTCTCCTGGTTAATGGCACTCACCCACTGGAAGCATTTGCTGGGTTGAACTGTTTGGGGTGGGGGGGCCTTTGTCCGTGCCGTGCTCCAGCAAGACTCTTACCCCAGCTGTCTGGGGCCTTGCCTTTCCTGTCTAAGCGTGCCGCTACACTGAGCTCCCTGAGAGCAGGAACCGTATCATATTTATTTCTGTTTCCCTACAACAGAGCAAATTGCAGATATCGGATGCTTATTGATTACTCAGTGAATGAGCAAATGAATGTTCAAATATTCTTTTAGGACTAATGATAAGCAATAGGAAAGAAATGGGGAGACATGCAGGTTTCTGACTCATACGTTTGGCCTTTAGAGTGTAATCGTGCTGGGATGATTCCAAATGCTAAGACCCAGACTCCATCAGCAGAAGGGCTGGGAAAAACTCATCCTAAAAAGCAGGAGGTGTCTGCAAGCATCAGCAGAATGTGTGACCTAATGCACATGAAAGAATCTTGGCAACGTAAAATCCCTATATGCTCCTACACGAAGTGGTGTGACTGTTATTATTAGCAGATTCTGGTAACTCGTACTATTCCGGAGCATCTCTTGCACTTCTGGAACAGTGTTTTTTTTTTTTAGGAATTCAAGCTGCATGTGAAAAATCATCAAGATTATTTTCTAAAATAGCTAAGAAAAAGTACAAGATCTATCAACCAGGCAGACAGCACAATTCATCAAAGAGCTCAAAGGTAATATGACCTGCCCTGCCTCAATGACAATTTGAAATGCACGTAGGAGAAATAAAAATCTTTACCGGCAGAACTGTTTCATTGTCAAAGCAGAGCAATCGTGTCTGTTTTGAGTGGTGCAATGCTTTCTTTTTGTTTCCAGGATCAAACACAAGTGTTTTCATGCGGCGGCTCAGACTTGTTTTCACCGACCGAGGAAAAAGCCTCCACTGGATAAGACACTCTTACCACTTCCCATCACAGAGTAAACCCTTTACTTTTCTTTGGTGTTTCTTTTACTTCTCCAACGGAGTAGCAGGAAGCTGTTTCTAACAGAATAAAGAGGACAACCTACGATGTTAATAATTAAATACCAGAAAGTAATGGTTGTCTTCGGTTTAGAATCTGGAGCCCAGGGAGATAGATGAAGGGACTGGATCCAGGATCACAAGGTAGTCAGTGAGTTGCAAGATTTCCTGACTTCAGATCCCGTGATCTCTCCCCTCCCCGCTGGATTTGTTGGTAATTAATCTGCGTTACAACCCACTTAGGATGAATCAAGCAGATAATATGTGATGCCTTTTTGGAAACAGAAAAAATCTTGGACAGTTTGGTAATTGGACCGCAGATGACATCCGTGAGAAATTAGGGAAAGATTCCAGGCATTCTGGCTGCGGGGTAACCCTGCATCAGATGGTGTCACTTCAGAAGCATAAGACTAAATTTTCTACCAAGAATCTGAAAAATACCTTGATCTACCTACTTATCACAGTGTGAGACTGTATGAAGGCAGAGAGGTGTGGCATGTGGTTTGATAAAAGTTAGTAAAAACGGTGCCAGAAGAGAGGGAAAAACAAAAACAGATGTGTAAGCATGTATAATCAGAAAGGCATTATGTACATAATCCTACCAGCTTTATTCAATGGCTTGTTCCATTTCGGTGATCATGTTGGTAGATGAGCTGATTGCAAATTTGTGAAATATTCATAACCAGCAATTTCTGCTAAGTGACAATGAACTGTCACAGTCGAAAGGATTACAGACCCTAGTGTGACGTGATTCCATAGGCTACCTCCTGTCTTACCCAGAAATCATACCTACCCATTTCCTACCTATGGCACAGGTATTAAGGAGCAGGGCAAGGTCGGAGAAAGTGCCCAGGTGTGGAAGGACAGAGCGCAAACAGTGGCCTCTCAGTTTGGACACCAAGTGGAAGAGTGAGACTGATGCTCACAGATTTCAACGCCAAAGCTGCCCTCCAATGCCCAGGCTTTCGCAAGTGGGTTTGAGGACTATGTTGTTCTGAGATCTATTACATTCTCAACTCCTTTTATGTAAACACTGTCCTTTGGAGGTGGAAAAACTAGAGGAACAGGTAAAACTTATTTTCACCCATGAATTTTCTATTCTTTTTTTTTTTTTTTGCGGTACGCGGGCCTCTCACTCTTGTGGCCTCTCCCGTTGCGGAGCATAGGCTTCAGACGCGCAGGCTCAGCGACCATGGCCCACAGGCCCAGCCCCTCCGCTGGGATGTGGGATCCTCCTGGACCGGGGCACGAACCCGCGTCCCCGGCATCGGCAGGTGGACTCTCAACCACTGCGCCACCAGGGAAGCCCCACCCATGAGATTTTCTGTCACATAGAGCCTTACCTCTCAAAGCTGTGATCAGTGGGCCAGCAGCCTCAACATCACTTGGGAGCATGTTAGACACACAGCATCTCAGGCCCCGCCCAGACCTGTTGTGCGTGGATCTGCATTTTAACAGGATTTGCATCTCAAGTGAATATTATGCACTTTAAAAATCTAGAGCAAAGGACTTCCGCTTTTTCAAGGGGAACAAATACCTTTTGGGATTCAAGATCCCATGGGCTTAGAGCCTTAGATGAAATAGCACACAAGCCTGGGATTTTGATTTTCAGGAGACCTGTTAATACCCAAAGTGTATTTGGAGGCTGACCCATCCGTTTTGCATGATTCTGTCACAGGTACCACAGTTACCGTAATAACTGTCATTAGTGTCTCTCCTTTATCCAACGTGTGGGAATTCCACTGCTTGCCTCGTCGGCTTTCACGATGCACTGCTCCAAGTGAGGTCATCCCTAGGTTTTCCATGTGACGCAAAGTACATTTTGTCAGTTAATTCCTCGACATCCTTACTCTTCGTTAGGCAGTTTCCTCGTGTAACCAGAGTCTGCTTCCATCTCCACATAGACTCCAACCCTTCTTACAGACCTGGTCGTTGGCAGTTTTACGTGTTGATTTCAGATTAGTCTGTTCACATAAATGTGGTTTTCATTTCACTCCGACATTTGCCATTACAGTCACAATTGACCAACTAGTTCATTGCTCTTTCATTGTCACAATGATCTGTCACTATTTATCAAGCACCTACTAGGTGCAGACACATTGCTCAGAGATAACAGAAATGTCATCTCTAATCCTCCACGCAAAACAGCATGCGGTATTTCCCCGAAATACAGATGAAAAAATCATCTCAGTAAGCTCAAATGGTGAGAGAAATGGTAATGTCACGATTAGGACGCAGGTGTGCCTGAGTCTAAAGTGGTGTCTTCTCACTGCCTCACATGCCCCCGTTAGCATTTGGCAACTCACATTGTTGCGACCACACTTTTGCATTCACGTAACAAAGTTATTGATCCCTTCTCAGTGTTACAAGCATTGATTTCACATTGTGCCTTATGCATATATTTCATTTGGGAAAGGAATGTTGAAAAATGAACCCATGTTCCAGTCAGTTCTCTTAGTGTTGCAAGGAGAAACTCAAATTAGCTGGAAAAAAAGATAAGTGTGAAGGTCCAAAGGCAAGGAGCTCACCTGGGCCCCAAAGGGACTGAAGCAAGAGCTCATAAGACAGGCATAAAGGCAGCCCTGAGCCCAAACGTCTCTGGGGGTCGTGGGGTTTGTCTCCATCTTGAATCTTTCTGCCCCAGTTTCCTCTGATTATGGACCACCCCCAACTACAGGAAGTGGCTTTCCTGTATCCAAATAGAAAGGGCCCTGCTGTGCAAAGAGTCTCTCTCAGCAGCACACCCATTCCTGCTAAATAGACCATAGTCCTGATGATAAAGAAGTGAGCTACAGAAATGCCCTAACTTGAGGCAAATCCTAGGGAGCAATGCCTGGCCCTGTGTTCCTTGACCTCCTGCATTTTACATCTCACCGAGCTCCCCTGCAAACCAAGTCCCTTTAAGCCAGAGAATCCGGGCCCAAGTTTCAAAATGTTGTCATAAAATTAATGTCTTACTGCCTTCCCTTCCAATATCTGGTGACCTCCAAATGGTTATCTTGACCTTAGCTTTGTATCACTGTATCTTATTCAGAGGGAAAGGGACAGTTTTGTGGACAGAGTTGCTTAGGCAGCATAGATGCTGAAATTCAAGGTTAGAGTAATGTGGCAAGCGGCCACCAGAAGCTGGAAAAGGCAAGGAATGGATTCTCCCCTAGAGCCCCCAGATGAAGTGTGGTCCTGCCGACACCCTGGTTTCATCCCAGTGATGTTAATTTCTACGTCTGGCCTCCAGAAATATGAGAAAATAAATTTCTCTTGTGTTAAGCCACCAAGTCTGGGGTAATTTGTTATTGCAGCCACAGAAAACTAGCATACTTGGACATACAAAAATTCTGTACATATATGTGAGTATGTCTCTACCATAAATACTCAGAAGGTGCTGTCCTACAAATGTCCATTCATAATCTTTATAGTATAGGTATTGCCAATTGCCCCCCATGGTGGCCACTTAAAAGCCCCACCAGCAAGGTTTAAAGCTTCTATATGCTAACACTCTTGCTATCACAAAGTTATTAAATGCTTTGATTATAAAATTAAAAATCTAATTATAGTTTTAATGTGAATTTCTATTATTCATGGGCTTGTTATTTAAGAGTCATTTGTATTTCTTTTTTCTGAAATATCCATTTGCATCCATTGCCATTTTTCTGCTGTGTTTTTCATGTTTTGCATGATCAGTTTGTATGAATCTTTATATGTTCAAGTAATTAATCTGAATATGAGTAGCAATTAATTTTTATTTGTCATTTGTCTTTTGACTTTTCTTTGCATACAGGATTTTTACCGTGCAAGATTTTTTTTTAATTAATTAATTTAATTTATTTACTTTTGGCTGCACTGGGTCTTCATTGCTGTGCGCAGGCTTTGTCTAGTTGTGGAGAGCGGGGATTACTCTTTGTCGCGGTGCGCGGGCTTCTCATTGCTGTGGCTCACGGGCTCTAGAGCGCAGGCTCAGTAGTTGTGGCGCACGGGCTTAGTTGTTCCGTTGCTTCCCAGACCAGGGCTCGAACCCGTGTTCCCTGCATTGGCAGGCAGATTCTTAACTGCTGTGCCACCAGGGAAGCCCCGATACAGGATTTAAAAAAAAAATTTATAGCTGCCGGCTTTTGGATCATGCTTTGAAAGTCTTTCCCACATTAAGATTATTTGTTTTATTATTTTTATTTTTGGCTGTGTTGGGTCTCCGTTTCTGCGCGAGGGCTTTCTCCAGTTGTGGCAAGCAGGGGGCCACTCTTCATCGCGGTGCGCGGACCTCTCACTATCGTGGCCTCTCCTGTTGTGGAGCACAGGCTTCAGACGCTCAGGCTCAGTAGTTGTGGCTCACGGGCCTAGTTGCTCCGCGGCACGTGGGATCTTCCAAGACCAGGGCCCGAACCCATGTCCTCTGCATTGGCAGGCAGATTCTCAACCACTGCACCACCAGGGAAGCCCCAAGATTACTTTTTAAAGTGCTTTCTTCTAATTATGAACAGTTTCAGTTTTCACATTGAAATCTTTGATTAGTTTAGAATTCAATTTTGTATTAGGTATGAAAGATTAAATTAAATTTAATTGATTTTCCACACATCTAACCTGGAGTCCTAATACTACTATAAATGATCCATCTTTTAAATCTTTTTTATGTATTTGGGTCTATTTCAGGACTTTCTCTTTGCTACAGAGATCTTTCCTTCTACACATTGTTTTAAATAAAATAAAGTAGGCTGTAAAAAGTGAATTCTGGTTATGGTGTTCGAGTCCCCCCACGGCTGATGTGTCAGCCACCATCAGGTCCCCTGTTCCTTTGGCTCCCAGACCAGATGTGAGGGATACTTGGGACCCTGCAGCATCAGGAATCCTGCACAAACACCAGGCTGCACTCTGACGGCCATTTCAGCTCCTGCCCACCCTCCTGGTGAAGTAAGGGTGCAAGGGAAGGGCCTGGTCGTGAGGGAAACTAGCTACAGGACACCTTCCCCTTGGCCTCAGGAAAGAGTCCCTTTGAAGGGACCGGTGAGAAGTTGGGTCAGCACAATTGTGGGGCACATGGGAGATGAATAAAAACCATCACTGTTTTTGCCAACATGGTTACACAGATACAAAATTACAGTCTGGGCTGGGGACATAGCCAAGCACAGCCACGGGATGTCTCGGGAATCCTCTAAGCTTCCCGCCACAGGAAACATGAAATCTCTAAAGCCATTCTGGGAGTGAAAAATAAGGTGGTACATAGGGTCAACTGAGTTCTCAGCATCAAAGACTTGAATTGTGTTAAAAACAGCAGCGGGACACAATGCCCCCTGCTTCCCATAGATCCAAATATGGGAGGGGAGATATAAAGAATTTTCTCTGACATAGCCCTTTCCCATGCTTGTTTACAAATCTTGCCGTGTTCTATGCCTTATGCAGCTCCTCTAACGTTTTTTCATGTTTGTTTATTCATTCGGTTAAGCCTCTTTGAATGCACAGGCATGCATAATATGACTTGATATAGCAGGACTTCTTGTTCTAAAAAGTAAAAATAAATAAAGTCAGCTAGCTAGATGCCTGTCACCGGCAAATGCAGATAGGCAGGAGAGGCTAGCTTGTTTGTCATAGTAAATGTGGAAAGAGGCTCCTGTCAATCACCTCCGGGATAACATCAGTCTTTGGCATTGTTTCAGAGACTACAGACTCCACCCAGAGAGCTCTCAAAGTGTCGCAGGACCTGCCCAGTCTTAAAGATATCTTCAGAGCTCATGGGAAGAAAGGGATCCACCCTCCTTCTAGTTAGTCTAGATGGATCACCATCTCGGGGGCAGCCACCGCAGCAGAAGTCTCTATTAAAATCAAAATTAGCTAAGGATAGAAAGATAAGCATTTCCTCCTTCTTCACCTTTAAAGCAGAATGGCTTATCCATGGGGCTCAGGGAATTGCACAACTCTCAGGGAACTGTGTGAGAGGAAGTTCTGCCTGGGGTCTGCTGGGAGAGGTGATGGGAGAGACCAGACACAGATCATAGATGGTGCCACTTAAACGCATCCAGTCACATCTCATACCTAGCAATATCGACTTTCTATGGTAACATTTCTCATCCCTGACAGCCATTTACATTGAGCTACTAACTCTTCCTTAGATAGGCTATACGCGGTTTGATAAAGATGTAAGGGCTGTCTTTGGGCATCTGAAATAAAAGTGGTAAGGAGTAAGACAGGAAGCTCTGCCGCTTGGAATCTGAAGACTCACATTTCTGGTGATCATTATACAGACACACTCGTGTGTATGTGCTCTCATACACTTACACACGTGTATGGCTATTTCTCCACTCAATATTTTAGACCACTCCTAGTTTTGGTAAGTATGTGGAGGAACTGGGACTCTCATACACTAATGGTGGGAATGTAAAATGGTCCAACCATGGTCCAACCACCTTGGAAAAGAGTTTGGGGAGATGTTACAACCAGTTCAAAGGAGAATCCAAAACACCACACATAGGCATAGACAAAAGATGCTAAAATTAATTGACAGCTAGATGCAAAACCAGTTAATAGCCACAAGACATTAATCAATTGCATTCCACTGGACTGAATTTGCATTTCATGGACAAGAATCATTTGTATTATTATCAATTTTCTACAAGTTACAGAGTTGTGAAAAAACTCAAAGACAACGGAAGGTGAAGATAACCAAGATGGATGAGCTATGAGTTAAATAAATCTTTGACAAATGTTCTTTTTTCTTTTTTTTTTTGCGGTACGCGGGCCTCTCACTGTTGTGGCCTCTCCCGTTGTGGAGCATAGGCTCCGGACGCGCAGCCTCAGCGGCCATGGCTCACGGGCCCAGCCGCTCCACGGCATGTGGGATCTTCCCGGACCGGGGCACGAACCCGTGTCCGCTGCATCGGCAGGCAGATTCCCAACCACTGCGCCACCAGGGAAGCTTGGTGCTCATTTTTACCTGTATAAGTGTCACGATTTTACCTGTTAAAAAATTACCCTTTAATAGGAACTTTGAACAATGCCTAGCTCATAATAGATAATAAATATTAGCTTTTATAGTATTAATTTTATTAATATTTAAAATGACTCGAGTCACACTTTAAGTTTATCGGGGGAAGGTGCCCTGTGAAGATAGCATTTATGTGTTCGGTCACTTCAGATGTTCATCCAGTCATTATTGAGCTATTCCTGGAAATAAGGTCCAGTGTTAGCTGTAACTTATTTGATTAGACAGAGCTGAGTTTATTCTTCTGCAGTGAGTGCGAATATTACTTAGCAGGCCTTTGTAGCATTTCAGAGGGGGCAAGGCAAAGTAGGGGTACTTATGAGATTTTGAAATCTAGTTTAAAGTGAATCTTTCAATAGGAGGGGCTGTGGGCTTGGTTAAGAATGGGTAAGGATCATGACATCATACTTTAGGATTGGTAGATACAGCAGGGTAGGGAATTTGTGATGAAGGTTAAATTTGTGAGGTTCAAAGCCTCGGGGTATAAAAATGTCTTTCGATTTTTTCTTTGAAGAGTTGATGGGTCTTTCAGGAAGTTTCTGGAATTATCAATCAAGTTATTTGCAACTTCCTGGGCAAGAGTTACCTGAAATAGTGACAGCATGTTAATAAAGACAGTAGAATACTAAAGTCATACGATGTAGGCTTTACGCTGTGTGGGTATAGATGGTTTGGTTCTCAAGTAACATCCTTCTTTTATACTTCTTATTGGTCATTTATTATTTATGGCCTATTTTGATAATTACATATCTGGTGCAAATGTCTAAATACTAATACTACTGCTGATAATAATAACAACTACTGCTACTACAGCAACAGCAACAGTTGTGTTTATCCCATGCTTACTTGGGTCTGTAATTCTGAAAGCAGTCTATAAGGTAGTACTCATTATCCCTACTTTGTAGATGAACAAACTAAGGCTCAGGGAGTGGAAGAACACAGAACTGAATGCAGGACAGCAGGCTCCAAAGTCTACATTATGCTTCACAACTAAACAGTGAGCTTCCAAATGCCAGGCCTTTGGTCATGATCTTCAGCAACCAGTACGGTCCTGGGCACAGAGTGTTAATAAGCGCTGAGTAAGCATTTGTCAGGAATACTGAATAGCGAGGCAATTTGTCCAAAGGCATCTGAGAAGCCTTCCAAAATGGGAGCATCTTCTGACTTTCAACCTAAACTCTATCAGCCACAGTTGCTGCTTAGTTGGCTGACCAGGAAGAGTACTGCACAGTTTTATTTCTGTTTCACGACTGAAGTCCTTGATTCAGCCGCATAATGCACAACGAAAGCTATGAGGACTCTATTACCAGCAAATTGGTACTTTAAGGCACAACATTCATTCAGTCTGGATGCATTAAAGGCCCAGGGCGAGGTGGAAACCTTCGTTCTCTAGCTTTTTCCATTGTATACCGAAGATCATTGATCCCCAGGGTGAAATAGAGGGAAGGATGAATTTAGAGCACACGACAAGGAAGGAGAACAAAACTCACGCTTGTTGTGTCATTTTCACCCCAGTCTCCATGAAATTTTTGTAGCTTTCAGCATGTGATTTTGTTCATTATTTTGTTTGTAGTATTTTTTTACCTGGTGCAAATTAATAATTTGTCTATCTGAACATAATATTCAATGTTAATGATCCGACATGTCCTGTGCTTTTCATCTGGCTGCATAAAGGACAAGTGCTCTGGAAATCTATCATCCACATCTTGTTTTATGGTTCTGTTGGGAATCAAGCTTTAGTTGATTTGTCATATCGGTTTTCTCTCCAAATCTTAACTCTTTTGAACTTTTCATTACATACCCTGAAACTTTTAAAAGTAGTGACAGTACCTGCTTAGGATTCACAGTGGTTTTTATTCACCTGAAGCCTTGAGTTCACTTTGTAGTTTAATTCTTTGGGGAAGTAAATCAGAACAAGGTGAAGTGGTGTTTGTATTCATTAGTGTGAGATGAATCACCTATGGGATCAGATTCTTTCCTTGAATTCATAAACAGTTCAAGGGGAAAAAATCCACAAATAGAATAATCAGAATGTGGGATTTAGCATAATTTCTTTGGTATTTAGGTAAAAAATTAATTTTAAAAAGTTCTAACAGATTTGATATAGATTTGATAGAAAAATTAATAATAAAATAATTTATAGGTTGAAAATATTCTAGAACTGACTGTGGGAAGAGAAAATGATTAAAGATTATGGAATACTGCATTTTGTTTTATGGACTTAATCCTATCAGAATTACTTCCTATTTTTTTTTTTACAATACTTTTTTCTCATGTGAAAACTAATTTAAAATTTGTCCTTTTTTTTAATGAAAAATGTAAGTTAGGAAAATTTCTGTTCCTGGTAATGAATGACTAGGTAATACCTAAACTAGACAAGCAGAAAAAAATACATAAAAGCACCAAAAGCTAACAAAAGTAAGGAATTTCTGGATCAAGATCCAGGAGAGGAAGGGAATCCAGAAAGGTAAGCCCAGCATTCCGGGCCACCTCCATCCCAAGGACCATTGCCAGTCCTAAAAACAGGGCTGACAATCTGAATTGCACTTTTGAAAAATCTCACCTGGCTACACATGCCAGAGTTCTGAGCCTGCCACAGTAAACCACTCCCAATTTTGGTCTAAGATTCCAAGAGTAAGAGTGAAATTAAGATAAACCAGCCTTTACACAGATGGTAGCCTTGCTTCAACTATTTTGGGTAGTCCAGAAAACTACAAATCTTAAAATTGGGTTAAGATCATCCCAGGCTGCTGATGCCCCTAGGTGCCTAAAAAAGTCAACAGAAAATCTTTGGAGGAGGAAAGAAAAGTCATCCTATACTGTGAAGTATTTCTACAAATAATATTTCAAACACAATGCCCAGCACATAGTCAAAGATAAATAGGCACACAAAAAGACATGACATAATAAATGAGAATCAGCAGAAACAATAAATAGGAATAGCTAGAATATATGAAAATCAAAGAAAGAGATAAACACATAGGTAAATCTAAGTGATGGTTGACTGCATAAGACACTAATAATGATAATAATAATATTATTTGTAATGTGCCCCCCAAAAATGAGAGCAATCAAAATGGCCTTCATCATTAGGATGAATATTAAATCATCTGGTGGAATGCTACAGAGCAGGGTTCAGCCAAATCCAGCCTGTGACCTGCTTTTTCCATAGCTAATACATGACAGACTTTGTGGCCCACAAAGACTAAAATATTTACTTTCTTGTCCTTTACAGAGAAAGTTTGCTGACGCTTGCTACAAAGAAATGAAAATAAATGAGCCCAACCTACATACATCAACAAGGTTGGATGTTCAACGTACATCATTCAACCTAAAAAAAGCAAGATCAAAAGAAAAACTCCAATATGATTCCATTGACATAAAGTTCAAAAAGCCAACAAACTATAGTTTCAGGACACATTTTTAGGTAGTATAACTATAAAGGAAAGCAAGGGAGTGATCACCATAAATGTCAAAAGAATGGCTACTTCTAGGTGGGAGAGAGGAGAATGTAATTGGGAAGGACTGCATCTCAGAAGTAGTGGCAGAGTTCTTGTGCGACTGTTATTTGAGTGTTTGTTAAATTTGCTAAAATGTGAGTTTATGTTTTATGCATTTTTCTGTACATGTATTCTATTTTATAATAAAAAAGATTTAAAAGGTGAATTGTATGCAAATTAAAAGGAAAGGAAAGAAGGAGAGAGGGAGGGAAGAAATTGTATAATTTAGCCCACTGGCAAGACTGATGTTCTTTGCCTAAATGAAAAAAAAAATCCTAGGCAATATTTTCAACTACTCTTTGATTTGATAGGTAATTTCATAGGAAATGACTGCCCATTTATATGTTTATAAAGGGCTTAGCTTGGAGAAAAGGTCAGTGTTTTTGCTGTGAATAAAATATTTATGAAAATAGCCTTGGCTTTTCTTTCTTTGTTTCCCTACCTGGGTCCAGCTATCCAGACTTAGAATGTGTTAAAGACTTGCCCTGGTCTCCGTGCCTTTCAGAGATATTTTTGCCACATCCTCTCTAAAGGAGTTGAGCCTTTTTTCCACCGTTGGCAAGGTCTTCATTCTTTGATTCATTTCCTCTATCTCTCTGAAAATATTCCACTTACCTTATTTCACTAAGGTATATTAGTATAGTGAATGCCAGTTTTAGTTCATGCGTCAGAAGAACTTCGGAGCTGCCATGTTGCACAGCTCCAGGGGGATGGTTCACGTCATCCACTCTCTGTAGTTGTGCAGTGCTCAGAGCACTCCCCTTATGCAGCAGCCTGGCTAGCACTGTGCAGAGGAGTTAGCATTAATATATCTACGGGTTTCAAGTAGAGGGGAACGGATTAAGTCTGTTGCATAAAAGATTCAAGTTAAACAATATATGAACTTCTTACTTTAAAAAATTCCAAGATAATAGTAGGCGCAATGTATTTGTAACACTCTTCAGGATACAAAGCTATATCCAATTTATATACCTTCTAGATTTTCACATAGATTGTTGCAGTTGATTCTCACAATCAAAACTAATAGCAGTAACCAAAGTAACTTAAGTTTATGTGAACTATATCAGATAGACCTGTCCTAAGGTCTGGGCTCTACCTTCCACTGTGAGATCTTGGGCAAGTTGCTTAACCTCTCTGAGCCTCAGATTCTTCAAAAGAAAATGACGATGATAAGAGTATCTATCTACCTTAGAGAATGAAGTGAGATGATATACATAAGGTACAGTGACTGGCACATATGTGCCCTATAACAATTAGATAATACTCTTTTTAAATTTATTCTCTGATCATTCCTGCTTCCCTTCAAAAAGGTTCCCTTCTTCCTGTATCCATCCAGTCCTCCAGTCCAGAACCTGGGAGGGACCCTCTGCACCTTCTAATCCTTCAGTCTCCTCATACCCGTCTCTGCCATAGCTATGTAATCACCAAGCACCATTCATTATCCTGAATCCCCATATGCTCATATTACTTCTTCTCAGACTCTTACAAACTTCCTGAGGGACACTTTGCCTCCATCCATCCATCCATCCATCTATCTCCCATCCATCCATCCATCGTTCCATCCAGGCATCCACTGAAAAATCATACTGAGTACACAGAGTGAGTGGCTGAAGAAGACCTCTCTGAAGAGGTGACATCTGAGCAGCTGGGACAACTGAGGGAGTGAGCATGGAGATTTGGGGGTGGGTTGGGGAAGCATTCCAGGAAGAGAAAACGATACATGCAAAGGCTCTGAGACAGGCGTGTTTGTGAGCCAGTAAGAAGGCAGAGAATCTCTTCTGAGTGCCAGGAGATGTGGTTGGAGTAGCTGTCACAGGCTGAACCATATCAGAGGTGGAATGATTGACAGGTTTAAGCAAAGGGGCGACATTTTTAGAAAATCGCACTGAAGAGGCAAGGGGGAAGCAGAAGGACAACGCACAAGATCATTGCATGGGTCCACGTGGTGATTAGCATGGCAGCAGACAGACTTCCTAAAGCACAGTTCTGAGCAGGTCACTCTCCCTACCTGGCCCCTGCATGCACTGCGCATACACACACCTAAAACCAGCCAAAGTTTTCTCCGCTGCCCCTAGAATAAAGTCAAACTCTGGACCCCTTTCCCAACTCCTGTCCTACATGACCCTGTCAGAGGTCATGATTCTGTACCCCTCCACCCGCTGCTCCCTCACCCTGAAATCCTCTTCTCTCCCTTGTCTTTCCATTTATTATCCAAAACTCTGCTTTGTGAACTCTCCATAGAAGCTGTCCTTGATCCCCTTCCTTCTCCCCTCCCAGAAAGACGTAACTACCTCCTCTTCTGAGACATAAAACTATAATCATATTTATCATTCTGTCCTGTACATTGTGAGCCACTTATGTGCACCGTTCCTATGGTTTTGTTTGTTTGTTCGGACGCCTCAGGTCTTAGTTGAGGCATGTGGGATCTTTTTGTTGCAGTGTGTGGGCTTCTCTTTAGTTGCCGCGTGCAGGTTTTCTCTCTCTAGTTGTGGCGCGTGGGCTCCAGGGTGCTTGGGCTCAGCAGTTGTGGCACGCGGGCTTAGTTGCCAGGCAGCATGTGGGATCTAGTTCTCCGACCAGGGATCCAACCCGCGTCCCCTGCATTGGAGGGCAGATTCTTTACCACTGGACCACCAGGGAAGTTTCCATGTTTTAATTTTTTATCTTGAGCCCTCTGCATAATTACTGCCATCAGGTGTGTGTTTAATTTGTGATTCATTGTATAGTAAATAGAATTTTCTCTCTGCGTGATTTTTCCAGTAAAGCAGATTGCCTGAGATTGTTTGAGTATCTCTTGGTTGGAATGTCCAGGAATCTCAATAGTATCCTTTTGATGCTTTTGTCTCAGTGTTCACGTATGGCACTGCCAGCTGCTGGAGGGCTAGGATTCAGAATTTAGCAATCAGTGCCTCCCCCATATTCACTTTCTCTCTGCCGTTCCTGGGTTTTGAGTTCAGTTTCAGTAGTGAACACTGAGTCCACTGGTGCCACCCTTCCTGACCTCCAGCTAGTCCTAGACTAACTCTTCCTTCTCAGTCAAAACCAAATAAAAGTCATATACCCTTGTTGATTCGTATTGACTTCAGCTCTAAGAAATTCTCCTCAAATATTCTGTCTTGAAATCCATCATAAGTGTTTCCCCCAGTCCTTTGGCAGGGGTCTGCTCCACTTCAGTCGGCTTTAAAATGCTGTCTTTTACAGATTTTTCACAAACTCCATGGAAAATGAGCAGAGTGATGTTGAACCATAACCTGTGTCTTATTGTGTGATGTGCTGTGGTTTTGGCCTGGCCACAATTCTTAAGTCGTGAGGTGAATTTCATTTCCTGCTGCTTATCCTGCATATTAATTTTCTGCTTGGTAAAGTTGCAAATTCCCAATGAAAGCATTCTACAATTGATTAGACCCAGGCAGCTTGGCAATTTCTTTCTAATCTTTTTTTATTGTGCTTTCCATAAAAATGACAGCCCTGGTATAAATCCTAGTTTAAATCAATACCAGTAAGTGCTAATCTCTTCACAGCACTGGAGATGAAAATGTCAAATGGTACCTGCTGGGCATTAGAACTTTCACTGTAAATCATCAAAAATTAAAGCAACACCAAATTGATTTTATTTCCCGTCTTTAAAAAAAATTACTTTCAGATTCATTACTTTTCCGTTGAGTTATTCTTTTCTTTCCAGTTGTATTCTGATTGTTTGAGATTGAGGAACTGAATTTGGCATGGCAAATGTGTTGATGTCTGGTAGTAAAATGTGTAGGACCTGGCCTGTACTAGGAAGAGCCTTAGGATAAAGTTGATATTTTAAAGAATGATGCATATATTTAAGTTATATTTCAATCATTATTCATGTGATAACACCTCAATAAAGTAGAATCTTGGTGGAAGAAGCTATACCACAGGAAGGTACCTAAAAATGGTAAAATTACAGAAAAGAATTTCTAGCCCTTTTTCTCCCATCTTTGAAGTTATTGTCAAAGCCACTTAAGCTATAACTAGATGATACCTCCTCTAGGGGTTGGCTGCCTGCGATCTGGGCATCTCACAGTCAAGATATAGGGCAATGCATAGCTTAAATATTAAATTGTCAGGTGATCCTGGAAGAGCTGGGAAATCATATGGCTTTTAAATCCAGGAGGAACTTAACTAAGCATCATTTCCAACTTCCCACACTATTTATTTGACTAAATAAGAAACTGAAACCTTAGGAGATTTAGTGACAAAATGATGGTCATCACAGGTTTAAAGGCAAACCAGCAGATCTCTAGATGTTTAATCCCCATCTCTTCTTGTTGCATCACAGAGAAAAATATAAGAACTATACCCACATTGAGAAAGGGCACACAAAACTCTGATGTGTGTTTATGTGTGTGTTCATAAAAATAGTTTTATATGAGGATAAACTCTTCAAATGTGCTGATAAAACGGAAGAGTGGCAGGAGAAAACATGTTACAGATTAGGCAAAGACTTAATTTAACTGGTCAGTTTCAGATTTACCTCCACAAAAAATATTCTTTTTGCTTCTTGCATGGTTCCCCTCCATCTCTCAAAGAGGATGCTAATTAGCAATGCAATGCTTAAGAAATATGTAGCCCAAAGGAGTGGCAGAAAAAAACACATCCCATAGACAAAGCAGGTCATAAAGGACCCAGCTTTTCAATAATGGAAGACTAGGGAAACTTCCAAGAACTGACAACAAAGATTTCTCCAATCCCTTTTAGTTCCTCAAGTTATTCATCATTTTAGGTTCATTAACAGCAGTAACTAAAGTGCAAGGGTCTCAGAATTACCTGTCTCTTCTCTTATCAGCTTAAACCTTGCAAGAGTAGCAAGTGCAGGAATGAGCAACGTGGACTGGGTACAGACTGGCAAATTCTAGAGCACATCCAAAGGAAACAGCTCCTTTGCCTACAGTTAAGACAAATTCTGAGACGTAATTTATACTCCAGAGTTTCCCTGCAGGACCAGGTGGAGATTTTACCTGAAATCACACAACTGTTCCATCTACATCCCCCTCCCTTGTCTTGCTTCCCCCAGTCCTTCATCAGAGTGTTCCGGGAGCACATCCTTTATAAACCACTTACACGTGAATCCTTTGTTGGTCTGCTTCTAAGAGTCTGTCCTAAAACAACCACAAATGTATTGCCTTATTTTATTAAGAGCTAGATTTCCATCCAAATATTTAAGATACTTTTACAAATGAAATGATTGTGTCAGCTCTGGAAAAGTTGTGGTGTGGTATGCTGTGTCTGTGTGTGTGTGTGTGTGTGTGTGTAAACAATTACACTTTTGGGCTTCCCTGGTGGCGCAGTGGTTGAGAGGACTGCGGACTGCCTGCCGATGCAGGGGACATGGGTTCATGCCCATGTTCGTGTTTGGCTGCCCAAATATGTGTTAGACCAATTATGTAACTATGCATTTGCAGATTACTGTGGAATTGGTTAATTGATATAGCTTGTGTTGTTGAAGAAACATTTTCTTGATTTTGGGATATGGGAAAATAATGCAATTGTAAACGCCATATTATTTATCTCTTTTTTTGAAATAAGTAACATATTTGGTCCTCAAATCCAAGAAATGATAGAATCATACTTTACATCATAATATCCCACCTCTAAGGAATCAGGTAAAATGGCTTAGTTCTGCGTTTCTGGGTCATTATATCCTGTCTAATGCCTAAATGTCTCTAACTGCACAGTGAGATTTGTATCACTCACTACTTTCTAGTTGCATAGAATGTCATGAAGAATGTAACTAATATTTGTTTTTTTTTATTTTTTAATATTTTAATTTTATTTATTTATTTATTTGTGGCTGCATTGGGTCTTTGTTGCCGCACACGGTCTTTCTCGAGTTGCGGCGAGCAGGGGATACCCTTCGTTGTAGCGCTTGGGCTTCTAGTTGCGGTGACTTCTCTTATTGTAGAGATGGGCCCTAGGCACACGGGCTTCAGTAGTTGCAGCATGTGGGCTCAGTAGTTGCAGCATGCAGGCCCTAGAGCACACAGGCTTCAGTAGTTGTGGCTTGCAGGCTCTAGAGCACAGGCTCAGTAGTTGTGGCGCATGGGCTTAGTTGTTCCACGACATGTGGGATCTTCCCGGACCAGGGATCAAACCCGTGTCCCCGCATTAGCAGGTGGACTCCCTACCACTGTGCCACCAGGGAAGTCCTGTAACTAATATTTCTTATGTAATTTTAAAAGTGTAATTTTTTGTGTGTGTGTGGTACACGGGCCTCTCACTGTTGGGGCCTCTCCCGTTGCAGAGCACAGGCTCCAGACGCGCAGGCTCAGCGGCCATGGCTCACGGGCCCAGCCACTCCGTGGCATGTGGGATCTTCCCGGACCGGGGCACGAACCTGTGTCCCCTGCATCGGCATTTTTTTAAGAGACTAGAAATGGGAAGAATATCAAAATGTGAAAACTATCTTAGGCTGCTGGAGTAGTTTGCTAAGCCTTATTATTGGTGTCTTCCCTCAGTTATACAACCAACTGGTTTTTCTAGGGCTATTTCAAAAATAATTCAGTAAATACGAGTACAAGTTTTTGCATCAAAGAATCTGGCCTAAAAATCTAGTAAGAAGGTGGAGTAACAGCTTCAAACTTAGAATCTACAAGTAAAACTTACATTCAGCAGAACTACAATTTAATTGCAAAGGCAAGATATCAGTATTCTCAGACACTTGAGGTCTCAGGGAGCACAGCGCACACGCACGCGTGCACACACACACGCACACACACAAACACTTTGCTGACGCCTTCTCAAAAAAGAGAGAAATTAATTCAGGACGAAGCAATGGCTTATGGGAAGTAAGGGTGTGTAATGAAAAGTAAGCCACACACCTCTTATCTTTCCTATTAGTCCCCCCTATATTCCAATGAGAACAAGTTTGGGAGCTCCAATCCGTTCTAGAATCATTTGTTGAGCAAATACAAAGTGGAAAAAGCCTTAGTTATGCTCCCCACAGGACCACACACACACACACACACACCAGGCAACCAGCACTCTCTCCTCTACTTCTCCCCACTGCTCAGATTCCAACCGTCTACTCACATAAGAGTGCTACTTGCTTTCCCACATGGCAATCAATCCCAGCTCTTGCACATGGGCCCCTCTGTGGGGTGTAGTGAGTTCCTTCCCTCTTGACCTCCAGCAGCATCAAATGGGAGTGCCCTTCCAGCACAGATCACCCCCCTGACGACACACACTAAACTGCAAGGTGGGGTGGAGGTGGGTGGGCAAGAAGCAGCCTTGGGAGGAAAAGAGTTCCAGCGTCCTTCCCTAGATTTTCAGACTCCATTCTAAGAACGCTCCCCCACAGTAGGGATGGTGTTTCACAGGTGGAAAAATAGACGTTGGAAAGTATGGTATTGAAAATATCCCTTGTTTAAAGAAAAAGCACCTGTAGGGAGGTTCCTTGAGAAACTAAAAATAGAGCTACCATGTGATCCAGCAATCCCACTCCTGGGCATATATCCAGAGAAAACCATGGTTCAAAAGGATGCATGCACCCAATTTTCACTGCAGCACTCTTTACAGTAGTCAAGATGTGGAAACAACATAAATGTCCATTGAAGGATGAATGGATAAAGAATATGTGGTACATATATACAATGGAATATTACTCAGCCATAAAAAAGAATGAAATAATGCCATTTGCAGCAACATGGATGGACCTGGATATTATCGTACTAAGTGAAGTAAGCCAGACAGGGAAAGACAAATATCATATGGTATCACTTATATGTGGAATCTAAAAATGTGATGCAAATGAACTTATTTACAAAACAGAAACAGACTTAGAGAACGAACTTACTGTTACCAGGGGGGACGTGTCAGGGGAGGGACAGATTGGGAGTCTGGGATTGACATGTACACACTGCTATATTTAAAATAGATAACCAACAAGGACCTACTGTATAGCACAGGGAACTCTGCTCAATACTCTGTAATGACCTTTATGGGAAAAGAATGTGAAAAAGAATAGATACATGTATATGTATAACTGAATCACTTTGCTGTACACCTGAAACTAACACAACATTGTTAATCAACTATACTCCAATATAAAATATAAATAAATAAATAAATAAATGCAGTTAGCATGCTTAAAAAAATTTTGTATGGGCCATATTTTCTACTCATTTTATATGTTTCCTGATAAATAATTTCAGTGTTATTAAGAAAAATAAAGAAAAAGTACCTGATGTCGATTTAAGCCATGCCTCAAGAGTGCTCAGCCTGGAAGCAACCAGGTCTCCTGTCTGCTTCTCAATTCTTGCCAACTGAGCAGGAACCCAGAGGCCTCAGATGGCAGATTCATTTAAGCCTTTCTCTTTCATTTGCCCTCCCTTTGTCTAAAAAGCCTTGGTGATTACACAGATTGGGGCAGAATTTCCGTCGCCAGAAATAAATGCCTTCTTTGTCCTGTGGCTTCTCTTTATTGGGCATGTGAGTGTTGCCTTCATACATCCTGGAGATTATTTAACAACCTGAGACTGATCAGGCTGGGTGATCCATGCCATATGCCTTATTGCCACCAAACTCAAGGAAGAGAGGTAAAAAAGAACAGCTACAACCTGTCTCTTGGAACTGCTGCCTTCCCCTTGCCCAGAGCCAACTCACAGCCTCTCATATCTTCCAGGAACCAGTCTTCCACACTAGCACTTGCTGTCGTGTCACGGCCAGGATGCTATTTTCCCAAAAGTGTTAACGTAGGGATGTGAAATGACATCCTTCCTGCTCTGCTACTTACTCACAGTCCTCTGAAAAGTCCTATTGTCCAGGTCTCACAGTGAGGGCCATTCATAGTGAGGGGCCTGGGGTGCATTCGTGATTTGTGAAGGTGAATGTAGATGGTAGATGTTCAAAGGAGTTAACATTGCCAAAGGAATACAATAAAGAGAATTTTCTAAGACAAGGGTGCAGTGGATTGCAGGGAGAAAGTGAAGAGCAAAAGAGAAGAGTTTCTTCAATAAGAGCATTACTTGTCTTCTTATGGGAAGCTGGAATGTTTGAAGACCAGCTGCAGAAAATTTATTCCAATTAAGCAAGTATTTTCAGCATCTTTATACTTGTATTCGTGAGCAAAACTCTTGACTGGTGGTTTAATTTTTCAGCCCATGGCACCTAGTTTAGTTCTTTGCTCATAGGTGCTCAGTGAGTAACTAAATGGTTGATTCAAAAGAATCCTATCTCTTGGCACTGAAAAGAACCTCAGAGAAACTGAGAATTAGAGATTAAGCTCAAGGTTACATAGCTAGGAAGTTATGGAATCCAGATATGAATCCAAATCTGCTCTTTTTCCTGGTCATTGGAAAGAGAATGAGGCACAAAATCATGCTTAAGAGCATAGACTTGGGGGCCAGACTCCCTGGGTTTGAATTCTAGCTCCACCACTTGGTAGCTCAGTGATCTTAACCACGGGAGTAACTTAACCCCTTTGCCTTGGTTTTAGCATATGTAACATGGGGATAAGGAAAATATCTATTTCAAATATGAAATGAGTTAACGTGTGGAAAGTGCCTAAAACAGTGCCTGACATACAGTGAGCACTCAGTTAATCCTTTTAGCTATTTTACATGATTATTGAAGTCAGGAAATATATTCCATTCAGTAATAAAAACCTCTGAATCATGACCTAAGTTCCCATATGCTGTATCTCTTGAAAATATATACTTAATGAGGGAGTAAAGTGACTGAAAATAATCACAATTTTTCTTTGCAACTAAAGTGATACATCATCCTCTTCGTTACCGCCATCATCTTAATCAATTTCATTATCCCCATCACCAGCTTCCATTTCAAAACACGTTTGCTTTCTGTTTCACTTATATTCACAAACTTCTCTGCCAGACAAAGAAGGGACCCACGGTGAGGTCTCCATTCTCAAGTCAGGTTAAGAGGGACAGAGATACTTATTTCTTATTTCAATGTGTCTCTTGTGTTTATAGCTGACTCTTTCAGGCCTTAGGACAGCCTGACACAATGGAGAGAGAATGAAAGTCCCAGTTCTGTCATTGTCCATTTAACATCCCCTAATCTAGTGGAAACTCAGCTTCCTTGTATGTGAAATGGAAGAAAAAAATAAGACAGAGAGAATGCAAGCCCAGATGACACTAGATAGGCACTGAATAAACAGATTTTGTCAATCCTTTGTTCTGTCTCAACCATTTCCTACTTGACACAAGTTAAAATAAAGGACAAGTATACTCTAAGATTAGTTAAATAGAACTAATTAAGTGCATGGAAGAGAGGAATAACCAAATACATTGGAAACTAAGATGGTTCCTTTAATTAGGCATCATATATGTCTCTGAGCCTCCTAGAAGCCAGGGCCAAAATTGAATGCTCCAAAAAGGAAGAAGTATACCAATGCTTCAAAAGAAATAAAGTCTAAACTGGCCAGAAACAGTGATATTTTTCTCATGTGAAATCTTATAAAGATAATGTTGAGTGACATGATAGGTCTCCTGATACCAATTTCATTTTAAAAATGCTGACCAGGTTTTTACATGGATCTTTTAATAAGGAACTTGCCTAACAAGTTGAGAGGTTAACATCAAAATCCATTTCAGTTCAAATGATTTCTTGAGGGGATTAAGCTGATATGGTCTAAGAATGATGCCTGACAGTAATCCCATGTAATACAAGGGCAGAATTCAGAAAGCATAACCACTCTGAGTGCTGTGGAATAAGGAATTTCTTACAGGAATTTGACATTACACAATTGTGAGAGGTGCTGGGGAAGAAAGGGTCCAAAAAGGAGAGAAGTAAGATCAGGGGGAAATCGCCAAGCTGGCCTCTGGTAGCACTGCCACGAGTGGATGTGTTGGAGTTTTCAGGGGAATTTGAAGGCCAAGCACATCCTGCAACTGGATTGGGATGTTCACCCTGCCAGGGCTGTGTAATAGCAAGATGAGAAACTCTACATGCTTTGCTTAGAGCTGCCAAGCACGCTGCCACTGACATTCTGGTTCTGGGAATTCATCTCAGTATGCCTGGGAAGCTAAACACTTGAAGTCCTCCTACTTCAAAGTCTCACAAACCCAGTCCGTGAGTTGGGCCAGGACATTATGTGCCCACTCACACATCCATTTCAAGACATTCTTTTAGGATTTCCCTGGTGGGGCAGTGGTTAAGAATCTGCCTGCCAATGCAGGGGACATGTGTTTGATCCCTGGTATGGGAAGATCTCACATGCCGCGGAGCAACTAAGCCCGTGCGCCACAACTACTGAGCCCAGGTGCCACAACTACTGAAGCCTGTGTGCCCTAGAGCCCATGTTTCACACAAGAGAAGCCACCACAATGAGAAGCCCACGCACTGCAATGAAGAGTAGCCCCCGCTCGCTGCAACTAGAGACAGCCCGCGCGCAGCAACAAAGACACACCACAGCTAAAAAAAAAAAAAAAAAAAGACATTCTTTTAATATATTGTTCTTAATGCGATTGCATAATTAAGGTCTTTGTTTTATTGTCCATACGTCAGACTCTGGTGAGAAGGTGGAATTTTGTTCTGATTTAAAAAGCACAGCCTCTCATTCTGCTAATGGGGTCAAGGTACCTATGACCTGGACTGAAGCATGGTAAGAAAGAAGGGTGGTAGTCTTTGTATTGCATCCTCCATAACACTGTTATCCAAAAAATTATGACCAAAATCATCAAAATAGACCCTCCACAAAGACCCCAGGAACCCCTTAGGACAGGCCACCAGTTTCAAAAAGGAATTTATTAAGTGCACTGTACTTTATTTTGTTCATGAGCAGAGAAACTTCTCTTTTTTTTTTTTTACCGCTCACCATGTGGGATCTTACTTCCCCGACCAGGGATCAAACCTGCGCCCCCTGCATTGGAAGCATGGAGTCTTAACCACTGGACTGCCTGGAGAAGTCCCCAGAGAAACTTCTAATAACCCAAATTTCCAAGAAAAGGAGGAGCTGTTATCTAAAAACAACTTGCAAATTAAGTCCAAAGGCTGCACCATGTGCTCTGAACATATTTTTTCTTTAAAGCGTCTGCTAAGTGTCAAGGGACGGGCATACCACAGGGTTGTTTGATTTATCCTCTACTGACATGAACATATCATGACAGAGACGGAATAAGTCTATCTCTAGTTCTCAGTGTTTTCTCCCTGTAACATTTCACTGGATTGCACCAGTCAGTATTTATGTAGCTTTATTTGAGTAGAGTCTATGAATTCTTGTTATTTATTTTTGTGTCATCTTAAGAAAGTTTCCATGGTTCTGTTGTATGATCAGTTTATTAGTGGTCATTAAAATCAATATAACAGGAAAAGTATTTTTACTTTCCGTAACTCACCTGCTTTCTACAGAGAGTGCCTCCTGCTAAGTCCATAAGCAAACATACTCTTGAGTACCTGCATGGTTTGGGAGAGAAAATTCAAGGCAGTCTTGAGTTCCACATCTGAGTTAATACAGTGCTGTGAAAAGCTGTCAATGGGTACCAGGAGCCCAGCAGTGAAGGCAAGTATGAGAAAGTAGTCTTCAGGAACTTTCAGACACCTTGAGGACGATTGGGATTCCTCCAGGACATCCAGTTGGGGCTTGGGACAATTCTATTCAGGTCCCAAAGGCTGGAAGAGGCAGTGGTGATCTCTGGGTTACTTTTTATCCATGTTTATCTCTTTTACATTCATGTGTGCTTTCTTAAAACCCAAGATAACCTTGTGAATAAGATAGCTCATGTATTTTGGGGACAAAATAAAGCTGCAAAAGGTTACACAGCTTGTCCAGCATCTTTCTGATAAGGCTGGGAACCTGGGTCCTGAGATACTTTAATGTTCCTGTCACCACACCAGAGACTTTTCCAAAATCAGAGGATGAAAGGCATAAGGTTGAACACAAGGTGGCTTTCAAGTGCTTGCATTTTCAAGTGATGATGGTTGGAACTGTGATTGTGAGGGTATTCTGTGCTTTCTGAGAACATGATCACAAAACTTGGAAGACACTTCCTGCTTCTGTTTGTTGACTTCATCAGATTAATTTTCTCCTCCTTGTTGCAGTTTGTTCCAGGTTTATTTTCCCCTCTTCACACCAGTTCATTCTAATCTACGAAGTCACTACAGTGCTCCCATTAATATTAAATGCTACATTTTAAACTTAAGATCTTTAATATCAGAGCTGCAAAACTGCTCAAAACTGCCAGATGCATAAACTTTTCTCATTGACTATACATTCGATATTTTCCTGAGAATTTACATTCTTTGTTTCTTTAGTAACGATCAGACGTTAAAGAAAAGACCTATTTCTTTCCCTTGGTTAGTGTTGTTACATGTAACAGTTATGTAAAAGGTAAAACGTTAGATTTAAATTTCGATTTCTTCCAAAAACACAAAAGTATCCTTTGTTGTGTAAGCTAATTTACTTTTATCCTAACCTTTAACTTTTTAAAATCGTTTTTGGGCATGTCATTACATAGAGTAATCATTTTTTCAGCCCAGAAAAATATAACGGAAGAAACAGCAGAAATTCAGTCCTGTATTTGTGTACAGACATTTGAGTATTTCCATCGCATGATCTTATTTTCACCCTGGCCTCTTATTTTGAAACTGCTCTTCAGAGCTCTCACATTCACGTCTATCTCATGGTAAATTGTTTTAGCATGGTAGTATGCTTCGATCAATTCCCAGCAGCAGTAACGTTAGCATCAATCATGTACAAACGCGTAATAACTGGGAGGCAGATGATATTACCCCCTCCTTTTAGCCTGGTACTGCTGGATGCCTTCAGTGCAAAGTAATTTCCCAGGAAGTCTGAAGGCACATCAGTCAAGCATTGAGGATTCTTTCAGCTCACCTGGTCCTCAGAGGGAGAGGAGCAGTCCATGCAGTAGCAGGGACTCGGCCAGCACCATGGACAGAGCCACCAGGCAGCTTCTTTAGATGATTCTGAGTGCGGGGTCTTGCAACCTCCATCCCAGCACTTTATGCCCTTCACACACACACACACACACACACACACACACGCACACACACGCGCACACACACACACACACACACACAGACACACATCTTTACTGACATGTCTCTTCTCTCTCCCCCCGCCATCTCTTTTTCTGTCTCTCTCATTTCTTAGCCCTCGATATTAAGATTTCCTGGTTGTTCACAGTTTTGAATTCTGGTATTTGGTACTGGGAACTTTCTCCCCAAATCCTGATTTTCCCATTTTATCTATGCCTCTGAACACAGCTTTCCTTAATATTATTCCACTGGCCTGAGTATATGTTACATTTTTCTTCTTGTTTGTTTTTACCCTGGCTACTGTTTTTATTCAGCTGACCTCCCAGAAGGCTGAGATTTGTTTTGGTTATATTTGTCCTAAGTGTAGCATAAATAACTTTAATGTAAATGTATTCTATGTCCTGAAAATATGTAGCGTGTGTCATATTTTACATAGGTAATATGTCAGTCAAGATGTTAGCAAAGAGATGGAATATGCAGGTGGAATAATTAAGGAGCGTATATTAAGGACCTGTTTACAAACGTATGGGAGGATCAAGCAAGTCCAACGAAGCATAGTCAAGTCTCTAGGACTAGCAATCTACAGGAGCCATTATCCCTTCAGCCTGAAGAGACAAGGGAAGGGAGTGGTCAGTGGAATTTGGAGAGGGAGTTTGTATGGAGAGGGCTCCCCAACAAAGCTGTGGCATTTAGAAAAGGGATGAAGTCAATATATAGTGACCCAAAAGGGAGGGAGCCTCGAAAATAAAAACCTTGAGTTGATTCTCCTGCCTTACTCTCCGATTTTTTCAAATGGTTCTTCCCATTGGCTGAATCCAATGGGATGCTATAAAGCAATGAATCTCATTGATGTGGCCCATAAAAGTCAATCTCCCAGGGCACAGCACACATTGGAGAAAGGTGGAGCGGAGATCTGAAGAGGAAAACAGAAATTAACAGACAGATATAATATGCATAGTTGACATTTACATAATAAAACATAACAATGTTGAAAATTACAAAGATATTATAAACTCAGATTGTATTACAGAACCCAATGTATCCATATTCACCACCTGATGGCCTTATAACAAGTAGCTGACTTCAGGGGTCTCTTGTTCAGATATTTTGTTCTCTCTCTCTCTCTCTCTTTTTTTTTTTGGCTGCATTGGGTCTTCGTTGTGGTGTGCAGGCTTCTCATTGCGGAGGCTTCTCTTGTTGTGGAGCATGGGCTCTAGGCGCGTGGACTTCAGTAGTTGCTGCACCCAGGCTCAGTAGTTGTGGCTCACAGGCTCTAGAGTGCAGGCTTAGTAGTTGTGGTGCACAGGCTTAGTTGCTCCATGGCATGTGGGATCTTCCCGGCCCAGAGATTGAACCCGTGTCTCCTGCATTGGCAGGCGGATTGTTAACCACTGTACCACCAGGGAAGTGCCATTTTCTTCTCTTTTGAGTATCAAAGCCCATTATTCTTCATGGGATTCCTCACTCAGTACTACTCACTCAATAAATTAGAGAAACATGAGTAGATAACTCACCATTGTCTAATACTCTAACACATGTTTGAAATGCCTTCAGGCCAATACATTCAGCTACATGAGAACAATTGACTTCATGTTCTACCAAAATCTTTTCCTCAATTCATTCAATGATTTAGCTTTTAAAATTCCCCTTGATTAAGGCCGAACATAACCCTTAAAATCTGAACATAGCCACAGTGCTGTGGTTTTTGACAAATCACCTCAGCTAAAAGACGCAAGCTCATGCTTCTTATTTATTCGTCTGTTCTTGCCAAGTGAACTTGCCAACACCTCCTGGTGCATGTCTCCTGGGAAAGATGAGAGGAGAAATAATAAGGGCACCTTGAAGAAACATTGTAATTATACATAAAGTACTGTGGGCAAGGCATCTCATGTGGAACTGAGAACAAGAGCCCTCCTCTCCCTGCCAGTGAAAGAAATATGAAGACTCATTCTAGCATAGATGTATATCTTTGCGAAGATTTATTCTTATCACCATTTGAATCCTGGAATTACATACTTCTACATAGTAAAATGACTCTCTGACTTTCCCTCTTAAAGACTGAACCCATGATTTGACTTTGCTACAGTTGTACCCAGAACAGCTGAGTCAGCCCATCACCAACAAGCCACCAGATATGAGTTTGTGACATAGGACTAGGAACTATCATTGCCAGTTGGGCCCATGAAAATGGAATGACCTTTCTTAATATCCACAGACAAATAACAGATGCATCAAATCTCTCTCTCTGCCCAGCGTTTAGAGAATGTGTTCGTATAGCACCAGACGATTTACATCTTAGCTTTATTGTAGTCAACACTTTTCAGTATAGTTCTGCTTCATAAATTGTCCCTCACCCTAATGCGTTGTCCATCTTTGCTGAACAGGAATTTTAATAGACACATGTTGTTTTTACCCACCTGACGTCCTTGCCCCTTTCTCTGGGGAAAAGCCTCTTATATTCCTTTAATAAAAATGTCTTTATACTTAGCTCCTGCAGTTCATGTCAAGTGTCAGCTCCAGGAGAATGCACAACACACAGGCCTGGCCAGTAACTGATTCCAATCCTCTGGACCCTGTAATTGGGGAAGAATTGGTCTCATTCCATAAGTCAAGTTAATGAACTTCTATGCCAAGATTTTATAAAAATTACTGGGGAAAAATCTCCCTTTCCTCTGAGGTTAAGCCAACAAAGAGGATAACAGATCCTAAAAATGAAGATGGAGAAAGTTCTGGATTAAGTCATACCTGAATCTGTTTCTACCTGTGGACTGTTTAAGTATGCAAAACAAGAAGTTTCCTTCGTTGTTTAAGCCAGCTACTGTTGTAGTTCTACAAAGAAGAAGAAGAAGAAGAAGAAGAAGAAGAAGAAGAAGAAGAAGAAGAAGGAGAAGAAAAAGAAGGAGAAGAAGGAGAAGGAGAAGGAGAAGAAGAAGAAGGAGAAGGAGAAGGAGAAGGAGAAGGAGAAGGAGGAGAAAGAGAAGGAGAAGGAGAAGGAGAAGGGGAAGGGGAAGGAGAAGGAGAAGGAGAATAAGAAGAATAAGAAATGGTGGCACAGTGGATAAGAATCTTCCTGCCAATGCAGGGGACACGGGTTCAAGCCCCGGTCTTGGAAGATCCCACATGCCACAGAGCAACTAAGCTCATGTGCCACAACTACTGAACCTGTGTGCTGCAACTACTGAAGCCCACGCGCCTAGAGCCTGTGCTCCACAACAAGAGAAGCTATCGCAATGAGAAGCCTGTGTACTGCAATGAAGAGTAGTCCCAGCTCGCTACAACTAGAGAAAGCCTGCACACAGCAACGAAGACCCAATGTAGCCAAAAATAAATAAAATAAATAAATTTAAAAAAAAGGAAGGGCTTCCCTGGTGGCGCAGTGGTTGAGAGTCCGCCTGCTGATGCAGGGGACACGGGTTCGTGCCCTGGTCTGGGAAGATCCCACATGCCGCAGAACAGCTGGGCCCGTGAGCCATGGCCGCTGAGCCTGTGCGTCCGGAGCCTGTGCTCTGCAACAGGAGAGGCCACAACAGTGAGAGGCCCGTGTACCGCAAAAAAAAAAAAAGAAGAAGAAGAAGAAGGAGGAGGAGGAGGAGGAAGGGGGGGAGGAAGGGGGGAGGGGAGGAGGGGAGGAGGGGAGGAGGGGAGGGGAGGAGGGGAGGAGGGGAGGGGAGGGGAGGAGGGGAGGGGAGGAGGGGAGGGGAGGGAGGAGGGGAGGAGGGGAGGAGGGGAGGGAGGAGGGGAGGGGAGGAGGGGAGGAGGGGAGGGGAGGGGGGAGGGGAGGAGGGGAAGGGAGGGGAAGGGGAGGGGGAGGAGGGGAGGGGGAGGGGGGAGGGGAGGGGGAGGGGAGGGGAGGGGAGGTTGGGGGAGGGGAGGAGGGGAGGGGAGGAGGGGAGGGGAGGAGGGGAGGGGAGGGGAGGAGGGGAGGGGAGGGGAGGAGGGGAGGGGAGGAGGGGAGGGGAGGGGAGGGAGGAGGGGAGGAGGGGAGGAGGGGAGGGGAGGGAGGAGGGGAGGAGGGGAGGAGGGGAGGGGAGGGAGGAGGGGAGGAGGGGAAGGGAGGGGAAGGGGAGGGGGAGGAGGGGAGGGGGAGGAGGGGAGGGGGAAGAGGGAGAAAAATAGGAATTATTCTGATTAATACAATCTGGAATGTGTTCAAAAGTCTTAGGTCACATAACTAGATTCCATTACCTTTTCTCAACTCTGGGCTTCATATATTGCACTACGGCTTAGTCTGAGTTGATCCATTTTGAGCCAAGATCAGCCTTACTTCCATCATCCTCAAACTGAACATTGCCATTTGAGTCAGATTCAGACCCCAGCAATGCTTACTTGGCTATTCTGAAGAAAATGTCCAAAAGGACTCTAATTCTTGAGGTCTCTAAGAGGAGAGTGATTCATTCTTCCACACACAAATTGAATTATTGAAATGCTCTTTCCCAACACTTTAAAACAACATACTGCAGATACATTATAGATATCATTTTAAAATTAACCCTTTAAAATGATTCTGGAGTCAGTTGTTCAAATTGGTTTTCAATCATTTAAGTTGGCTTGTGAAAATATGCTTTTCAATTAAAATGTCTATAGATGCTGGACGTTGCTTAGTGTTAAAGTCTGGATTACTGTTCAACAACTATTCTTTCCCTTCACTCTCCCACTATGGACAGAGTTAGGCTTGGCCATGTGACTTGTTTTGACCAATAGAATGATAGTGGGCATGATGCAATGGCGGCTGTAAGTGTTGTTCCATGGCTTGGCTTGGGTTTTGAGCTCCATTGATAAGTCATAAGATGAGCATGCCTCAGGTAACCAGTGCCATTTCAACCTGGGCTTCAGAAAAAAATACACATGGAGAAGATCTAAACCAAATTCATGGGTTAGAGCCAAGCTGAGCCAACCTGCAGCTTGAAGTAAAGCCACTCAGCCAAGCCCAGCCTAGATCAGCCAAACCACAGGCAACTGTAACATAAGAATAAAACACTTGCTCTAAGCCATTAAGTTTAGGGTGATTTGTTACACAGCATTATAGTGGCAATACTGGACTGCTATACTTTGTATAACCACATTGCTGTGCTTCATGTACCATAGCATAGCTCATGCAGCCAGTAGATCTTAAGAGATATGACAGGCACAAGAGAAATAAGTGCTTGGTCTAGAATATTATTATTGAAAATTAACCTTAAACAGAATCTTAGGCACAGTCAGTCTAAGCAAATACTACACCCAGTTTACACTGAAGCTTAGAAGATGAAGCCACTCACCTCAGGTCACAGGGCTAAAATGACAAAGAACGAGCATTAAACAAAGGAATCTTTACTTCCAGCTTCGTGATCCTCCCACAAAGCCTCTCTACTACCCTCCCTTCAGTATTTATAGACTAATAATTCATACTCTACTTCAATATCTCACTCTTCTCACATTGGCAACCCCAATTCTGTCTTCCTCTGGCATTCCTCTAAGAACCACTCTATAGCAGAATGTAGAATATAAGAAAAACTATCCATACTAGACATTTGCAAAGGTTTTCACTACAAGAGAAGGGAGGAAATCCCAATATGTCTACTCTGTGTTATCTAATGTGGATGAAGAGTGGCTTTGGCCAAGACTGCTTCCATTTCCGTGAAAGTCTGTAGTCTGGAAATCTGAGTATAATTTGTTAGATTTTCTTACATCTATGATGATAGTTGTTTTAAAGGATACATTCTTATTTCCATGTTATTTGAATGTGTCCCATTAAAGGCATTATAAAAATCTTTCTAGCAAAAGTAACTGACACCTCATAGACTGTTTAAACCAGAAGTCACAAACTCAGATGACTTTATGATCCAGGTCAGGAATGTAAAACACATGAATCAGAAAGCTGGGTGAGAATTCCAGCAAACTGGGCAGCTCAGGCCCTACTACATTTGGGGGTGGGTGATGGTAACTACTAACTCTAGCTAATTGTGACCATATTGCCAAATCTTTAATTATTCCAAAGGAAGCCACATCTTGGATTTTTTATGGGAAATGATCCATTTTTAAAGGATGGTGACTATTTTTTTAAACATTGTGATCCATACAAAAAATGTTTGTGACCCAGATGCCACTAGCATAAGTTGATACATCATAGAGGGTGTTATTAGACATTACGAGTACTGTGATTAGGTCCTATATGAATTATAATCTCCTGATTGTAGAATTTTAAAAGAGAAAATAATTCTATAAAAGCCACTAAGTAGGGACTTCCCTGGTGGCACAGTGGTTAAGAATCCGCCTGCCAATGCAGAGGACACAGGTTTGAGCCCTGGTCCAAGAAGACCCCACATGCTGCAGAGCAGCTAAGCCCGTGCACCACAACTACTGAGCCTGCCCTCTAGAGCCCATGAGCCACAACTACTGAGACCGCACACCTTAGAGCCCGTGTTCCACAAGAGAAGCCACTGCAATGAGAAGCCCGCGCACCGCAATGAAGAGTAGCCCCCACTCGCCGCAACTAGAGAAAGCCTGTGCGCAGCAACGAAGACCCAATGAAGCCATAAATAAATAAATAAAGCCACTAAGTACGGTTTTGAGTAGCTAGTTCTAGAAATATGTTTCTAAGGTGTACTTTTTGGTTCATTCACTCTCTTTAGTATCATAAGAAGATAAAATGGATATTATATGATGAAGTTTCCTAAAAATAGACTAGGCCATGTTTCCAAAACCATGAAATTTTAGAATATCTTTAGAAGAAATAGAAAGTGGGATACCCGAGAGAACAGCCATAACTTTATAGCTGTTCTTCCAGCACGTTAAATAACATCATACATCAGTTTCTCCACTTAGATGAGGTCATCCAAACCAATACTAAAGGTTGTATAATTAACGAAAGAATTTAGGTCTAAGTAAGGACTTTCCTCGAATCAGATGTTTTTTGCAATGGCAGAATTCACCTTAAAAAATTAGTATATACATTTTTAATATTTGAACTATTATTTTACATATAAAATTTTTATTTTTTCAAATTCCAGTTTATATTTGCTAACAAGTCATGTGCTTTGTTCTCTCTGAATTATTTCTATGTTAAAGGTAGTTTGAAGAGCTCAAAAAAATCTCCCTGTTAAAGATAATTTCCATAATCATTGAAAAAAAATGAATTGAGGGAGATTTGCTGTATTTTTTAAAAGACCATGAAACAGAAAAGGAAATAACACAAGGTAGAGAATTCATGAATAGGTAATCACTTTCTACAGACAATAAGCAATCTTCCAATAAGCCCTGAGAAATAACTAATTAATTTTCCAAGTAAGAAAACATTATTTTGTAGTCCTGTAGACCTAAAGAGGAATCTAAAGGTAGTGAATAGTAATGTGTTCCTAATTTTCAAAAGAAGATTAAAAGGGCCCTTGGTCCTCATTGTTTAGCTTCTTCAAATCCTAGCAAAATAGTAGAACCTAAATTAGCACAAAAAATAAATTTTTACTGTCCTGAAAAATAAGGAAGCAATGAGTAGCTTCTGTTTATGAAGAGTTGATTAGTCCGAATAAATTTGATGGCTTGTTGATGAAGTTATAAAATGAATACAACCCAAAGCATTCTAGATTTAATGCCTTGTTGATAATAAAACTCTCAGTAAAGCCCCATGAGCCCTCCGAACTATATTAATTTGACAGCTTAGATAACAAAAGTCAGCTGAGATAGAGTCAACAGAGATAGGTCATTTAAGGAAATGGTATAAGTTGGTAAAAGCTATAGGAATGGGAGGTAGGACCAAGTGAGTCCCAGTGATTTAAAAGGAGTGAGTGTATGCCAAGGAAATAAAAAATTTTGAGCACCTAAAATTTTAAGTTACAGCAAATATGAGAATGTCAATAAATACTACAGGGAAGTGAAGTGACATCTTGGAAAATAAGAATTATCTGGAGAAAACTTTTAAAAAACTTGATCAGTATTGAGTTCAAAATTTGGTAGAAACCTATAAGGTGATAAATCATAGTACTTCAGAAAGCCCAAATATGGACTAGGGTGGAGAGGAGAAGCAGGGCAGTGTCATTAGGAGGAATCTACCTGAAAAGGTTGGTAATACACTATGATTGTGGAGAGTTATGGCACCCAAAGAAATTATTATTACTGCACTTAAAATGCTCAGAATGAACTCAACAGAAACGGAAAAGCCCAACCTGATTTTTAACAAGGCTGTATTTTAAACTGTACATCCTGTTGTTCATACCTTATTCCCCTTCATCTCACCCAATTTGATTACACACCCATCCAACCGAAGAGAAATGAATAGAAACATAAGATCTTTTTCCTAATGGTCCAAAGAATATTCAAAGGTCCAGCAACCTCTCCTCGGATTGCTTCTACCTTTCTCTCTCCTCCGCAGTGATGGGTTTCCCTTCACCTGAAGCTCCCTGGGCTCAAAATTCTCCCCAGAAATACATCTGAATGGGAGGATCCCAATCATACTTTGGGTGATTTTGCCTCTTTTAATTACACATAAGCCTACTGATTTACAGTTATGAGGCCATAAAATGGGAATATTCTGGTCTTTTCAGGACAATGTCTTCAAAGAAACTGTAGGGGTATGTGCCACATATGAACCAGAACCAAATACCCATGTTTTCTCTACATATACAACAGTATCTTAAATAGTAAGAACCTCAGTACTGATGGTTTTCATGTCTGAATCTGAGTGTCAGCCAGTTTGTATCAGTTACTCTTTCCTCAAATTCACAAAATTAGTAAACACAAGACTCCTTGAGAGAGGTTATATAAAAATAAATAGAGCTATTGGTCACCATAATGTTACCTAAGAAAGTATGATTATCCTCAACATTCCTCAAGCTATTTGTGACGCTTTCTACATCACAGTCTGTACTTTGACATATCTTTGAAATTGTAGGCTTTCAGACCTGGAAGTTATCTAATTCAACTGTATCCTTTTATAGATAAGGAGATAGAGGCTTTGAGAGATGCAATGGTTTGACCCCAGTGGCGTAGCCAGTGACAGCAGAGGGTGCAATAGAGTTCCTGTCAACTGGATTCCATTTCAGTCCGTGAAATATTCTGCTGCCACTCACTCTCCGGTTCACCTTCTGACACCAAAGTTACTATTGTTAATCCAAAAAATGAGCTAAAAATAGTTGTATAAAACACATGGATGTATATTTGTATTTCAAACAATATCAATACATTTCCTCCACTTGCTTACTACATTGTTATGCATTAGAAATTTAGCATTTGCATCACGAAAAATTTCTATTTTCATTTGCTATGCTGTTCTGACAATATTACGATGAGCTGCATTCTATGTAAACCACTAAAAATGGCTTATTTTAATCAGCTATCCAGGCTTTATTTAGCTTGTATCCAATTTTACATGGTTTTAATTATTTAAAATGCAGATACATAAGATTCAACATTTACTAGCATTTCATCTTTGGGATTTATTTAGGAAATGAAGTATTGCTCTGTGGTTTCAGGAAAAAATTAATAAATATCTCTGAATAGATGGTAATTTCGTGTTCATTTTCAGAAAGAGTTAGCTACATTAGCAGCACTATTTCCCAACACCCATAATCTTCTAAATTGACTTATTTGATGCTCTTCAGATCTATTTTTCTAAAGGCTTAGATTTTTATCTCTGTTGCTGCTTTTGAAATGCTCTCCATGATTGTGAATCCATTGAATGTAATTTTCACATTTGGTGCCATTTTTCTCAAATGACAATACAGGGCAGGAAGAACCACTTGGTATTTCTTCATACCAGCCTAGTACTTTGATTCAAAATATGGGTAAAATATAAGGAAGTAAGAGAAAGGAAGAGTTGAAGGTCTCTGAGTAAGAAAACCTTGTGTTAGAATCAAATAGATGGACTCTAAGGGGTAAGCAGTAGAGTAAGATAGGGTGATTTTTTTTTTTTTTTAATCTTGGCAGAAATGAGCTTCTGAGCAGTAAAGAACTGAGGAAACTAGAGTAGCTCAGTTCCCTTTTATTAATACTTTTCCAGAAACTTTGTTTCTACTCTGGCCCCTTTCATCTTTAGCCTGTGTCCTAGCACTTTCTCAGCATCTCACTTAGCTTTTCTTAAAGAAATTCAAGTAATAATAATACAAATGATAATAATAACTGCATACAGATTTCTTGTGCTTGTATCAAAGTCTTCAGTAATCCCTACATTTTTACTTGGCAATGCTTGAAAGGGCTTTTGGGGAGCCAACTCTGTCAACAATGAGCTCTGTTTCAAAGACAGTGTGTCCCATGGCATTGTGTATTCATTTCTACCATTAGTGTTTTTCTTGTGTAGATTCTAACTTCATGCTAAAGTGAAAAGGAGGAAGTCTGAAACACACACATATGTAATGTGTCAATATTATAATCTATCTCTCTCTCTCTCCCCCTTGCTCCTCCCTCCCTCTCCTTCTCTCTCTGGATGTATTGCATACACTTAAGCCTCTAGGCAAAAAAATCTCTTACCTCTTATCCAAGTGAGGCAGGATTTTGGACTTTGGAGCTACACAGTCAAGATCGAGCCTACAAAGTCAAGATCAGTGTACATACTCTGTAACTCAACACTGTTTGAGTTGCTTTAAGACAATCGCTCTCATTTTGTTGCAGACATCGCCTCCCTGCTTCCTCTCACTAGGGCAAGAAGTCAGTAGTAAGCAGCTCCTAGACTGTGAGTGCACGTTTCTTAACTGGATAACTTAGTTGACCCTTTGCCACTTGGCCTGAATTTGCCCCGGTCGAGGACGCTCAACCAGTCTTGGCCCAGTGCCTGGGATCTGTGGCTGCGCCTTTCCCAAAGCGCAGCGTGGCTGTCCTTGCGCAGCGTCCTCAAGTCTGGGAGTGCACCTCGAGGCATGGCGATCCCAGCCGCGGCTTTCTTGAAGGCAGTCTCAGAGGAGCAACCCAGACTTCTGGAGGGGTCTCATCTCTTCACACTTACTGATGGGGGCGAGCCTGATCTCCTGCCAGGCTTCCCAGCTGTTTAGTTCCAGACTCGCCTGGAGCCTACAAAATAATTAAAAAATAGCTCGCTTCTGCACTCTCGCCCTCATAAGTCACCCCAAGAAGGCTACTTTCCCCAACGCCCCCCTCCCCTGCCAGGAAGGGGAGCAGCCCTGCCCTGGGATTTGCCCAAAGTGGCGGGAGGAGGGTTGATGTTTGCTTTGTTATTGAGAGAAGGGGAAGCAAGTATGCCTTGAGTGCTTGTGTGTGTGTGTGTGTGTGTGTGCGCGTGAGAGAGAGAGGAGAGAGAGAGAGAGAGAGAGAGAGAGAGAGAGTTGTTTTGCAGCAGAAAATAAACAGGGAAGAAGAACCGGGAGAGGCCGGTGCCCCAGCTCCCCTCGGGGCCTCAGAGAGCGGCACACACCGTAATTCCCTTTCCAGAGCCCTGCAGATTCCACAAACAATGACATCACTCCGGCGCCGCCGACCAGATTACAGCTGGGGGGATTTTCCTGGGAGCGCGCGGGCCTGGGTGGAGGTGGAGGCGCTCTCCAGGGTGCTGAAAGGGGCGGGGGCGCGGGCTCGCCGCGCGGCGCCCCCCGCCGGCGGAGGCGGACCTGCCCGGCCGGGGGCGGGCAGGGGCGGGCCCGGGGCGGCCCAGGGCGGGACCCGCCGCTTCTGCAGCCCTCATTGGCTGCCGGCGGGCGCACGTCACCCAGGCTGGAGCCTTCCTCCCGCCCCAGTGGAATTGGAGCTGAGGAGGAGCTGAAAATGCAGATTTAGCATCAGGCACAGATACACTCGCTCTTTCTCTGAGATACACACAGCTCTCCACATTAGCACCTCTGCGAGCAAGCCGGGCTGCCTGACTACACGGCTTCCCCGCCAGCCAGTTGCTAGAGAACACACACTGATTTGCTCCTTTCCAAACCCCTAATCAGTGTTTTTCTCTACACAAAGATTTTTTTTAAAACAAGCAACAACAAAAACTATATATTTTTTTTTCTTTTTTTTTTTTATTTGCACCTTCCTTGCGGGACCACTGCTCCGCCAGCCTGCGCGCCTCCTAACACCACTTTTCACTCCCAAAGAAAGATGAAAGGTGGCTGTGTCTTCCAGTGGAAGGCGGCCGCCGGGCTCCTCTTCTGTGTCATGGTTTTTGCATCTGCCGAGAGACCGGTCTTCACGAATCATTTTCTTGTGGAGTTGCATAAAGGAGGAGAGGAAGAAGCTCGCCAAGTTGCAGCAGAACACGGTTTTGGAGTCCGAAAGGTAAGACCTCTCTTGCATTTCGCATGTTGTTTCAAAACGGGGGCAGCCCTGCGCAATCTCATTGCAGATTTGCAAGTTTTCTCTCTTTCTTGTGCGATGCAGATATTCTGCCATCGGCTCCTTAACACAACGTTGCCTCCGGTGATCTTTCACGGGTTATGTAATTAAAATGCCCTTCAAATTGTACTCGTAAGGTCATAAAAACAATTTATTGCTCTTTGACTTGGTGGCGAAAACAGGATAACACCTTTCAAACAATGCGGTGCGCCCGGGCTGCTGTCCGAGCTACCAACTTCTCAAGGCTGCCTGGGGATGAGGTACGAAGTGCTGAACAGCAGGTCTTGGCGTTGGCAGACTCGTCAGGGATGTATCCCCCGCCCCTGCCTCCCGGAGAACGGGTAGTTTCCGACGCACAAGGCTGGAAGCTTGGACACTGCGATTCGTCTCCGCGCTTTTCGAACCCGGCGCCAGGAGGACTTCCCTCCCTGACTCCCGTCCCGGCTCTCTTCCAGGGAAGGCAGCTCCCTGGCTCCAGGAGACTTGGAGACAGAACTGGTTTTTCTTTCCAAAATCGGGGCTGAACTTCCCCCACCCACGCCCACGCCCGCCCACCCCGAAGCGTACTCAGCTCTCTAGTTCTCAACTCGCAGCTGTAGACGCTGGAGAGGTAGATTTTGAGGGGAGTTCCTTACGGAGAACTCGGGGTGGCTCTCCTGGTATGTGGGCGGCCGGCTTGGCTTTCCCACAAGCAAGCGGGGATCCCCATTCCAAGAAGTTGTCAGAGTTCAACCGTTTGGGCAGCTGGATGATGTTCCCAGCCTCGGATGCCTCGGGACTCCTTTGGAGACGCCAGGGTACCCAGTCTGGGAGGGAAGGGAGTGGAGATCACTGGATGGGGGCCGTGGCTGACCTACCTGCTTCCTGCGAAATATCTCGCCAGGGATCTCAAGTGTCCTTAGGGGACCTGGCGAAGGGTGCGGTGGAGTGAGGGTGCAAGGAGAGACCGGGGCGATCTGAACCTGCAGGACGGAGGGATGCGATCTGTCGACCAGAGCGCTGACCGGGTGGAGGTCTGTGGGATTCCGGGTCCCGTTTCCTCCCTCCTGATCCCAGGAGAGAAGCTAGAGTTGAGCTGTGGGTGCTTCGGTGCTGCTCTTGCCTCGCAAGGGCAGCGCGAACTGGGACTCAGTCCCTTCGGTCCGGACTTCCCACGTCTCCAGCCTCCCTCCTAGCCGCCGCAAGCCTCCTTCACCTGCTGCGGGTTCTCCCGCCTCCGTAGGGCGTTGGCCACCGCGATTTCGACCCCAAATGGGTTTGACAGTGAGTTTGACAGAGGTCTGGGGGGCGGCGCCGGGTCTGCCTGTGGCGCGCGGGCGGGTCCCGCAGAGGGACTTGTTGCTCCCGGGAAGTGTGGGTGGAGCACGGGAGAGGAGACGCCAGCTGAGGGTGCAGCCCGCCGCCGCTCTAGCCCAGGGCCTGGGGGCTGTTTACAGAGTGCCGCCAATACAATAAACAAGGAGACCCTCCTTCCTTCCCACCCTTACCCCTGCCCCAAACTTGGCAAGATCCAGGACCCAGGCGCCATAAATATAGTGGTGATTATTATTAGCTGACGGTTATAGGGCACCTTTATGTGATGGAGTCCTTACTTTTCTTTCATACTTTTCTTTAATACTCTCAACAACTCTGAGGAAGCTACGATTATTATTAAGCCTATGGTTCTGATAAGGAAATTGGCTCAGATAAAGGCCCAAGATGAAAACAGCCAAGAATTTAAGCCCAGATCTTTCAGAGATGAACTTATGCTCTCACCCCCTTAGTACATGCCACAGCGAGCTAAGTGCTCTGCAGGGTACAGTGGCCTTTAGGGTATGCTGGAAAGGGATGTGGCATCAGGTTCTTTAAAAAGCCTCTTAAAAAAACAAAAACAAAACAAAAGCTCTGTGAAAGGGCTGCGGTTGATGCAGAAGTACCTGTTACTCTCTCCCCATACCAGGGCCCTTTCCATGGGGTGGGCAGACATCACTATCCTCTTTTACTTCCCCTATTGAAAATATGCCCTTAACACTTGATCTTAGAGATGTAACCAAATCTAGGTGTAGCTGAGACTGATAATGCCTTAGCATATATTCTCCAAGAAGCTTACTTCTTTTTTGTATAGAGGTGAACAGCCTAATAAAGGATTTAGAGTTTTGGTGATGGAACTTGAGCAAGGAGGTGTAGAGACAATGTCATCATAAATGAATCTGAATCCTCTCAATACACTTACCTTAAAATCTCAGGGAACTCATACTTTGGGGTGAAATCAGATACCTAAGCCTCTTTCCCATCCTTTCTTGGAGAGGAGCCCACTGGTTTTGCATTACAGTCTCACACCGGCAGTTCCCATCCAGGAGAAATGGGCTTTTTACCTTGCCATCTCCTAGTTACCTGTCCATAACCTCTCAGAAGTCCTCTTATCCAAATGATTTTTGCTCTGATACCTATTTAAGTAAAAATCAGTCTATGGCAAGATACTTCTGATGAATTGTCGCACGAAGCTACACTTGTCTAGAATAAAGCCTCTTTTCCTCCTTTGGATCCATGTCCACACATCCCCCCAAGACTGAGCTCCAAACTTTCCCTGATGCCATGAGCTTTCCCTTCTCCAAATTCCTGTGGGATAAAGAAGCAAAGACTACATGACATAAGCTAGGAGGACACTTCATTACTTGTCCTCTAGTCGGTTCATATATGTAAGTAAATGCGGGTGCAAGCATTGTCTACCCACTTAAAATTTAAACATTCAGGGCTGGGATCTTCTACATTTCTGGTTTCCTCACCAGAGCCAGCATATTATTGCCAGGCTGTAAGAAAACGTCCTTAGTTTTATTTATTCCTCCAAGTCTCCCAAACACTGTCCCGTCTTCTTTTTGTCATGCTGTACTGTACTTTTGTCAATATTTCTTATTCATTTTTCATTTAAAACCCCCAATACCTCCTTCTCCTTCCTCTTCCTAACACCTAGGATACCTCCCAACTCCCTACCGCCCCATCCTTCCAGATGCTCAGTGTCAGACAGCAAAGATTCTCAGTAATTATTTATTCATATGAAAGAAGGGAGGGACCTACTATTTTACAAAGTTATCTCATCTAACCTCGTGACTCTGTGAGGTAGAAATGATTGGCATCAGCTCTAATTCTCAGATGAAAATCTTAAAGCTCTAAGAGGTTAAAAGTAACTGCTTATATCTGGAAAGTGAAAAAAACTCAGATTTAAAGCCAAAATAATTTTGTTTTTCTATCATGCTGCCTCCAGGAAGCCTTCCCTGACTGCCAAGAACTCTGCCTTTTGGGCACCATTTTAGAGTTCAGATATTTTTCCTTTCCTTTATTTCTTTTTTCTACAATATATTTAACACTTATTTGGTATTAACGTATGTCGTTAACTAATGTGTACGAGTATACACTTCTTCAGATAAGTTGTAAATCTCCCAAGAGATAATATATTATGTCTTTTTATAACCTCCCTATTTAGCACAGTGTCCTATATATAAGGTACTCAATGAATATTTGTTGATTATTTTGCCTAACTCTTACAAGACCATGAGCAAACAATTATATTTCCTCTCTCAAAAGGAATAAAAATACCTATAACTTTACCCTCAGAAAGGTGGGTTGAGACTAAAATTTTCTATTTTATCATGATGTGGCCCAAAGATGTAAGTTCACCAGAGAAGGTGCATATGTCTAGAAGAATGAGTGAGTTTGCAATAATGACAAAGACGTTATTCTAAAGATTGCCTTAAAATTCTCAATACACTACTAATTTGAATTCCTTTGAAAAAGAAAATGAAAATTATTTATTAATGCATTGAGGGTTGGCCAAAAATCATGTGAGAATTAAGGTAGAAATCCAAACAACTGACAATTAAGTTTTTTCTTTTACTATAATATGTTTTATTTTTTATCCATGTAGAACTGAGGCTAGGATGAATACACAAGTAAAGTCATGTGACAGCTTTTATATGTATAATTGTAAAAAATTTTTTTAATCTAATAATTGTGCTGTCATGTAATGAAAGAATAAACTTCTGGTCATTTTAATTTTATTGAAGTATAATATAATTTAGGAAAGAGCATAACTTGATAAATTTTCATGAACTGGGCACACATGTGTAACCAGCACCTAAATCAAGAGATAAAATGTTATCAGCATTCCAGAAGCCCCCCTCTTGTTCACTTGGGTAGCTTTTAGCTTTAGGTTTGTAGGAGCTCTTTACCTATTATGGATAGGAATCTTTTGTCAGATATATGTCTTTTGAATAGTTATTCTCACCCTTTTAATGGTGTTTTAATGTCCCAACAATATTGAATCCATATTATATAATTTTAATTTCACTTCCACACACAATCAATTGTCAGTCAAAAGAATTCTCTAACCGTATTCCCCCGTCCTCTTAACGTAGTTTGGGGGATGAAGGCAGAAATAACAGGAAAAAGATTTGATCCTAAGTATTTCCAAAAGGATTCCTATCTTAAAGACCCTTAAGGGACAGTTTTTCTGGAACTACAAGATCTACTATCATGATAGCTAAAGGGAAAGAGCCCATTTCTCCAACATGACGGCCATGAATTCCTTTTGGATCCCAACTTAATACATTATGCCTTAGGTCAAGTCCAAGTTCATCCCTCATGCCTTCTCTGGTTGTTTTGTATCTCTTTGGAACTTCTATTGCATATAATCTGTTCCTTTCCCTTGGACCAGTCACCAGTCATATCTGTCACAGCACTCGCCATGCCCAAAGCCTCTCTGTGGCTGAAGGAAACCAGGAACAGTGATGTTAAAAGGTAAAGATGACAGGATTCGGATTAGACAGCACCGGAAACTTGGCTAAGTTATGAAATCCCTCAGAGGCTTATTTTATTTGAAATGGTTAATAAAATATGGGGGTTGTGAAAAATCAATAATATAGTGCATGTAAGGTTCTGGACACAGTGCTGAGTGCATAGAATAAAACCCTATTATTGGTAGTAGTAATAAGAATAAGGTGATCACCTAGCCACATTTTTTTTTTTTTAACTCAAGAAAGCAGTTGTGGGTTATACTTTCTCAGGAGTGACAACTGATTGAGTGAGGAATAGACACTCAACCCAGTGGCAACCCATCCATGAGTCAACCATGGTCCATGAGATGGCCTGGCCCAAATAATTCAGTGGTCTACAATTTGTTACAGACCATGGTAATTATCTCAACCAATCATACTGGCTTCTTTAGGAAACGTGACCCACTAGTTGCTATAGAATGGAGAATGGAGTCTAGTTGGCATGAGAAAGCCCATCCAGGTTGTGGGAGATGCAAACATTACATCTGAGTTTCTAATCACTTCCAGCCCAAATTCCCAGCCAAAGAACTCTGTGACAGAGGCTTAAAGCTAGTCACCAAACTAATTTCCTCTTCTACACGAGCCACAGAAAGACCACATTTCCCAGCCTGCTTTGCAGGTAAGTGTGGTCATATGACAATTCCAGCCAATGTATTGTAAGCGGAAGTGATGTGCTTTTCTTCTATGCCTGATGCATAGAAACTCCGTGTAGGTCGGTTTTCCACACTCTTTTCTACTCTGAGGTTTGAGGTGACTGAGAGCAGTAACTCTGGAAGCAAATGCTAAAGGTGGCAGAGTCACAACATGAAAGGAGCCCAGGTCCCCGATTCCTGACTTAGAATTTCTCATTCCTTACATGAAGCAGAAATTAAACTATTACATTAAGGCACTGAGATTTGGGAGTTTATCTTTAGAACAACCAGTACTACCTAAACCAATACATTCTCCATAAATGTTCC